>NC_133223.1:33052695-33652695 GCF_040436345.1 Pagrus major
GATAGTAACAGTGATGCTTTGGGGTCGGCCGCTGTCCGATAGCATCAGTATTTGACGGGTTGGGACTGAGACTAAAAAATCAACAGGAGCTTTAACGTTATTTCGTTTTTAAGATAATATATGTTGGATTCCTCAAAAGGGAGCTTGTGTACCACCAGTGGTAACTAAATAATAACTTTAATAAACTTCAACTAACTAATAAACTTCACAGCTCTGGAAAAAGACACAGAAGTATCCTCAGAGCAGCTTCTTTCCTTCTCCCTCCAAAACAAAACAGTTTTATTTTTATGACTTATTAATCCGACAAACTTAATTTTGTGATAAAATCCTGAATGTTGAAACTGCAAACTGCAGTTTACTTTTGTAGACAAGCCAACTGTTACCACATGCAACCTTAAAAAGAGAGAACAGGTGAAAGAAGTCATATTGATATTTTAAGGCATTGCGATTGATGTGGTCAGTTATAAAGGATGTATGTATGGAAGCTCGCCGCTGGACTGCAGCGTCAAGCATTGAAGCGTGGGCGCTGACCGGCTGCAGTGATTGACACTGTTACAGAATGAAATTGGCTCAGAACATTATCACTGCTGGAGGAGATGGAGGGCTGCAGCTTCAGGGTGCATGCTGAGGTGAGCTTCAATCTCTTCTTCAAATGTGTGAAAATAAAATGCACTTGAAAGTTGAATTTGAGAAAAAAAAGGCATATTTTTCTTTAGAAGACTGTATCTACAAAAGTTAAAGGGGCCATCCCCTCGCTGCGTTTGTTTGGCCTCCTGGCTGGCTCGCCAGTCAACACTCATGACAGATGATAAAAGATCAATGGACTGTATTTATGAGGCCCTGTTGAAGTCTCACCCACCACTCAGACCAGTTTACAAAACAGTAAACATTCACTCATTCACACAGTGGAGAGGCGTCCAGTGCGCCACCTGTTCATCATGAATCATTCACACACTCTCTCACACCTCTGGAGTCCTGCAGATAGAAGAAAATCCCACACTTTAATTAGTATGGAGCCTGAAGCCTGATTCATAAAAGCACATTTCTGTGTGTATTCATTAACATTGTGACCTGCCTGATTTCACACAGCGGCACTGTTGGCATTTTGCTTGAGTGGATCAAGAACAATCAGGTCTATTTATGACATGGGAGGTTATATCAATTACTTAAGATGTGATTAAAAGCTGCCGGGCCATTTAAACAACAGCTTCAGAGTAATAACGGCCTGCAGCAGAAGACTGACAGCTCACAGATTTTCATTGGTCGCACATTCTCATGCGTGGGAGTGTGTGGGAGTCTCTGGAGACGGAGACGCCGATCTATCGCAGGAATCTCTGATGGGAATAACTGTTCCTCTGTGCAGGTAAAACTCAGCACAGATACATTTACTTTATGATGAGTTTAATCTGCAGGACAGATGGATATGTGATGTGGTGGTGGAGAGAGGGAAGAGCAGGCACAGCAGAGAGGAAACAAGAAAGCTGATGAAGGTAGAGAGGAGTAAGGAAGCCTGTACTGCCAGGTGAAGACAAAAAGACAAGACGAAAACTGAGCTCAGAAAAAATAATCCCATCGTTACTCATATTTAGAGAAAATGTCATAATTATGAGATAAACACAGGCAACATTATTACATGAAAAGTTTTTTAAAAAGTCAAAATGATGAGATATGAGATTCAAAAAGTAATTATTATTAAATGACAATTCATAGTTATGAGATAAAAGTCATGATTATGAGATTTCTTTTTAAAGTCAAAAGTGTAAGACAAAAAGTCATTATTATTTTGATCAGATTCAAAAAAGTCATTATTATTAAATGAAAGGTCATAATTATGAGAAAATGAATAAAACACGGTTTTAAAAATTGTGAGATAAAACTATAAATATGAGATTTGTTTAAAAAGTCCAAATTATGAGAAAAGTCATAATTATCATAATTATCATCATGCAATTTCTTAAAATATGATCAAAATTATGAGTTTTAAAGAGTCAAGTATGAGTCAATATGAGGGGGAAAGTCATAGGTATTAAATTAAAAGTCCTGATTACGAGATTGTAAAATGTCAAAATTGTGACAAAAAGCTGAAAAGTCAGAGATAAAAAGTCATTAATTAATTAATTGCATTATTATTACTTGTCATGATTTATATATATATATATATATATATATATATATATATATATATATATATATATATATATATATATATATATTAAAATCTCATAGTTAGGATTTACCATGGGATTTATTCATTTATTTATTTATTTATTTATTATCAAGGCTCAGTCTTAATCATTTGTTCTTGGCAGAACTGGTCTTCCGTACAGGCGGACAGGAGGAGGCTGATATACTCACAGCACACCGCTGCAGCACCACATAGACGAGCAGGAGAACCGGGCCGAGACGGTCCGGTAACATGTTACTGCTGGTTCTGAAACAGACAGAGAGACACACAGAGAGTATGAAGGGTAAAGATCACTGACATCAGCCTGCAGGTGTCTTTGATATTCATTTATTATTATTACATTTATTTTAATTGTTGTTATTCAATAATTATGACCGAATAAACTGAACTGAAATATCTCTGAGTGTTAAACTCGTAATTATTCTGTTTAGGAGATGACTGAATGAACGGAGCCGGTCCAGTCTGATCGATCCCAACAGAACTACAGTGTAGCAGAGCAGGTGAGCGGATCAATAACCAGCAGCGAGCCTCGTTAAACCGCATCAAACTCTCACAGACACTGAAACAACACAGCAGCCTCTAATAATGACGTCAGGACGAGAGCACGAGCACAGAGGGATTAATTGATAGAGGAGATCAATATTTCTGATGAAGACGCTGTTAGAAGAAAATAAAGAGCTGAAGTCACCTGAGCTGTCGGTGTCCTCACAGCAGCGTCACGTGCTTCCGTCCGCTCAGAGACATCAACGTGGAGTCTGTCAGCTGCTGCTGGTGTGGTCCGCCACCTGGTCCTTCACCTTCATCAGCATCCCACAGAGAGAGGAGAGAGAGGGGAGAGAGGGGAGGAGAGAGAGAGAGGAGCAGAGAGGAGGAGAGAGAGAGAGGAGAGAGAGAGGAGGAGAGAGAGGAGGAGAGAGAGAGAGAGGAGAGAGAGAGGAGGAGAGAGAGGAGGAGAGAGAGGAGGAGAGAGAGAGAGAGGAGAGAGAGAGGAGGAGAGAGAGAGAGGAGAGAGAGAGGAGGAGAGAGAGGAGGAGAGAGAGAGAGAGAGAGAGAGAGAGAGAGGAGCAGAGAGAGGAGGAGAGCATGCACGTCTGCAGGAGAGGATGAGCAGACTGATGTGTGAGGAGGTGTGAACATCTGGATAACCAGAGAGAGAGAGAGAGGAGAGAGAGAGAGGAGAGAGAGAGGAGAGAGAGAGAGAGAGAGGAGAGAGAGAGAGGAGGAGAGAGGGGGAGAGAGAGAGGAGAGGAGAGAGAGGAGCAGAGAGAGAAGAGAGAGAGAGAGAGAGAGGAGGAAGAGAGAGAGAGAGAGGAGAGAGAGAGAAGAGAGAGAGAGAGAGGAGGAGAGAGAGAGAGAGAGGAGAGAGAGGAGGAGAGAGAGAGAGAGAGGAGAGAGAGGAGGAGAGAGAGAGAGAGAGGAGCAGGGAGGAGCAGAGAGGAGAGAGAGAGGAGAGGAGAGAGAGGAGCAGAGAGAGGAGAGGGAGGAGCAGAGAGAGAGGAGAGAGAGAGGAGAGAGAGAGGAGAGAGAGAGAGGAGAGAGGAGGAGAGCATGCCTGTCTGCAGGAGAGGATGAGCAGACTGATGTGTGAGGAGGTGTGAACATCTGGATAACCAGAGAGAGAGAGAGAGAGAGAGAGAGGCAGAGAGAGAGAGAGAGAGGGAGAGAGAGAGAGGAGAGAGAGAGAGAGAGAGAGAGAGAGGCAGAAGGGAAACAGGAAGTATGGAAGCCCATTTGTGGCAGTCGAAGAACAAATTAAGATGAAGAACATTTGCATGGCGAGCACACGTCTGAGATTAAACGCTGCCCTACATGTTGGTGAGTGAGTTGACCTCCACCTGCTTCTAAATAATTAAAGAGACAATTCTCCCGAAAATCAAAAACACATGTTGTTCCTCTCTTTATTATCCATCCAGACTGATTTGAGTTTTGGAGATACCTGCTGTAGATGTCTTCTCTCCAGTATAATGAACTAGATGGTCCTCAGCTTGTTGTCGGTGTTAATAAAAAGTTAAAATGTTCCTGTGGTGAAATGTAATTGTGAGATAAATAGCAATTATAAGCAAACACACAAGTCATGTGATCCATAAGAACAAGCACAGAGGTAACTGTGGCATAAGAGCAAAGCCTAAAACAGCAGAAACATCAAATCAATACATTAATCCAGTGAGCGTGTTTTAATCCAGATCCTTCTCATGTGTTCAGAGAATAATTAATTAAACTGCAGCGTTTCTCCGTCCTGATGCTCATTAATCGGCATCAGAGCAGAATGCAGCTCTCATTACTGCAGCTGACCTGTAACTCTGTCCTTATCTGCTCGTTTAGTTTCTATTTTTACTTCTCTTATTATTTCTTATTTCTGATTTCTCTTCTTAATTCTGCCCAACAAATCCAGTAAACATTAACTAGCAGGCTACTTATTTGGGGGGGGGGAAGAAAGTGGCGAAAGTCACCAGACTCCCTTACAAAAAGCTCAGTTTTGAGACTCGTTGCATCAGGAGGAACTGTGAAAACTTTGTGACACACTTTCTACAACACTTTCTCATCTATTTGGGCCTACTTGTTCATTCGGCAAACGTTATACATGAATATATTTCTTTCTTTGTGTAACAAACGTATCAGCTTGTCCCAGTCATGTATATGAGTGTACCCTGCCTACAGCTGAATGTGCCCCTGGCAATCAGAAAGCTAGTTACCGTTAGCCTCAGTAAAGGCAAACTAATTATATCCTGGATTATTGAATAATGGATTCACAAATACAATATCAAAAATTCATTTACACAGGAACCTGATTATAATTCAACATCCAGGTTTTAATAAACATAGCAGCTGTGAGCCTGTATTAGTATTCTTGGAAGGAGCATCTGCGAGCAAACACAAACACAAACACAAACACAAACACAAACACAAACACAAACACAAACTCTGCACCATCATAAGTTGCTGCAGAAGCCGGCGGGCAGCTGATCCAGCTGTGCCGAACGAAAGGACGTCTCATTTCTCTAAAAATGAGGTGCTGAGATGAAAGACACAAGTGAGGGAATAGTGGAGGTTATTAAGGGAGCTGGTATCAATCAAACACAGTGGGAGACTCCTGAGAGGAGCTCTAATCACCCAGAATCAATTAGATCACCTGTGTGGACGCACCGTGTGTGTGTGTGCAGACGCCTTTTAATGAATGTGTCTTTGTTTGTGTTACATCTCAGCTGATTGAATTCTCTGAATGCTAATTAAAGACGCTTCAATGCTTCCTGTCTTATTTTCTTTAGCGCTCGATTGTCCCATGAGAAGGGAGAGGACAATTCGCTGCAGTGAAGTGTAAGTACAGTTGGATCTATTAGCATGATCTAAAATCGTTATTAATTATCTTTCTCACAGCTTTCCTTCAGCTCATGACACACTGTGTGTTCATGAGCTGCTGGAATTATCGTAAAAACATTTTTCCGACTGGGGAAATCCACGTGAAGTCGATACACACATACCGACAAACAAACATCCCGACGTACGTTCAGAGACAAACACATACATTTTAGAGAACAAAAGCAAACGGTGAGTAATGTGTGTGGTGTCGTGGCAGCTGAAGATCAGTCGCTCGTCAGGTGCAGATGAGAGTTGGTCAAACAACAAGTTCAACACAATATTTCTTTTCTACAAGTTCTTTATTGTTTGCAAGCAAGAGTCACACATCAGCAGCACATAGATGATGACTGAAGAGAGGCCGTCTCTCTTCATCTTTTGTAATCACCCTAAACAATAAAGCGTTATTCCAATCCTCTCCACATCCGCCTCATGAGACACATAAGACTTCTTATACACTTCAACCATTGTAGTGTGTCAAACATCGAGCTAAAGTCAAAGCACTTATACACAGAAGAGGCTTCACCAGCCCCCTTCAGGATGAACTCCTCACCTAAGTTCCTCTATGTTAATGTTCACGGCACATTACACCATATACAATACATGAATACATCCATTCATACTCTGCAGCCAGATGATTATCATTAGACAGAGCTCAAGCCTGAAGCCAGCAGACACAAGATTTCACTTTGCATAAATAATAATGTTGCAGCTATGTTGTTAAGAACACCATCAAAATAATAAGGGACATTTGAGAATTAAAACGGTGAAACGTACAAGAAAATGTTGGTTTTGCACAATATCTGTATTAGTGTGGACAAGGCCTTCATGTTGGCAGCGTCAGCTAACAACAGATATGTTAAAACTTCACGTTTCTTTATGTTAATCTTCAGTTTCATGTTGTGACACTGTGCTTTTGGTCCGTTTAGGTTTAGGGCAGGAAAACATCACGTTACCTGGTTCTGTCGCCACAAACACGGCTGGAAGTGTCTCGACATCTCGTTAAAGACATCCCGTTGTTTCACGCTCACAAATGTTGACAACCGTCTCGCCTTGCTGTAAATATCAACATTGTATTCTGGGTTGTGTGCTGTTGTGCGTTTGGAGTTACAAAGCTTCACCCAGCTTCCACCTGACGACAGGTGTAATGAGCTACAGTCATTTAAAACACCTGTGAGGGCGTGTGGCTCTCGTTAATCGAGGATTTTAACTGTTTTAAGTTCAAATTAATTAATTGTGATTTATATATCATTCGTCTCTGGTTCCACTACAGTCAACATCCAGCTTCTTGTGATTTTCTGAGATTCGTCCTGAGATCAGCACACTTGGCTGCCAGCTGACTTTGAAGCCTCTGTGCAGAAACCAGCTCACACTGATGATTACTTAAATACATACTAATGCACATTACCAGCAGATGTTACACGCGAGATGTCGTCACAGCTCAGCGGGGATCTTTTTTTCACATCCTGTCCTCGTCCTGTTTATTAAGTTGACCTTTCTCGAAGCACAAACATGGAGGACAAACCAACGAGCCTGGCAGGTGGCGAACAGAGAACAGGGAACAGTTGAGTGGGTGTAAATGAGCAGGTATGTGAACTGGGAGGGTAACTGGGGAATGAGGACCTGCTGAGTGGGCTGGTGTGGAAATCGTGACAGGACCAGATGGAGGCAAACTGCCAGTAGACTGAAGAATGAAGGAGCTGAACAACAGGTGAGTTAGAGACGAGAAAAATGTGCAAAAGAGAAACAACCCCCCCAAAAAACTCCATTAAACACATGCTGAATTAGCTGTTAGCACTTCCTGTTTGCAGTGTACTCATGGATGTACAGACAACTATCACCAGATTACTGTGATACTGAAGAAAAGTTAAAAACTGTATTTTTCTCAGGCAAGTTCTGCACATGTAAGGAGCGTCATTTTTGAGGATTTCTAAGCAGATTTATGGAGTCATCTTCTCCACCCTCCATGCTGATGGTCCACAGAACATTTCTGGATCCCAAATTAATTAGAAAAGACGTTTTAAACGATCTCTTTTCTCTAAGGTCTGTTTTTCTTCATCATCTTCTGTCAGACTACAGGAGCTACCTGTCCTGACTGAAGGCATTACTATTGATTTCCAATATCTCTCGTTATTTTGAGCTTCGTTGTCTTACATCGATCTGTTTCCTGTTTCTTTCTTGTTGTTTCAAACCTCCGTCTGCTCACAGCCGTGTCACCGCGGCCATTATCTCCAAATATAATGTTTGTTTTGTTTTATTATGGCAATTTATGATGTGAGTTTCTTTTTTTAACAGAACATTTAGCTGGTTGTCTTGTAGAAAACAGAGTGAAATAAATACACATCACAAAGATGTATTTAACGGAACAGTTCACAGACCAGATTGTCAACCACAAACAGCTGAAAGGGAGGTTTCTCTTGCGGTTTGCACAACTTATAGCACAAAAATAACACATTATATTGATCCTTCACAGCCACGTGCATCTCACATGCTTATACAGACAAACCTGATGCAAGTCATGACTGATTATGTTAAAGTAGAACATTTTGTTTGTTATTTTGAAACTGTAAAATGGAAATAAAAAGATATATAGCTTAAAATGTTTTTGTGTGCCTGTATGAAACCAGGTCATCTTTAACTCTCTGAGCTGTTCACAGAGACACTTCCACCCAGCGACGCCCAAAACAACCTGTTTTCTTTTGTCAGCTGAACTTTCTGTAATGTGAACACTGGATCTTTAAACACGGCGCTCTTCAACCTTTTTTACAACCTCGTTCTTACACAGTCGTTGCAGTAATCAGGGCTTTGCGGTGTGAAATTATATTTAAGTACGCCCTCATCTATTTTTCCTCCAGCGGCTGTCAAACTGATTGACGGAGCTGGAGCGCAGTGATGTTGGATAAGTACAGTCCATAATGTTGAATAATGACAGCATGAGTCAGAACGTCATCACCTGCTGCTCAATAATGGCTGACCAAAGACCTTCTTACTTCCTGAGAGCTGTGAAGAGCAGCGTTACTCTGACCCGCCTCACGACCGCCTGTCAGCATGAAATCATATGCAATCAGGATCATGTCTGTAGGTTGTACTTTTTCTCTGGTCTGGATCCGGTTTCAGCTCGTCGCTGTTAAGGTCTGAGCTGGTAAATGAGACGACGACAGGTTGAAGATGTTATAAATCATTCACCTCAGACAGGTGAATCATCACTAATCTGAGACACTCGTCAGCTTCAGCTCAGAAATATTCTGTCTGTTTAGTTTTTGAACATTTTGTTCATTTTTCTGTTGATGTGCTTGAACGTGACTGCAAAGTACAATCATTTTACAGGAAAGACAACATTTATTTTAATTTACTTTTAAGTGTTTTATTTTGAAATTCTGTAGTATTTTGATAGTGTTCTATGTCTTTAAATTAAAGCTTGCTGGTAAGATAGTAACAGTGATGCTTTGGGGTCGGCCGCTGTCCGATAGCATCAGTATTTGACGGGTTGGGACTGAGACTAAAAAATCAACAGGAGCTTTAACGTTATTTCGTTTTTAAGATAATATATGTTGGATTCCTCAAAAGGGAGCTTGTGTACCACCAGTGGTAACTAAATAATAACTTTAATAAACTTCAACTAACTAATAAACTTCACAGCTCTGGAAAAAGACACAGAAGTATCCTCAGAGCAGCTTCTTTCCTTCTCCCTCCAAAACAAAACAGTTTTATTTTTATGACTTATTAATCCGACAAACTTAATTTTGTGATAAAATCCTGAATGTTGAAACTGCAAACTGCAGTTTACTTTTGTAGACAAGCCAACTGTTACCACATGCAACCTTAAAAAGAGAGAACAGGTGAAAGTAAAGTGAAGATGTGAGTGAGTGTGGATGTGGATACACCTTTGTTTTAGTGTGCAGGTGCAGCTGTCAGTGAACGCATCACTGGGGCTGAGGTCAGACCAAACTGAGATTGACTGTTGCTTGATGGTGCTGACAGGTGTGTACTGATCCATCACCACCTGCTCTGTCATTTGTGGCGTCCTGTCACAAAATCAATTTGTTGCAGAGGTTCAACGCAGATGTGTGAATATCGATCAGCTGGAGTCTCAGCAGCCTGAGAGGAATGTCACCGTCGACAACAACAGCAGCAACAAGAACAACGGCTGAAAATTAAGATTCAGAGGCGTTCAGGAAACAAGGGACAAGAACTAACGGCTCAAAATGAATCCTTTGTTTTCCTTCAGCACCTGTGAGAACACAGAGGAGCGGAAATGAAATGTGAATGAAGGATTTGAGTCACTGCAGGTAACACCAGAAAATAATCACACACATGAACAAAGCAACAGACTTGAGTCTGTAGGGCAGGACCGTTAAAACTTCACTTCAGATGTTAAAGTTAAAAGTTGTGCATGGCTAAAAATAATTTCATAACTTCTCATTTAAAACACCCAGTTTTGTCTCCACAAACACGGCTGGAAAACGTCCCAGCGTCTTGTCAAGAACGTCCAGTCGTCACAAACACGGCTGATAAATTTCTTGTTGTTTCGTCCAAAAATATCAGGTGTGTCTCCACAAACGTGTCTGAAAATGTCCCAGCGTCTCCTCAACGTGAACACGAACTGACACGTAACATAGAAAAGTCAACACGCTGCTATGAAGAAGAAAGTCAAACTCGAGCCTTCAACACATCCACACAGTGATCAGTGACTCTGGTGTTTTATAAACTCTATTAATAAAACGCTGTGTAAATAAATCTGTTTACTGCTCAGACATCATTTTCATTTCTCCCGTGATGCTGCGAGCTGCTCCACCTGGTCTCACTGACACCAATCGTTTTCCAATCAACAGGAAGTCACAGAGGGAGTTGATTGAGTGTCAACAGCTCACTGTGAAGCCACCATGTTTTTATCATCCCGTTACACAAAGTGAAAACAATCCTGTGATGAGAAGCTGCAGGAGTAACCAGCTGTTATTGTGTGGATGCATCAGTGTGGAGACAGACTCACAATAAAAGTCTCTCTGAGGTTCGTCAGTTCGTTTCATCACGATAACTCGGCACCGCTCTGATGCGACCTGTGGATCCTCGTTCCTGCAGCTGCCTCATGAAGTTATAGTGTGATGTATTGTCTGTTGTGTTGTCTGTTGTGTTGCTTGTTGTGTTGTTCAGACTGAGCGGCAGAGAGCTGTGAGTCTCACTGTGGATGTTAAATAATGAAGAGCAGCAGACTGTTTGTCTCGCGGTGCATCCAGAGCTGAGACTCAGTCCAGACTCTCACAACACATTCACCACTGACGCAGGGCGGTTCATCTTCTACCCTCCTCCTCTACTCCTCAGCACTGCTCTGGTTTCGTTGTCATAACGTGACTAGAAAAGTCTCCAGATCTCATTAAAACAAACAGATTTTCCTGCCACGAACAGCTGGAAAATGTCCTGATGTCTCGTTAAATGTATCTGGTATCGTTGTCACAAAACAGACGGAAATCTTCTCGTTAAAAACTCAGGTTTTGTGGCCACAGACAAGACCAGAACTGTCCTGACAGCTCGTCAAAAATATCTGGTTTTGTTGTTACAAACACGGCTGGAAATCGTCCTGACTTCTCTTTACAAAGGTCCAGTTTTTCCACGGCTGGATCGGCAGACAGTCAAACGTACAGCATCATTTCCAGCTTTTCCGTTTGTGCCTGCAGGTTTGTGAAGTTCAGAGCAGCAGTCGAACTAAACTTCTCTCCTCACAGCTCCTGAAAATCAGTTTTGTTTGGAGCTAATCAGAGATTTCATTCGGTGCAGCGCCCTCGAGACAAAACGCCACAGGATTGGAAAGCTCAGAATCAAAGTCCCTCTGATTATGCAGATGTCTGCCTCAGTTCATAAGCTAATAGAAGTACTTATAGTAACTGACACGGCTCCTGAAGCCTTCAGGGGTCGTTTCCGCCCCTCAGACCTCCAGTGGATTCGGACAATAGATGTGATTTGGCTGCTCTCCTCCTCGGCGGCGGTGGAGAAATGAAAAGGCAGTAATCTGACAGCTGGGTCAACCCACTCTCCACTCTCACTTTAATTTATTTCCAGACTTTAATATTTGGAGACATTTATAAGAAAAGATCTGAGGTCCGAGGCAGTTCACTGTCACCAGACTGACTGACCTCAAAACGATCCGACGCAGCGTCACGAGGAAGAGCTTCAGTAGAATCAGTGCTCATCACAGCAGAGGCGATTATATTCATTATTATAATTATATTAATTGTCATATGATTATATGTTATTAGTGCAAGTGTCTTTGCAGTCTGTTTATTCATCTGACAAAGTTATATTTGTATTTCTTTGGTATTTGCAAACACAAAACTGAAATAAAGAGCTGAGGAATAAAAGGAAAATAAAAACATATATTGGCTCATTTCTTCATCTCACAATGGATTTCATCAGTATATTTATTTTAACAAATG
Source organism: Pagrus major (assembly GCF_040436345.1). NCBI lineage: Eukaryota > Metazoa > Chordata > Actinopteri > Spariformes > Sparidae > Pagrus > Pagrus major. The sequence goes on from NC_133223.1 coordinate 33,064,663, forward strand.
TCCCTTTAGACACATTTTATGCTGCAGGACACATTTCTCCAAAGTGATGATAAAAACCTGCATTTACTGTAAAGTGGATGAATCGCTCAGTGAAGTCTTTCATCGCTGCTCTGCCGGCTGACAAATGGACGACCGCTCAGAGGCCTTTTTATCCATTTACAGGAGAGTTTTCTCTCTGATGGGGGAGGTTACCTCATTTCCATCTGTGAGAGGAAGTGAGGAGCGATTCAAACGTCGAGGTCGTTTCCATTCAGCACATCACCAGAGTGGACACTTGTACAGGCGAGGACGGGGCTCTTATGTGAAGAAGCTGTAGTGAAGAATGAACAGAAAGTCTGAGAGGGAAAATAAATAATAAATCCTGCACAATACAAGAATTTCTTCAGAAACTTCAGAAAGGTGCATCAAGTTCACCCGACAGAGCTGCTGGTCAGGGCGAGAGACAGAAACGTGTTCGTATTTTAAATAAGAAATCAATTAAAGGTCAGAAAAACGTCGTGGTTTATCAGGGGACACAACATGGTGGGTTACAAACCTGATGCAGATGTCCCATGATGCAACAGTGAAATTTTAAAGGTTCAGTGTGTAGGATAGCACACCTGGCCTAGAGAAATGTGTACATGCATTTATCTCCAGCGGGCCGGGCGACTGCAGTGGACCGTTTACAGGTCCGCCAGGCAGCTTCGGCTGATCCAGGCTGATCACCGGGACCGACGCAAGCTCAGCACATCACTCCAGTTTCTCACAGAAGCAACTTCAGACTCCCGGAGACTTTAACAAACGGGGTGTAATGTAACAATTAGTAAGCGTTGGATGTGTTTCAAGGCGTCGGGGCGTCACATCCTCTTTAATATCCCTAAAATTAAAGTCAGCTCAGTGCAGTTTGTTTACAGCTCCGCTTCACAGTGATTAACAAAACAGCCACACAATAATAGCAAAGAGGACGGACCAGAACCTCGCTGCAGGGGTCCACAGATCAAATCAGCTGTTCACGGTGACATCATCCCACCTTCATCTCTGCTCCAGACCGACTTCACACTTAATAACTCACCTCAGATTGGTGACAACTCGTGTGTGACACGATCAAACACCTGGACGATTGCTGTGAGTTCACAACATGGGGCCGGTGTTGTTTCATATTTTTCATGTTATTCTGATCTTTTGTTCAGGTACAAACACACAAAGAGGTCTGGTCCAGTTCAACAGGTTCAGATGATGTCAGCTCGTCTTCCTCCAGCAAAATCCATCCAAAATCCAAAACATCTCTGTGACTCTCACGTCGTCGTCGCCTCTCGTATCAGTCACGGACCGCTCTGCTTTAAAGATGTTTTTCAGTCTAACTTCATGTCAAGCTGCTGATGACACGTCGCTGACAGCTTGATTCATACTTTCTTGTTGAGTTGACTTGACGACTACAGACTGATCAACATGTTTTCTTCTCGTCCTCTCAGCTCAGCAGGGAGTTCTTCTTCTTTCTCTTCAGTGACACTTTTCTGAATGAAACTCGCCAACAAATGCCAAATTAATGACCACATGTCAGGAGCGCACGCCTCCTCATGATCAGGAGGTGTTCATCAGGCTGAAACCAGCAATTAACTACAAGCCAACGAACCATCTCCAGATACAACCACATCAGCACGGTGCAATTATTAAAGATAAACATGCTAAGTTCGACCAACTCACCACTGAAGTGTCAGCAATGAATCAAACTCAAACATAAACTGTCTTCTCTCATTCCCAAATGTCCAGTCGATACATTTCAGCAACATACTGAGTCAGTTCTTATCATTAAATGTTGACAAACTGGCAAAACAAAACAAAAGATGCCTCTATTTCACCACAGACTCCATCATCACTCTACGCCGGAGATCCTAAGATGGCCGACGTTTGATTGACGGCTCATTTGAGCAGGTAGGAGCTTCTATGCCCGCCCTCGAGCCTACAACAGCCAATGAGCGATCGTGTAGACAGGTGACCCACTCTCTCTTCTTCCTCCTCTCTCCTGAGCCACTTACACGCCAGCCTCCGGATGATTGACGCATCATGTAGCCAATGAGATTTCAAATCCAGTAATATATAGTTTATATCAGTTTTTAAAGCTGAAGGTGAAGTTCGCCCAGGGCGTCATGCAAGCTAGGACCGCCACTGTTTCCAGGACAAAGAAGAGGTTTTTAAAACTTCTCCAGTTGTTTACTTACATCAAGACGATTCATTTTTGTAAAACATGTTCTCTGAAATGTTACGTTTGAATATGCAACTGAGAAAAAATAACTAAACATGTGCTATTTTGCATTTTGTCCCGATATCTCGTCAAAATTGTCCAGACGTCTTGTTGTAAACACATGACTGGAAATGTCCTGATGTCTCGTCACAAACATGGCAAGAAATGTCCCGACATGTCGTTAGAAATGTCCAGACGACTTGAAACATTCTGCCACTGGTCTTAAAGAAAAAATGTTTGGGAAGCAAAAGAGCCCAAAATCTTAAAAACTGCATGAAAAATCAGTTTCCACCTGTAGTTTCTCTTCTTGAGACAAGCTGGAGCAACAATTTAGCTATTTAAAGTCCACAGCATCATTATAATTCTGAAGTGCGGCCGTTTCTCCTTCAAGTCATTAAACTCGACGGCCGTCTGAAATAGTCAGGAGGTTTTGTGCTGCAGAGGAAACAAGCTGCAGGTGTGTTTCTGGTTATTGTTGGATTATTTTCTTTATCCGTGGGTGACGAGGTGCTGAAAATGTCACGTAGCCTCTGACAAAAAGAAACTTCTCACACTAAACTTTGACTCCACTTCAGCTCCAGACGAGTAAACAACTTCAGTGAGTTTCTGCTGAGACGAACAAAAGAGAAAAAGCTGCAGGAGTTAGTGTTCATGTTTCCTCCTGACTTCACACTCAGAATGGAGTCACTTGCCACACAGATTGGAGTCACTATACATATATATATATAAATGTATGATTTTGAGTTTCTCTGCACGATGAATCACTTTCAAATGCAGCGTCTGAACCAGGAGACAGAAACGGAAAACAACATGGAAGCTTTAACAATCGACTTCACACCAACAAAATTAATATATTTCAAGTAAAAATACAATTAAAACAAATGTACTAATGTTTGTCTTGAAGGTAGAAAGACACGTGATTTATGACGAGTTCATCAGTTCACTCTGACGTGAACCACACCTGAAATATTTCATCTCAAAATGACGTGTTTTGTTTGTCAAGGTGAAACCATAAATTCTTTAATCTTCACAGAAAATAAAGTGTTTTGTTGTTTTGTTTATTTAACCAGCTGTTTGTTTTAACTCTGGTCACATGTTCTGATCATGTTATTTTAATTTTTGGTAATTTCGACACCAGGAGGCGACAAACAAACACGTTTAATTACAGATATTAAAATATTTTTGGGTTTTTTGATTGATTGGAGGAAGTTGTTGTACATGAATTATCTCCATATGATTCTCCCTGAATAAAACTTAATGTGGTCCATTCTGACGTTGAATTAAATATGTCCAGTTCTGCATCGCCTCCTGAAATTAAGTGTTTATTGATGATTTTTTAAAGAGTTTATCTGCAACACACCACTTCTGCCACCAGACGAATATAAGAGAAATAGTTCTGGTAAAATGGCTGCAGAGACTGTAACTGTGCCATTACTTTGAGTTTACCAGAGAAAAAAGGACAAAAATATAAATAGTCAAGAGCGATTGGTGTGTTGGGAAGTCGAGGAGGCACCATGTTGTGTTCAGATATATTTATTCTTGTTGTGCCGCTGATGAGAAACCTCCTCGTGTTACACCGAGGTACACTTCATTCTTAGTTTTCACTTTCTCCAAACGTTCGTCTAAACTTTCCATTAAAATGTCTTCGAGTTCTGTTGAAGACGAGACTCACAAACTGACGACGAGATAAAATTGGAAAAACTGGAATGAGCAACTTTTATTAAAAGGTGGAGTCACTCAGAGGCAGAAAGGAACACGGATATCAGATAAACATAAAAATACTTCTTTATAAATCTCCAAAACAAGTTTGTTTGAAATCAGTCTGTTGAAGAGTTCACAGAGGAGTTTCATCTGTTTCTACAGTCGTCAGCGAGGCCCGTCAGAAGAAGTCCGCTGCCGATGGGCGACGTTTAGGAGTACTCTTTGGAGTACTCTTTGGACTACCGGCGCTGGTCTTCTTGGGGGTCTTCTTGGGGGTCTTCTTGACCCGGGTGGAGAGCCGTGTGACCGGAGACTTTAACACCCCAAACTTTGGTTTCTGCTGCGGGTCAAACGGGACTCGTGACGACCCGTCTGGACTCACCAGCAGGCTGCGGTCCGTCTTCCTGAACTCTGACAAGATAAAAAAATAAAAGAAATAAAAAACACAGATTAGTGTCGACATCCTGCAACATCTGAACATGTCTGTTATTAATTAAATGCATCTGATCTCTCACCGGCTGTTTTATTGTTCTTGAGACCAAACGTCACCTTCTTGGATTCAGATTTGGGAGTTTGACTCTTCTAAAGAAAAGAAGTGAGACATGTTGTTACTGACGGTGCAACATTACAACCAACAGAGCAGGAGACACGTTCGATAAAGATGATGAAAGTTTGGATTTAATTCTAGAAGACAGAGACATCTCATGCATTTAGAGATTAGTTCTTCTTATGTTGAGTTTATTCATCTTTCTGGATTTTAACGCGAGACAAGAAGCAGCCGGCGATTGAAACTCGTAGAGGCATGACGGATGTCATTTTTTGGGGCCAATATTTGAAAGTAAAAAATAGCGATATGGATAAATCCGCAGATGCATGTAATACTTACATACAGTCAACTGAAGAGTTAATTATAAGTGTGCTGAAACAGTTAACTTAAGTTTCCACATCGTCACGTCCACTGATCATCACCCAGTCTGATAAATAAACATTTTATCTCCTCCCTGTACGGAGACTTTTAGTCTCCTTCGTCCAGGTTTTCAGTCGACATCACGTTGTTTTATTTTACTGTGCTGAGCGCTTCCTGTTTACCTTCTTGCCGGTCCGCGGGGTGCCGGGGCTTCCCTTGGTCTTACAGAAGAGCGGCGTTGGGACCGCAGCGTTGCTCTGAAATGTGATGAAGTCGGACTCAGAGCCCGACGGCGTCTTCTTCTTCTTCTGTGACTTCTTACTGCTCAGAGGTGTGGACGGCTCGGCAGCCTCCTGAAACAAACAATCAGTTCAAAGTTAAATACGTCTCGGGGTTAAATTCAGTCTGATGTCAGATTAAACACTCTCACTGACCAGTTTCGTCTTCTTCACGGCCGTCTCTTCTTCTTCTGCGAGGCCGTTGATCGCTGCAGCCGCCTCCAGCTCGTCGGCCTCGTACTCGAACGTCACAGGGATCTTCCTCTTCTTCTTCTTGGCTGGTTTCTCTTCATCTTCGACCTCCTGCACCTCAGCTTCATCTGTGATCTCGTCCGCTTGATTCTTCTTCTTCTTCTTCTTCTTTTCTGCTGTTGTCACGGTGACCGGCAGTATCTCAGCATCCTCCACCTGCGAGGGTTCGTCCACCGCCGCTCCATCCACTTCCTCTGTGGATTGTTTCTGGTTGTTTTTACTTTTCTTCTTCTTCAGTGGTGTTACGATGCTTTCATCCACAGCCGGGGTCGTTTCCTCCCGTTTGTTCTTCTTCTTCTTCAGTGGCACCGTGGCGGCTTCTTGTGGCGCTTCCTCAACAACTGAAGTGATTTCAGCGTCTGTGGTTTTTCCCTCCAGCTCGACCTCTGCTTCAGCCTCGACCGTCACCACTTCATCCGCCTTCAGGCTCTTCTTCTTACTCTTCTTCTTGCCTGGAGTTGTAGCGTCAGTCGGTTTCTTTGGTCCGTCTTCTTCTGTGGTCACACCATTAACCTGTGATTCCTCCCCCAGTTTCTTCTCGGCGTTCTTCTTCTTCTTCTTGGCAGGAGTTGTGGTCTCAGTCTCAGGTGTTGTCGACTCCTCGGTACCGACCGCTGTGCTCTCTTCTTCTACAACGGCCGGCGGTTCAGCTACAGTCTCGTCTGTTTGTAACTTTGCCTTCTTCCTTTTCTTCTTCTTCTTCTTCCCTGTGACTGTAGCATCGGAGGGCGTCTGTGGTTCTGGTTCGACCTCAGAAGTCTTGTCGTCAGTCGTGGAGGGAGATGTGTCACTGGTTTCCTCTGTGACCGTGACTGAAGGTTCCTTTACCTCAGAGAGAAGAAGAGTTTCTGACGAACCGTCTGAGACTTTTACAGACGAGACGGCGCTCTCAGTCTGTGAACCTTCAGTCTCTTTATCTGCACTTTCACCTCCCTCTGCTGCTTTCTTCTTCTTCTTCTTCCTCTTCTTCTTCTTCTTCTTGTTTTCATTATTCGCGGTCAGGTCAGCCGGTTCACTGTCATCTTTTGCAGAGTCTTTGTCCTGCTTGTTGAGTGTCGACGCCTCCTTCTTCTTCCCTGAAGCAGCGGAGACAGGACAGATCAGTTGATTGTCAAGACAAAATGCACTTTACTCTTTATTTATCAAGGACAAAATTTTGAGGACGTTGTGTGACTGTAATTTCTACTTTATGATAATTCTAGTTGGTGGCTGTAAGAAACTCAAAAACTGATGAAAAATAGTTTGAAATGACAAATAAAAGCTTTTGACGCAAGAAATCTGCTGCGATAAGAATACAGATGCAGATTATACTTAACATCTGTCACAGAGTGTAATTACACGACCACGTCTGAATGCAGGAACTGATGAAAAACGCCTGATTATTATGTTTTAAGATTGAGCACTTTGATTTTAAAAGGCAGGTTCGCTCAGACCTCTGAGCCGACGGACCAGAGCTGCTCCAGTTTCTGACAGGAAATAAATCACTGCTGTAACGAGGTAATGAATCCAACTAATGGACCTGTTCAAGTTAAATGTCCCCGGTTAGAAAAGTTATTTAAGTATATTAAAAAGGCCACATATGTGAACTCCCCCCACATTTTAGATTCAAACTGCTCTGATTTGTGCTCATTAAAAGTCGTTTCTACTGTTTGAAAAGTTCCAACGACTTTAACAACAAATTCAAGGACCTTCAATGCCCGATTCAAGGGCTGGGTATAAAAAAATAATATTAAAAGATTCATGTAAGGAGTCTTATCTCGTAGGACTCAGAACCGATTCACAAATGTCAACAATCGATTTTCTGAATGTTAATTATTAACTTGATGTTTCTAAATGAAACTGTAACTAATCTGTTAATGTAAAACATTTTTTTATTGTATCTGCGCCTCTGATTGTTAAGACATTTTTAAATCGGTACATTTTTTAACTGCAATTCATCGATTAATCAGATAATGATTGTAACGAGGACTCGCAGGCTTTAAGGTTTGTTTAATGCAGCTTTGTCATTACGGAGCCGTAACCTGCAACATTCAGCTTCAGTCACTCGTTCACGCAACGGCAAATTATATCAGCTTTAATTTTAAAATACATTTCTTTATATGCGTCTATTTTCAAACTTTCAAGGCTTTTTTTTTTCTTCCCCTTCAGAATCAAACATTAAGGATTCGGAGGTTGGCAGGTCGGGTTCAGTGCAGCGCTGTCGTGTTTCTCTGCCAGAGTTTAAAACATAAAAACAACTCATGAAGTCGTCCGCTTCTGTTCCTCCACTGACGTTTGAGCTTCACTGTGCAGAACGATGCTTGAAGACTTTGACACCAGAAGTTTTCATTTTCAGAATCAGAATCACTTTATTGATCTCTGAGGGGGGAAACTGCGTCAGGAGGAAAGTTTGGGAGCAACTTTGTGAAGTGTGATGTGGGAACTTTGGTGTTTTGATTCATCAGGTGCTCGAGGTTCGTTCTTTTTCTTTTCTTCCAAACGTTTCTCATTTTTTCTCTGGTCAAAGAGTATATTTCCTTATCAGCATTGAGGGTCTAAGGATGGAGCGTGTCATACGTTTCTACAGCCTGCTGAGTAATGCTGTTACTTTGAGCTACGTAAAATAAAACTGACTCGGCTTTGTAGGTAGTTTAGCCGACTTCAGAGCATCCAGCCCTGCAGCAGAGAACAGAAATGAGTCAAGACAAGAGAAGTTTATGTCTTAACGTGCTGTGATCAGTGTTGCTCTGGGTACGACGATGCAGCTAAACTTCATCTGAATCATCGACTTTTCTGGGAAGTTCATGAAAACTAGCTGGAATAAAACCTTCAGAGCAGGACTGGGCCTCCCACACGTTGAACTATGTAAAGGAACAGAGCGCGTGTTGATAGAGGAACAATAAAATCCACAGAATGAAAAACTGCATTTGAAAACGCTGTTTATTCTGGAAATGACGCGCAAAAGCTTCAGTAGCATCGGTTTTATATTCCCTTAAATATAAATGTTGACTTTAATTAACTGACTCTCTTCTGCGTTTTCTGTGTCAACTGAAAATACCATAATAAAATGTAGAAATGTGAAAGTAACCTGCTGAAACCTGGTGCCGTCTTTTTGTTGCTTTTGTCCACATCAGTAAAAAAGAGCTAATCCAACACAAGGACTTCCTGTTGTTCAAGGATTTATTTTCTTCAACAGACATTCAAAGGTCCATTTAAGTCCTTTGTCGCATTAAATGGAGCACCGAGCGAAGGCAGAGACATGACGGTCTTGCAACTCCTTCAGTAATCGACTGTAACAGCGTCACGTCTGAATAGATTTCTTGTTTTGTGTTCATATTCGTGCCTCCTTGTGCGTGTGGAAAGTAAGAGAGCAAACTGTTATTGAGCGCAGTGAAAATGTTTTTGAAACTCTAAAAGCCGACAAATCTGGATCGAGGCAGATGATTTTGTGAGATAAGTTTTGGACATTATTGCTTCACAGCACTCTGGAGTAAGTGGAAATGTCTGGAAGTCAGAATTTAAATATATTATGGGGGAAAACATGAAGAATAAATAAAAAGGTGTTCATGTATTTCATCAACTAACTGGTGGTTTAAGACAACAACTTATTGGAGGTTGAAGTTCAAGTACGGCAGTTAATATTTCTTCACCGATGACCTTCAGCTGCCTTCGTTGGTTTCAGATTTGAAAATGTTGCACAGATAGAAGGTAAAAGGTGAAAACATGAAGATACCTTTTTTCTTCTTGGATGCTGGCGCTCCGTCCTCGTCCTCCTCCTCCCTGCGACCTCCCGTCCTCTTCATCCTCTTCCTGCTGCCGAACATGTCGTCGTCCTCGTCCGTGGAGACTTCCTCTGGATACTCGTCCTGAGGGAAGATACCTGACAGGAAAATCCAAGAAGATAACGAGTGAGGTCAAAGATCAATGAGTCTGTTTTAAAGCAGATTAAAGAAAGATCATCAGCTCTTACCTTCACTGAGGTCACGCAGTCTGTCGTCCAACATAAAGAGAAAGAAGAAAAATATGTTAGTTTGGATTCAAGCAGAGATCGTTCATGGAGCAGAAGAAACGGCAGAGGAAGATCAGAGCAGCTCAGAGGGTTAAACACTGCGTGTGCTCTCTGAATGCTGATTGGCCGATGAGCAGCAGAGCAGTAAATCCAGGTGTGATCATCCTTCTGATATCTCTGACTCCTCCAGGCGCCGTCTTCATCTATAAACGTCACCTCGACCAGAGCAGCGTCAGACACGAGGCTGAATTCATTTGACTTTCTGCTGCAGGTTGAACGTGTTTGATTATTTATTCTGTTTTCAGAGAGCAGAAGCCTTTTAGCTGCCGAGCAGAAAATAACAGGTGTGATACAAACAGACACGCCGTTCGTTTTCTTTTCTAGCTGCCATCATAGTGAAACACAGAGGGAAATGAGCAGGTTTGTGGCTTCTGCTGTGGTGACACGAGGCTGCCAGTGGTTTCTGTATAATCTGCTTTTTGTTATTCACAAGAAACAGTTTGACATGTGGAGTCAAACAGATGGACACTTTTCTGCTCTGCTGAATGAATGAATGACTTTATTTCAAACCAAAAATTATAACATGATAAAAAACAAACAAAATAAATAACAATCCCAGATTATTTACGATCCAAATATCCATCCAGTGCCGAACACAACCTTTCCTCTTCCATACACCTGCCAAAAATATCTTTTTTAAATTGATTTATATTAATATTATATAAATAAATCAGCTGTGATTATATTGTACAGTAGCTGACCTGCACCGTCAGCTACTTATTTTGGATCTTACAGAGTAACTAATCCACCAGAACACCAATGTTAACGGGTATTTCGTGATGTAATTCAATGATTCAGGTCCAAAGTATTTGAATCATACATGTTGCCCTATAAATACACACAGTGATCGCCCTCTGCTGGTTGAAATCTGGCTACTGTGGTTTTCATTGTGGGCTTTTTGAAGGAACAGTGTCGGAGCTGCTACTCACACTTTGACGATCCTGTAGAGTCTCTGTCTGTTGCGGCCCGGCGTGCCGCTCCGACTCGCCAACCCAAACAGCCTGTCCGCCAGAGCTGAGTAATCAAACTACCAACACACAAACAAATACCTCGTTAGAGACATAACGAACTCACCGGCATCACATGAAGACCGACACCTGATGAGGACAAATCAAACACAGAGACGAACTTTGTTCTGATATAAAACTGATCCATGAAAGAGGCCGAGGATGAACGACGCCGGCAGACAATTTCCTCAGAACACTCTGATGGTATGTTTTTAAAAATGACTTGCAGTTATCCAGTTTCCACGACTATTTCCTTCCCTACAGGCAGCAATTTTCACTCTGTCAAATGATCAGTTTGCAGACTAGAAACTCGCTTCAAACAGAGACAATTATTCTGAACAATGAGCCGCTCACAGACGTCTGGAAGGAGAGTTGAATCTATAAACTGTGAGAAAGTTTAGAAAATGTGCAGCATTTCTGTTGTGAATAATTTATGGACCTTTTTCTAAAACGTGGAGAATAAAACAAGTATCCTGCGTTACAATAAAAACTGCAGTCTTTTAACAACATGTGAAAATAGAGGCTTCACCTGTAGGACCGGTCCGATGTCTTCGTCACAGGGTTCCTCTGTGTCCGAGTCTTCTTCTAAGTGAAGAAGCTCATCCTCATCTTCATCTTCTTCGTCTGATTTATTGCCTGAAAACAAAGAAATCAGCACAATTTAATTCTCATTAAAATAACTGTCTATTACGAGACGTAAATCGCTGACTGAAAGCACGAAGCTGTTATCAAAACAGTCGGCAACTCATTTTCTTTCAATCAACTTGCCAATTAATCATCTTTCCTTTCATGTTGCACACCTGAAGTATTTAGTTTTGTCATATCTTGTTGTCAGAAGGATTCACGCCACAGTCAGGAGGATGTAACGTAGCTGAACCAGCTGTCTGGAGCTCAGCGCCTCGTAATCTTGGAGACGACTGAAACCCTCCGTTAGAGCAAAAATTCAAAATGTTGGCCGACTCTTTAATTTCTGCCGAGCGACGCTAATCAAGTGTGGAGCCATAAATCAGGCTTTAGTACTTTGAGAAGTAATTATTTGTCACTGTAAATTAGTCTTTAGTGTTTACCGAGCCTCTAAAGCTCATACGAAAGTAAACGAGTAAATCATTTATGTTCCAATCAACAAAAATACACTCCAGATTTTCTTCCCTGTGCAGTTTTCTCTGAATAACACGTACCATTAATCTGCTTCCCCGCGCTCTTCTTGCCGGCTGGTTTTCTCGTTGTTTTCTCTCTCAGTTCTTCTTCTTCTTCGTCGTCTTCCTCATCAGACGCCTGTCCAGAGTCTGAGTCTGAGGCCTGAGCTGCGTTCACCTCCTTCATCAGGTCTTCAATAGCGAAGGGAGCCTGATCGATGATGGTGCCGAAGATGTTGGTACAGATGCCGCTGAAAAGAATCCGACTGGAGAGACGGACATCGGGAGAAACAACAGACGACACAGTGAGCGGACGGTGAAGAGTCAGACGAGCTGCTTCAATGCATCTGTGCTTTGATTCAACATGTTTGAAATACAACATCAGCAGGCTGAACACATGTTGTTTTGGAAAACATCCATCGACAGCAGAATCAAAAATGGGTCAAAGATTATTCAATATAAATTCAACTAAAAAACACGACCACATTTCTAGGAAACGGCGTCACAATAAATGAAGCAGAGCAGCTGAACTGATGTGGACTTACTCTTTTGTTTTAGATACTGTTTTGCAGAACGGCTCGATGAAAATCAAGTTCTGATCGGCAGTGAGCTGAGAGGAGAAAGACAACACATACAGAGTAAACGTGTCGTCTCATACTGACAGAAGAAAATTATAACAATAAGTCAGAAAATGATCAGTTAAAAATAACAGAGCGAGAATCAAATTAAACAATCTGCACCAGTCAAAGAATCTTAAAACGATCGAGGAACAGAGCAGAGTCTTTGTCTTTTTTTAATCAGACCTTTGAACTCCAAGGAAACGGAAACTAACAAGTTAGGTCTGAGCAAAAAATGGTGGCATTCAGCTTTAGATCTCACAGAGAAGCTTTTCTTTGCCGTTTCACGCTTCAGTACATGAAGGCAACACAATGACACAATGACACTATAACTGCTTGTACTTGCATGTTTCCGTCCTAACTTTAACGTGAAAATGAGGCTTCATTCTGAAGTTTTGCAGCGTGTGACAGACTGACATGACTGTCACTGACACGAGCTCCTTTTTGTGTTTGTGTACCTCTGCTGAGCCGACAGCTGCCAGCTCCGTCATGTAGAGGTCCAGGACGTGAAGCTGCAGCCCGCTGGGCGCTCCGCTGCTGCTCTGCAGGAGCTGAGCTGTCAGCAGCTCCAGGAAGCTCGACACCACGCTGAGGAGACAACACACACCGTTACTCTCTTTTCAAAATGTGACATGAGCTTGATGTAAAAGGTTCGGCAGACACTGTTTTTAATACATTACCTGCTGTCCCAGTTTTTCCTCTTCAGCATCTCAAACGTTTGTCTGAACATGAAGCGGACCAGCTGTTAGAGACACAGAGGAAGATAATCATCGTTATTTTGGGGATTTGAATCAATTAAAACATCTCGTTCTCAAACCAGACCTTCAAGAACTACCACTGATGTCTTTGTAGAACAATGTGTCGGAGAGTAATCACATCCACTCTGTAGAAACACACTTTGTAGCAAATCAGCGTTGGATTCTCGGGTGATCTTACAAATCCACCTGTCTCAAGGTGACATCATTTAGGTAGCAGGACTGCAGACCACGCAAAGACGTGACGTGAAAGAAACAGCTGGTGACACTAATGCACCTCGAAGCTGGTTTACCACCACAGAAGAGAGTCATGATCAAACAGAGGATGAGAGTGAAATCGTTACTACAGAGCAGGAGGCATCCCAAACGGCCCGAGATGAGGGACAAGAAGTTGTTACTCAAACCATTTTATACCAGGATTACATGCTTATGCAGTTTTTTTTAACGCAGGTAAAACTGCTACGAACAGGCGATTTGATTCCCTGCCCATCGCCAGAACACACGTTTGTCTTTCTGTTATTTTTTTTTTAACTGATGTTATAATTACTCATACGGCATCGGGTGAAAGTCATTAAAACTTGAAATTTGCATTCATGTCTGGAGGTCATGAAACGAACTCCAAGTCTTCAGTTAGTTCAGAGTGAAAATACTTTAAAGTGAAAACTCATCCTGGATTCTCGTCACACTCACCTGGAAGAACTTGTCCATCCGCAGCCTGTCGATGCCGGTCCACTCTCTTCTTAAGGTCTGCAGGAAGCTCTCCAGGTATAAAAACTCTGCAGGGGGGAACATCGTCGTCATCATTATGGTGAAAAGTTCAAGGCTGATTGACTTTGTGTTACTGAATCGTGTGGTGGGAAACTTACGTCCATCTACGTCCTGGAAGCTGTGGATCAGGCTGGTGATTTGGTTCGACAGCTCCTCCTGAGGAAAAAGTCAAGACCGCATTAAATATTAAAGCAGGAGGAGAGAGGTGGTCGACTGAACATGATCATAAAGATTAAAAGATTTATGGACGGACAGATACTCAAAGATCTCTGATTTACACTTTGAGTACATTTTCATTTCATCAGGACCCAGCCGAGGCCGATAGCAAATCAATATCTATTCAATAACAATCTTTTACTCAGTATTTCTTTATTATAAAAACATTAAGCAACATCATTTTTAGCAAGGCTCACAATTAGTTAATAATAATAAATTGAATCAGCATTGATAATCAGTTTATCCCTGCAGTTGTTTAAATCAAACAAAAGTGACCAACATTAACCTGCTCCAGCCTCTCAAATGTGATGTTTTGCTGCTTTCCCGTCTTTTGTTTCATTTCTAATTTAATATTTCGATTGTCGATCCCAAAAGAAGAAAAGGAAGAAGAAAACCCAACAGCCGTTTTTCAAGACTTAACCAATAGTGACAATATTTAGCATTCATATGAAGTATTAATCCTCTCAGAAAGACTGCCATGAAATACTACAAAAATATCATTTAAGGGTTTCTTACAAAGATAAAAGGAAAATACACACGACCGTTGAAAAGTCTGGGGTCTGCAGGTACAAAACCTTCACTGGCTGAGACGACTAAACCGTATTTTCTGACAGCTCTTTTGTGCTTTTAGGTTGAAGAAAGATGATTTTACAAAAAGGTGTCATTTAGTATGAAAAGGAGGAAAATACACTGAACAATGTTTCAACCAGACTGACAACTTAAAGAGAAGAAAGAAACAAGTGTTGCCAGATCTGGAAAGAGAAAAAAAGCCCAATAAAGGCAACTTTACCCAATATAAGAGAGCGTCCATGTGACCAGTTTATACTATATATATGTATGTGAATCTATTTTGCATTTCATAAGAAGCCACTTCAAAACTACTAGACCTTGTAATTTTACATTTCTGTAAATCGAAGTAACTTAAATCGTCCCAAACATGAGGTCAAATATAATCCTTCAGTACAGTCTCTCTTTCTCACACTCTGTTTTATATTTCTCCCACAGTGTCTCTGGCATTGTTAGATAAGAAGTTGCTAAAAACACCATTAATCGTGCTATTTTACTTTTAAATGTTGCCTGTGGGTAACAGGGGTTTTAGACAAATCTTGCGACAGGAGAAACTATTGCATTTTCACTTCATGAGACAGGAAAGACAAAGAAGTGAGTGCACTTGAGAAACAAGTGCAATCATTAGTAAGCGACTTTAAAAAAAACAAGCCCAAGGTTGCTTATAATTAGTGCCTTCTGTAGTCCGACCAATATCCTGCATTCAGAATACTAACTGTTCCCATCAGGTATTCAAATAAACACAGGAAAGAAACCTGAACAGGTATAACAGATATTATTATTCCTCCATCAGCAAATCTCCTAAACTAAGGACATAAGGAGGACATGAAATGAGTGTTAGTATTGCATGTACTTGAATGTGTCCTACGTATGTCTGTGTTTTCCACTCTGTCTTTTATTCACTGTATGTGGCCACATGTCCAAGACAGATTTCCCTCTGGACAAATAGTCATGCTGAAGCAGACACACAGCAGTGAAACGTACCTGCAGCAGTGGTTTGTCCTGCATCCACAGACAGTAGAACAGACCCTTCCACAGCTTGAGCAGCTCATCACCTGTGAACCCACCTGTACAGAGGACACAACACTGTGACACACGTCCTGGAGCCAGAACAAGTTAGCTACACCACATTTTATTGATCAGACACGTAATCAATAACCTCTATTGACTTTTTGATATCAGAACAAGGTTAATGTCCCAGTTATCATTGCTACGTTAGTTAGTGGTCAGTTAGCTACAATGATGAGCTCTTGACCTCACAGCTAACTTGCATCCACACGTGTGCACAGGATGCTATCGATTGGACACAAAGTGCGTCAGCTCACTTTACAACAGACATTTTTTAGTCTGAAAACTAACCAGTGGATTATAACCATCGTGTCTTGTTACAACTATTCTCACATTAAAGCAGAAATAACGCTAGTTTAAGCATTTATAGCTGGTGTTAGCCGGCTCTGTCAGAGCTAGCATGCTAACGCGGACAGACTAGCTTACCTGCCGCTTTCTGTGACCGGACATTTATATATTTCCTCAGTTTCTTTATGGCCTTGGTCCGGATGGGTTTCTCGTTGGAGGCTAATCTCTGAGCGAACTGGACCTCCGGCTCCTGAATCGACGCCATGTTCACACCGATTCACGTGGAGAGACGCTTCACCCTCCTCCGCTTTGCTTTGCTCTCCCGTCTTCCCACGTTTCCTCCGTGCGGCGCGGACTGATGACGTCAACAGAGCGCATCTTGTTGTGGTTCCTCACAGCTCCACAGAATGGCGTCATCTCCCAGCGCGGAGGGACACAAACAGCATGATCACCATCTTAAACTGACAGATTAATAATGAAGAGAGTCATATTTATTTAAAAAGTCTCTCATGCCTGTCTGACGGTTTATGAAGGGAAAAAATATCACTTTAAAATCCAACTTCTCCACATTGGGAATGATCATTTAAAGTATTTCTAGAGCTGATAAATAATAATAATAACAATAATAATAATAATAGCAATAGGACTGGTATCCTAAAAGAACCTAAACATCTTCCTATAGGAGTTTTAAAAATATATGGGAATCCTACAGGATCTTATTGAAACCAATAGAATTAAATCAGATTTCCAATAGGACTGAGGAAACCCTAAAAGACACAAACGTTTTTCTTATAGGATTGCTAAAGGATTTTGTAGAAGTTTTTGTGAATCCTAAAGGATTCTATTGGAAACTTAAAAAACCTACAGGACTTTTTGACAAGGGATTTGGGACAATCATCAAAGGTTAATGACACAATAATGACTGTACAAGAGCAAAACACACACAAGCATAACTAAAATATACAAAGTCGTTACTAAGTCGTACGTCAAAATACAATAAACAGTCAAAAGTTATCAGAAGCACAAAGTGCAGACTCAGAGAGTTCACTCATAAACCATGGGACAACCTGGCAAACAATGACTGATAACATACAGGTGTGTAACATCTCTGGGGGTGGTATTATTTTTTGTGGAATGGGATTTTTAAATTGATTATAACATCAAATTATTTAAAATTGCTGCAGTAAAGAAATTGGAAATGATCACAGAGGCGCTCTAGGACCTCCTCAGTAGGTCACACTATACAAGAATCTGGTATAATCTGTTATATGTTGCAGTAGAACAAAATTGAAAATTATCACAGAGGTACCAAGGGCCTCTAGTACGAGAATCTGGTAGAGTTGCTGAAAACAATCTGATATTATTTTTTGTAGAATTTTTAAATTCTGCTTCTGTAGAACTGATTGGGATGTTGTTATGATTTTAGCCTGCAATTATTAAAAAAACTTGAAAATGATCACAGAGGTTCCTGATATCACGCTGGACATGAATATGGTTTGCTGAAAACAATTCAATTCAATTCAAAAAACTTTATTTGTCCCCGGGGGGGCAAAACAATTCAGTTTTAAGGGATTTTAAAAATCTACTTATTGAGCAATACATCTGTAATGTACATGAATTTAACACGAAATTATTAAAAAATACTGCAGTAAAAAAAAAAACTTGAAAGTGAGCAGTATACAAGTAGCAATGTAAATACTCAAGTAAAGTACAATTCACTTCAAAGCTACTTAAAGTAAAGTACTATTTGGGTTTATGCAGTTATGTACAGTCACATTCCATCACTTCAGTAATATTTGTACTGCAGTACCATGGTGGTATTAAACTCGTACTTTTACTTCGATAGAGGATCAGATTACTTCCTCCGCCGGAGATCAAACAAACTGCAGCGGGAGCCGCGGATGACGTCAGAGCAGCGGAGAGGAGCGTGCGCCAGCTGTGTGTGTGTGTCCGTGTGTGTGTGTGTGTGTGTGTGTGTGTGTGAGGTGACAGTCGCTCATAAGGAAGTGGAGGAGGACGCGTCGACCAAGCCGAACGCACAACAAACCGCAAAAAAAAGCGTGGATTTCGTTGCTCCCGCACGAGGTAAGTGACGCCGAGCGGCGGGAATGTGTCGAATTTAGAACGCCGTCGGGGCACGAGACCCACCAACGGTCGGGCGCGTGAGGCGGTTTTAGCTAGCAGCCGTTAAAAATGACGGGGAGGCTCGACGTTAGCCCGCGAGGCTCCGCCGCTTTGTCCGCCCGGTGCCGCCGGTTCCGAGGCTTTATCTCCCGGGACGACGTGTTGCTGACGGCTGGAGGTTGTTTTTCACAATGGCTACTGTTCCGACATTTGATACTCGCGAGGGGAAACGAGAGGAAATGGGTCCGAACAACAGACCCGGCAGAGGCTCCGGAGACCGTCCACGTCCGAACTTCCAGATGCGCCTCCAGCTCCGGCAAACACCGGAGGCATGTCGGGTTAATTAAACACGGTTAAAGTCGGATTTCTCCATCAGGTCCGTGTTTAATATGTCAGCTCTGGTTCGGAACTATAACTTCGTTTAAATCACTTGTTAAAACCCACTTTATAGACTTGTTTTTATGTGAAGTCACCGTTTATCACCGTCCATCTGTAATTCCTGCCCTTAGTCTATTAATCTGTTTTTAATCCTCCCTTGTGATGTCTTTTCTCACCGTACTTTACTGCTTTTATTGTTGTTTTTAATCTATTTACTGCCCTTTATTCTTTTACCGTCCTTTTATTGTTTTGATCCTGTTATGTATTTCTATTCTTTGTTACTTGTTAATCATATTGACTTTTTCTGTTCTGCCTTCTTGTAACTTACCTTTACACTAGACTTCCTCATGTTTGGCTCGACCGTCGCGTGTTTATTCTGTAGTTTTCCTCCCTCTGCTTGTTCTCAATGATATTATTATTATATAAAGTTTATTATGAGCTGTGAAGATGCAGCAGGAGCCACTGGGTTTTGGTCAGATGAGTGTACCTTCACACAGCCATCGCCCAGAGCGCTGGTTTAAAGTTACTGGACATGAGATGAAACCAGGAGGCTATTTCTGTCCCATGGGATGTAAAGCCTGTACATGGCAGCAGTGATTACACTGATAAGAGTCAAATGCATGGATTTCCAGGCTGTAACGTGGCCACACACTGTGGTTTCTAGAGCTTTCATACAGCTAAAGCAGCTCCTGGACCGTCATGTGGTGATGTGCTCCGGGGTAAATGGATACTCAGCTGGTTTGCCTTGTAAACCTGAAGCCAGGTGTGTTTCACCGGGTTCAAGTCAGGGGGAAAGGCAGCAGCATGGAGGTTAGAGAAAGGCATCCCTTACAACTGCTGCTGTGCCTTTAAGCAAGGCATCTTACCTCCTACAGTTGTCCATTAAGAGCCAAAGTATTGCATTTTTACATTAATTTATTTCAATTTAGCAGTCTGGTCTCACAGTGTAACAGAGACAAGGGTGACGTCTGAATGATGAGAGGCCTGGATCAGGTGTTTAAATACCACAGTATCCTGGGTTCAGTTCAGTTAACATATTCAGGTTTATCTGTAGAGAAGAATACAGGCTCAATTCATGTACGTGAAACCATCGTGTTTGCATATGCAAACACATGGGTCCTAACCACAGAGGTCCTCTGATAACGTCAGTCCTGTGTGCATCGGCATGTCAGTGATTTGGGGGTTGTATTTCTTTTTAAATGTCTGTTTTCTGCTCTCAGACAACTCATAATTCATTCAATATGATCGCAGTTTGTGCCGTGAGATCGGTATTTTAAAATCTGCGTCAGACTTCCTGTCATGCTCTGATGGTCATTCACATACAGCCTCATGTGGGTGCAGCTGAACAGGAGGAACGAAATGTCAAATGAGCAGATTACAGCAGCTTAATGGTGATTTTGACCTTTTCATTCCTTAACCTTTTCCCTTTCTCCTGTCTTATCTTTTTCCCCCCTCTCTCCCTCTGTTATCCAGATTATTCCCTCCAGCTCCGGCTTGTCAGACATGTGTCCTCTCGCTGCCCGTCTCCCAGCAGCTTCCTCTGAGATGGAGATGAGCCGAGGCAGCGACACCACGTCTGCGTGTACATAAGCCCCCTCGGCGTGCGTGAGCTAACATCAGATACCCGTCGCTGTGATTGTCAATATTTACATCCAAACATGGCCACCGTTCCTCCTGGGATCCGCCTGCTGGTGTCCTTCGACAGGGACCAATGGTGAGTTTCAATCTGACTGCAGTTTGTGTGTCGTCTCTTTACATTGATTTCTGACTGATAATTTGCCATCGAGGTGTGAATGTTTTTATAATTTGGACATTACAGTGTAACTATCAGCACATACAGATCTTTTTGTCCATGTGTTCTGAGCAGTAAGGTCAGTCCGTGCATTCACATGACATTATATCTGACTGAATGCAGTGCAGTACAGGAAATACTACATTCTGCAGCGGGTGGTTTGCTGTCTAACACGCCCTGTCACATTCGGAAATTATAAGGAAAACAATTGCTAGTTTCGGTCCTGTTACGACATAATTTACAAAGTCAATTCTGGAAATCTGTCAGTTTGCTTAAAGTGTGTTGGTGTGTGTCAATGGAGTCGATACTAAATGAAGTCAAAGCTGGATTGCACCTGGGGATGGGGCTGCAGCTAAAAATCATATCCGGGTCTATCTAAAGTATGTGTGTGACCCAACAATGTGGGGCCCTGTACGCTCTGAAAATTGGAAATGTTTTCTTCAACTAACAATTATCATTTTCCAAAGTATCTGTCAATTATTTTCTTGATTAATCAGTTAGTTGTTTGGTCTATACTGTCAGAAAATGTTGAAATATGTCGATCAGTGTTTCGTCCTCAGATGTCTTGTTTTGTCCACAACCCAAAGATATTCAGTTTTCTGTCACATAGGAGGAAAGAAACCAGAAAATATCCACATTTAACAAGCTGACATCAGAGAGTTTTTACTTTCTTGTCTGGACATGACTGTAAATGGATTAATCGGTCGGATCAAAGTAGTTGCAGCTCGCAGCCGTACAACTGCTCAAACACTTTATCGGGACTGCAGAGAGAGACGCCACCGTTCTGTTCACTTTCTGTCCCCACCCGAGCATGATATGTTGGCTGTAACCATAACATCATGCCTCAGTCCATTAGAGCCAATTACACTGATGCAATTTCCCCCACAGGGATCAATTAATTATTTCTGAGTCTGACTTCGATAAACTTGTGTTGTTTCTTATGCAAGCTGCAGAGCAGATTTTCATTTTCACCTAAATGCAGTCGTAGTAGGCTTCATGTTATATTTCAGAAGGCTGCCCAGTAATTCCTGTAGCCAGGAAATTCCCCCTCAGTGAGACGCGTGCCTCTCGTGCCCGGTGCATGACAAAGCAGCTCTATATGTGAGCCCCTGGGACATATACAGTATCCATTAAAGAAATGAGAGCCGCTCTCAAAGAGCACGATGTTGAATGGTGGCTTTATGTGCAGGATGTTTCTCTGGATTAGTCTCCTTGCTTGGGAAACCATCCATGTACCATGAGTGCACAGATACCAGTTCTGCTCAGGCTTTTCTGTCTCAGTCGTTCACTTTTCATCAGTGCTTTCAAAGCTTCTTCCACTGTCAGCTGGATCTTTTAAGAAGGTCTCCTGTTTCCACCTGAAGCCATCCTGCTCTGAGTCAGATGTCAACTATTCACCTAACAGCACCAGCTGCTAACCTGAAATACCTGATGAGTTGCCATCAGTGAGATTGTCTATAGAGACAGAGCCCCGCCCACCCCAGAGGGGAAAACATCCTGTCTCTCTCCATTGACTTTGTCTTAAATATCAACAGCTCTGGTTCGATCAAAGAAACAAAAACCTTAATTCACTGAGTTAGATGTGGAAATATTCGAGCTCTACAAGCTGTTTTCTCCCGCTGCTTCTCTGATGTCCGCCCTCCCTCTCGCTCCTCTCCTGATATTTTCACACATAATGCAGCAGATTAAGAGTTTATTTAGACCAAAAGCAGAGTTGGTGATTGTTGGAACAGTGAAAAGACAAACCAAGATGGCTTTGATATGTTTTATTTTGTTTCTGTTGTGTTTGAATGAAGTGTACAATGACAAAATTACTGTTTTTGTCAATGGAATCTGGTGGTTTCTGCAAAAGCATTATAGGGCTGTTGCTGGTTAAACAAAAAGTATGTCATTCTTTTATAAAGAGCTCTATTTCTCTCAGGAATTGTTTCCAGTAAGTTGTCAGACACCGGTCACTTTGATTTTGCAGCCATTGTCATGTGTCGCGGCTGCCGGCTGAGGCAATCTACTGGACCAAATCCAAATCTTTATGTACCTTTCAGTCATTTATACAGCGAAGCAGGGCTGCCACGATATCAGATAGTGACCTCACGAACGGTTATCATGAATATCTTGATATTGCGACAACCCTACACCAAAATATGAGAAGTACTTTCTGTGGCATAAATATGCTTAATAACTAAATATCATGGTAGTGTTTTTTTGGCCAGGAATTTCATAGTACGTCATTAACTTCACTGTCTGAGAAGACCTTTTGAAAATATCTCTTTTAAGTTAGTCTTGTGCGGTTCAAAGATACAGTGTATTCTGTCAGTGCCGGCTGATTTAGAGAGGTGTTCTGCTCTCTTCTGTTGTCTGGTGTCAGCCTGCTACACTCAGGACACACTAACACACACTGACACACACTG
This sequence comes from Pagrus major, assembly GCF_040436345.1. Lineage (NCBI taxonomy): Eukaryota > Metazoa > Chordata > Actinopteri > Spariformes > Sparidae > Pagrus > Pagrus major. The sequence goes on from NC_133223.1 coordinate 33,087,194, forward strand.
ACACACACTGAACACACTCACAGCGTGACGTCCATCCAGCTGTTGCATGAGAATGTGTCCACTTACTCAAACTGCCCTTTGGTCCACCTCCAGTGTCTGCTGCAGGAAAATCAGCCTGATGTCTGTGCTGCAGGACAGATGAGAGGCTGATTTCTGTTTGCTCTCCAGCCAGCTGATGATTACCATGCAGCTCCTCATTACCACTGAACACACACACACTCATGTACACACACACCCACACACACACACACAGGATTCAGGGGTCAAGTCTTTATTACCGTTGTGCAAAACAAGGAAACAGTAAAGTATCTCCCTGAGCTGTGTGGTGCAGAATACAAAATAAAAGGTTTTAACTTCTTCATCAGAAAGTCTATCAGAGTTTATTGATGGCAAACCCAAGTTAATTTCACGGCCTGATCCCTGTTTCAGCACAGATAAAGTCAGAAACAATCTAAATAAAGAAACACGACACAAAGATGAGCATAAACACGACTGAGAGCAAAAAGCAAACAGAATGAAATGTAAGTTAAAGTACACATCCAGTTACAGGATGTCCTGGATGGAGCAAACAATAAAAGGGTGTAACACTGACAAATGTTTGATTTTACATGTTCGCCTTTGTCAGTTATGTTTTAGAGCTCGTAAAATAACCGATCAACCACTTAGATGTCATCTTTTATGTTGAACACCAATAATTTTGATAATTCCAGTAATTAAAAAATAATAAAACTGCAAATTCTCTGCTGTCAGCTTGTTAAATGTGAATATTTTCTGGTTTCTTTCCTCCTCTATGAAAGTAAACTGAATATATTTGGGACATTTTAGGACAAAACGCTGATAAAAGAAAATAATCGACAGATTAATTGACAATGAAAGGAATCGTTAGTTGCAGTCCTACTTTCTTTTATTATATGATGCTGTCAGATGTTGTAGAGTACGTCAGACTGGTTCTGGCAGGTCATGACATAGGTTTTATATATTTGCCTGTTACGTAACATGACCGGTGGAGACATAATGTCAGCCACAGAGACAAATATGTCTGAATACCATCTGCTCTCTGTGGATTGCACTAATTGCTGTATTTAAGGCGTGGTGTAATGTTTGTGAAATATGTGAGCCGTGGTTTAAATCTGGTTGTGAGAAAACATGCTGGTTTGATCCGTTCAGTGGTTCAGAGTTTCTCCTGTCGTCTCTCAGTCCTCACCGCTGCCCTCTTGTGTTTCCTCTCTGCAGGTACAGAGCGCTCACCTTCATCCTCACCTTCCTGCTCTACACCAGCTTCCACCTGTCCAGGAAACCAATCAGCATCGTCAAGGTAACACACGCTCATTGCTATAGTTTACTCTAAACTTAAAAATGCATTTCAAAGACAATGAAAACAAAAATTAGAAGAGGTTATGAATCTAATTATCTGAGAACCAGAGTAAACATTAACTTTATTTTGATTTAAATGAGCTGCCAGTTTTAGCAGACCTCAGGTATTCAGGAAGCTCCCGGTTCCAAATATCAGCCCTGAAAAAACATATCAGTCGATCAGTAATTTACATCTTTGGTAAATGTTTTCCACCTCACACTGTGTTCCTGTTACATCTGTTGGTTTTTTTTCTTTCAGAGCGAGCTCCACAAGAACTGCTCATCTGTCAGTGAACTCGCCACCATCGGCGCCAGCAGCGGCGCCGGCAGCGGCCAGCAGCCCTCGTTGTCGACAGTCCATCTCACAGACATGGACTGTAGCTGGAAGCCTTTTGGTTTGTATCTTCTTCATTAACATTTCAAGGTTTTTTGGGGAGATTTCAAAGATTATTATCAGATTATTGAGTAAAAATTATACTTTTGTTTTGACCTGTCAGGATATCTTCTGTTGACGGATGATATTTTGTCCCAGAAAAATTTATGATAAATTATATTATCGTCATTTTAAGATAATTTTATACCACTGATATGATTTATCATATAAATAGCATAGTGATGCTTGTAAACTCTTCAAAACAGCTGAAGATTTCCTTTCCTAAACCAAACGTCTCTTCTTTATATTCTCAGATAAAAGGAACTACAAACAGCTGCTGGGAGCCATGGACTACTCCTTCCTCTGTGCCTACGCAGTGGGAATGTACCTCAGGTAAGACCACAAGACGAGGAGGGCGGTTTTATTCAGAGTAAATTTAGTTATGAATTTTTTTTAAAAAAAAGGACATAGATACAATAAACTATAAAAAAAATAAGAGGTTTCTTTATGAGAAAATCAGTGAAATCTGTCAACGAGTCACTCATTTTGAAGGAAAGACATTTGAACACCTTTTATAGTATTTACTTTTCACTTTGTTTGGTTATAAACAGAAAATTAAAACCAAAAAGACGAGATTCTCAAGGTGCTAAAAGCCTCGAAAGATCATCCACCATTTTGTCTTATTAAACTGCACTTTCTTCTGCACCTCCATCACTGTGGCCGACATGTTGTGTCAGTGTCAATAATCCCTTTAAAAACTGCTGGACTCCGGTCGTCCCTGTAAACTAATGACTCATCCTGTGGTTTAACATAATCTTCTCTGTTAACAAACAAAGCTCACGTCGGGAGCTTTTAACAACCTTATTGATGAGACTTAAGTCTTCATGGTTATTGTGCTCCAACGCAGCGGCATCATCGGAGAGCGCCTTCCCATCCGACTGTACCTGACAGTGGGCATGCTGACCAGCGGCCTGTTCACCTGCCTGTTCGGACTGGGCTACGTCTACAACATCCACAGCCTGGGCTTCTATATATTTGTCCAGGTGAGACTCAACATTATGTATGTATTATTAGATGATGAGGATTAATACATCAAGTCTTGGTGCTTGAACTAGTCGTAGCACCCTCATGAAGATGGACCGTGAAAGTGTACGTACAGCAGTGGTGGAAAGTAACTTTCCACTCCAGTAAATACAGTACTTTTTACTCCATTACATTTATTTGATAACGACAAAGATGAATGATTAAATAGCCCTTGTGCCACTCTAAACACAGACGCCACCAAATCATCCAGGATCAATATGGGAACAGTCGCACTGCAATCATATATATGCACATATAAAAAAAAACTATGACACTCCTCCTGATTTTAATGATTAATTATGTGGACCAAAACAAAATAACGGTTGTAAGTCATCAATACCTTCTATTGCTATTAAACAATGTTCTAGCTAATCGGTAAGCTAACTTATTAGCCTTGCAGTAATCCATCTAGCCACAGCTTTAGGTTGGTACTTAAAGAAATAGATTCATTAATATTAATAACTAACGTTGTGCAAAATGAATACTGTCCTCATTCTTTCTCTTGGTGTTTTCAGGTGGCTAATGGTTTGGTCCAGACCACTGGCTGGCCCAGTGTAGTGACCTGCATCAGCAACTGGTTTGGAAAAGGAAGGTACGGTCTGATTACTGGCTTCTGTATGATGAGAACAGTTCAGGAACAGTTTGTGGTTTTGGATGATTTTAAGGAAAATGTTTCAAGTAGATTCCTTATTAATGTTTTATTATTGTAACTCAATAAGACAGACAGTTATCGTACTGTAAGAAGTTGGAAAGTATCCTGTGTAATTTCTGCTACAGCTCACACATCTGCTCCGTAAATCATGCGACATCTGATCGAGTGTGTTTGTGATGGATGAATCAGATCAAATTGGAAAATGCGTGTATAAAAACAGGAAAAACTAATGTGAAATGTTACGTTTGAGGATGCGGTTGAATGTAATACATGTAATATAAGTCTTGTGGGTGACTGACACTATGATGTTTTCCCGTCAGGCGTGGGCTCATCATGGGGCTGTGGAACTCCCACACCTCAGTGGGAAACATCCTGGGCTCTCTGATCGCCGGATACTGGGTCTCCTCCAACTGGGGTATGTCCTTCATCGTTCCGGGGCTCATCATCGCAGCCATGGGCGTCGTCTGCTTCCTCTTCCTCATCGAGCGTGAGTGCAGCCTCCTCATCGGCTTATAAACTACAATATAACATGTTAATTTCTTTCTCTATTTTCTCCTTCTTGTGCAGTTACTAAACATTCTTAAAGTGTGTGAATATAAATGTGATTAATTATTTTCTTCCTCAGTAAAGTGCAAACTCCCACATGTTTTAATTCCATAAAGAAAGTAATTAGCTGCCTTCTGTGGCAGTTTGACTTCACAGCTTTTGATGGAGGAGTTTCATGTTAATCTTATTTAATCTTTTTTCCTCTCCAGATCCAAATGACCTGAAAACCATGTACGCTCAAAATTCTTCACCAGGCAAAAGTGTGAGTTTTTCTGTATATCATTTTTTAATAGTGAATTCAAACGCAGTCAGATATTTTTTCTTCTGTTTTTACAGGAAATAATCAATATATGTATGTGCAAAATATGAACCTTCAAACTAATGACACATATCTTAGTAAGCTGTTTTTAAAGATTTCAGCATTGACCACTGAGAGTCACAGTATAGTGAAGTCAAAGTATTGAGAGATGGACGAGCACACTTTTGATTTTCATGGGATTCGCTGACAGTGATACGTATAATTATTATCCTTAAATGCCGAAAAAAAAGAATTAAACCAGGTGTGAATAATAATGTGATGTATTGTTTCTTTAAGCAGGTTCAAAACAAGAGTTGGAATGGTGTGAATGGACACACTGAGATGTATCTGCAGTACAAGGAAGGCAAAACCCAGGTGTGTGTCCATGTGTGCATATGTTACATACATTTTAAAGAATTACGGGACTTTAAAACCCCTGAAAACTGGGATTTGATGTGTTTTCAGGGGCTTAACAGGAAAAATAGAAAGAAGTTTTGATGTCAGTCAAAAAAATGATCTAATTGCACTGATGATCAACATTCACCAGCAGATGTCCAACACTTCAATGAGTTGCACTTTAAAGAGAAAGTTCACCACAAAATCAAAAATACATATTTTTCTCTCACCTGTAGCTTATTTATCATCTAGATTGTTTAGTTGTTACCTTGTGAGGATCTTTGTGATCTGGTGAATCCATCCTGCCAGAATTCAAGGTATCTGTGGTTTAGATGTGTAGACCAGCGAGAGAAGCCCCTCCAGAGGTTAGCGTAGCTGCTTTCAGTTCTATCAGAGAGTTTATTTTATTGAAAGAAGAGCAAAGAACGACTCTGAAGGCTTTTCTCGATGGACAAGATGTTTCTACTCTCCTCTCGACTGACGTCAGTCAGAGCTCAATTTGATTTTTTGTCTTTTATCTGGACCGTGAGTCTGCAATTAAGTTTTCAACTGAATTGAATCACCAGCTGGTTCCACTGGTGGTAGCGCTCCCCAACTGTTGATCTGATTGGTTTACATTAGCCAGTGATCGATGTTGATAGACAGATGTTTCGTCCAATCACCGGCCAATCATTGCCAAGCGCCAGCCCGTTTCCAAACAGGTTTTAGCAGTGCCCTTCTGTGTAACTAAGCATCTGGTGCGTCATGTTAGTTTTGGTGTGAGTTGCAGAGCAGAGGTGTCTGCTTTCTCAACAGAAATGTCTCTTTCCAGAAATCATGACCCAGTTACTCAAGATAATCCACAGACCTTGTTGTGAACATTTTCAGAAGGAAGCGAGCATCTACTCATCGACGAGAAACAAGCTAACTGAGCTAGATAATGTTACATCGCAGCTGAGCAGGACGTCATGAATGTTTACGTCCCACACTGTCACGAGCCTGAGCCTCTTGTCCATGAGTAGATGCCTGTATTCTTCTTTGCAGTTATACGGTTCAAAGAAAATAGTTCCTACATTCTGGGAAGAGACGTTGCTGTTGAGTTTGTCAAATATATTCAGGTCAGCCAACGTCTCTACAGCAGATATCTACAAAACGCTGCAACTCACAATGAAACAATCAACATGGATGAATAGCACTAAAGGTAATAATATATATTTTTGATTTGTTTTTAACGTGTCATTGTAATCCATTCAGGAGTGCTACTATTACGAAGGTAGTGTTCAGAACAGGAAGGTCAGTAGCTTCAGTACTTTCAGGTGGTTCACAGTGGCTTCAGCAGCAGTCAGATGTTGTGGGATACTTGATGAAAAATCATTCTCAGGCTGAATCCAGACGTCTTCCTCTGGGGCAGAACACTAAAACATATCAGAGACTCTTTATGCTCCCTCACACACGCCTGGATGTTTGGATTCAGCCTCAGGCTTCTTAAACCTTTTTGAAATAATGGCTGGGTCGAGTTTACCTCCTGCAATTGTTTTTCTCCTTTAATGCTTCAGTTTTTATGGTGAACTCTGCCCGACTGTTACATCAAATTGGTTTAAAAAGTCCAGGATTAATGCTTTTGTTTTGCCTCGAATGTGTTGGTGTTTAACAGCCTTCTCTTCCAGAATAAAAGGGTGGTGTTGCACTTGTATCTGGTTCTTAATTCCTCTTCACAGTCTGGATAATTCTGCCCCGATCTCTCTTTGATTGTCACATAAGTCATCATTCAAATTATCAAATGATTTTGAAGTTCCTGCATGAACTCAACTGATGAAAATGACTGAAATATAAAGAAAGGATGTCATTGTTCCTGTAGTCGGCTGACAGAAACACCTGCAGCGTCTCATCTCATCTCGTCTCCTCCTCTCCTGCAGAGTTACGACACAGAGCTGTTGTTGCCCAGAGACAGTGTGTGTGTCCCCGTGCAGCCGGTCGTGGTGGTGAAGAGGGAGTCAGAGCCGTCGCCCATCAGCTTCATGGGAGCCCTGCGTATACCAGTCAGTCTCTCACACACACACACACACTTACATGTTATCAAAGCTTTTGTTTTCCCTCCTGAGAGTCAGTAAATGAGATCTAATCTGTGCTCATCACAGCAGCGTTCAACGTTAATGTGTTAGTATTAATCTACCGGCTGAATTAAAGGTGCACTTTGTAGTTTCCAGAAAAAAATCAAGCTCAGAAAGTAAATATTTGCAATAATACAAACTCATTAATAGTTATTTGATATATCTCCATGTAAACAAGCCATCCTCGAGAGGAATGAGTTCCCCAGAACACAGTTTGAGTTTGACTCTGCTAACATAAACTAAGTAGAAGAGTATGAAACTGCCCTTTGAGGACAGTTTGTTTATTCAGTCATCAAAATCAATAAGTAAACAATAATAATGATAATAAGCAGCTTTAAATTTGTACAAAGACTGAAGTCGATAGTCATGTTTAATCTCTTTTTTAAGTAAAAGACTCGGAACAAGAACACAGGATGTCAAAGAAGTGAAGCAACAAACATTCTTGCAAGTCAAACATGTTGACTCCTGTTTCAGGGATAATTTAGATGTTCGCCTGCACTTCAGCTCATAAAAAAACTTCTTTACCTGCCGCCATTTTCTCATGAATGCCTGAAAAGGGAAGGAAGCATGATGGTGTAATATTTAGCTACCTCTGTCATCAACTCCAGAAATATTAAAGAAGTGTTTGATTATTTTTCACCACTTGCCCTGAGCAAGCGGACAGTCCTCATTGTTGAGCCCTGACCACAGACATGCTGTTACATTAATCATACAGCAACTGATATTTTTTAGTATTTGACAACTTGGATCTCATATTCATAGTTTTGGGCTTTGGTTCGATCACATATGAGAATATATTACCAACCAAGATAATTCCCGAGATCTTTGAGGATGGCTAAGAGACTGATGGGAGACAAATCTCCAGGTTTGACCCACCATACCTTCCGTAGTTGTGTTCACACAGTTTTCTTGTTTAATGAGGGATTGTTAGCAACAGTTAAGCTGCACACACCTTCAGTTATACCTCAAATAAAGTGGTTTGGTAAAATTGTTTTCCAAACCAGTCAGAATTATGTCCAAAACTGCAAAAACAAGATTTAAGTTTGAATAAGAACCTGTCTCTTTGTGCCTCAAGAGACCAAAACTGGATCATTTTATTAGTCTGACTTACAGTTCAGAACTTTTAAAGTTTTTTCAACCTTGATTAACGTAAATTATTCAATAACAAACACAGAATAACTTCACAAAAATCACATATCAGCAGCAGCTTCGTCACAGAAGAACCAGTACAGGTGCATGTGTCTGTGTATCAGACCGGGTCCATTAGTTCAAGTAGTAATCATTTCTCTGGGCAGTAAAATCAGACGGGTATCGTTCAGTCACAGTAAATCTTCCATACCAATAATAATAATAATCACCTTTTTACTGTGCCGTTTGTGTCTTCAGGGAGTGATCGAGTTCTCTCTGTGTCTGCTGTTCGCTAAACTGGTCAGCTACACCTTCCTCTTCTGGCTGCCGCTCTACATCACCAAAGCAGGTGAGGACCAAAACACAACTACAGCCATCAACGTCATTATTGTCCTTTTATTTTAAAAGGCTGCGTGTCTGACAGTTGAACTCTGGGTATTTTTTTTTTACACAGCGTTGTAACATTATCTGCTACGTGACTGATCAGTGAACTGATTCAGAGCCTGTTGTCTGTTTGTGTTTGTCTCAGTAAAGAGCAGTTTTATTACCAACACAAAAGCTGTGCCAAGAAGAATAACAGGTGTGTGTTTGTGTGTGTGTTTGTGTGTCTCAGCTCACCTCGATGCCAAGAAAGCTGGAGATCTCTCCACCCTGTTTGATGTGGGAGGAATCGTGGGTAGGTGCTTTTGTTCACACTTTAGTTTTATCTTGCTCTTATCTCTTATTCTGTGTGTGTGTGTGAGAGTGTGTGTGAGAGAGTATGTGTGTGTGTCACTTTTCTTCACACATTCCTGACTTACTTACTTTTGTGCATTTTGTTTGTGTGTGTGTTGTACAGGGGGAATCTTGGCAGGTGTGATCTCTGATAAACTGGGGAAGAGAGCCACCACCTGTGCGGTCATGTTGCTGCTGGCTGCTCCCACAGTGAGTTTCATATGTGACGCTTTGTTCTGCAGGTACATGAAGTCTGTGCATGTTTCAGATCAGGACGTTCAGAACAACACTCAGCTGTTGGGAGGAGGTCTGTCCTGTCAACCAAGCATAAAAGTGACTGATAAAAAGATCAACTTTGAGCCCAAAGTGCTGACAACAGGCCTCTGTGTGCATCCAGCGCCCCCTGCTGAAGAAACAGATCACTGCGTCTTTTCTTTATGATAATTCAGTGTTGACACTTTAGACCCAGATATCCTCTTGTCACTTGCTCGTATGTCTGCGTGTAACATCAGGCTGCTGCTGACGTCTTTAGACGTGTGTTTACTGAGTGAATGTTGTCCGAAAACTTTCTGACCGTCATGTTCTGCCTTCGTCCTGCAGCTGTACGGCTTCTCCATGATCAGTGAGTTCGGTTTGGGGCCGACCATCGGTGAGTCTCCTACTCAGAGCTGCTGTTTAGTGATCCCATGACTTCCTCATTATCTTTATTTTATCGTCACACTTCCTCATAATTATGTCACCATTACATTATTATAACTTTTAATGCCTTCATGACAGCGATGGCCGTGACTGGAGGCGTTATGATTCAGGTTGAGAAAGCAATATCTCAGAAACTGCTTGATAAAGTAATTAATAATAAAGTTCTCAACCGGGCTTAACTAACATAGAAGCCTCCATGTGAGCATCTAATATCCTGTTTTGCAATTTGATTAATTTGGAACAGTTTTATTTTTTTATATATGTTACAACGCAGAATGTAAAACTGACAGAAGCTTTTGCTGTTTAATTTGTCATCTCTCTGCAGAAAGCTGTAACAGAACATAATTTTGGTTGTTTAGTCTGTTTTAATGTGATGAAGTGAAATAATCTTTTCTGTCCTGTGTATAAATATGTAGTTTAGCCCCGCTGCAAGGTGCTAGAACATTTGAAATGAATTTGAAATGCTTAAAGTGCTCGAATTTGACTATTTAAAAGATGTTGGAGCGCATGTTGTTTATTCTTGAGACATTTCGAAGATGTTTTCTACTCGGCATGATCTGATATCGCCGTTTTGGTTTATGTTGCTCCGGGACCATCACTGCAACTGACCCATAATGTTTTTGTAGTGTCATATCTTAGCAACTGGGGAAAAAGAAGGGAAAAATCACACACAGGAGAAGTTATCCCTTCAAACACGTGGTTAATGTATAGAAAAGGTCTAATTTAAACCCAAACTATATTTTCCTGAACCTCACCGAGTGTTTTTGTTCCTGAACTGAATCAAAGTGTGACAGAAAACTGAAAAGAAACAGAAAATAATAAGTGAATAATGAATCAACAGTAACACATCATGTCCCAATCAGAACAGGAACCACAGTGTCATTGGTGAGAGTCCTGAACTTCACCCATTCAGCCACAACAGCTCGCTCCGAGTATGGACTTCCTGCTCAGTTGCAGTGATGTTCCAGGATTCGGCGATATCAGAATGACCTACTCAAAAAACAACACAAACCTTTCTCAAATGTAGGCATGTGCTCTGAAGTGTATTAAGCACTCTTTATGTTTGGTGCCGACGCCTCGGCTCGACTGATTCATTCACACTGAGCTCGTGATGGTCACAGCTGCAGCTCATTATCCTCCCTGTACGCTCGAGGGACTCTGTTCATGTCATTATGTGACACAGTGTGAAGAAGAGCTGCAGCTGCTGAGCAACGATGTCCTATCATTACCATCACACGCATTGTCATCGGGCTAGTGTGTCTGTTAGACGCTGTACTGCCTGCAGAGGTTAAACCACGATGAAGTCCTGCAAACGTTATCAAAGAAACCTGGAGTGACTCGCCTGTGTGTTCACAGGTATGCTGCTGGTGTGTGGAGGCCTTGTCAACGGGCCGTACTCCCTCATCACCACTGCAGTCTCTGCTGATCTGGTGAGCAGGTTTAACTCTGATTCTAGTCTCTGAATTCATCCAGGATTACTGACTCAATCTGAACCTTCCTATCTCTTCTGACCTTTGACCTCAGGGGACCCACAAGAGCCTGAAAGGAAACGCCAGAGCGTTGTCCACAGTGACCGCCATCATCGACGGGACAGGATCTGTAGGTCAGTATCACAGACATTCAGGTTTCTGTACTGTAAGTTAGAGCACTGTTTAAAACTCAAACCAGAATGCAATCATTCGCAAATCTTGCGCTTTACATTACAATTAAATAAAAAACAAATGTTCACAATTACAATCTAAAATATTAAAACAATAAACATCAAAATAATTAAAGCTAATTTAAAAAAGCAGCCAAATTAGATAAAATCAGAATATGATTCCAACAAAAGTACGTTTTTAAAAAACTATTTGAAAAAGACACTTACTTCTAATGAAACAATGACAACTAATAAATATGTTCGCCTGTCTCATAATCATTTTTAACTTCCTCTGCTGTCGGCGGCTCTCAGCTCCTACTTTAGACATCAATCTTTAAAAACGGCTTTCAAATATGAAATTACATTTTCATAAAATACTTTTTTTTGTAGCTTTTATCAAAGAACTTATTGTGGGGACTATTTTCAGCGCTGGATTAATCCACATTGTGTGTTTGAGTCAAAACAGGAGGAAGAAGATAAATCAGGCTTCTATAAACACAATAAGTGTTATAAGAAAAAGAATTATCAATTCATTTCCAAATGATTTCCCATGAAGTGTGTGACTCACTCTGATCTCAACCTGCTGACAGATTTGTGGTTAAAGTGTTCATGATGAGTAATCCTGGTTGTGTTTGTATCATCAGGTGCAGCACTGGGCCCCCTGCTGGCTGGTGTGTTGTCTGCAGGAGGCTGGGATCAGGTCTTCTACATGCTGATGACTGCTGACTTCTTGGCTCTGCTGGTGAGCACGTTTATTGATTGATTAATTGATTGATTTTATAAGACAATTTCATTTTAAGAACACCAGCTCTGCCAGAGCAGGGAGTGATTAGACTAAAAGGAAAAGTCAGGACAAAACAATAAAATAAAAAAGACTTTAAAAACCATCAACAGCAGAGGAGTTATTACTAATAATAGGAGTAGATGTATATGAGTTGCTGTGCTTTGTCATATTGATAAACCCACAGTGAATTATCTTTATTATTAACTCTGCAGCTCAGCTTTACAGAGATGTTTAGCCTTTTTTAGCTCCAAAGCTAGCAGCTAAAGAGGAAGTTGGTGGAGACTAAAATGGAGCTAAAAGAGAGTCAATACTGACACAAACCGGACTCTGAATTAATGTTAACAATTTAATTATATTATTATATTTCAGATGTTGTGTTTTCAGCTTGTTTTAACTGAAGTTTTGATATCATGACAGCTGTTGAAACTAAAACCTGTATTAGAATAAATAAGTGAACTTATATGTGATGTGTGTTTGTGCAGCTTTTGCTTCGACTCGTGACGAAGGAGCTGACCTCGAATAAATCCCGTCCCATCTCGGCTGTAGAGTAAGTCCTGATGTTCTCCTTCTCATCATTTTGCCTCTTCTGTGTCCTGTTTCTGTTTTATTTAAGTGAGTGAACGAGCTCCGTCTGCAGGCTAACTTCTGTCAAAAGTAAATGATTTGTTCAGTCACAGTCTGGTGTCCAGAATATAAAACCACAGATCATAAACATTAAACAGTAAAATGTACCGGGACAGTTTGAACTAAATGAAACCATTTCAGGTTAATGAGTATAAACTTCTGGCACTGAGGCAGAGTTAAACCATTACTGACCTACAATTTAAAGTCTTTTTTTAGCTCACAACGTCAACCAGATGTTTGGAGGAAATTCAGCTTATCGCTCTTTTCTGCTGCCAAATGACACAAGCATGAAACTTTATGAAGTTGTATCAGTGATTCGGGCAACGGTTCAATCAGCTTCATTTGAAATGTGCATGTGGAGGTGAAGCTCTGGAAGTTGTGATTTAAAGTCCTTTAAATTATTTAAAGTGACTTAAACCTGAAGATTTTGTGTGTAGCCTTCACAATATAGACAATATATCATCCATTCAGTCACAGACAAACTCAAATACTCTTTTCACTCTTGATTGTAAAACTTAATGACACCAACTTATCAGTCTGATGTTAATGTTTGTCTCCTCGCAGGTTGAAGGAGCACTGAGCACTTTGATCACACAGGAGCACCGAGGGCATCAAACCACTTCAGTCTGAGTCTCAACTGAACTCTGATGATAACTGGACGGTCCTGGACGTGAGATATTAAACACACACATGAACACACACTCTGCTGTGTGTAGTGTAGCTACAGTAGTTCACTGTAAACAAGACTGTGGATTCGTCTCTCTGATCAGCTTCCTGGTCCACGTTGAGCTGCTCCGTCTCCTCAAAGGATCGTCAACACTAGCCTTCTCTGACTTGTATATAAGGTCTTTACTTCGACTTCAAGTGGTGGTTATTTATTGTGGATAGAAATCTTTGAAACAGCAACTTCCAGACTCCTCTTCTTCTCATCGACCCAACCAGACTCACACAGCCGAGTTTGCATCTAAAATTATACCCGAGGGACCATTTTTTATAAACTACCATTATACCTAAACTCATCCTTCCAGTGGGACCATGGTTTACTCTAATCAAAAAAATCGCATTTCTTGTGATTTGGATTTTGCACTTCGATAATGTTTCCATTAATAGATCTTTGCTCACTGACGGCCAATCAGAGCTTCCAGGAGGGATTATTATTAATAACGTGGTCGTCAGAAGTGGATTCGACTTGTAACGACTCCTACTTCCTAAATTAATGTATTTCTTCGATTGTTATCATAAAAGTGAACTTCTCTTAGACTCATTGACTTCAGGGCTCGCTCCCAAACAGAAGATGGTTTACTGAATGATGAAGTGAAACACAATGTCAGTTCAAACACATCCTCATACCCACGGACTAATCAAAACAACATATATCGGCGTACGCTCGCAGTTATGTTACGTACGTTACTTCTGTCACGTCAGTTACAAATGTACGCAACGTAACTTTTCTACGTTAGTAAATTAAATAACTCACTGTTAACTTTCACACTGGACATGAACAGCAGTGCTTGTTTAACCCGACCTAACCTCCTCCTCCCTGTGCAGACTTTATCCCTCTTTATACCACTCCCCCCCGCCCTCCTCCCCTACTGCTGTAATCATTACTACAGCCACTAGAGGTCGCCACCTAACAAGAAATGTAAATGTGAGTCGTAAAAAGCTGCTTTCACTAGCCGGTTTTGTTTGGTGGGATCCGTCACATTTCAATTTAGTGTTAAAGTTTACTTGTTAGCTTGTTAGCTAGTAGCTACCAAGCTGCTGAATCCCTGTGGACTCAGTTTAACATCTAAAGGCGTAATTGTGGAGAAGTCTATGTCAGAATAAAGTTCACTTTCACCCAACACAGTCTAAAAAGTTTGAAAATGAATCCTCTGTGGCTCCTTTCACACATAAAGCTTAGGACGGCCTGTAAAAGTTCCCTGTGGAGTCTCAGCAGCACAAACGAAGAAGAAGAAGAAGAAGAAGAAGAAGAAGAAGAAGAGCTCATAAACACTTTCTATAAATACTTCATGAGGAAGGAAATCAACACTTTTGTTTGACCTCAAGGACACACACAGTGTTCTGAAGAACAAAACTCAATATAAATAAAACTGTTGTTTATTTACAAGAAACTCCACAGGGAGCCGTTAAAGGGTCATTCCACCCAAATTCTGAAAAACATCTCTCTCCTCTAGTCGAGTCTGTCGCATCAGATCATTTTGGTTTTACTCGTCCAGGTTTTTAGATTTTTAGATGTCAGTCTTTCACATTTCTGGCTCCACCTCTGAGAACAATGGAGCGAATTTGAATGTAGTTTGTGCTGCTGACACAACATGGAGAGGAAGAGAGGAAGTATAAGGTAGCAGAAAAAGAAAATATTCAAGTAAAGTTCCTCAAAATTGTACTTAAGAACTTGAATATAAATTTCACAGTGTTTCGGTTATTTCCGATGATTTGACTGCAAGGTCGTATCAGTCGACTTCGACTGTTGACAGCTTGTTCTGAGGATTATCCAAAGTAACAGGAACACTGTTTGTTTCTGTGTAACGTCTTTTTATGACATTTTTAAATATTTTAATTCTTACTAAAAAATCACATGTCTGTTGAGATGAGGTGAAAGCAGAGATCTCCACCTGGACAAACACGACCAAAACTGTCTACGTAGACAAGACGGATAAATAACCACTATGAAAAAATGATATATTTATGTGAACTGACCCTTTAATCTTAAAGGAAACACTCGTAGCTTCCTGTGTTTCACACTGTCAGCTGGCACATGATGCCTTTCCATGTTTCATGACTGATTGTTTCTCTTTCTACTATTTATATTAAGATGCTCAAATGTTAAATTATAACCGTAAAACATAAAAATGCTCCGGATGTTTTGTTTGTGGGTCGTTCGCTTTGACACCACGACGCCTCCTCTGCTGAGTGGAAGTTGCTGTTTCGGCGTCACCTTGCGTTGCCTTACTGAACCAAAGAGATTGTGGGATCATGTTGTAATTTAAATAACAGACTACTTATTTAAGTTATTCCTGTTGTGTTTTGTGGTGGTTTCTGATTCTGTTTTTTCTAAATTTTGCTATAAAATGAAGGCACCAAAGTTGTATTTTTATATAAAACCTTCAGATGATGATGTCTGTTCTTCTGTTTGGGGAAATATTATGAATGTAAAGTTATATTTTGCAGTGCAATGTTGACGAGTTCGGTTAGTGTTTAATATAGCTGGTTAAAGTGATTAAATACGTTTGTTGAAACTTCCATAATCTGATTTTGTTAGCAAAAAAAGTCATTTAGTTAAATATGGTAAAATTAAGGCACAGAAAGCTCATCGTTGTGACTGTTTCTTCATATTTATGATGATATTGTGTTAATTTATTGGCTGTAAACATCATCGGAGTGAAATCCACCGAGCACAGACTCCTGGTCCTGTTCTACAAACGTAAACGTTGAACTCTGGGATCTTTTCCCGTCGTGGTGGTAGCATCGAGGCGACGCTCTGGCACATGTCGTGTATATTTATTACAGTGGTCGGCCTTGTACTTGAAACATTGTGTGCCTTGTTTGTTGTTTGTCTTTTTTGCTGGGAAGTTGATTTTGTAAAAAATAAAATCATCAAAATGTTTCTTTGCTTCTTTGGTTTGGAGACAGTTCACTCCCAAAGCATTCTGGGAAGAAAATAAACCAACATGTTTTCCTGCTTCCGTCACATGTCGTCTCTCAGACCGGTGGTCTGCAGGTCCGGTTGTGTTTTTGATGGCTCTTTTTGCAGCGCGCTGCTACACGCCGGCTAAATCGGTCGGTCGGTGGCGTGGAGAGGCCTTCAGTGTCAGCTGGAGGTGGCAGGTGGCATCTGAAATAGAAAAGCTCCTGACAGACAGAAACCCACTCAGTGACACAGGCAGGCTGGAAATCACACACACATGCACACACACTCTTACACAAGGCTTAGGACGAGGCAGGTTAAAGACGTATAGATCCACTAAATGTCACTTCACCCTCTGCTTTTACTTCGACAACCTAAGTGTTTTAATTTGAAGAGAACCAGAAGTCCAGTTGCAGTTGGTTTAAAGCCAATTCTGTGTGGCCTTGAAGTGACTGCAGTGGAAGAAAGAGGGACAAAACCTTCAGTCCTCCGTCTGTGCAGAAACACATTATCAACCTTAGCTATGGTGCGTTCAGGTGTGGTAGGAATAATGGGAAAAATGTGTTTCCAGCTGGGAAAATTGACGTCAACGCTCCCTGAAGTCAGAACAACAACTCAGAAACTGAAAACTGGCAGATGAAAGTACATTTTTGGTTAATATTAGACTTTTGTAATCTTTTTTTCCCCACAATGTTTTAATTTGAACAGAAACAGAAGTTCACGTTACAGTTGAGTTACCAAATTTTGGGAATATGCGTCTTCTCTTGCCGAGAGCTCGATGTCTGCACTCACATGGTGACGTGTGTTGAAGGAGTCACTGTAATCGTTATTTCATGGGTCTTGAAGTAATCCTTCTTTTAGTGACTCTGATGGAAGGAAGAGGAACAAAACCTACAGTCCTCCAACACATTACCAACCTCCATCTGTGCAGAAACACATCATCAGCCCAACTGGTCGAGCCGCCCACCTTTGAGCTCGGTTCTGCTCGAGGTTTCTGTCTGTTAAACAGCAAATATTTCTGTCGCCAAGTGCTGACTCATGGGGGAAATGTTGGGTCTCTGTAAGTAAATTAATCAAGGAGTTTGGTTTAGACCTGCTCACTTTGGAAAGTGTCATGAGATGACTTTTGTTGTGAGTTGGCGCTGTACAAATAAAGATTGATTGATCGACTGTGTCTCGGTCAATAAGCTGCACTTGAACACACCGCAAAGACTTCAGCCGACGGCCAACTACAAGAAATATCTCTGTGGATTTACAAACCTTTGTTGTGATAAATCAGCGTTTTTTTTACACCACTCTCGCTAATATAGCTGCTCGTATTCGAGAATACGTCTGATAAAAAGTTGCTGGTGACGTGGAGGAAGAGGAAATCAGGAGGAACTGCACTTAATGGGTCAAATGGTGGCTACTACAGCGGCTTTCTCTTTCCCTGCAGCCAATCACAGTGATTTCTTTCACCGATGAGCCAATGCTCATTCAAAAAGCCGCCAACAACAGCTGACACACCACACCAACTAAAGCCAAGGATACCTGGTGTGCAAGTTTATTGCAGAGCTGTTGTAGTTTAATATCCAACACACCGAGGTGACGTGAGATCAGAACATTCTCATCTAAATCTCAGCGTGAAAGTATATTAGTGTATTTTCTAAACTGCCCTTTTACGAGGAGGCAGGTGTCATTATTCCAGTAATCTGAGTCCCCAAACTCTCAGAATCACATTTACGATCCACACTTAGTGCATTAAAAATAAACTGAAATCAATCTGTTTGTTTCAGTAAACGAGTAACGAGGCCTCTGAGCTTCACCCACACACTGATCATCAGGCCGCAGTCAATAACCTGCGCTCGTCTGTCTGAGCTCCTCATCTCAATAATTGAGGAGTTTAAACTTTGCTTCAGCGGCAGGATTTAATTTGGGTTTTATTGCAGAAGCAGTTCGTCTGTTTGCTCCTGAAGTGACTCGCTGGAATAAAACCACAGACGGCGTTTCCTCCGTTTCTCCTCGTGGCCTCGATGGACGGACCTTCCTGTAATGTCTGTCATTGTGTGTGTGTGTGTGTGTGTGTGTGTGTGTGCTGTGTATAAAAGCCGAGCAGCCTTTCACTGCAGATATGTGAGGCTGCCTGTGGTGTTTCTTTGTCTGCTCACACTGTATATATGCACTTACTGCATGTACTGTACTTAATCACATACAGTGTCTGTCCTTGTGTGTACATTGTGTGGGTGTGTGTGTGTGTGTGTGTGTGTGTGTGTAGGATGCAACGCATACAAAATGCAGAAACATAAAGAAAACCGTCAAGAGTCTGAATAAAACAACGACCAAAACAGAATCTAAGAAACTAAGACGCTGCTTTTTAAAGCACGCTTGATACAAGGCCCATAAATTAATGGATTTATTGATGACGAATGATTTAAAGATGAATCATAAACCATTAATTAACAAGAACATTTTGGGTTGCCAGGTTGTGGAAATCCTTCTGGTTGGCAGAAAATAAGACAAAGTGAAACCTTGATGGATCTCCAGATGATGCAGCAGCATGATGAAAGAAATACAAATAAATAGTATCTAAAACTAGAATAAGAAAATAATCCAAAATATAAACCATATAAGAGCATCTATACTAAAGGAACAGTTCACCAAAACTGTGAATCCAGCCATCATCTCCTCCCTCCATGCTGATGAAAGTCAGGTGAAGTCTGTAGTCCACAAAACATTTCTGGAGCTTCACAGTAAAACAGAGTTGCAGCGTTCTCCAATACAAAACATAAAAAAACACCCCAAAAAATAAAAGAAAACCTTAAAACTCCATTAAAACTCTGCAGAATCAGCTGTTAGCACTTCCTGTTTGCAGTGTGCTCATGGATGTGCAGACAACCATCACTGGATTACTGTGATACTGAAGAAAAGTTAAAAACACAATGTTTCTAAAGCAAGTTCTGCACATGCAGAGTATTACTCCGTTTACTCGAGTACTTTTACTGTACCTTGTATATTTTTTTATTCCAATTCTTTTGTACTGTTACTGAAGTAAAAGTATTTGTACTTTTACTCGAGTATCAGAGTACTCTCCTCCATCAGTGAGTCACTCTCTGATGTGCCGCCCTGCATGCGGGGGCTGCGTGACGTCGCTCACACTCGTCTCTGATTGGTGGAAACAGGCTCGTTACAACTCTTCTCCCCCAGGTGTTTCACACAAACACAAACACGACGGGACTGCTGACGTAATCTACCTGCACACACCTGTGTCTGTGTGTGTGTGTCTCTGTGTGTTTGTTTGTGTGCGTGAGAGAGCGTGCCTGTGCGTGAGTGAGTGCGTGAGTGAGTGAGCGCGCGCAGACCCAGGAGGTCTTCAGGGAGGCGGGGACGCGCGTGGACCGACAGGCTTTAATGAGATGCGGTCAGATAGAGAGCAGACAGACCGGAGGACGCGTGAGACAGACGGACACCGAGTGGACCGACAGACAGGTGGACGGGCAGACAGACAGGCGGACAGAGAGACAGACAGGCGGACAGGTGGGATGGTGTCGGCCCGCTGACTCCACTCTCACCCGGGCTGTGTGAGTCGGTCGGACCGGAGAGGAGCGACACGGAGCCCCGAGCAGCAGCCGCACAGCAGCGCACCGCAGCCGGGGACAGGAGAGGGGAACATGGGCTCCGCTTCGTCCTCATACCGGGTCATTTACCTGGACGTGGACGGCAGGATCCAGAAGGTACGACACACACACACACACACACACACACACAGACACACACACACACACACACACACACTGTACGGAGGCTGTGTGAGGACGAAATTAAAACGATTTAAGATGAAATAAACACAACAAAGTGACAGAAAAATACTCATTTTTAATATTAAATAAATGTTGTTTCACAAGAAGAAGCAGAAACATGAAAACATTATTAGCCTGTTTCAATATTGTATTTCTGCAGTCACTCACCATTTATCTTGTAAATGTAATCATTTATTTTTAATTAATGCATTTAATATTGTCCATAATGAGGTTATAAAGCAGAAAAGATGCTTTGACTCATTTATAATTATTAAATAACCAGTGAAATTTACTGTTTCAGTGTGCTGGTGTTATTTTACACAATAAAGTTAAATAAATGTTATTTTAGACAAAGTTTCCTGTTGGACGTCAGGATTCAGAGGGTATGACACATATATAGGCTTCTGTACGGAGGCTGTGTGAGGACAAAGTTAAATGATTTGAGATGAAATAAACACAACAAAGTGACAGACCCTCAGAGGAAAAGGCACATTATTAATGTTAAATACATGTTATTTCACAAGAAGAAGCTGGAGGTTAAAAGCAAAAATGTGAAAACATTATGAATTAAAAAAAAAGCTTAAAAATGAAATTAAAGTTAACATAACAGCATAAAACAACAACTCTGTATAAAGCGGTGGATAATTGTTGTAATAATTTATATTATTGTGCTATGTTTTCTTGAGCTCCAACATTATTAATATTAAATAAATGTTATTTCACAAGAAGAAGATGCTGGAGGTTAAAAAACATGAAAACATTATGAATTAAAAAAATAACTTTTGAAAATGACCAAAAATCCCAACTGTATGAATTGGTAGATAATTATTATTTATAATGATCAAAAGCAGCTTTTTCATTATCAGCCTGCTTCAGTATTATTAAAAATTGTATGTTCATTTATATATTTTCTGCAGTCATTCATCATTTATGTTTTTTATTTGATGGTTGATTAGTAATTAATGCATTTAATATAGAAAATAAGTCTCTAGAGAAAAACACAGGAGGTAAAATAACAGTGTAGTTCTCACAGTAATATGAAAGTTTTGTAGCTTAGAAGGTGAAATGACTCTCAGGTAGTTTCCTTCACTGATATTTATCAGTGAAGATGTTGTCTGATATGAAAACTGTTTTTATTTTGGAGATTACGATGCAGAAAAAGATGCTTTGAGTCGTTTTTAATAATAAATGTTCTGTTTCAGTGCGCAGCTGTCATTTTAGAATAAAGTTTATTGTTCTTTGTCAAATATTCTTTGTCACGTGTGTTTGATAACCACATTTGATTGATCTTTGGAAAATATTTGTGAATACTGGCCGATAAATTGATGTAGGAGTGTTTTATTCTTTAGCGTTCGTGTCCGCAATATTGAGATTTAATTAAAACCTTGAAATTTCCTCTGTAACTCTTCAGAGTGATGTCATCTGTCGTACTAAAACCTGTAAATCAGTGAGCACTTTTGCAAATCTGGTTCCCTCGTCTCAAAGTCTGAGTTTATTTAATGTGTTTTCAGTGAGATGCCTGAAAGAAGGTCTGTGGTTTCCACAGGCTGATGATAAAAAGC
Source organism: Pagrus major (assembly GCF_040436345.1). Classification (NCBI taxonomy): domain Eukaryota; kingdom Metazoa; phylum Chordata; class Actinopteri; order Spariformes; family Sparidae; genus Pagrus; species Pagrus major. The sequence goes on from NC_133223.1 coordinate 33,108,539, forward strand.
CCAGTGACTGTCCCGTTGTCGGTCGAGCTCAGTTCATATTTAGTCAAAACTGTCAAATAACCCAATTAATCTAAAAGTTCGTTATCTGGAGATCTCGACAAAATGATCTCATCTTGTGATGTCACACAAATAACTTGTGATCTCGAGAAAACAAATTGAATTATTAACTCGACTCCATGACGCCATATGTCCGCTTGGAAATCCTCTAAAAAAGAAGCTCCTCACATGTGCAGAACCTGCCTGAGAAACATCATGTTTTTAAGTTTTCTTCAGTATCACAGTGATCCAGTGATGGTTGTCTGTACATCCATGAGCACACTGCAAACAGGAAGTGCTAACAGCTGATTCGGCATGGGTTTAATGTAGTTTTAGAGTATTTTTTGTTTCCATTTTAAATCGAGTCTCCAGCTGCTTCAGCTGTTCAGCAGAACGCTGCAACTCTGTTTTACTGTGAAGCTCCAGAAATGTTCTGTGGACTACGAGACTTCACCTGACTTTATATCATCAGGAGGAGATGATGACTGAGCCTGACTTTATATCATCAGGAGGAGATGATGACTGAGCCTGACTTTATATCATCAGGAGGAGATGATGACTGAGCCTGACTTTATATCATCAGGAGGGAGGAGATGATGACTGAGTTTACTTTTTGGGTGAACTGTTCCTTTAAGGGATTAAAATATGTAGAATTAAACCTTTCGACTATAATTTGATGAAAATATTACGACTTGTCATCGATGAAAACATTTAAAATGTTTTGCCGACTAAAACCATGAAGGATAAAAATGACTAAAATAATCTAAAATAGCTTCCAAAATTGACACTGAGCGATAAAAAAATAAACTAATATCACTTAGATTATAATGTGGAGTAACACTGATTATAGAAATACAGTAAAAGACCATAAAGTTGCTATAAATACTCAGTGTGCGCAGCATGCAGGGCCATATTTGGATTTTATAGCTTTATAAAGTTTTATTTACTTGAGTTTGTGATTATTTCTCGACTATCTGGACTCAAGAGATCCATAAAGTCTTCCATAAACATTAATAAGCTGTATTATAGACGCCCTGTAATGAGTCTCGTCAGGTGTGCTTTTACAGCTGCGTGTTATTGACACTAAATCGAGTACATTAAACATGAACGCTGGTCGGCCTTTCGTCTGTTTATCGCAGTGATTGCGATGCTACTGACTGAGCACTTCACAGGCTAAAAATAGAGAGAGACCACCGCAGTCATAATCACGTAGCCTCACCATCAGGGAGCATCCTCTGCGTGTGTGAGCCGCTGGATAATGTCTGCAGTTTTTGTTTAGTGGACGTCGTTTCTGCAGAGCTGCGAGGTTGAAGAGTAACTCTGACCTCTAAATAAACTCCTCAGCTGCCTCACTGTTTAAAACACGTTCGATTGTCAGGTAGACGCTGAAAGAATCTAGGCCATGAAACTTATTAATCCAGCAAAGCACGTGAGAATCAGAGCGGAGCGCTCAGGTGACCCACCTGCCGACCTGACAGCGGATGTTTTTTACACATCGAGCCTTTCTTCAGTGTCGGACGTCGATGGTTTCATAATAAATCGTGCAAATGTTGAAGGAAAGTCGCCACATTTCAGCTGTAATAAACTCAAATGTATTCAGACTCCATGTGTCTGTCAGAAGAGTAATGTGACGCTCAGTATTTACAAACTGAAGACATGTGAGGGTTAATTTTTAACCGAGCTCAGGAACTAATGTCAGAAATGTTTGCCATCACTGTAATTTCATTTTAACGTTCAAACACTGGCGCTGTAATAACCACAGTAACATGAACCAACAGGTAACGTTTTGGAGTTAAATCAAATATGCATCAAAGTGATGTCGGCTGCAGCTAAAGATCAGATTCTCCTTTAATCGATTAGTTGTTTGGTATAAAATGTTGAAAAACAGTTTGTGACGTCTTCAAATGTCTCGTTTTGTCCACAACACAAAGATTTTGAGTTTACTGAGAAAATAAACCAGAAAACATTCACATTTAACAAACTGACAGCGGAGAATTGTGACTGTTTTTTTACAAAATCAATAGATTTTTTTAATTTGAATATAATTTAATAGTTGACAACTGATCGATTAATCGTCGCACCTCTTCCTGTAACTTTTAGCAGCATGATTGTAACAAAAACACTCGTCTTCTCTGTTTTCTTCACAGTTAGAAACATGACAAAAAGAATCAGATATTAATTAGTAATTATTTTATTGATCTGGGTTTTCATACATGAGACAGTACGGCTCCGATCAGATATCAACATCCGTCCTCTCAGTCGATTAATCTGTCACTCATTTTCTAGATGAATTCATTAGTTCAGAAAATGTCGATCAGTGTTTCATCCTCAAATGTCTCAAAGATATTCAGTTTACTGTCACATCTCTGCAGCTCTGCCTATAATCAAGCACTGTTTTGCGATAAACTGTTTTTAATCTCAGTATCATCAAAGTAAGACAGACTGCCACAACACCACGGCTCATTTATTTGTCTCAACTTCAGCCAACACCCTCGTCATGAGATCAATAAATCTGCTGTTGAACTATCCAAATACATGCAAATGTGCAGAATAAGCGCATATTCGTATCACACAGAGACTGTAGATGATTATAAATGTGCACAACTGCACATAAAACATGTAAATAAACAAACATCACCGTCGGCAAACAACAGAGAGGAAGAGAGTCGACCACTTCTTCAAAATGGACGACAAAATGTCTCCTTATTAAAACCCTGAAACTTTAATCGCAGGATCGACTTCTTCTTCTTCACGTGTCGTCTTAAACAAACACAAACCAAAAAAAAAGCAGCAGAACTGAGGGAGTCCTGATGGAGTCGCTCGTGCAAAATGTTTTATGAGTTGTTGTGAAAGTAATATTTGGCAACATTAAAGGTCAGATTTTACAACAGATTTTAAAACCACTGCGGTTCAGACCCGACTGTCAAGCACCAATTCTTTCTGCGCTTAATCATTTCATAGTTTATAAAACGTTCATCACAGTTTCTTAGAGCTCATCAAACATCACCTAAACGTTTCCTTCGATTACTCAAATCGTTAACTTTCAGTATGACAGTATATTGTACAGGGTTGGTGACTGAGCTCTGTACTTTTAGGGTTATCGACTGAATTACGTCACGTTGAATCAATCAGGAAGGAAGAGAGAGAGCGAGACGTCGCCACTCGAGCAAGTCACAGCGAGTCAGGGCGACACGTGCTGCAATATTTGTTATTTAAAACAGAAATGTGACCAGGTGGACACGTTTAACCTGAGGAAACACGGGTCAAATATGAAATATATCTAAAAGATGAGGAGCATACGGTGTTGAACCCTCCTGCATGATTAACGAGACGTCGACATCATCATCGACAGTTATCTCAACGCGTTTCTTTCCATTTCTTCATCGGAGGGTTTTTCCAGCTGGCTTCATTCATCCATCCTCTCATTTCCTTTCAACTTGTTTATCCGTTTTAGACTCACAGAGTGACTCAGTGCAGTTTTAAAGGAAATCTAAATCACTTTCAGCCTCGACCACAAGAACCAGAATCCCAGCAGAGCGTCCAGATTTATGCTGATCTGAACGCTGCCACGAACCGCAGGACGATTAAAAACATGAGTCACTGACACTAATAGGAAACAAAACAAACAGTGTGTTGAAGTCCACACACACACACACACACACACACACACTCTCCAGTGTGTGTGATGCAGCTCATTAGTCCCTGATTGTTAATGAGAAGCTTCTCAGTGTCTGTTTACACACCAGAGGAGGAACAGCAGCTCATGTACCGTCATGTTCTGTCATGTACTGACGTTTATACCTCAAACTCACAGCACTCCTTCATGCAGACTTTTTTAAAGGGTCAGTACACGCGTTTGAAGCATCCGAGCACTTGAGGCTTGTTAGCTAGCATGCTACTGTTGACATAAAACTTTAAATCTCACCTCCAGTTCTCTCTGAAGGACAGAAAACCTGTGTTGAGTTTCTAAAATTAGCTTTCACAGCTTTTGTCACCACTTCCTATGAAATGTTTCATTGTCAGCTTTCAAGATGCTTTTATTTTTGTTGGTTAGATGTGTGAATGTTGTGGTGTGTGTGTGTGTGTGTGTGTGTGTGTGTGTGTGTGTGTGTGTGGTTGTATCTCAGCAGCAGCCTGATCTTCTTCTGTGTTGTCTGTCGATAATATTGAGCTGTTTGTTGGGAGGATCAGGTCACTTGTTGCTCTGCTGTGTAAGAGACACGACCACGTGGATTCAGGTTTGAATATGAGATCAGCTTGAGGTCAGGGCGACATAATTAAAGGTTAAATAAATTAATTTGATATCGGGCAGATGTAAAACATAAACGTGTGTTTATGTGCAGCTGCAGTTGTTTTAAACGTGCTGAATATTCAGCTCTTCTCCTCGTGAGGAACAAAGACGTGTTATTTCAGCATCGCGAGCTCTGCAGTCACCTTTTGTTCCGGCGTCCTCTTCGTTCAGCCCATTCAGATTCTCGTACGGCGTCTTTTTTGATTTGAATAACAGTGGACAGAGTGGCTGGTTCACGCTGAGGGCTCCTGATGATGGTGATGATGATGGTGATGATGATGATGCAGCAGCAGCAGCAGCAGTGGAGCATCATGATAAAGTGGGTTTGTAATTCAAATCAGCTTCTTAAAACAAGAAGATGAATTTGTGTAGCAGTGGTTTATACGGTGGAGACAGAATAATGAGTCGGAGCTCACAAACACAAACATGTTCAGCTTTTTTCATCAGTTTCTCTCCTTCTGTCCTGCAGGAGTCTCTACTGCTGCTCGCTCGTCTACATTCAGCTCCGTCTCTGCTTCACATTGTTATTTTCTCTCCTTGGTTCCTTTAAAGCTCTTCAGTTTGTCTTGAATTGCGACGTGTTTTTATCTCTTCTTCTTTCTGTTGTTTTTTAAAGGAGATTCTGTGTTTTGGCCTGGAATCGACAGTAAATGACACGTTTACGACGCAGCATTAGGCAGATTTCAAGAGCAGCCAAAGCATAAATATATAAATAACTGGCAGTCAAATTAAATATACATATACAGCTTTAATTTGAAATGAGACGTGGGACCAGAAGACGAGGAAGTTTGCGTTTGAGAGGAAGGATGTTGAAATCTGATAGAAGTCTCTCACAGCTCAATGAAATAATGATTAAATGCTAATAACAGACTCTTTCTGTGGTGTTTTAACTGTGATAACAGCAGAGAAGACAGCGAAGCAGAGCAGCAACAATTCATCTGTTGTTAACTATTGAATTAATCAGGTTTGAGTTATTTCTTTTAAGACTCCAGCTTGTTAAGTTTGAGGATTTGCTGCTTTTCTTTGTCGTTTCTATGAGAACATGAAGAGTGTTTTTGTGTTGGACCGTGTGTTGAAGACATCTGAAGACGTCACGTTGGACACAATTGACAGACGTCTTTAATAGAAATGAAGAGTTATCAGTAAAAACAGCTTCGTCACTTTGATGCATATTTGAAGGAGTTTGTTGCTCAGATTTTTGGACAATTTTGCTCTTTTCAGCCTTCATTTTTTACTATAAACAAATAAATAAATGGCTCAATTAAATGAATTAATGTCATTAAATGCACCAAAAATAATATGAAAAATAAATGTAAGCATTAATTAATTTATAAAATATGACATAAATTATTGTATTGCAGAAATACAGAAGTAAATTTGTTTTTATTTTTGTGTAAATATGTAAATAATTACATTTATAACAAAATGAATAAATACAATTAATTATTAATTATAATTTGAGCATTAAAATAATTCAAATTTTAAAAAATGTAAATGTGAAAAAATTCAGGTATCAAAAACGAACAAAAAGAAGAAAGTGTCATATGAACAAGAAGCAGCGGATGTTTGTGAAGCGCTGACCTCCTCCTCCTCCTCCACCTCCACCTCCTCCTCCACCTCTCCCTGTCTCCTCCACCTCCTCCTCCACCTCTCCCTGTCTCCTCCACCTCCTCCTCCACCTCCACCTCCTCCTCCACCTCTCCCTGTCTCCTCCACCTCCTCCTCCACCTCCACCTCCTCCTCCACCTCTCCCTGTCTCCTCCACCTCCTCCTCCACCTCCACCTCCTCCTCCACCTCTCCCTGTCTCCTCCACCTCCTCCTCCACCTCCACCTCCTCCTCCACCTCTCCCTGTCTCCTCCACCTCCTCCTCCTCCTCCACCTCTCCCTGTCTCCTCCACCTCCTCCTCCACCTCCACCTCTCCCTGTCTCCTCCACCTCCTCCTCCACCTCCACCTCCTCCTCCACCTCTCCCTGTCTCCTCCACCTCCACCTCCACCTCCACCTCTCCCTGTCTCCTCCTCCTCCTCCTCCACCTCCACCTCCTCCTCCACCTCTCCCTGTCTCCTCCACCTCCTCCTCCACCTCCTCCTCCACCTCTCCCTGTCTCCTCCACCTCCTCCTCCACCTCCACCTCCACCTCTCCCTGTCTCCTCCACCTCCACCTCCACCTCTCCCTGTCTCCTCCTCCTCCTCCTCCACCTCCACCTCCTCCTCCACCTCTCCCTGTCTCCTCCTCCTCCTCCTCCACCTCCACCTCCTCCTCCACCTCTCCCTGTCTCCTCCACCTCCTCCTCCACCTCCACCTCCACCTCTCCCTGTCTCCTCCACCTCCTCCTCCACCTCTCCCCGTCTCCTCCACCTCCTCCTCCACCTCTCCCTGTCTCCTCCACCTCCACCTCCTCCTCCACCTCTCCCTGTCTCCTCCACCTCCTCCTCCACCTCTCCCCGTCTCCTCCACCTCCACCTCCACCTCTCCCTGTCTCCTCCACCTCCTCCTCCACCTCCTCCTCCACCTCTCCCTGTCTCCTCCACCTCTCCCCGTCTCCTCCACCTCCACCTCCACCTCTCCCTGTCTCCTCCACCTCCTCCTCCTCCTCTCCCTGTCTCCTCCACCTCCTCCTCCACCTCCTCCTCCACCTCTCCCTGTCTCCTCCACCTCTCCCCGTCTCCTCCACCTCCTCCTCCACCTCTCCCTGTCTCCTCCACCTCCACCTCCACCTCTCCCTGTCTCCTCCACCTCTCCCTGTCTCCTCCACCTCCACCTCCACCTCCACCTCTCCTTGTCTCCTCCACCTCCACCTCTCCCTGTCTCCTCCACCTCTCCCTGTCTCCTCCACCTCCACCTCCTCCTCCACCTCCTCCTCCACCTCTCCCTGTCTCCTCCACCTCCTCCTCCACCTCTCCCTGTCTCCTCCACCTCTCCCTGTCTCCTCCACCTCCACCTCCACCTCCACCTCTCCCTGTCTCCTCCACCTCTCCCTGTCTCCTCCACCTCCACCTCCACCTCCACCTCTCCTTGTCTCCTCCACCTCCACCTCTCCCTGTCTCCTCCACCTCTCCCTGTCTCCTCCACCTCCACCTCCTCCTCCACCTCCTCCTCCACCTCTCCCTGTCTCCTCCACCTCTCCCTGTCTCCTCCACCTCCACCTCCTCCTCCACCTCCACCTCCTCCTCCACCTCTCCCTGTCTCCTCCACCTCTCCCTGTCTCCTCCACCTCCACCTCCTCCTCCACCTCCTCCTCCACCTCTCCCTGTCTCCTCCACCTCTCCCTGTCTCCTCCACCTCCACCTCCTCCTCCTCCTCTCCCTGTCTCCTCCACCTCCACCTCCACCTCTCCCTGTCTCCTCCACCTCCTCCTCTCCTTGTCTCCTCCACCTCCACCTCCACCTCTCCCTGTCTCCTCCACCTCTCCCTGTCTCCTCCACCTCCACCTCCACCTCTCCCTGTCTCCTCCTCCTCCTCCTCCTCCTCTCCCTGTCTCCTCCTCCTCCTCCTCCACCTCTCCCTGTCTCCTCCACCTGTCACCGGCTGCCACCAACAGACCTCTGAAGTGCTCTCTGACCTCTCTCCTCCTCCACAATCATCCACTTCATCCGCCCTCCTCGTTAAAAACCTCCTCCCCCTCACAGCCGGGCCTCCCCCGTGTCACCCCTCGCTGCCACTTGGCCGTTCGATGCCGTCACATGCAGATGCCTCTGTTATCTATGTGGGTCATCCCTCTCTGAGCGCCGAGGCGTGACACGAATCGTTTGTCACGTTCAACGACGCCGCTTGACCTTGTTTACGAAGACGAAAAACACCAAATATTTACAGCCTCTGCTGCGACGAGCACGATCTCTAATCAGGAGACGAGCCCGGAGCGTGGGAAGCCTCCGACGTTCAGACTCCAGAGCTGCTCCCCCGTCAGCCGCTGCTCCAGTTTCACATCCAGACACTGAAGTCAGCGGAGGAAGGAGAGGATCTGTTAGTCTGCTGGGCTTTAATTAGAAAATACGAAAACATGTTGTAAACATCGGCGTAAGTGGGGAAAAGTAGGTGATTTAAAATGCAACAAATTAAATTTAGTCGAGTTCAGCCCCGATATTCTCCCGTGTGATCGTTCTCATGCAGCAGGAGGAGGCGATAAAAGTCCTGCGTTATTTAAAACATGATGCAGCTCAGAAGAATTAAAAAAGCAGAGTCATGCTTTCACTTCAGAGAGCAGCGAGACAGAAAAGTGTCTCAGCGCTGCTTGTTTTATTGTTTTCAGTCTGTTTTACTGTTTGTTTTATTGTTTGTTTGTTCCACTCACATTTATTGTTTTACTCTCGACACCCACGAACCTTTTTATTGACTCTATGTGGAGGAAAGGCCGACAAATAATGTTTGACATACATTTTAAAATCTTTGACACATCTCAAGCTTTCTTTCAATGTTTCTATATTCATTTAATCATTTTCACACATTACACAACATTAGCGATACTTTTCTTAGAAGTACGTGACAGACCGACTGTGTATAAAGCTAAAATATAAACTGAATTAAATGAATAATTATGTGGCATTTAATTAATTTTGTTAAGGGCGGCTAACGATCGTCTGACCGTCCAGTTAGAGAGGAAACAAACACAAAGTAAAGAAGTTCACAGGAGGAGTTAGAAACCAGCTGAGGAGGCAGAGAAGCCGTCAAACTCTCCTGGTAATCACTTTATTGTGGCGTTGTCAAAGGATTTATCGCTTCATATCGATTGTGAATATCTGACGCAGTGTCACTGCTCATTTTCTGCAGTATTGATACACACCTTTTCTTCCCGCTGACAGCAGGTTGACACACAAACACTGTTTTTTAAAGCCTAATATGAAGAAACCGCTCCTTGTTTTATTGTTTTTAGCCTGTTTTATTATTTGTTTTATGGTTTGTTCCACTATCATTTGGTTTAGTTTTCTTATTGAACCTCTTTGCTGCTTGTGTCACTCAGCTAAACGCTAAGTTTGGACTACCGAGCCCCAAAATGTACCTTTACCTTTTTTTATCCAAACAACTTCAAACTCGACAATGCACGTCCTTCCCACTGAGCAGAAACACATCCAAAGGACGTCTGGAGTGAAAGTTTTTAGACGTCTTTTCAACGTTCACTAGTGATGCCCGAGTGACGTCCTTACAGGGTTCAAAATTGAAGTTTTTACAATGTAATGTTAGACATCTTTTCATCTTCAGTCACAGATGTCTAACGAACTTAAAAGTAGCAGAAATGTGAATACTCAAATAAAGTACAGTCAACTCAAAATTGTAGCGACTGAAGGACAGTACCTGAGTTTATGTTCAGTCAGATTTTGAACGCAGGGCTTTTATTTGTGATATAGTAACAGCGTGGTGTTTACTGTTGGTCCCCGACCTACAAAACACCCGACAGGTGTGAAGACGATCGTTGCCTGAAATATGTGACGGACGTACAGAAAGACAAACACATCAAATCAATAAGAAGAAGAATTTCAGACATGCAGAGGAGTTACAAGGCGGCGCTGCATTCACTGCTGCGATCACACGGCAAACAAAGCAGAGCAGGGACCCGACAGGGACCCGGCGTGGACCCGTTTGAGACGTCTGTTACTGTCTGTGGATTTAACATTTTAAATGAGTGTGTGTTGTTGTCTCTCAGGTGGTGTTCAGCAGATTCTGCAGCCCGTGTGACATTAAAGAGCTCTTCTGTACAGCCCTGGGTGTGCCGAGGTAAAACACACTGTTAATTCACTTTCAGCTTCATCACTTCATCAACACAGTCCAGAAAACAGTGTTTCCGTAGATTTAATGATGTTTTCACACAGTAGTCGCCACCTGAATCATATCTTCAGTGTAGGTAACTCCCAGTGACTCCTCTGCTGTTTGTTTTAGAGCTCAGGTTGACATGACCTCCTGTTAGTCACGATTTATTGTGTTGTATAATCTGAATGTGGAGAGTCCTTCATTTACAGACGGGGAGGTGGAGAAGAGGTGGAGCTGCAGAGTGATAGAGAAGCATCTGAAACACCAAACCACAGAGCAGATTATGCTTTTTATAGCTTTACGGTTGACTTTTTAACAATAAATGCAGCACTAAGACAGGTAATTATTCATAAAAACGTTGACTGTGTGTTTCTGTGTTGGTGCAGGAACACTAATCTGTCCCTGCTGGATTCGTCCGGCGCCATGGTGTCCATCGACCCCACCATGCCACACAACACAGAGAGGTACATGAAACCCCCACCACGCTGATGTCTGTATTGATTCATTGATTGTTTGACAGAACATTTGTTCAGTCCAGCAGCTGCTGCTTGATTGAAAGACACATCCGCTGATTGACTGTAAATCACAGCGTCGCCTCCTCCTTCCTCCCCCGCCGTTAACATGACGCTGCCGTGAACAATCTGCACACACACACAAACTGTAACTGAGTTTACCGAAGAAACTATTAAAATCCTGATGATGTGACATCTGATGTGGTCTGAACCAAACAAACATGTTTTCTTACGTCTGGAGAGGAAGATTCGTGGATCAGAACGTCTGCAGCTCCACATTATAATGATGTTTGTCACATTTTACCTTCATCAGAAACTTGAACATATTGCCATTTCGATAATATATGTCAATCAATCGTGCAGCTCTACCTGGAGCATTTTAATTCACGCGTTATCAGAAAAACAGCTCAGAATAAAAAAGCCTTTAGCTCTATTTTCACAGGACTGCTATCATTCATTCTTTTGATATTCAATTGGGAAACCAGAATCGGAAAATGAAAAAATCATTCGTTATTTCATTTTTCCTTGATGAATCTGATACCAAAAAACAAATAACAGTTTGTTTTCTCACACTTCGATTTTATGCTCGATCAGAAAAAAGGGAAATGAAAAAACGTGACGTGTTGCTCCGCTGTTTCATTACCTTTTTCTGGGAAACAGCAGTCATCAAACTTCATTTGCACAAGATTTGACTGATGTAACAGCAGCCGTTGTTTCCCACAGAGAGGATTCCTGACAATGAGCTCATTTTCCTGCTGGTGTTTTACATTTTATGGACACTTCTCACCTGCTTGATCCCACTGACAGCTGTGTTAAAAACCTAGAAAAGGGCAGAGAACCAGAAATAGACACTGTGACATTTCTTTTTGATTCTCCTGCGTGTTTCTAACTGTGTTTACAGAATGTGCACGTCCTTAAACACCATCTCAGCGGTGTTTAACTGTGGAGCACACTAAACATTTACCATGTGCTGAACTTTAAGAAGTGCAGCTCGTCACTGATTTACCCGCTGAGCGGCTGAGGCACTTAAACTGCTTGTTTGGACGTCGCTCTGAGCCTTTAGAAGAGATGAATGCAAATTAATGAGAGAAAAAGATAAAAACACCAGGTTTTATGTTTTAAGAGGAAAAAATTCTCCCTCTAAAGCAAATTAACATTAGTCCTTATTATATTTAAGGCCGTTAATGTCTGGTCACAGGAAAAGGACAAAATGGGATGCCGGCTGGACAAACAACGTATGCAGCATGCAAGATAGTTGTAAGCCCTGGATTTTGACAGGAACAAAGAGTCCTCGTCCCTGGGTGGGCTCGAACCACCATCCTCTCGGTTAACAGCCGAGCGCGCTGGCCGATTGCGCCACAGAGACATGCCTTGGTTGTTGCACTTGAACCATAGCGTGTCGTCTGCTCCTGAAATAGGTTCTGCTATGCTCAGACAACATGTACTTTTGATGTAATCAAAGAATCCCCTCTAATTGGAGTGATCCCACAGACTAGTATATTGCTACCAAACCCACCTGTCAAAACTAATCACCTTCGTCAAGCCAAGGACACAACAGAGCTGTTTGTTTTCTTATCAAACATGTCTCTGTTTTTCATTTCCATGTTGTTCCAGAGGATATTCTTGATCAGTTGTGTTTTGCTTGAAGTCACATTGAATGCACATGTGATAAAAGTGGTTTTAGTCCTCGGCAAACCTTTTTGAAAAAGCCATGAAGGCACTGCTGGGATTTGAACCCAGGATCTCCTGTTTACTAGACAGGCACTTTGACCAACTAAGCCACGGCGCCTTCATTCTCAGTCCTCTCGCAGAGTCTTATATGAACCATCAAATCACAACAAATCAGATCAAACATGTTTGGAGATAGATGTGTCGTTATTTGGTCAGGGCGAGAAAAACGACATGGTAGAGTCAGTCTAGCAGTGGGTGCCCTGTTCAATAGGGGCCGTCAAAGAAAATGCCCGGGAATCAGGATATACAACGGGGAAGGCAGGCACCGCTGGGATTCGAACCCAGGATCTCCTGTTTACAAGACAGGCACTTTGACCAACTAAGCCACGGCGCCATTACTTTGGATCTTTTTACACAGTTTCATCGGAACAATTGGATCCATCCGGATCGCGACTCAGCAGAATCAGCGCTCAGCCTTCAGCTCTAGACCGGCATGTAGTGGCGGCAAAGCTTCTCGGGCCTCTGCAGAACAAGGACGGAATTTCCTGTGAGGTCAAGGGACATCGTGGCACTGGGTCTTTGGACAAAAGTCCTGATTGACTTCAAGGTGGACAACTAAGTTTAGATAGTTGGTTGGCCCTGGATTTTGACAAGAACATAAAGTCCTCGTCCCTGGGTGGGCTCGAACCACCATCCTCTCGGTTAACAGCCGAGCGCGCTGGCCGATTGCGCCACAGAGACATGCCTCAGTTTTCGCACTAGAAACATTGTGCATTGTCTTCTTCCGAAATAAGTCCCGCTATGCTGAGACAACCTGTGCTTTTGATGTAATCAAAGAATCCCCTCTAATTGGAATGATCCCACAGTCTAGTATATTGCTACCATACCCACCTGTCAACACTAATCACCTTCGTCAAGCCAAGGACACAACAGAGCTGTTTGTTTTCTTATCAAACATGTCTCTGTTTTTCATTTCCGTGTTGTTCCAGAGGATATTCTTGATCAGTTGTGTTTTGCTTGAAGTCACATTGAATGCACTTGAGATAAAAGTGGTTTTAGTCCTCTGCAAACCTCTTTTGAAAATGGCAAGGAAGGCACCGCTGGGATTTGAACCCAGGATCTCCTGTTTACTAGACAGGCACTTTGACCAACTAAGCCACGGCGCCTTCATTCTTAGTCGTCTCGCAGAGTGTTATATGCACCATGGAAACACACCAAATAATTCATGTTTGGGGTCAGATGGTTCATTATGTGTTCAGGGCTACAAAGAAATCATCAAGGTCAGAACCAATCGGATGCAGACTGGTGTTGGGTCCCTGTGGCATACAGGCCGTCAAAGAATATCCCCAGGAATCAGGATACTGGACCGATATACAAAAGAGAAGGAAGACACCGCTGGGATTCGATCCCAGGAGCTCCTGTTTACAAGACGGGCACTTTGACCAGCTAAGCCACGGCGCCATTAATTTTAATCTTTATAAACAGTTTCATATGATCAATTGGATAAAACCGGATCGCCACTTGACAGACTCACTTTTCAGCTCTAGACCGCATGTAGTGATGGAAAAGCCTTGGCCTGTCAGGCCTCTGGAGCCACAAGAATTATAACAGGAATTTCTAGTTAAGTCTAGGAACTTCATGGCACTGGGTCTTTTGACAAATGCCCTGTTTGACTTCAGAGAGTTGGTGAGCACTGGATTTTGACAGAAACAAAGACTCCTCGTCCCTGGGTGGGCTAGAACCACCATCCTCTCGGTTAACAGCCGACGGTAGAGTCAGTCTAGCGGTGGGTGCCCTGTTCAATAGGGACCGTCAAAGAATATGCCTGGGAATCAGGATATACAACGGGGAAGGCAGGCACCGCTGGGATTCGAACCCAGGATCTCCTGTTTACAAGACAGGCACTTTGACCAACTAAGCCACGGCGCCATTACTTTGGATCTTTTTACACAGTTTCATCGGAACAATTGGATCTATCCGGATCGCGACTCAGCAGAATCAGGCTTCAGGTCTAGACTGGCGGTAAAGCCTCTCGGGCCTCTGCAGAACAAGGACGGAATTTCCTGTGAGGTCAAGGGACATCGTGGCACTGGATCTTTGGACAAAAGTCCTGCTTGACTTCAAGGTGGACAACTACGTTTAGATAGTTGGTTGACCCTGGATTTTGACAGGAACATAGAGTCCTCGTCCCTGGGTGGGCTCGAACCACCATCCTCTCGGTTAACAGCCGAGCGCGCTGGCCGATTGCGCCACAGAGACATGCCTCAGTTGTCGCACAAGAAACATTGTGCATTGTCTTCTTCCGAAATAAGTCCCGCTATGCTGAGACAACCTGTGCTTTTGATGTAATCAAAGAATCCCCTCTAATTGGAGTGATCCCACAGTCTAGTATATTGCTACCATACCCACCTGTCAACACTAATCACCTTCGTCAAGCCAAGGACACAACAGAGCTGTTTGTTTTCTTATCAAACATGTCTCTGTTTTTCATTTCCGTGTTGTTTCAGAGGATGTTCTTGATCGGTTGTGTTTTGCTTGAAGTCACATTGAATGCACTTGAGATAAAAGTGGTTTTAGTCCTCAGCAAACCTCTTTTGAAAATGGCAAGGAAGGCACCGCTGGGATTTGAACCCAGGATCTCCTGTTTACTAGACAGGCACTTTGACCAACTAAGCCACGGCGCCTTCATTCTCAGTCCTCTCGCAGAGTCTTATATGAACCATCAAATCACACCAAATCAGATCAAACATGTTTGGAGATAGATGTGTAGTTATTTGGTCAGGGCGAGAAAAACGACATGGTAGAGTCAGTCTGGCGGTGGGTGCCCTGTTCAATAGGGACCGTCAAAGAATATGCCCGGGAATCAGGATATACAACGGGGAAGGCAGGCACCGCTGGGATTCGAACCCAGGATCTCCTGTTTACAAGACAGGCACTTTGACCAACTAAGCCACGGCGCCATTACTTTGGATCTTTTTACACAGTTTCATCGGAACAATTGGATCTATCCGGATCGCGACTCAGCAGAATCAGGCTTCAGGTCTAGACTGGCGGTAAAGCCTCTCGGGCCTCTGCAGAACAAGGACGGAATTTCCTGTGAGGTCAAGGGACATCGTGGCACTGGGTCTTTGGACAAAAGTCCTGCTTGACTTCAAGGTGGACAACTAAGTTTAGATAGTTGGTTGGCCCTGGATTTTGACAGGAACATAGAGTCCTCGTCCCTGGGTGGGCTCGAACCACCATCCTCTCGGTTAACAGCCGAGCGCGCTGGCCGATTGCGCCACAGAGACATGCCTCAGTTGTCGCACAAGAAACATTGTGCATTGTCTTCTTCCGAAATAAGTCCCGCTATGCTGAGACAACCTGTGCTTTTGATGTAATCAAAGAATCCCCTCTAATTGGAGTGATCCCACAGTCTAGTATATTGCTACCATACCCACCTGTCAACACTAATCACCTTCGTCAAGCCAAGGACACAACAGAGCTGTTTGTTTTCTTATCAAACATGTCTCTGTTTTTCATTTCCGTGTCGTTTCAGAGGATGTTCTTGATCGGTTGTGTTTTGCTTGAAGTCACATTGAATGCACTTGAGATAAAAGTGGTTTTAGTCCTCGGCAAACCTCTTTTGAAAATGGCAAGGAAGGCACCGCTGGGATTTGAACCCAGGATCTCCTGTTTACTAGACAGGCACTTTGACCAACTAAGCCACGGCGCCTTCATTCTCAGTCCTCTCGCAGAGTCTTATATGAACCATCAAATCACACCAAATCAGATCAAACATGTTTGGAGATAGATGTGTCGTTATTTGGTCAGGGCGAGAAAAACGACATGGTAGAGTCAGTCTGGCGGTGGGTGCCCTGTTCAATAGGGACCGTCAAAGAATATGCCCGGGAATCAGGATATACAACGGGGAAGGCAGGCACCGCTGGGATTCGAACCCAGGATCTCCTGTTTACAAGACAGGCACTTTGACCAACTAAGCCACGGCGCCATTACTTTGGATCTTTTTACACAGTTTCATCGGAACAATTGGATCTATCCGGATCGCGACTCAGCAGAATCAGGCTTCAGGTCTAGACTGGCGGTAAAGCCTCTCGGGCCTCTGCAGAACAAGGACGGAATTTCCTGTGAGGTCAAGGGACATCGTGGCACTGGGTCTTTGGACAAAAGTCCTGCTTGACTTCAAGGTGGACAACTAAGTTTAGATAGTTGGTTGACCCTGGATTTTGACAGGAACATAGAGTCCTCGTCCCTGGGTGGGCTCGAACCACCATCCTCTCGGTTAACAGCCGAGCGCGCTGGCCGATTGCGCCACAGAGACATGCCTCAGTTGTCGCACAAGAAACATTGTGCATTGTCTTCTTCCGAAATAAGTCCCGCTATGCTGAGACAACCTGTGCTTTTGATGTAATCAAAGAATCCCCTCTAATTGGAGTGATCCCACAGTCTAGTATATTGCTACCATACCCACCTGTCAACACTAATCACCTTCGTCAAGCCAAGGACACAACAGAGCTGTTTGTTTTCTTATCAAACATGTCTCTGTTTTTCATTTCCGTGTTGTTTCAGAGGATGTTCTTGATCGGTTGTGTTTTGCTTGAAGTCACATTGAATGCACTTGAGATAAAAGTGGTTTTAGTCCTCTGCAAACCTCTTTTGAAAATGGCAAGGAAGGCACCGCTGGGATTTGAACCCAGGATCTCCTGTTTACAAGACAGGCACTTTGACCAACTAAGCCACGGCGCCATTACTTTGGATCTTCTTACACAGTTTCATCGGAACAATTGGATCTATCCGGATCGCGACTCAGCAGAATCAGGCTTCAGGTCTAGACTGGCGGTAAAGCCTCTCGGGCCTCTGCAGAACAAGGACGGAATTTCCTGTGAGGTCAAGGGACATCGTGGCACTGGGTCTTTGGACAAAAGTCCTGCTTGACTTCAAGGTGGACAACTAAGTTTAGATAGTTGGTTGACCCTGGATTTTGACAGGAACATAGAGTCCTCGTCCCTGGGTGGGCTCGAACCACCATCCTCTCGGTTAACAGCCGAGCGCGCTGGCCGATTGCGCCACAGAGACATGCCTCAGTTGTCGCACAAGAAACATTGTGCATTGTCTTCTTCCGAAATAAGTCCCGCTATGCTGAGACAACCTGTGCTTTTGATGTAATCAAAGAATCCCCTCTAATTGGAGTGATCCCACAGTCTAGTATATTGCTACCATACCCACCTGTCAACACTAATCACCTTCGTCAAGCCAAGGACACAACAGAGCTGTTTGTTTTCTTATCAAACATGTCTCTGTTTTTCATTTCCGTGTTGTTTCAGAGGATGTTCTTGATCGGTTGTGTTTTGCTTGAAGTCACATTGAATGCACTTGAGATAAAAGTGGTTTTAGTCCTCGGCAAAGCTCTTTTGAAAATGGCAAGGAAGGCACCGCTGGGATTTGAACCCAGGATCTCCTGTTTACTAGACAGGCACTTTGACCAACTAAGCCACGGCGCCTTCATTCTCAGTCCTCTCGCAGAGTCTTATATGAACCATCAAATCACACCAAATCAGATCAAACATGTTTGGAGATAGATGTGTAGTTATTTGGTCAGGGCGAGAAAAACGACATGGTAGAGTCAGTCTGGCGGTGGGTGCCCTGTTCAATAGGGACCGTCAAAGAATATGCCCGGGAATCAGGATATACAACGGGGAAGGCAGGCACCGCTGGGATTCGAACCCAGGATCTCCTGTTTACAAGACAGGCACTTTGACCAACTAAGCCACGGCGCCATTACTTTGGATCTTTTTACACAGTTTCATCGGAACAATTGGATCTATCCGGATCGCGACTCAGCAGAATCAGGCTTCAGGTCTAGACTGGCGGTAAAGCCTCTCGGGCCTCTGCAGAACAAGGACGGAATTTCCTGTGAGGTCAAGGGACATCGTGGCACTGGGTCTTTGGACAAAAGTCCTGCTTGACTTCAAGGTGGACAACTAAGTTTAGATAGTTGGTTGGCCCTGGATTTTGACAGGAACATAGAGTCCTCGTCCCTGGGTGGGCTCGAACCACCATCCTCTCGGTTAACAGCCGAGCGCGCTGGCCGATTGCGCCACAGAGACATGCCTCAGTTGTCGCACAAGAAACATTGTGCATTGTCTTCTTCCGAAATAAGTCCCGCTATGCTGAGACAACCTGTGCTTTTGATGTAATCAAAGAATCCCCTCTAATTGGAGTGATCCCACAGTCTAGTATATTGCTACCATACCCACCTGTCAACACTAATCACCTTCGTCAAGCCAAGGACACAACAGAGCTGTTTGTTTTCTTATCAAACATGTCTCTGTTTTTCATTTCCGTGTCGTTTCAGAGGATGTTCTTGATCGGTTGTGTTTTGCTTGAAGTCACATTGAATGCACTTGAGATAAAAGTGGTTTTAGTCCTCGGCAAACCTCTTTTGAAAATGGCAAGGAAGGCACCGCTGGGATTTGAACCCAGGATCTCCTGTTTACTAGACAGGCACTTTGACCAACTAAGCCACGGCGCCTTCATTCTCAGTCCTCTCGCAGAGTCTTATATGAACCATCAAATCACACCAAATCAGATCAAACATGTTTGGAGATAGATGTGTCGTTATTTGGTCAGGGCGAGAAAAACGACATGGTAGAGTCAGTCTGGCGGTGGGTGCCCTGTTCAATAGGGACCGTCAAAGAATATGCCCGGGAATCAGGATATACAACGGGGAAGGCAGGCACCGCTGGGATTCGAACCCAGGATCTCCTGTTTACAAGACAGGCACTTTGACCAACTAAGCCACGGCGCCATTACTTTGGATCTTTTTACACAGTTTCATCGGAACAATTGGATCTATCCGGATCGCGACTCAGCAGAATCAGGCTTCAGGTCTAGACTGGCGGTAAAGCCTCTCGGGCCTCTGCAGAACAAGGACGGAATTTCCTGTGAGGTCAAGGGACATCGTGGCACTGGGTCTTTGGACAAAAGTCCTGCTTGACTTCAAGGTGGACAACTAAGTTTAGATAGTTGGTTGACCCTGGATTTTGACAGGAACATAGAGTCCTCGTCCCTGGGTGGGCTCGAACCACCATCCTCTCGGTTAACAGCCGAGCGCGCTGGCCGATTGCGCCACAGAGACATGCCTCAGTTGTCGCACAAGAAACATTGTGCATTGTCTTCTTCCGAAATAAGTCCCGCTATGCTGAGACAACCTGTGCTTTTGATGTAATCAAAGAATCCCCTCTAATTGGAGTGATCCCACAGTCTAGTATATTGCTACCATACCCACCTGTCAACACTAATCACCTTCGTCAAGCCAAGGACACAACAGAGCTGTTTGTTTTCTTATCAAACATGTCTCTGTTTTTCATTTCCGTGTTGTTTCAGAGGATGTTCTTGATCGGTTGTGTTTTGCTTGAAGTCACATTGAATGCACTTGAGATAAAAGTGGTTTTAGTCCTCTGCAAACCTCTTTTGAAAATGGCAAGGAAGGCACCGCTGGGATTTGAACCCAGGATCTCCTGTTTACAAGACAGGCACTTTGACCAACTAAGCCACGGCGCCATTACTTTGGATCTTCTTACACAGTTTCATCGGAACAATTGGATCTATCCGGATCGCGACTCAGCAGAATCAGGCTTCAGGTCTAGACTGGCGGTAAAGCCTCTCGGGCCTCTGCAGAACAAGGACGGAATTTCCTGTGAGGTCAAGGGACATCGTGGCACTGGGTCTTTGGACAAAAGTCCTGCTTGACTTCAAGGTGGACAACTAAGTTTAGATAGTTGGTTGACCCTGGATTTTGACAGGAACATAGAGTCCTCGTCCCTGGGTGGGCTCGAACCACCATCCTCTCGGTTAACAGCCGAGCGCGCTGGCCGATTGCGCCACAGAGACATGCCTCAGTTGTCGCACAAGAAACATTGTGCATTGTCTTCTTCCGAAATAAGTCCCGCTATGCTGAGACAACCTGTGCTTTTGATGTAATCAAAGAATCCCCTCTAATTGGAGTGATCCCACAGTCTAGTATATTGCTACCATACCCACCTGTCAACACTAATCACCTTCGTCAAGCCAAGGACACAACAGAGCTGTTTGTTTTCTTATCAAACATGTCTCTGTTTTTCATTTCCGTGTTGTTTCAGAGGATGTTCTTGATCGGTTGTGTTTTGCTTGAAGTCACATTGAATGCACTTGAGATAAAAGTGGTTTTAGTCCTCGGCAAAGCTCTTTTGAAAATGGCAAGGAAGGCACCGCTGGGATTTGAACCCAGGATCTCCTGTTTACTAGACAGGCACTTTGACCAACTAAGCCACGGCGCCTTCATTCTCAGTCCTCTCGCAGAGTCTTATATGAACCATCAAATCACACCAAATCAGATCAAACATGTTTGGAGATAGATGTGTAGTTATTTGGTCAGGGCGAGAAAAACGACATGGTAGAGTCAGTCTGGCGGTGGGTGCCCTGTTCAATAGGGACCGTCAAAGAATATGCCCGGGAATCAGGATATACAACGGGGAAGGCAGGCACCGCTGGGATTTGAACCCAGGATCTCCTGTTTACAAGACAGGCACTTTGACCAACTAAGCCACGGCGCCATTACTTTGGATCTTTTTACACAGTTTCATCGGAACAATTGGATCTATCCGGATCGCGACTCAGCAGAATCAGGCTTCAGGTCTAGACTGGCGGTAAAGCCTCTCGGGCCTCTGCAGAACAAGGACGGAATTTCCTGTGAGGTCAAGGGACATCGTGGCACTGGGTCTTTGGACAAAAGTCCTGCTTGACTTCAAGGTGGACAACTAAGTTTAGATAGTTGGTTGGCCCTGGATTTTGACAGGAACATAGAGTCCTCGTCCCTGGGTGGGCTCGAACCACCATCCTCTCGGTTAACAGCCGAGCGCGCTGGCCGATTGCGCCACAGAGACATGCCTCAGTTGTCGCACAAGAAACATTGTGCATTGTCTTCTTCCGAAATAAGTCCCGCTATGCTGAGACAACCTGTGCTTTTGATGTAATCAAAGAATCCCCTCTAATTGGAGTGATCCCACAGTCTAGTATATTGCTACCATACCCACCTGTCAACACTAATCACCTTCGTCAAGCCAAGGACACAACAGAGCTGTTTGTTTTCTTATCAAACATGTCTCTGTTTTTCATTTCCGTGTTGTTTCAGAGGATGTTCTTGATCGGTTGTGTTTTGCTTGAAGTCACATTGAATGCACTTGAGATAAAAGTGGTTTTAGTCCTCTGCAAACCTCTTTTGAAAATGGCAAGGAAGGCACCGCTGGGATTTGAACCCAGGATCTCCTGTTTACAAGACAGGCACTTTGACCAACTAAGCCACGGCGCCATTACTTTGGATCTTCTTACACAGTTTCATCGGAACAATTGGATCTATCCGGATCGCGACTCAGCAGAATCAGGCTTCAGGTCTAGACTGGCGGTAAAGCCTCTCGGGCCTCTGCAGAACAAGGACGGAATTTCCTGTGAGGTCAAGGGACATCGTGGCACTGGGTCTTTGGACAAAAGTCCTGCTTGACTTCAAGGTGGACAACTAAGTTTAGATAGTTGGTTGACCCTGGATTTTGACAGGAACATAGAGTCCTCGTCCCTGGGTGGGCTCGAACCACCATCCTCTCGGTTAACAGCCGAGCGCGCTGGCCGATTGCGCCACAGAGACATGCCTCAGTTGTCGCACAAGAAACATTGTGCATTGTCTTCTTCCGAAATAAGTCCCGCTATGCTGAGACAACCTGTGCTTTTGATGTAATCAAAGAATCCCCTCTAATTGGAGTGATCCCACAGTCTAGTATATTGCTACCATACCCACCTGTCAACACTAATCACCTTCGTCAAGCCAAGGACACAACAGAGCTGTTTGTTTTCTTATCAAACATGTCTCTGTTTTTCATTTCCGTGTTGTTTCAGAGGATGTTCTTGATCGGTTGTGTTTTGCTTGAAGTCACATTGAATGCACTTGAGATAAAAGTGGTTTTAGTCCTCGGCAAAGCTCTTTTGAAAATGGCAAGGAAGGCACCGCTGGGATTTGAACCCAGGATCTCCTGTTTACTAGACAGGCACTTTGACCAACTAAGCCACGGCGCCTTCATTCTCAGTCCTCTCGCAGAGTCTTATATGAACCATCAAATCACACCAAATCAGATCAAACATGTTTGGAGATAGATGTGTAGTTATTTGGTCAGGGCGAGAAAAACGACATGGTAGAGTCAGTCTGGCGGTGGGTGCCCTGTTCAATAGGGACCGTCAAAGAATATGCCCGGGAATCAGGATATACAACGGGGAAGGCAGGCACCGCTGGGATTTGAACCCAGGATCTCCTGTTTACAAGACAGGCACTTTGACCAACTAAGCCACGGCGCCATTACTTTGGATCTTTTTACACAGTTTCATCGGAACAATTGGATCTATCCGGATCGCGACTCAGCAGAATCAGGCTTCAGGTCTAGACTGGCGGTAAAGCCTCTCGGGCCTCTGCAGAACAAGGACGGAATTTCCTGTGAGGTCAAGGGACATCGTGGCACTGGGTCTTTGGACAAAAGTCCTGCTTGACTTCAAGGTGGACAACTAAGTTTAGATAGTTGGTTGGCCCTGGATTTTGACAGGAACATAGAGTCCTCGTCCCTGGGTGGGCTCGAACCACCATCCTCTCGGTTAACAGCCGAGCGCGCTGGCCGATTGCGCCACAGAGACATGCCTCAGTTGTCGCACAAGAAACATTGTGCATTGTCTTCTTCCGAAATAAGTCCCGCTATGCTGAGACAACCTGTGCTTTTGATGTAATCAAAGAATCCCCTCTAATTGGAGTGATCCCACAGTCTAGTATATTGCTACCATACCCACCTGTCAACACTAATCACCTTCGTCAAGCCAAGGACACAACAGAGCTGTTTGTTTTCTTATCAAACATGTCTCTGTTTTTCATTTCCGTGTCGTTTCAGAGGATGTTCTTGATCGGTTGTGTTTTGCTTGAAGTCACATTGAATGCACTTGAGATAAAAGTGGTTTTAGTCCTCGGCAAACCTCTTTTGAAAATGGCAAGGAAGGCACCGCTGGGATTTGAACCCAGGATCTCCTGTTTACTAGACAGGCACTTTGACCAACTAAGCCACGGCGCCTTCATTCTCAGTCCTCTCGCAGAGTCTTATATGAACCATCAAATCACACCAAATCAGATCAAACATGTTTGGAGATAGATGTGTCGTTATTTGGTCAGGGCGAGAAAAACGACATGGTAGAGTCAGTCTGGCGGTGGGTGCCCTGTTCAATAGGGACCGTCAAAGAATATGCCCGGGAATCAGGATATACAACGGGGAAGGCAGGCACCGCTGGGATTCGAACCCAGGATCTCCTGTTTACAAGACAGGCACTTTGACCAACTAAGCCACGGCGCCATTACTTTGGATCTTTTTACACAGTTTCATCGGAACAATTGGATCTATCCGGATCGCGACTCAGCAGAATCAGGCTTCAGGTCTAGACTGGCGGTAAAGCCTCTCGGGCCTCTGCAGAACAAGGACGGAATTTCCTGTGAGGTCAAGGGACATCGTGGCACTGGGTCTTTGGACAAAAGTCCTGCTTGACTTCAAGGTGGACAACTAAGTTTAGATAGTTGGTTGACCCTGGATTTTGACAGGAACATAGAGTCCTCGTCCCTGGGTGGGCTCGAACCACCATCCTCTCGGTTAACAGCCGAGCGCGCTGGCCGATTGCGCCACAGAGACATGCCTCAGTTGTCGCACAAGAAACATTGTGCATTGTCTTCTTCCGAAATAAGTCCCGCTATGCTGAGACAACCTGTGCTTTTGATGTAATCAAAGAATCCCCTCTAATTGGAGTGATCCCACAGTCTAGTATATTGCTACCATACCCACCTGTCAACACTAATCACCTTCGTCAAGCCAAGGACACAACAGAGCTGTTTGTTTTCTTATCAAACATGTCTCTGTTTTTCATTTCCGTGTTGTTTCAGAGGATGTTCTTGATCGGTTGTGTTTTGCTTGAAGTCACATTGAATGCACTTGAGATAAAAGTGGTTTTAGTCCTCTGCAAACCTCTTTTGAAAATGGCAAGGAAGGCACCGCTGGGATTTGAACCCAGGATCTCCTGTTTACAAGACAGGCACTTTGACCAACTAAGCCACGGCGCCATTACTTTGGATCTTCTTACACAGTTTCATCGGAACAATTGGATCTATCCGGATCGCGACTCAGCAGAATCAGGCTTCAGGTCTAGACTGGCGGTAAAGCCTCTCGGGCCTCTGCAGAACAAGGACGGAATTTCCTGTGAGGTCAAGGGACATCGTGGCACTGGGTCTTTGGACAAAAGTCCTGCTTGACTTCAAGGTGGACAACTAAGTTTAGATAGTTGGTTGACCCTGGATTTTGACAGGAACATAGAGTCCTCGTCCCTGGGTGGGCTCGAACCACCATCCTCTCGGTTAACAGCCGAGCGCGCTGGCCGATTGCGCCACAGAGACATGCCTCAGTTGTCGCACAAGAAACATTGTGCATTGTCTTCTTCCGAAATAAGTCCCGCTATGCTGAGACAACCTGTGCTTTTGATGTAATCAAAGAATCCCCTCTAATTGGAGTGATCCCACAGTCTAGTATATTGCTACCATACCTACCTGTCAACACTAATCACCTTCGTCAAGCCAAGGACACAACAGAGCTGTTTGTTTTCTTATCAAACATGTCTCTGTTTTTCATTTCCGTGTTGTTTCAGAGGATGTTCTTGATCGGTTGTGTTTTGCTTGAAGTCACATTGAATGCACTTGAGATAAAAGTGGTTTTAGTCCTCGGCAAACCTCTTTTGAAAATGGCAAGGAAGGCACCGCTGGGATTTGAACCCAGGATCTCCTGTTTACTAGACAGGCACTTTGACCAACTAAGCCACGGCGCCTTCATTCTCAGTCCTCTCGCAGAGTCTTATATGAACCATCAAATCACACCAAATCAGATCAAACATGTTTGGAGATAGATGTGTAGTTATTTGGTCAGGGCGAGAAAAACGACATGGTAGAGTCAGTCTGGCGGTGGGTGCCCTGTTCAATAGGGACCGTCAAAGAATATGCCCGGGAATCAGGATATACAACGGGGAAGGCAGGCACCGCTGGGATTCGAACCCAGGATCTCCTGTTTACAAGACAGGCACTTTGACCAACTAAGCCACGGCGCCATTACTTTGGATCTTTTTACACAGTTTCATCGGAACAATTGGATCTATCCGGATCGCGACTCAGCAGAATCAGGCTTCAGGTCTAGACTGGCGGTAAAGCCTCTCGGGCCTCTGCAGAACAAGGACGGAATTTCCTGTGAGGTCAAGGGACATCGTGGCACTGGGTCTTTGGACAAAAGTCCTGCTTGACTTCAAGGTGGACAACTAAGTTTAGATAGTTGGTTGGCCCTGGATTTTGACAGGAACATAGAGTCCTCGTCCCTGGGTGGGCTCGAACCACCATCCTCTCGGTTAACAGCCGAGCGCGCTGGCCGATTGCGCCACAGAGACATGCCTCAGTTGTCGCACAAGAAACATTGTGCATTGTCTTCTTCCGAAATAAGTCCCGCTATGCTGAGACAACCTGTGCTTTTGATGTAATCAAAGAATCCCCTCTAATTGGAGTGATCCCACAGTCTAGTATATTGCTACCATACCCACCTGTCAACACTAATCACCTTCGTCAAGCCAAGGACACAACAGAGCTGTTTGTTTTCTTATCAAACATGTCTCTGTTTTTCATTTCCGTGTTGTTCCAGAGGATGTTCTTGATCGGTTGTGTTTTGCTTGAAGTCACATTGAATGCACATGAGATAACAGTGGTTTTAGTCCTCTGCAAACCTCTTTTGAAAATGGCAAGAAAGGCACCGCTGGGATTTGAACCCAGGATCTCCTGTTTACTAGACAGGCACTTTGACCAACTAAGCCACGGCGCCTTCATTCTCAGTCCTCTCGCAGAGTCTTATATGAACCATCAAATCACAACAAATCAGATCAAACATGTTTGGAGATGGATGTGTCGTTATTTGGTCAGGGCGAGAAAAAAGACATGGTAGAGTCAGTCTAGCAGTGGGTGCCCTGTTCGATAGGGGCCGTCAAAGAAAATGCCCGGGCATCAGGATATACAACGGGGAAGGTAGGCACCGCTGGGATTCGAACCCAGGATCTCCTGTTTACAAGACAGGCACTTTGACCAACTAAGCCACGGCGCCATTACGTTGGATCTTTTTACACAGTTTCATCGGAACAATTGGATCCATCCGGATCGCGACTCAGTAGAATCAGGCTTCAGCTCTAGACCGGCATGTAGTGGCGGCAAAGCCTCTCGGGCCTCTGCAGAACAAGGACGGAATTTCCTGTGAGGTCAAGGGACATCGTGGCACTGGGTCTTTGGACAAAAGTCCTGCTTGACTTCAAGGTGGACAACTACGTTTAGATAGTTGGTTGGCCCTGGATTTTGACAGGAACATAGAGTCCTCGTCCCTGGGTGGGCTCGAACCACCATCCTCTCGGTTAACAGCCGAGCGCGCTGGCCGATTGCGCCACAGAGACATGCTTAGTTGTCGCACAAGAAACATTGTGCATTGTCTTCTTCCGAAATAAGTCCCGCTATGCTGACACAACCTGTGCTTTTGATGTAATCAAAGAATCCCCTCTAATTGGAGTGATCCCACAGTCTAGTATATTGCTACCAAACTACCTGTCAAAACTAAGGGCCTTTCACTGTTCTTTCCAAGACAAGGACACAACAGAGCTGTTTGTTTTCTTCTCAAACATGTCTCTGTTTTTCATTTCCGTGTTGTTTCAGAGGATATTCTTGATCGGTTGTGTTTTGCTTGAAGTCACATTGAATGCACTTGAGATAAAAGTGGTTTCAGTCCTCTGCAAACTTCTTTTACAAATGGCAAGGAAGGCACCGCTGGGATTTGAACCCAGGATCTCCTGTTTACTAGACAGGCACTTTGACCAACTAAGCCACGGCGCCTTCATTCTCAGTCCTCTCGCAGAGTCTTATATGAACCATCAAATCACACCAAATCAGATCAAACATGTTTGGAGATAGATGTGTCGTTATTTGGTCAGGGCGAGAAAAAAGACATGGTAGAGTCAGTCTAGCGGTGGGTGCCCTGTTCAATAGGGGCCGTCAAAGAAAATGCCCAGGCATCAGGATATACAACGGGGAAGGCAGGCACCGCTGGGATTCGAACCCAGGATCTCCTGTTTACAAGACAGGCACTTTGACCAACTAAGCCACGGTGCCATTACTTTGGAGCTTTTTGATCCATCCGGATCAGCAGAATCAGGCTTCAGGTCTGGACTGGTGGCAAAGCTTCTCGGGCCTCAAGAACAAGGACGGAATTTCCTGTGAGGTCAAGGGACATCGTGGCACTGGGTATTTGGACTTAAAGGTGGACAACTAAGTTTAGATAGGTAGTTGGCCCTGGATTTTGACAGGAACACAGAGTCCTCGTTCCTGGGTGGGCTCGAACCACCATCCTGTCGGTTAACAGCCGAGCGCGCTGGCCGATTGCGCCACATAGACATGCCTTTGCCTTTGCACTTGAACCATCGTGTGTCGTCTTCTCCTGAAATAGGTTCTGCTATGCTCAGACAACATGTACTTTGGATGTAATCAAAGAATCCCCTCCAATTGAATTGTCTTGTAGATTTCTACCAAACCTCACACCAAATGACTCATGTTTGGGGTCAGATGGTTCATTATATGTTCAGGGCTAGAAAGAAATCATCAAGGTCAGAATCAAGCAGATGCAGACTGGTGTTGGGTACCTCTGGAATACAGTCCATCAAAGAATATTCCCAGGAATCAGGATACTGGGCCGATATACAAAAGAGAAGGAAGACAGCGCTGGGATTTGATCCCAGGATCTCCTGTTTACAAGACAGGCACTTTGACCAACTAAGCCACGGCGCCATTACTTTTGATCTTTATAATCAACTTCATGTGATCAATTGGATGAAACCAGATCTCCACTTCACAGACTCACTTTTCAGCTCTAGACCGGCATGTAGTGGTGGAAAAGCCTTGGCCTGTCAGGCCTCTGGAGCCACAAGAATTTCTAGTGAAGTCAAGGGACTTCGTGGCACTGGTTCTTTTGACAAAGGGCCTGCCTAACTTCAAAGTTTAGATAGTTGGTGAGCGCTGGATATTGACAGGAATAAAGAGTCCTCGTCCCAGGGTGGGCTCGAACCACCATCCTCTCGATTAACAGCCGAGCGCGCTGGCCGATTGCGCCACAGAGACGCGCGTTGTCTTTGCACTTGAACAATCAGGTGTCGTCTTCTCCTGAAATAGGTTCTGCTATGCTCAGACATGTACTTTGGATGTAATCAAAAAGTGCCCTCCAATTGAACTGTCTTGTAGATTTCTACCAAACCTACCTGTCAAAACTAATCACCTTTCATTGAGCTGTTGATGTGCTTGCCAAAACAAGGACACAACACAGCTGTTTGTTTTCTTATCAAACATGTCTCTGTTTTTCATTTCCGTGTTGTTTCAGAGGATGTTCTTGATCGGTTGTGTTTTGCTTGAAGTCGCATTGAATGCACTTGAAATAAAAGTGGTTTTAGTCCTTGGCAAACCTTTTTGAAAAAGCCATGAAGGCACCACTGGGATTTGAACCTAGGATCTCCTGTTTACTAGACAGGCACTTTGACCAACTAAGCCATGGCGCCCTCAGTTTTGGTCCTGTCACAGAGTCTTATATGACCCATGTGAAATAGGGTCCCCAGGAATCAGGATACTGGACCGATATACAAAAGAGAAGGAAGGCACCGCTGGGATTCGATCACAGGAGCTCCTGTTTACAAGACAGGCACTTTAACCAGCTAAGCCACGGCACCATTACTTTTGATCTTTATCAACAGTTTCATTTGATCAATTGGATGAAACCGGATCGCCACTTGACAGACTTACTTTTCAGCTCTAGACCGCATGTAGTGGTGGAAAAGCCTTGGCCTGTCAGGCCTCTGGAGCCACAAGAATTATAACAGGAATTTCTAGTTAAGTCTAGGAACTTCATGGCACTGGGTATTTTGACAAATGCCCTGCCTGCCTTCAAAGTTTAGACAGTTGGCGATCTCTGGATTTTGACAGGAACAAAGAGTCCTCGTCTCTGGGTGGGCTCGAACCACCATCCTCTCGGTTAACAGCCGAGCGCGCTGGCCGATTGCGCCACAGAGACACGGCTTTGTTGTCGCACTTGAACCATCGTGTGTCGTCTTCTCTTGAAATAGGTTCTGCTATGTTCAGACAACATGTACTTTGGATGTAATCAAAGAATCCCCTCTAATTGGAGTGATCCCACAGTCTAGTATATTGCTACCAAACCCACCTGTCAAAAGTAATCACCTTCGTCAAGCCAAGGACACAACAGAGCTGTTTGTTTTCTTATCAAACATTTCTCTGTTTTTCCTTTCCGTATTGTTCCAGAGGATATTCTTGATCAGTTGTGTTTTGCTTGAAGTCACATTGAATGCACATGAGAGAAAAGTGGTTTTAGTCTTCGGCAAACCTTTTTGAAAAAGCCATGAAGGCACCGCTGGGATTTGAACCCAGGATCTCCTGTTTACTAGACAGGCACTTTGACCAACTAAGCCACGGCGCCTTCATTCTTAGTCGTCTCGCAGAGTGTTATATGCACCATGGAAACACACCAAATAATTCATGTTTGGGGTCAGATGGTTCATTATATGTTCAGGGCTAGAAAAAATTCATCAAGGTCAGAACCAATCGGAGGCAGACTGGTGTCGGGTGCCTGTGGCATACAGGCCGTCAAAGAATATCCCCAGGAATCAGGATACTGGGCCGATATACAAAAGAGAAGGAAGGCATCGCTGGGATTTGAACCAAGGACCTCCTGTAATGGTGCCACAGCACCATTTCTTTTTTAAATTACCTTGTATGAGAAACAGACCTGGGGATGCAGCAGTTGGCTTTAACTTGAACAAACCGCAAAGACCACAGCTGATGAGCTCATCCGTTCTGTGCCTGAGAGGAAATACGCCTCCATACCAGCAGGTGGCGGTCGACTATATTCATCATTTAGAAAGAAAAACAGGAAGGAAGGACTGCAGATATAAAACCCTTGTTGTGATAATCATTAACTTCTTTTAATTCACTTCTTAAAACCCACTTTTATAGACTTGCTTTTTGTGAAGTCATCCTTCTTAAACTGATTTATCATCTTTCTGTTTTTATTCCTTTTACTGCTCTTTGTCTATTTATCTGTTTTTAATTCCACTCATGTGATGTCTTTTTCTTACCATCCTTGACTGCTTTTATTTATCTCTTCATGTGCATTACTTTTTCTCTCTCTTTTTTGTCTGTTTTATCGCTTTTATTCCTTTTACTTGTAGCAAATCATATTGACTTTTTCTGTTTTTACATTTTCTGTTCTGCCTTCTTGTTTTAACTCACCTTCGACTCATCTTCCTTGTGTTTGGCTCGACTGTTTAGTGTTTATTCTGTAATATTGTCTTCATGTGTTTCCAGCTTTTGCTTGTTTGTGTTTTGCAAACTCTATTTAAAAGGTGCTAAAAACAGCATTTTTTGACACCACTGTCGTTAATATAGCCACTTTAAACCCAGATTATGTTTGATAAAAAACTGTAAATGGTGAAGAGGAGGAGGAGAAAAATAAGAAGAAACTTTACTAAATAGACACTACAGCGACACGCTAAAGAGACTCATGGACTGATTCTCTGAGCTGAACAGCCAATCAGAGTCATTTCTCTCCCCAACCATGGACACAGGAAGTAGGAGGGCTGGCATCATAAAAACCATCAGTTGATTAAAGAAAGTGTGACGTCTGATTGGATCTCACTCTCCCACTCTATATGCAAATAAACACATCAATTTTTACACAAAATTAATGTATAACATTTGCCGAATTTACAACAAGGCCCAAATAACTAAGAATTCATCAGACACAGCATTTCACACATTCATAAAACTGCTCCTACCTCAACAACGCTAAAAATCGAGTGACTTCATAAGGGAGTCTGGGGAATTTCTCCCTTTCTCTGACCTTTAATATGTTGGTGCTCAAGTTTGCCGTCTGCAAATTGTCGCTTTAAGTTATCAAAGCCGATTAAATTAATGAGAAATAAAAAGCTGCAGGCAATCCGGTGCCGGACACATCGCAAACGCTGACCGACGGCCTGGTGTGTCAGAGGCCTTAAGAGCGACCTCAATAAACAGTAGAGCTGCTGTGTATTCCCGGTAGATGAGATTGTGAATCAGGGCGTACATTTGTCATAAGTCACTTATTGTTCACGTTTAGATGAGTGTTATCAGCTGCATTTAAGATCTGAAGCTGTAGATTGTTCTCATCTCTGCTGCAGCCTCGGTTGAAGACGACAGGTTGAATCTTCTCTGGATCAGCTTTAAGGCTGTAACACGATCTCATCCAGAGATGTCACATCCAGTTTCATTATTCAACTGGAATTTTCCAAAGCTGCTGTTCGGTGACGCTCAGAGAGGCTCCAGCAGTCCAGCGTCGTCCAAATTTTCCACCTCGGGCCAGAACAAAAAGGAGGATTTCTCCCAGCGTCGCTAAAAAAACATGAAATCTGAAACCTGACGGCACTTTAAAGCCGGAGGAACATAAATGACGAGCACTGACCCGGTCTCGTTAGACACAACACTAAACACACGCCACACACATGCACTGACACACATACACACTGACTGGAGAGGACACTTAAGTAGGTGTGTGTGCACGTTTGTTATCTTATCTGAGGGTAAAATCTGAAACCTTTTATTTGACAAACATCATCTGAGTGTTGCTAATCTTCCTTGTAAAGAGAGTGTGTGTGTGTGTGTGTGTGTGTGTGTGTGTGTGTGTGTGTGTCTTCCCACTGATATTAGTAAGTGGGAGGAAAAGTACAGCGTGTGTGTTTAGAGGACGATGTTGAACCACCTCTGCTCTCACAACTAACCTGTGTTGTGTGTCTGTGTGTTGAAGGTCACCGTACAGAGTGGTGCCAATGACTGGAGGACAGCTCGCAGGTGAGTTTCAGGGCTACACACACACAAACACACACAAACACACACATACTCGCTAAGAAAGAAAATAAAATTACAATAAATGACATCAAATCAAAGTGTGTAGAGAAAACAGGCATCAATAAGTGTCATTGTTGCCGTGATGACTTGTTATTCTCTTAAACCGCACTGTATAATGAAAGATAAATAAGGTCAGGGTCGTCCCAGCGTGTTAAAAGATGCTGCTGCTAAGTTATAATATGTATACGGCTGCGTTGACTCACAAGATTCATCCGTGAGGTAACAGGCAGGAAAAAAAGCGTTCATAAATGTAAATGTGTTCTTGTTTTGTTGACACATCTTTCAGCCCAGTTGCCAGGATACAATTTTAGCAGTTTTATTTTCTGCACATGTCATGTGCTGCAAAACGTGTCATATCATGTTCATATTAACTGACTGACTTTCATGTTGGGAGGTGGAGGCGGCGGTGGAAACTGTGGCGCATCAACATTCGTAGACGTGACACCACTGTATGTTTTTAAGGAGACTACACTGCATGTTGGCTCGACCTTTAGTTACTTTGCAGATACAACGAACACCTGATGATGCATTATGATATTAACAGGTTCATCTGGAGTATTAATACATAGTCAAACATGAGCTCGACCAGCTGCAGCAGTAAAGTAATGCAGATTCACATTATTAATACAAAATACAAATCAGCCAATAAATTAAGCAGCCCAACATTATCTCCACCTTCACCAGCTGCTAAATGAATGTACATGCAGATATAATGACTGTTTTTAAAGCAGCTATAATCAGTATTTTTATAATAATATGTGAACGTTATGATGATGTGTCAGGTGTCTTTGGTGGAGATGAACCTCCAGGAGTGAATCAGCAGCTCGTCTTATCTTTATGGAGCTGTAGAGTGAGTTTCAGCTCATTGTTTCTCTGTCCGGACACACCAGTGCTGTTCTGTTTCACTCTCAGCGCTCTCATGTGTTGTTTTCCCACCAACATGAGCGGGTCTGCACAGGTTTGTAAAGCCGGGTCAACCCGCTGAAAATCAACTACTGACCCCGTTCCCACTTCCTGCAGGCAAGTCTGTGATTTTTATCTCAGGCGTCACGTTTCACGTCACAAATGCCCCTGAAACAGTTGTAACAGAAGAGAAAACAACAGCAGACCCATTGTGAAACAAGCGTCTGCAGAACGGTGGATAAATTCTTGTGAGTGTCACAGCCCTGCCGACATGAATCGTTTCACTGTCAGAAATTGAGCCATCCAGTCCAATAACACTTGGAAAGACTAGAAGAGCCGCACGATTAAATTATTTTATCCCCTCCAGGTATTTTCATAGCTGGGAAGTCGAGCTTTTTTGGCTTCAGATCACCACTGAGCAGCTTTCATAGGAGATCATAAAACATCCTTAATAGTCCCACCACCGGATGTTTGATAACGCACCATCACGTCACGTAGCAGGATTTAACGTCTTCACCAGGGTCTTACGTTTAGATCAAAGCCGAGCCGAGGTGAGAAAACCCGGGTCTGCTGCAGAGTCAACTGACCCGGGTGTAAATGCTGAGTTCACACGTTCCCATTGTGCACAAAAGCCTGATCTTAGCGGGTTTAAGTGGGATTTTTGACCAGTGGAAAAGGGTTAATAGGCTCATTTTCAGAGATAAAGCTCTAAACTTACACTACAAACAGCAGACAGACACATTTAGAGACAAGCTGCTGAACATAGTGGAGCTGGTGGACTGCAGATAAATGATAATGTTGACTGTCAGATGTTTAAATGATGCAACTGTTTGCCGACAAGTTCAACTTTAAAGGTGATGATATGTAATGTTGTGTTGTTCCTGCTGTCATTGCAGGTTTGAATTAATCTTTTAAATTCACAACCAACTTAAGAAACCTTTATTATCGCTGCAACCAGCAAAACGGACATTATAATAAAAACATGGTAAAGGGAAATCCACCTGAACACACTTTATTTCATGGTCTACACACTCTTTCTCTCTCTCTCTCTCTCACACACACACACACAACTTGGTAAACATCTATAAAAAGCTCTCCTGATCTCACGAGCACCTCATCCAACCATATAACTGTTTTATGGAGACTTAACAGTGGAAGCGCCACAACAAGTCAGCGACCAGGACGACACGAGTGAATCATGAGAGAGAAGCTCTGCGGTGTCACGTCCGTTTCTTTTGTATATTTACTGTTCTGATGAAAGCAAAACTTCCAGCAGCCCTTTAGTTACTGGTGTTCATGCTATTCAGTTATTGATGTTGGATAATACACTGTAATTCACCAGAGAAAGAGGTATTGGGGTTATAAATGAATTTATTAAGGAACATGTTCGTGTATGGACGCACTCGTACCAGAGCGGGAACCCTGGAGGTGTGTTTCCTGTGCAACTTTATAAAGAAAGCAGATAACGTTAGTGGTAGAGAGAAAACAAGAAAACAGAGAGGAGGCAGAAACACAAAGGCGACGCAAGCCACTATGCATACGACTGGTCTATTTGATCGATTCCCAACTCGTCTAAAACTGATAGACGATTGTAGGACAAAGCGTACGATTTTGGACGAGTTGGGATTGAGACTCAAAAATCTACTTTTTTACAAATCGGTCCTTTAATCGATCTATAAAGAAAACTATAACAGCGAGAGGATTCATTCTTTTTGCAGCAGGAATCTAAGATTTGTATCTTCGGCCTAATCATGTTGTACATGTTATGATGATGATGTCACTGCGGTACGAGAAGTTTGGTGCCAATATGAGCGGTGAAAGGGACCAGAAACTGCAGCAAGTGATCCTGTTTGAAATGATTAAAACTGTAATTAAAGCATTAAATCTGTTAATTAAACCTCTTTAAGTTAAACGTGCATGCACATGCAGTAAATGCATGTGAGTCCTTAAAGATCTGAGTGTCAGTGACGATCCAGTCGTCTTAGTCACTCCAGCTGAAGCAGCTTAATTAATCACAGAGTCTGCGGTGACCTCTGACCTCCGTCACAGATGGAATGTGAGCGACACAATGTACAAACCTCGATATCTTCCTTTTTTTTTCCTCTTTACAATTTCTCGTATAGCTGCGAGTTTATTGGCCCGTGCCGGTGAACTTTGCCCACAACAGTGGAGCTTTCAGCCAATGGCGGCGCTCTGTTTGTGTTCCCATGCAGTCAGAGGAGTCTCGTTAACACGTCAAGCTGTCAGCCGGTTCAGATCCAGACGATCCGTCGCAGAGAGCGGAGGGACGGGGGCTCGCTTTATTTATCTCCTCTCTTCTCGCTCTCCTGCCATCTGTTGCTTTGGCCATCTGACGCTCTGATTGGCTTACGTAACTCTGTGTGTATACAGGTCTGTGTGTGTGAGTGTGAGTGTGTGTTTAAGTGTGTGTGTGTGTTGATGCACTTCTGGTTGCTTTTGTGTTTATAATGAAAAATTCTCCTTCAGTGGATTCAAGCTGTTTACAGTGCACACCTCTGTATCTGTGTGTGTGTGTGCAGTCTGTTGACAGTGTGTGTGTGTGTGTGTGTGTGTGTGTGAGTGTGTGTGTGTACTGTATATGTAACACACCCCCCGCCTGCTCTCTCTGCAGATAAAGAGGAACTCTTTCAGAATGTACTGACGCAAGTGGCAGAGCAGTTTTCAAGGTAAGACAGCCGACTGTTTGTTCCTCACTCGTTAGCTGCTAACGAGATTTCATGTGCATATCGTCTCATTTTTGTGTGTTAATTGCTGTAAATCATTTCTCCAGCATCTATTCTCTCTTTTACTTTTGTTCCCTTTTGCAATCAGCTCGATAATTCCTGTGAGTTTTTTTCTCGTTTGCTGAAAAACAACCTTGTTTTTTAGCTTAACGATCATCGAGTTTCTTGTTTTTGCAGCTGATTTTCTGAAGTATTTTTTGAGGACCGCCTCTTCGTATGCGGGAGTATTGTCCTTGAGTCATCGTATACTGGGAGATAAACTGGGTGAACTGGTGCAGTGGTACATAATATCAGATGTGTGGAGGACATTACAGGGCAGGAGTCCAAAGGGGACAAAGCAGCAGGACATTAGACCAAACGATTATACTGTCGCATGAATAATCAGATATGAAGTTGTATAACAAGCTCTGATGAAGTGAAGTGTCAGCAGTCGAATAGAGTAATTACATAAACTAATATGACAGATTATTATTAACGACTGGAGAACAACTGATTGTTTGTCAGTCCAGTGATTTTAGTTTGAGACAGTTAATCCAGGAAACTGCAGATATTTTCATCACTTCATAAATGACCTAAATAGAAGTTGTTCATGAGTTAATGCTCTGATGCAGTTCTGTTGGATTTTACTGAAAGTTTGGTTTGTATGTTCGCAGTATTTCCTAAAAAATACAGTCGAGCAGCACAGGGATGATCTGTTGACCCAGTTGTATGAATATTATAGAAAAGAGTAAAGAGTTTGATCAGTTCTGGTGTCCTTATTTTTAGTTTTTTGGTTTATAAAGTAGATTTATATCAGCGACCATACACAAATGCATAACTCTCAAAAATGAGATAAAAGCTGCTGTGTATCATGTTTGACGACTTGCTAATTGTCTAAGGAAACAATGCAAAATGTGCA
Organism: Pagrus major; assembly: GCF_040436345.1. Classification (NCBI taxonomy): domain Eukaryota; kingdom Metazoa; phylum Chordata; class Actinopteri; order Spariformes; family Sparidae; genus Pagrus; species Pagrus major. Next base: position 33,145,443 of record NC_133223.1, read on the forward strand.
AAATGTACTGATGGTGAAATTCTGGGCTATTGCAGATGTTTTACTTTGTTTTTGTTGTTATTTGTGCAGGAAAACGCAGAAATCCTAAAAAAAAAAACCTGAGACAGAATCAGAAATACTGACTGATCCTCGAGGGGACATTGGCATGTTACAGTAGCTCCTTCTAGTTTAGAAATGTGAAAGAAGACAACATTTCATGTCAGATTTTACAAATACAGTTAACAGAAACCAATAAAGGGTACTTCTTGGAGAAAGTCCCCAGACTAAAAAAACGCTCAATTTTGAGAGTTGTTGAGTTAGGAGTAACTTTATAAACTCTGTTAAACACTATCTCTGACAAATACTTTATCATTTATGCCGTCTTGTTAATTCAGCATTAAATGCAAAATATTCAATTGTTTGTTTCCATGTAAAAAGTGTCAGTTTGTCGCAGCATCGCTGTACCAGCCTGTCTGCTGCCCTGCCAACATTTAGCAGCTGTTTGAACACACTGTTTCAACTGATTTCACCATTTACACAGAAATATCACATTATAGAGAGATTTTAATAAAATATGAATGGAGGCGTTTTATAAAAAACTTGTGAATATACTGTCATGAAATAAATATACAAGAACAAAACATTTAAAAATGGGAGCTGATAGAGATACATGTCAAAATCAGAAGAAGACTCGGAGGCAGTGTCTTTTAAATGATTTAATAAATCAAGTTAAACCTTAAAGACAAACTGTGACGCGCTGCAGCATCGAGCCTTCGTCAGGGAGTCGGTCAGTCGACAAGACGGTTTATTGTTGTTACAGTCTTTATTAACTCGTCTCTTCCTTTGTGTCTGCAGGGCGTTCAAGATCAACGAGCTGAAGACCGAGGTCACCAACCGTCTCGCCATGTTGGAGAAAAGAGTCGAGCGTAAGTCTGTCTCCATCAGTAATCAGATTACTGTTCACTCTTTAAACCTGCAGAGGAGGTCTTTTATTAAGAGCTGCTCGGACTGATGAGTGTCCGTCAGAGATAGCTGCGTATCTTCAGAGCACGCTGTCACAGTTCGTCAGGCTGATTAGATTAAAGCTGCACAGGTGATGTGGTCTGCTCACCCACCTGCAGACGCTCATGACCTCCAGCTGTGACTGAACAGAGAGGAATGTGTCGTCGTCACCTTCCACCTTATACAACATCGTCCCGGGGTCGTGATCCTCCTCAGCTGACCCTTATCAGCTTTAGTTTTATTAACTGTGAGGAGGAAGTTCCTCTGAGGCTGCAGAGCTGCTTCACGACACTGCTGCGGTTCACCTGATCCGTCTGAAGGCATGTCGGCCCTCAGTAAACTGCAGCTGTGTCGAGATAAACGGCAGCTATAAAATACGATCAATAAAACTGGTGTTTTTTTTATAATATAGGTCTCGGTGTTCTCAGCTGTTCACCCACAGGAACATTTAATCAGTTATCGTTTATGCAATCATTACATCCTTCCCGGTAATTCAAGATAAAGGTCAAGTTGAACATGGAGACTGTTCAACCATTGAACTAGTAACCACAATCTCACCAAACACCTTCTCTGACAGTCTCTCAATTAGTTGAGCCTCCTTGTGAATTTGGCATTTAACGCAATACATTGTTTCCGTTCCTGTTAAAAGTGTTGGTTTGTCGCAGCTTAAGTTTGTCTTTTAGTCATTTGGTAGCTGTTTGAACACACTGTTTCAACTGATTTCACCTTTTTTAAACATGTTATTGACGCTAAACATGTTAAATTTTACAAATACAGTAAACAGTAACCAATATAGGCTACGTCTTGGAGAAAGTCACCAGACTCCCTTTAAAAATCACTCAATTTAGTGAGTTGTTGCGTTAGGAGAAATGTTTCAAACATTATGAAAAACTCTCTGACAAATTCTAAATCACCGGTGCCTTCTTCTAAATTCAGCATTAAATTTTATATAATTAGTCTTTTTTTTCCTTGTAAAATTAGTTTGTTTGTCGCAGCTACAGCTCGTTTGACCTGTCAACATTTAGCAGCTGTTTGAACACACTGTTTGACCGTTTACGCTCAATTTATGAAAGAAGACAACATTTTATTGACGCTAAACATTTTAGCAAATACAGTAAACAGTAACCAATATCGACTACTTCTTGGAGAAAGTCTCCAGACTCCCAAAATCGCTACAACGCAGGTTAATGTCTGAACGGGCTGGTGTGTCGTCGCTTCTACAGACGAACCAACAGGAAGCTGAACGAACACATGAAGAGCCTCGTTAGTCCGTCCGTCTGCTGGGGGATTGTGATGTGACATGACATGCCGCTGGTGTTTCCTGTGACAGCTCACCGTGTGTAGGTGTGATGCATGGTGTGATAGAAGGGCCCACGCACATGTGATGTGTGTCAAGGTGTTTCTTCATGTGTGTGTAGGTGTTTCTACATGTGTGTGTGTGTGTGTGTGTGTGTTTCTACATGTGTGTGTGCGCTGTGCGTTAACAAACACCAGATCGTGTCGACCGTGTTGCAGCTCCGTGTGTTCCTCTCTGACTACGTGTGTGTGTGCGTGTGTGTGTGTGTGTGTGTGCGTCTCCACGTTTCATAATAGCCCCCTCGTGCACTGACCCTTTCGGTCGCCATGACAACACGACCCGAGTTTGCTTCGGTCACCATGGCGATTTCCCCGACTCTATTGTATGCAGCTTTTCTTTCGCAGCGAGTTGAAGGTGAACGGATCAACAGGTTGTGACAAAGCTGCTCGACTGGAGCTGAACAAACAGGAAACACAGCGACGTTTAATAAATCATCACTTTAATTATTATGCGGATGATTTAAAAAGCTTTGAATGTGCTCCGTTGTGAATTGAGAGACTGAAAACTGAAAGACTTTTTTGTACATTTTCTAAGTTTTTTTTTCTTATTTATTTTAACGTGAGCTGTAAATTTAATAATCTTTAATCATTTAAAAATAGCTTTACTGTCTCATCCTGGTACATTTTCGAATAACCCCAGAAAATCTGAGGACTCGTTCACCTCAGCTGACACTTTACAGATTACAGCAGATTACAATTTGTGCTCATTACACTTTTTTAAATAAAAGGATGTTGTTCTTGCTCCTTCCTGTTTCCCCTCACGGGACCTTATTGATCAAACCTTTGTCTGGTAGTGATGAAGAGAGACAGCTTTAACACAAAACTACAGGAGGTTTGACTTTAATACAACAAACTGACAAACATCATCTGTGTGATTCATGACACAATTCAAACAGGATCAATAAATCATTTGTCTCTGTTCGTTCACTACCAGACAAAGGTTTTATGTAATAAGGTCCATGAGGGAAACAGGAAGGGGCGGGACTTCAGCTCTGTATTATAGTTTCTAAACTCAACAGCACACAGTATTAAAAATAAAATCTGATAAAAAAACATCACAGACATGATTTTCTGCTGTGAGAATATGAATCAGCTGTTGTTCTTAGTACTAAAATAAACATTAAAACACAGTGATCATGACCAAAATAATCGTGCACTGACTTTAGATGATGATATTAGAAGATATATTTCCAGTAACTATAATAATCCAGATTATATTTTGCCTCCTGCAGTGGATCTAAACTGGATAATCTCCAGGACAGAATCCACTTGTTGAACACTGATGTGAGGATTTCTCTGCTCGCCTCCTGCAGCAGATTCACTGTACAGTAGTAGTTTGAGTCTGACGCACAGACACTTCACACAAGCATGCCAATTGCCTGGATACCTGGTCGCTACGGCAACCGCGTGGCGCCCACACAGATCTCCATCCTCTCATCACTTCGGTCGCCATGGTCACCTGTTTTTAGTGGGAGCTGGAGTGTTGTCGGGGGCAACCTTTTCTCAGTTTCAGGAGGACGAGGAGGACGGATGAGAGAGACCAGGTTCTGACAGCGGCTGAGGTCCGCTGAGGCGACCAATCAGACGACACGCAGCTGACCGGCGGCCACCTCCTCCGCCCGCCGGCCCCCGTCTCCACCTCCCGCCGCGTTGTCTTCAGTCTCTCCTCGTTCATTCAAACCAGTGCTTCTCAAACTTTGTCTGCCATGACAGTGTCATCTCTGACAGGACCAGGTGTTGATGGGTTGTGTGTGTGTCTGCAGTGGAGGGGATGAAGGTGGTGGAGATCGAGAAATGTCGCAACGACATCAAGAAGCTCCGCGAGGAGATGGCGTCCAGAAACAACAGGTGACAGCGACAAACACTGAGTCTGCCTGATGTCAGAGACCAGATCCACTCTGGTAGTGTAGTTGTTTCTCGTGCTAACAGCAGCTAACCGGCTAATTCTGCTCGCAGTTGTTCAGCTTGCTTGAGAGAGGCAGCGGACGTGTGATTGGCTGAAAGAGGAAAGAGGCGGTGACGTCTCTGAGATTATAAAGTTTTAAATTTACAAGAAAAAAACTCAGATATTACCTGAGATTATAGACCTCCAAAAGAAAAGTCATAAATGTTCGAGGCAAAATCACAAATTTATGAGAAAAAAACTCGTCCAAGATTATAAAGTTTTACATTTCTGAGAAAAAAAATTACAAATTTATCAACAAAAAAAAAAAAACCCTCAGATTTCTATCTATTATTCTTTATTATCAGGTCCTGAACGTTCGAAAAAGTCAGAAATTTAAAAGGAAAAAAACAAAATCTGTGAGTAAAAACCTTTGATAATATCTGAGATTACAAATAAAAAATTCACAAGAAAGAAATCACAAATTTACAAGAAGTGAAACGGGGATATTGTCTGAGATTATTTATACATTTACGAGAAAAAAAAATCACAAATTAATAAGAAAAATCCTCAGATATTCTCTGAGAGAAAAAATTATACATTTATGAGAAAGAAACAAAACTCAGATAATCTCTGAGATTATTAATCACAAGAAAAAAATTCTACATTTTGTCGTGAAAAGTGGCTTGAAATAAAAAGTGTTATTGGAAAAAATGACATAAAATGAAAAAAGAAAATTAAAGTTTGAAATAAAAATGAAATAAATACGTTACAAAAATAAGAAATATGGAAAAACATTTTACTCTGAGTTGTGTTTTAACAGTTTAACAATCATTAGTTTCATAATCATTTAATATTGAACACTTTGACAGAGTCGTCTCCGTCTGTGTATTTTTGTTTTTTGTGACGGACATTATAATAATATATAAAATAATATTTATCCTCGTAGATTAAAGCTGTTTTATTTATTTGTCAGTAACTTCCTGGAGGACAATAAGAAGCTGACTCCTCGCAGAGACGTTCCCTCGTACCCAAAGGTAAGAATCCACCTCACGCTGTGTTTCTGTCGGACAGGTGAGTCTGATGATGTCACACAGGTGTCTCCACTGTGCTTCCACCTGGACGTTAAGTCAAATAACCAGATGTGATCATTAATACGTCTGATGTCCTGAAAACACAGTGGAGATGTTGTGAAAATGTGACTGACCAGCTAACAACAGTTAGTCAGTCAACACTGTTGTGTTACAGACACACACTCACACACAGACAGCTGAGCTCCTTCACTGACGCTCGTCACACATTTAACAACTGAACACAGTTTAAACATCTAGAAGAAATTTCTGTCTGTGGTGAGAAACATACGACGATGTAACAGAGACGTTGTAGGTAAAAAAGATTGAGCAGAGAGAGCAGAGCTATTCTGAGAAAGACTCAACAAAAATAAATAAACTTGGATATTCTCTGGGATTATAAAGTCATACATTTAAAGGAGAAATTAAGAATCTGCGAGAAAAATAACTTGATTTCAACTCAAGAAAAAAACACAAAACTACAAGAAAAAACTTAGATAATGTCTGAGATTATCAAACCATCGATCACCAGAAGAAAAAAAACATATTTATGAGAAAACAAAACAGATTTTCTCAGAGATTAAAAAGTTATAAAATAAATTTAAAAAAAAGACATTTATGGGAAACAGACTCAGATAATCCCTGAGATTAAAAAAATATCAAATAAAAAACCCTCAAATTTATGAAAACAAGACTCAGATCCTAAACTTCTGTGAAAAAATCCCAAATTTACAAGAAATAATTTATGATAATAGTTTTTTCTGGTAAATTCTCCACTTTAATCTGTGAAATGTTGAGTTGTCTCTCAGAATATCTTCCCTCCCTGACGCTGTCGTTCAAAAACATTATTTATTTATTTATTTTACTCACATTGACACGAATCTGCCGTCAGAGACACGACAGTCAAACAGTTAATCTGCATGAACGTGACAGTAGGTGTGTGTAGAGAGGTGTAGGTGTGTGTAGAGGCGTATAGGTGTGTGTACAGGTGTGTGTAGAGGCGTATAGGTGTGTGTAGCCCCGAGCCCGGTGGCGCAGGTGAACAGGGTTAACCGGGAGCTCTGTTGCCTGCAGTACATGCTGTCAGAACACACCATAGACGCCCTCAAAAAACCCGCCTTCGACGTCTGGCTGTGGGAGGCCAACGAGGTAAGACTGAGAGCTGAACCCGTCTCACCCCCCTCTCCTCCCCCTGTGTGTGTGTGTGTGTGTGTGTGTGTGTGTGTGTGTGTGTGTGTGTGTGTGTGTGTGTGTGTGTAGTACCACCTGTCTAAGGAGACAGTAGAAGCTCTTAGATTGCCAACATTCGATGCTTGGCAGTGGGAACCCAACGAGGTGAGACTCTGACCTGATTATTAATCCTCATTCATCTCTGGCTCTGACCGTCACCGTCTGGATCATAACTGTTAATTATTACCGATTAATCAACTGACGATGACCTTGTTAATCAGCGTGTTATCAATAGTTTCCTCTTTGTTTGTGATTATGTCATTAAGTAATAACCAGAAGTCTTTGATTGAAGTAGGAAATAGATAAACGTGTCGTTAAGTATCAGCTGCCTGAAGTTACCTGCGCTAAACTGATCGATGGCGGCCATTTTGGCTCTTCATACACAGCTGCACACGATAAGGTTGAAATAATTACTCACTGATTTTATCGGACTCGCGATGAACAGTTTCAAAACAGATGTGATGCTGCAGAATCACAAATATCATCAGTTTTATTCACCACATTCTTCTGCCTACATTACCCACAATGCAACTCAACGCCAATCAGTTCAGCCAAGGCCTGTAAACACACTGTGATCACACTAATTTAATAATAAAACATGAGATTTAAAAACAAACTAACTAAAAATGCTGCTATTTTTAGATTAAACTGATGTTTTATTTCGATATTTCATTTCCGTTTTCACTTGTCAGATTTGTGTTTTCTCTGTTTGATGGAAAACGCAAACAAAACATCGTTCACAGGCAGCAACACATTCACTGCAGTAATAATCAGACGCAGCTCGACCTCACAGCTCGTATCCATCAGTGTTTTCATGCTAAGTGCGTGTTAGACAGCTCAGAAAAACACTGTTATTAAAGCTGTTACAGAAAAAACATCACGACTGATCTGTGGCCGTTCGTCCCTCCAGATGTTGAGCTGTCTGGAACACATGTATCACGACCTGGGCCTCGTCAAAGACTTCAACATCAACCCCATCACGCTCAAGAGATGGCTGGTGAGAGCACGAAACATCAGTCACAGAGCTGCACGCCTCGACTCTCAGTGATTTAATCTGCAGTCTGATGAGAAACGTTTGCAGACGGGCGAGAAAAAAGAGGAAACGATGAGAGGAGGAAGTTGTTTTTTCATAACGCTGATAAAGTTGAAATGTGGAGAATAAAGTTGAAACAGACGCACGATCTCCTCAAAGTCCTCATACTGACGACTCAGTAACGTCTCAAAAGGTCGTCTTCATTCTCCACATTTCGTCTTTTTTCTTGACATTTTGCCTTTTTTCTTGAAGTACGCGATGAAAACAAACCTCCCTCCTCTCACCTTTCGCTCCACCGGCCCTGATACTCTTCCACATAAACTCACGCTGTCTCTGTCTTTCTCTCTGTGCAGCTTTGTATTCACGACAACTACAAGAACAATCCCTTCCACAACTTCCGTCACTGTTTCTGCGTCACTCAGATGATGTACAGCATGATCTGCCTCTGCAGCCTGCAGGTAAACACCTGCACACACCTGAGAGCAGTGGAGAAGACAACGCTGACACGCTGCAGGTTCATCTCTGGGCCTGTGCATTGATCCAGTTATGTTAACGTGACTCTGAAAGGTCATCGTGTTGAGATGTTTAAATGTCGTGACATTTAATAGTCAGCTTATAGATCAGAAACACATCAGACCCAGTTAGAAAACCCAGAAGACCTTTATGGTGCTGACGGTGAGTCCTCATCCAGCAGCAGCTCTAATACGATTTAAGATTTGTGGATATGAGATTCTGCAGAGTGAAGAGGTCAATAACATGTTATTATGTTATTGAAGCAATCAGTGTTATCAATAATGGATGTAGTGAAGTCCGTCTGGTTTATGGTGGAGGTGGAGCAGGAGCAGGAGCAGGAAGAGGAGGAGGAGGAGGAGGAGGAGGAGGAGGAGGAGGAGCAGGAAGAGGAGGAGGAGGAGGAGGAGGAGCAGGAAGAGGAGGAGGAGGAGGAGGAGGAGGAGGAGGAGGAGGAGGTGAGGTGGAGGAAGAGGAAAAGGAAAACAGGGGTTTCCTCTCCTTCCTCCTCTTTTCTTCTTCTTCTTCTTCTTCTTCTCCTCGTCTCTCCTCCCTGCCGTCTTATTCTCTGGAGGTGTGATAGTCACAGGACTGGTGACTGGTTATGAATCTGGACGTGATGTCAGATGATTCATGGATTCATTAATATAAATGTGTGTTTGTGTGTTTCAGGAAAAGTTCACTCAGGTCGACGTTTTGATTCTCATGACTGCTGCTGTGTGTCACGACCTCGATCACCCCGGATTCAACAACACGTAAGACGTCCCTCCTCATCCCTCCTCGTCCCTCCTCGTCCCTCCTCGTCCCTCTTCATCCCTCCTCGTCCCTCCTCGTCCCTCCTCGTCCCTCTTCGTCCCTCTTCGTCCCTCCTCGTCCCTCCTCGTCCCTCCTCGTCCCTCTTCGTCCCTCCTCGTCCCTCCTCGTCCCTCCTCATCCCTCCTCGTCCCTCCTCATCCCTCCTCGTCCCTCCTCATCCCTCCTCATCCCTCTGTGTCCCTCCTCATCCCTCTGCGTCCCTCCTCTTCCCTCCTCGTCCTTTCTCCTCTTTCCTCGTTTCCTTTTTGGTTTTCTTCTCTCCTCCCTCTCTTCCCTGTGCTTCGTCTCTCTGTTGTCTCTCCTCCTCTTCTTTCTTCCTCGTCCCTCCTCATCCCTCCTCGTCCCTCCTTGTCCCTCCTCGTCCCTCCTCATCCTCTCTCCTCGTTTGCTTTTTGCTTTTCTTCTCTCCTCCTCTCGTTCCCTTCATCTCCTCCCTCTCTTCCCTGTGCTTCGTCTCTCTGTTGTCTCTCCTCCTCTTCTTTCTTCCTCGTCTCCTTCTCGTCTTGTCTTTGTCCTGTTGTCTTTGTGTCTTTCTCATCCTTCTCTCTCTCTCTCAGGTATCAGATCAACGCCAGAACCGAGCTGGCGGTTCGTTACAACGACATCTCTCCTCTGGAGAATCATCACTGTGCCGTGGCCTTCCAGATCTTCTCTCAGCCCGACTGCAACATCTTCTCCAACTTCGACCCCGAGGCCTTCAAACAGATACGACAGGAACCATCACGCTGATCCTGGCCACAGACATGGCGCGACACGGCGAGATCCTCGACTCCTTCAAACAGAAGGTCGACAGCTTCGACTACACGGACGAGGAGCACGTCACCTGTGTGAGACACCTGGTTCTGGTTCTGATTTATTTACAGGAAGTTAAACCGAGACAGCGCTCAGTGACGGAGGAAGTGTTCAGATCCTTGTCTCTGTGTTTATGTTTGATATTTTATGTTAAGTTAACATTTATATATTTAATGTGTGATTTATTTAGTTATGGTGACAATTAAACATCAAATTAAATATTTATTTATTTATTTATTCTTTTATGTAGGCATTTTATTATAAACTTATATATTATTCAGCATTAAGTTAAATCATTATTAATTAATTTATTTAAACATATAATAATTATAATTTCGTACATTTATTTAAGCAGTTTATTATAAAATAAATATTTAGCATCAAACTAAATAATTATTTATTCATTCATTTATTTAAGCATTTTATTATAATTGGTTTAATTGTTTAAGCATTTAATTATTCAATTATTTATGTATTTATATATTTAGTTTTTTCCAAACATCCCGCTGATAAAAGCCAGAAGTTGTTGGGTTTTTTTGATCAGTGTGAAACGTTGTGTCTGTAGTTAAGTACAGTTTGAGTTACTTGTTCTGTACTCGAGTATTTATATTTATACTTTAGTTTTTAAATGTGTTAAAATGAGCCGCACACGCAGAGTTTATTCTTAATTAGCTTTAAAATCGTCCTCGTAGCAGCAGCAGGATTCATTCAAGATAAACCTGATTTAATGTCACCACAGCAGGTTTCCTCCTCATTAATCTTTGTGTTCACTGTAATAACGCTCTGCTCATGGTGACCTCTGACCTCTGACCTCTGACCCTGTGCAGCTGAAGATGGTGCTCATCAAGTGCTGCGACATCTCCAACGAGGTGCGACCGATGGAGGTGGCCGAGCCGTGGGTCGACTGCCTGCTGGAGGAGTACTTCATGCAGGTGGGTCCAAAATACTGTGTGTTTAAATTCTACTGCGTTTAACTCGTGTTGTTTATTTATGTTGACAATTCAAATTGTCATCCTGAGTGTCGATACTGGGACTTTAATACACTCAAAAATATATTTTAATTACGTTTATCTGTCATTCAGTGAACTCAGTCTGATTAAATTATGAGTTTATTCAATTAATACAAACTTCTACATGAACATACTGTGTTTTTAGGTGTTTATTATTCAAGTATTGTAGATAAAATTAATGAATTTTGTGTATTTTGCTTTATTCTGTACACACAATATCTACTTCCTGTCTGTCCGTCCTGTAAAAGGATCCATCCTCTGTCGCTCTTCTTGAATCTTCTGCCATTCTCCTCCATTTAAAGTTTTTTTGGGGGAAGTTTTAGTTGATTTCTTTTTTGTTTTTAAGCAGAAAAAGCCTCTGAAACTTTTACATTTGGACCAAAAACTACAACAAAGTAAAATAAAAAATATCTTTTAGTGTAGCTGAGGGGAGGGGGAACCTGTTGCACCAGTTTTATACAAGATAAGATAATTTACTTGCTATTAGTCACACAACGGGGACATTTGCATTGTTACAGCAGCAAAAAACACATATATGATAATAATAAAGTACAAAAACAGTAAGAGCAACATAAAGAGCTGCGGCGGGCCCACTGTGCAGAACTTAATATCTTTTTATGTTAAACTTAATGTCAGAGTCCGTCTGGATCTGGACTGATTGGATTAGATTGAGATCACCTGTCGTTCAGGTGAGCAGACTGACTCTGATTAATGATTCTGAGCAGCTTGTGTCGTTTCTCTCACAGCCAATCAGGTGTGATGATGCCCTTTAGTGAAGCTACACACACCAGGTCAGTCTGATCCTCTGACAGAAACGCTGCTCTGTTCGGACTCTGGTCACATTTCTCTGCTGTCTTTTGTTTTCAGCATCAAAAGTCACCTTTCAGCTCGCTCACCTGCATCACAGTCGAGTTAATCTGTGCAGAGCGTCGCTGCCTCTCGACAGCCTGACGCCTGCAGGTTTTCTTGTTGTCTGTCTCATGTCTGAGCTCCTCCACACACCTTCAGTTTGTCCCATTTCATTTCATCTGGGGACTAAAGAGGCGGGAAAAGAAGTTTATTGACTGGGGTCGCTCAGTTGTAGTTCAAAAATAAGCATTTTTTCAAAATCGTCTTATAAGATCGACAGCTCTGGAACAGCCACTAAAGTTTTGTCCACACTAATACGGATATTTGGCAAGATTTTCCTGTACGTTTTGGATCCTCGTCCACAAGCAAGAAACCTTTTCGTTCACTCAAAACCGTGAATCAAAAAAATCTGTGTTCATGCCAGAAAAAGAAGCTCAGAGTGGGCGGTACCGACTGTAACAGAGCAGAAACTAAACAAGACTAACTGTAACTAACCTGCTTGTTGGCCACAGCCCAGAGAGACCGGAGGACACCAAACTGAGAAACAAGGGTTACAATAATGATATAATAAATGGTAATGATCAAAATCAAGTAGAAACACTGAAAGCGTCGGTCAAGTCAGACTGAATCTGTGGTTTTTAGTTTCTCTGTTCTGTGTGTGGCGCTCAGAGCGACAGGGAGAAGGCTGAAGGACTTCCTGTGGCTCCGTTCATGGACAGAGAAAAGGTCACCAAGCCGACGGCTCAGATCGGCTTCATCAAGTTCGTCCTCATCCCGATGTTTGAGACCGTGATGAAGGTGAGCGAGCAGGACGTGAGGATGGAGGTCACGTCAAAACGACTCGAGCTTCGTTCTATATGTTGTCGAGTTGTGTGCTTACATCATCAGATGTTTCCAACATCCATACTCAAAAACCTTTTAACATTCATATATTTAGTGTGTCATCTTGTTTGTTATTTATTTATGGTGACAATTAAGGCCCTTGAAACCCTCCATACCACTTTGTACCCACTCCCAGTGAAAACTAAAGCAGATGTCAGTGGGTGTTTTACAAATGCACCAAGACAGCAATGAAATAAAGTTATTTAAAGAATAAAAGATAAATGATAAAAGATTAAAATGTAATTATGAAATACTGCACGTGAAGTGATTATAATTTAAAAAATAATAAAGTGAATGCTGATGATAAACTTCCCTGCTTGATTTCCTTCGCCTTTATGCTAAAAATCCCACAATGCATTGTGTTGAATTTTATAGAAATTAACATTTGTGTGACTCGACAGCTGTCAGTGACGATTCAAGTGTCAGAAATCTGTTCACTGCTCACTAAAGACTGACTTTGACAACCACACGGCTGCTTTGAAGCTATGAAGTTATATAACACAAAGTAATGAGTGTGTGTGTGTGTGTGTGTGTGTGCGTGTCCCAGCTGTTCCCACAGATCGAGGAGGCGATGGTGCAGCCACTCAGAGAGTCGAGAGACCGATACGAGGAGCTCAAACAGATCGATGACGCCATGAACGAGGTTGGAGGATTTTCTCTGAGTGTGTGTGGAGGCTGTTAGTTTGTCCTTGATGCCTCCGGGCGACTGTCGCTGCTGACACGTGCGTAATGTTCCTCCAGGTGCAGAAGAAGAAGAGCGAGAACTTGACCATGGGAGGGAAGAAGAAGTAAAAAAAGGTTTTGAAAAGGTACGAAGCAGCAGAAAGTCCTGAACGTCCTCGGACCAACAGGTTTTATATCAGCTGTGTGTGTGTGTGTGTGTTTCAGCAGCTGTGAGCGTGGAGCACCAGAGTAGTGAAGTGGCGTGAAGTTGTCAGACATGTTGGTCCGTGACGGGCTGAAGAAGAAGAAGAGCGGGACAGGAAGTGGATCTGTGATGTCACAGTGACGTGACGTGACGGAGCGGTTCGAGGCAGCGTTACAGACTTCTGACGGACCGGAGGAGGAGGAGCAGACGGACGACCCGACGGACGACCCAAAGCCTTTTTCAGGAAATGTCAACATTTGTACAGCACAGACTACTTCAGTGAACAATATTTAGATACATATCTTCTTGTTTTTTATTTGAAATGTGTTGTTTTTTACAGATTGTACAGATTTTTAGTGACTTTTGTTCTTTCATATTAAAAAAATAAAAAGATTACTTTAATTATAAAAAGCCTGTCTCTGATTATTACTGCTGAATGAAGGATTGAAGTACTTTTACTCCACAAATTATACAAATATAAATACTATATGAACATAATTATGGCTGAGTTACAAGTCATTTTTAAGGTAATTATTCTCTAATTAATTAATTATAGATTTCTTCAGTACGCTCCTTTAAAATGATCTTAAAGCTGCAAATAAACATAATCCATATTTTTATGTTAACTAAGGGTTTAACAACCCAGAAGTCAGTGAAGATGTGTTAAAATATGACTTTGGTAAAAGGCAAAGTCTCTTATATGAAGAGTACTCGAGTAAAAGTCTTTAAGTATCTGTTATTAAATGTACTTCAGTATCAAAGTAAAAGTAAACTATACATATTTACATGTATGTTTATACTGTGTACTATGACGGACGGTTATCTGATCCAGTGTTTGATTTTGTAATCGAATTACTGATAAAATGTGTGTGCTACTTTGGCTCTGGTGCAGCATGTAATCCGCAAAGTAACTAGTAACTAAAACGATCAGAAATAAATGTAGTGAAGTAAAAAGTACAATATTTGACTGATGTGGTGGAGTGGAAGTATAAAGTAGCAGAATGTGGAAAATACTCAAGTAAAGTACCTCAAAATACTTGAATAATTGTACTTAGTTACATTCCGTCACTGCTGACGGATGTGAGGAGACGTCACAAACAGGCGGCTCAGTTTCATGTCAGCTGCAACGTTTATTTTTAAAAATCAGACAGAAATTTAAACCAAAAATAAAAAATCATGTACATCGTCTCATCAAACTCAAACAGAATCAACTCAGGTTCTCTCAAAGCGTCAGACACAAAGGAAATAAAGGAAATCACAGATCTCTTTGTCGAAGTGTCCGTCAGGTGGAGGACTGACTCGCGGCCTCCGACGTCTCCCTCTTCGCCTTCTTGTTGCCGTTGGCCGTCGGCCTCTTCGTCCTCTTCAGCTGCTGCTCCTCCAGCCGCTGCTGCTTCTTCTGCAGGTACGCCGTCACGTTGTCGAAGGTCACCTTGTACAGGTGCTCGAAGCGGCTGCTGGTCTTTGAGGAGGCTGCGGTGTGACAGGACAGGAATACTTCAAACTTTTGAATTGATTATCAAAATAGTAAGCGATTAATAGTAGGCGACTAATCGATTAAACGTTGCAAGTCTGTTCAAAAGAAACAGAAAGTAATCAAGTTACTTTATAATGGTGATACGTGTGTGTGTGTGTGTGTGTGTGTGTGTGGTGACTCACCCTCGAGTGTCTCCCCGTGCGGCTTCAAGGCTTCAGTCACTCTGCGGAGTTCAGGACTGTCAGCGTCGCACTGATGGAGCAGCAGAGACACACAAGATGGAGTCAGAGAAGCTCCTACACCAAACCTCTGTTTAAAAACTGAAGATTTAATAATAACCACAGGTGTACGGCGTCCTGCAGTGAACCACAGGTCATAATGTCGCCTCGTTATGCTTTAATTTACAGTTGCAACAATTCGTCAACTGTCATTTTATTTATTTATAACATAAAAAGGATAAATAAAAATATAGACAAGAAGTTAAGAAGTTAAAAACGCTTGTCTCGTAAACACGTGAGTGAATATAATTACTGAAACACGTAGAGTGTGACTGATTGAACATCAGTCACAGGTTTCACTTCCTGTCTTTCCGAATAAAAAAATGTAAATAATAATAAATCTGTAAATCAAATCTTCTCTTTTCTCAGTCAGTGTGTAAACGTGTACGTTGTACCTCCCAGGAGTCTCCTCTGTGTGAGTAGATCTGTAGCGGGGAATCTCTGGAGTCCATCAGCACCCACAGCCGACCCTCGGGGTCAAAGGTCACGTCCAGGGGGCAGTGGGGCAGGAGGAGGCGGCTGTGTGGCACCAGCTTCTCTTCAGCCTTCTGGTCCAGAGTGAAGAAGTGAAGCGTGGACACTCTGAGGACACAGGAGACACGAAGTGATTATTTCATAGCGTCCTCTTCGTTCTCTTACGATCAGCACCTAGTTGATATGTTTTTTAAAAAGTCCCGTCCTCGTACCCGACACGCTCTTATTGGCTGGAGGCTTCACACACACACACACACACACTGATCAAAGGCTGTCGACCAGAAACATCCTGAACACAGCAAATGAATTAAATATATGCAGAGGATGGAGTCTCTGCCTCTAAGTGTCACCTACCTGTGCAGTTAACAGTAAATTACACAGCCTGGTGACCTCCACAGAGACCTTGTGCCTCCACACGTCCAAAAATACTTTTAACGTTCACAGTAAAAATAGTTTAAAGCCAGCAGAGGAGTCTCTGTCATGTGGAGGTTAAAAACAGCTTCCTGTCCACAGCAGGAGAGCTGACCAACGCTTTACAGCCGCTCGACACGAGAGTGAAGAAGATCTGATGTCAGAATTGTGATAAATCCACTTCTATATGATTGTTAAGTTTCCTTTTGAAATGTCCTTATTATATTATTACTTATTGTATATTTATCATTCATTTATTTTCTTTTAATTTAAAAAAGTTTATTAAATGTCATGTCATGTTCCTGTCATGTCCTGGTGTGTGCTGAAATACTGATTCTTGTTGGTTTTGTGTGATGATTTAGTAAATCAGGACCAAAATCAGCCATTAATCCCTCCGTGTGTCTGCTCTATAGTTTGTCCAGCAGATGGTAGCGCTGTTCTCACCTCTCACACTGCACAGCGACGTAACGAGCGTCAGGAGAGCTGCTGATCCTGCACACAGAGGGCTTCTGGGAAATTAAACACACACACAGAGTGTTGGAGTGGTTTCTTATTGGTCAGTTTACTAACAGGTGAGTCTTCACACGCTGTAGTTACCTTCTGTTCGTCGGCCTCACTGCTCGGCGTCTCTTCAGGCTCCGTGAGGTCGCAGCTCTGCAGCTTTCGGCCCGACTCGAAGTCCCACAGCTTCAACGTCCCGTCCTGACAAACACAATCACATCACTCAAGACTCAACTCTCAGATCTGATCTGATAAAATACTGTCAGATGCTGAACTTCAGAAGCACGACAGTTACAACGAGAAATAATTTAGCGGCTGGAAAGAGTCGCATCTCCTGTTAGTGTGACTTTGTTAAACAGACACGTACCCCTGATCCTGACAGCAGCCAGTGGGGATGACCTGGAGGAACCAGCAGAGCGCTGACAAACCTGAGGACAAACACAGGAACAGTCCTGATTATATCAAACGGCATTCATCCTGACGAACATCAATGACAACTCTTTATATATACAGTATATATGAAGGTATTTAAGGATGGGCTCAGTCACTCACTGTGTGTGTCCCAGGCAGAAGGACTGGATGTTGTACGGAGACCTGAGGTGACTCACTCTGATCTTCTCATCGCGGTCGGCAGTGATGATGAACCTGTCGTCCGGCGACATGGTCTGAACGACAGGAGGAAATGGAGATGGTTCAGACACGTTCTGAGACAATGGTACGTTAATAAGTGAGTAGATTTATGTTCATGAGAGGACACGAGTCTGACCGAGGGCAGCAGAATCATCCAAAGAAATAAAGGTATGAAAGATGTGTGATTGGACAGGCAGGGATACATTTTTAATCACACGTTCGAGCTGTTGGTTGCTTTTTATCAGAGCTGACAGTAGAGAGAGGAGAGCAGGGGGATCTTTAAACATTTGCACATACTGACACATGTTGTCATCGATAGTCTTGTTGTTTCTCACCACAGCGAGCAGCATCGACAGGTGTCCCATCTTCAGCTCGCCCTCCTTCTGCGGCTCCACCACCGAGAACGAGTAAACGTCTCCCGATTTGTCGGCGGCCAGCAGCTGGTCCTCGGCCTGACTGAACCTCAGGGAGGTGCACCTCCTCACCACGAACCTGTGCGACACACACACACACACATTATTCACACACCTGTCAGATGTGTTATCTGTACGGTGAAGCTGTGACTGGAGGACAGACCTGGTGCTGATGCAGCGCCATGACGGCTCACAGTGAAGCAGGACCAGCCGTTTGTTGTCGTCAGTCAGCGCCAGCAGCTTTCCAGACGGAGACACGGTGAAGGCGAGGACTTTGTCACTTCCTGTTTCCTCTGAGCCGCCATCACTGGCAACAGAGGAGACAAACAACAGCTGTTAAAATACAATATTCATGTTCATATTTCCATCTTTTTAGATCTGCTCTCACTTGAATCTCACTGGTCTTATTTTTAGTGCACACATCACATTTTCTTGTGTTTAACAGTGAGGCAACAATAAAAATGTTTTAGTTTTGACTAAAGATTCAAACACACAGACTTCGGCAGTGACAGGTGTCACGTTTGTGTTTTCACCTGTTGTTTTCATCCTTCGTGCTCTTCGGCCTCTTCTCAGCAGCGCTGCAGTCGAACACAAACGCTTCTCTGCAAGAAAGTGAAGAAGAGTTCGTTACAGTTCCAGTTTCATAACGGCTTCAAACTTTAGTTCAGTTCAGTTCACCTGAGACTTTTAATAACATGAAGATATAGGTCACTGCTGGTGTAGATTTAGCATCATGGGCAGTTTTCCAGGTAAAATAGTTTCAGGTGGTTCGTTAATAAGGCTGCGACTAAAGATTATTTAGTTGTTTGGTCTTTAAAATGTCAGAAAATTGCTGACGTCCTCAAATATCTTGTTTTTTAATTAACTGTTGCAGCTCAAGTATAAAGTAGGCAACATGAAAATACTTAAGTAAAGTCAGAACTTTGGTAAATGTACTTAATTACTTTCCACCACTGCTGCCTGTGACCAGATGTGGATGAACACTGAGCTGATGTTGATGATATGAAGACCAAACTGTGTCACTCATGTCTGAACATCTTGTCACATGTGTCCACACGTTCATTCTCTCCTCACATACATGAACTTTAAATCAGCTGACACATGTTGTCCCACTCTGTCCACATCTGTGCAGCTGGCTAACACTGCTAGCACTGCATGCTAACCTGCCCCCATCGCTAAAACACAAACTCGTAAATAACAAAATAAGAGTTTAAACCCACTCAGACCTGCTCTGTTTGCTGTGGACCGCTACGAGTCTGGTGTCGCAGGTGAAGATGAACCAGTCTCCACAGGAGCCGACGGCGGCCATGACTGTTTTGATGTGTGTCAATGCGACGGCGGCTCACACACACGCGGAGGAGAAAACGAGCCGAGTTCTGTCGCGCACCTATGACGTCAAAGCGCCACAAGTACACGCCCCCCTGGAGAAAGTACAGAATGTACACAAGAGCTGCAGGCTGCTGACAGGAGAGGTTTCCTCTGCAAAACACCACGTTTATCCCCCTGAACAGCAACACAACGACACAACACCAGACCAGAGTGAGTAACGTGACTGCAGCCGCCATCACAGACGATTTAATCAGATAAATTCATCAAAATTCAGCTCGAAAAGTGGCGAGTTGAGCTCATTTATAGTCGATATAACAACGCAGACGTGTTTAAAATGAGAGATTTGTGGTGAAATGAGTGTGACACAGCAGATGAGGTGATAATGGAGCCTGTGTGGTGCTGCTGGTGAGGGAGGGGGCGTCACTGACATGTTCATGTGTTACATAAAAGGTGAGGAGCTGTGCAGGACCATGCTGCTGTGAGCTGAGCACCGCACAACAAGAAGAAGAAGAGGAACAAGCAGCGTGTTTAAACCTCATTTATCAAAAGGTAACAATGTCCATCTATTATTAACCTTCACGTGCACAGCAGGCTGCTGTTTGTGTCGCTGGTTGGAGACTTTGTCGCACTTTAAAATGCTGAGTTCCTGCACGAGGCTGACACACCTGAGTACATATTAAAATATTCATGTACAGCTCGTTGTTGTTGTTGTTGTTGTTGTTGTGTTGTTGCTCATCGTCGTGTGTTGTGTTGTTGATGCACAGCTCAGGCACTCTGCACAGAAAGATGGCGGCCTCCCTGCTGAGGATAGGACGACTGGGCTGTCTCAAGGTAATGAAATTCAAGCGTTTAACATCATAAATGTTTGGTTTAATATTTAATTGTCGTGTCATTATTAGTGTTGCTCAGTCAGACTTCATCACTTCAGCAGCAGCAGCTCGTCCGCGTCGCCTCCGCTCGTCTCCAACCTCATGGCTGCAGACCAGTCAACCAGAATAATGTTATTAAATCAATGGAGCCAGCAGTGATCTCAGCCTCATTGTCAGCTCTTTAAATTGGCTGTTTTCTAAATGGAGTTTTGAATTGCTGAGGCACACACTTGAGCCCCTTCGCACGCCTCAGTGCTGCAGGCTTCAGCCTCACTCACAGGCCTGTCTTTGACTTTCTGAGCACACTGACTGTTGACATGTTCATTTTAACATGAGGCCAGCTCGCATGAGGGTGGACATGTTTGTGCAAGGTTACTGAGGGTCCACCAGCACAGAGGCAGCGGCTGAACTGGAAACTTTGCATGTATTTGAATGTTGCTGGTATGTTCACTCAGCGGAGACTCTGACAGACTGGATTTAAGTTTATTTTTAAGCTTTTGACAAACCACAAACTCCTCCTGTGCAGTGAGGACGTTGTTCAAAGTCTCAAGGGGAGATCTTAACAGTTCAGAAGATACAAAATTCAGTTTTAATCGTGGGAAATGTGCACGAGACGTCCAGAATCTGTTTCCATTTTTGCTGCAAAAACAGAGATATTTCACTTTGTGTAAGAAAAGCTGCAACTTAGGATCGTTTAAATTATCCAGGAGACTGGATACAACACTAATCTGCCGATATTTTCACGATTTATCGGTTTAGTCTATAAAATGTCCAAAAGGTAAAGTGCTCATCCACATTTCCCAGAACCCAAACTGACGTCTTCAAACTGCTTCTCTGTCCAACCAACAGTCTGAAACCCAACGACTCTTCATTTACTGTCAGAAAGTACAAAGAAAAAGCAGCAGATCGTCACATTTAGGAAGCTGGAACCAGGAAATATTTTACACTTTTGCTTTAAAAGTGACTAAAATGTTTCTCTTGCAGCTCTAGTTCAAACATTTTCGTGTCAATTAAGAGCTGGAACGATCTGATATGATTCTGCGTGGATGTTTTTATCCTATTTTAAAACCACTTTGTGGGAAACGTTAAGATCCATAAAACCTCAACAGGACATTTTGGTGTCATGATGGCAGTCCTGCAAAGGGGGGGAAGTCTGCTCTAGTGTCAATAAAATGTGGCATTTAAAATATTTAAAAACATGAACAGAGCCTGGTTGGTAATGATTGTGCACTCTTGTTGTTCCTGATGTGTTTTATGTAACATTTAATTACCCAGGTGCACCGGTTTGGACAGATCCTGGAAGTTTGATATGATATTGATGTCACGACAGTCGCACAGTCAAAATGTGGAGGCAGTTTTTAAAAGTTGGAAGAATGTTAATGAACCGTCGTTTATCTGGACAGTCTGGATTTCACCTGGTGGCCTCGTCATGATCTCAGCAGCAGATTAAGGTGGTTTGTGTTGTCTGGGACAGAATCACGTGGTCACTGAGGTTTAAACTGCTCCTGACCTGTGGTTTAGTCTGAGACCAGCTGATGGGTCCTGTAGTACCACCATGACACCACTAGATGTCAACAACTTGATAATCATAAAACTAATAAACATGAAAATAGTCATTAACTGCAGCCTCATTATTCTGTGAGCTTCAGATTTGTCATCATGTCAGATCTCATGGAGGCAGCACACTGTTTCACGTGGAGAAATGGGAAGATGAGATTACAGATTATCTGACAAACTATTTAAGATAATGTATCAGTGTTTCTTCAGTTAGTTATTGAACTCGTCAACTATTTTGATAACCAATTAGTCGTTTCAGTCGTTTTCATTGTCATCAAAAAATGTCAATTATTGTTGTAGCTTCTTAAACATCAGGATTTGCTGCTTTTCTGTAATTTCTGACAGGTTTCAGACTGTTGGTTCGACAAAAGACGCGATTTATAGATGTCACTTTGGGGTGTAAGGGTGTTTAAAGTGTAATCTTAAAGTGTGTGTGTGTGTGTTCAGTGTTTGCAGGCTGAGAGCTGGACTGCTCTGAGGAGAGCACCTGCAGCTGCAGCCTTCAGCTCAAAATCAGGAGGATCCAAGAAGTCTAAAAAGAGCTCAGGTAGGATTCAGAGTCTCTGAGCGTTTATCTGAACGAAGCTCGCTCTGCTGAACTGTGGTACAAATGTCACTGATATCAGGCAGAAACATGTCGGGCTTCAGTGCAGGTGACATTTGAAGTCAATTTCTTATTTAACAACACAATACTCTTAAAATAAGACGTGCAGACTTTGAGCATCTGCTCCCGTCTACAACACTGCACACAAAGCAGGCCACAGTCTGCAGTTGTAGTTGTTTTTACATTTTTTTAAATTTCACTTCACGTCTGATGTGTCTTTCTACCTGTCTGCCGTTATATAACAGTGTCCATGAAGGTCAAACATTCATAAATCAGTTTGTTCTCTCCTCTGTCCGTGCAGACAGACATTTACTGTGTGTTGGACCTGTGTGTAGCTGCACCGGTCCGATGAAACGATAGCCGTTCATCATACAGACGTCTTTTTCTTCTCTGTTAACATAAACAGAACAGATTTAAAACATCTGTCAAAGTCTGTCAAGCCAGTGTCCATTGAAGTGTCCCAAACATGTTAGCACAACAGAAATGATATAAAATGAGTGAGAAAGCATCGCTGTCGTCCATTTAAAGGAACATAAACAACATTACACATGAATATAAAACAGATGAAGTGCAGTTACAGTGGACCACATGTGGGAAATTGTTCTGGAGTTGTTTGTTGGTTCTGACCCGCAATGACCCAAACAAACATAAAGAGCACTAAACTTCTGAACCAAACATTATTTCAAGCACATTTATGGCACATTTTCTTTATCAGTGTGACCTTTTGAAGACATGTTAATCACTTTTTTTACTCAAATAATCATGAATCTATGACTCTCAGTGAAACATGTCTCTGAGAGGGTTCAGACACTGTGGACATGAAGTCAAAATAACAAACCTGAGGTACCACTGACGTCCTGAATGATGGTATGTCTGAGGGTCTGACTCATCCTAAAAATAACAATACATGGCCTGTCGTGCCAACACATGCAGAGACTGTGACAGAAGGCTGAAAGGACGGAGAGGTTTGAGATACGATGAGCATTAATGAGCCAGAGCGTTGGTGGAGGTGCTTCTTCTTCTTCTGTCCTTTCAATGTGTGATTGTAGTTACAGCAGTCGAAATCTACTCGACTACAGTTGTAAATATTGAGCAGAAACTGTGCAAAAGAAAACAGCAAACTCTGCGTGTTACAGCTGCGTTTCAGCTTTTCCTCTTTGACCTTGTGTAGTTTTGCGCCCTGCTGGAGAAAATGTGACAGGAAGTGCAGTAAAGGTCAGAGAGTCCAGCCCACACGCTCCATGTCATGGTACAAACATGTAACATGCAGCAGCTGCCGGCTCGAGGCTGCAGGGTGAGAGAGCGGCCGTGTTAATGAAAAGCCTGTTTAACGTGAAGCTGTCAGAACCTGCTGCGTGTGTTTGCTGACGCTGGTGTTAGATCACCTCCTTTAATCAGTGATGTTTGCACCACAGTTCATCACATGACTTTTGATTTTCCTCCCACAGGTTTTGAAGATTTTTTTTTCACCCATCAGCTGCAGTTTTAGATCCTTTTTGATTATAAAATATTCCTTTATCTCAGTAGAAAGCTGCTACGGTCAAGGTTAAAACTACTCTGTTAAGAGTTTTCTATGATACAGTTGCTGTATCTGTTTGGCTCCCAGGCTTCCTATGGTTTTCTTTTTCTGCATTTCTTTTTGTATAAACCGCTACATGTACCAGATACCACCTTCCAGGTGTATAATGTTGACATATTGTGGGGTTATTGTGTACATTCTGTCACCATATACACGTGTTTTAAAAGGAAAATAATGCATCTTGTCTGCTTGCCCTCCTCCGTCCTAGACCCGGCTCAAACGTACTTCGATATAGAGAAACTTGTCCAGCACAAGACCGTTGTTGAGCCTCCCCAGAAAGTTTCTGTCGCAGCAGCTGCAGCAGCAGCAGAAGCTGCAGCAAAACCAGTGGCAGAGCCTGCGCCCTCTGCTGCTGCACCTGAGGCTGTGGCAGAGGCCGCCGCTCCGGTGGTTGAAGCCACTCCCGCTGCTGAAGCTGTCCCCGAACCTGCTCCGGCAGCTGAAGCCACACCTGTAGTTGAGGCCCCCCCAGCTGTCGAAGCAGTCGCTGAAGCTGCACCTGTGGTTGAAGCCGTCGCTGAAGCTGCACCTGCGGTTGAAGCCGTCGCTGAAGCTGCACCTGTAGTCGAAGCTGTCGCTGAAGCTGCACCTGTAGTCGAAGCCGTCGCTGAAGCTGCACCTGTAGTCGAAGCCGTCGCTGAAGCTGCACCTGTAGTTGAAGCCGTCGCTGAAGCTGCACCTGTAGTTGAAGCCGTCGCTGAAGCTGAAGCTGCACCTGTAGTCGAAGCCGTCGCTGAAGCTGAAGCTGCACCTGTAGTCGAAGCCGTCGCTGAAGCTGAAGCTGCACCTGTAGTCGAAGCCGTCGCTGAAGCTGCACCGGCGGTTGAAGCTGAAGCTGCACCTGTGGTTGAAGCCGTAGCTGAAGCTGTCGCTGAAGTTGTTGCTGAAGCTGCACCTGTGGTCGAAGCTGTTGCTGAAGCGGTTGTCGAAGCTGCACCCCTGGTTGAGGCCGTCGCTGAAGTAGTTGCTGACGCTGGACCCGTGGTTGAAGTTGTTGCTGAAGCTGCGGCAACAATAGCTGAAGCTGCAGCTGAAGTTGCTGCCCCAGAAGCTGCAGCTGAAGCCGCTGCCGAAGCTCCAGTCGAAGCAGCACCAGCCCCTGAAGAGGCCGCACCAGCTGCTGAAGCTGAACCAGTTGTAGAAGCTGCCCCAGAACCCGTGGCTGAAGCTGTTGCTGAGCCTGTAGCTGAAGCTGCCCCTGCTGAAGCAGCTGCCGAGGCTGCAGCTGAAGTTTCTGCCCCTGTGGAGAGCGCCGAGGAGCTGGTGGACCCCGCTCCGGTCGTAGCTGAAGCTGCAGCAGAGGAGCCGCTGGCGGACGCCCCAGCTGAACCGGTCGAACCGTCTGAGGGTACACACCACAACCTCCCCCTCCCCCACAATCCTTCTCTTTTCCTCTGTGGACCCTGCAGTCTACCAGCAGTCATTCTCATCACCATTTCTATGAACTTAGAATATAAACGTTTGTGATGAGTGTAAGGATAAACTGTAACGATACCCGACATCACAAACACACTTTTCTTTTGTTCCAGCTTTGCACAGCTCTTTCCTAATAGTCTAATCATGTTATTTGGAGCATTTAGCCCAGAACCCTCACAAATATCCTCCCTCCCTGTCTCATGTGGCTCGGCCATTTTAAAGTTCAACTCATTGTCTTATGTTGTCGAGGCTGTTCGCACCTGGTGTTGACATCCGTCCTGAGTGATCCGATCACAGGTGCACAACTCTGAGTCGGTCAGTTCACACCGGGCGTTTACCTGCGTCTGTTTTTTACACAAAGTTTATAAAGTTTCTCCGAAATCAACAACGCACAAAATTGCGTTTTTTTAAAGGGAGTCTGGGGATTTTCTACAAGAAGTAGCCTGTATTGGTTACTTTTTGCTGTATTTGTAAAATTTGACATGTTTAATGTCAATCAAATGTCGTCTTTCATAAAAGAAATGCTGCCACAAACTGACACTTTTTACAAGGAAAGAAACAACTTCATGTTTTGCATTTAATGCCGAATTTACAAGGCGGCACCAATGATTTTGAGGCTGTTGTAGACGGCGTTTCACACAGTTCAGAAAGGTTCTTCTCACAAACAATTCTTAAAATCACATGATTTGTTAATGGAGTCTGGTGATATTGTGTTTGGATCAGTTGAAACAGACAGTGTGTTCACAAACATCTGCTGGTAACATCTGTAGGTTAAGAGAGTCCAAACATGTGCGTAGACTCTGAATGTGGTCTCTGTGATCGGATCACGACACCTGTACTTACAGCTCGTCACTGATCGGATCGCTCAGGACGGATGTTGACACCAGGTCTGAACGGCCTCTTCGTGCTGCTTCAGCCATCTTACACTGACTGCATGTCTCAACTGCACCGCATTTTGCTTTTAGATATTTAGCATGGCTTATTTCTGTTTTTTATTTTGCACTTCTCACTAACATCTGCCTGCTAAGTGCCCTCATTTCTTTTGTTTGCATCAGTCTGCTCTGTTCTTCCACCTTCCACTCATGTTTTTGTTTTAGTTTTTATTCTAGTCAAAGTCACAGAGGTTTTCTTTGGTTTTTAAGATCCACGGTCGTCCTCCCTGCGATGCTCCAACATGATAGAAAATAACTCTCGGCACCGTTTCTCGGTGTGGTGTTGTGGTTTTATGGACCTGTTCTGTTTGGTTTTGTTCTGGTGATTGTTGCACACTAAAGATAATGTTAAGTCTCCACTGAAGGAGAATGTATGCCATCTTTTATTTTTACCTCAAACTTCTCTCCTCCTCCTTCCTCACACCTCTCACACTTTTCAGGGAGGCATGGTAAACGTAATCAATCCCTCCACGTCTGATCCGACTGTTTTTGGGTGTATTTTGTTAATGGATAATGTGTAAATGTGAACTTTCCTGGTGAGGTTGCACCCCTGGTTGCTGTGTGTGGACTCAAAGTTGAGGATTTAAACGGATTCTTCACTGTTAAATACTTTGTTTTACCTCACAGCGGTTCTGTAAACGTGTAGCCTAGCATGACCTATCACAGCAACCTTTTTAACCTGTTAACTGACCTGACCTTTCACACGTTCTTTCTTGTCTGAGCCCTGTAGCCGGCTACTCTGTCCACCACTCCCTGGTGCTGTTTTGTGCATGAGGGTTATGGTTAAGACTTGGTTTTGTTCTGGCCAAATGGACAGATGATTTCCAAAAGCATGGCCCTGGTTTATGAGCATGTTTCTGTGAAGAGAAGTTGACTGATGTTTTGTTTTCTCCCTGTGACTCTCAGCTACGTTGGACCCGATTCAGAAGCTCTTCCTGGACTCCATACGAGAGTACTCCACAAAAAGCCAGTAAGTCATCGTCGTTAGCTTAGCTGTGTTCACAAACCAGCACTTTTAACAAGGAAAGAAACAACTTAATGTTTTGCATTTAATGCTGAATTTAAAAGAAGGCTCAGATAATGAAGGATATGTCAGAGACTGTTTCAAAATGTTGACAAAGTTTCACCTCACTTGGAAACTCTTAAAAAAGTGCAATTTTCAAAGGGAGTCTGGGAACTTTTTTAAAGAAGTACACTATATTGGATACTTTGGAAAAAATTTGACGTCAAATGTTGTCGTCTTTCATAAATTGAGTATAAGTGGTGAAATCAGTTGAAACAGTGTTTTCAAACAGCTGCTAATCGTTGGCAGCTCATACAAACCAATGCTTTTTACTGGGAAAGACATTCAGGGGAAGTGTCATCCCCATAAAATGGATTCATGGAGTGAAAATGAAACGTTGCTCTGCTGATCGTCTTCTTTGTCCTCCTGCAGGGCTGCTGGGGGTCTAGTCGATGCAGGCTCAGAGTATGAAAAGGCCTTAGCAGAGGAGATCTCAAAGCTTCAGAGACTGTACGGTGGTGGAGACCTCACAGCTTTCCCAGAGTTTAAATTCACAGGTGAGTCAAGTTCATCAACTATCACATCTTGTAGCTTCTCTGTAAGCAGCAGGAGTTCGTTACACTGAAGGTTTTACTACTGAAGTTTACTGAACGGCAGCAACATATTTTATTGATCAGTGTTGAAGAAACGGTTCAGCTGAAGATAAAGATCCAGTCAGAGCTCTTCTGCTAAGACCAGTAAAAGTTTCTGAAGTTAACGACTTTCTAACTTTGTGTTTTTTAGAGCCCAAGTTTGACGAAGTCTCCCAGAAGTGAACCTCAGGACTTTGCAACTGAACTTTTCTACTGTCGCCTCTTTCCTGTACATCTGTGCTGCTCCATCGTGTCGTTAACAGTCTGCGTCGTGTCAAACAAACCCCGGCCTCCAGCTTAGCGTGTGTGAGAATAGAGCCTGTTTCAGTAGCTAGATCTTTCACGGGAATGTCGGCTGAAGCGATAGATGTACATGTCTGGCAGACAAAGTGAACTTTGAGCTGTGAAATGAGCTTTTGTGTAGATGGATCCAAGGCCGCTGAGCTGAATGTAGAGGAAGAACAATAAATTCCACTTCATATCTGCGGTGTGAACGACTCTTTCTGCTGCACACGACATCACAAACAAACATCGTGTCCTGGTGAATATCACGCTCCCTCCGCTGTTTCCACAAATATCAATGTTAGTGGATGTGTTCGGTGTTAAAGTGCCCAACAGTCACGCTGGATTAAAAGTATTAAAATAAGTCATAGATTTGGGTGCTTCTATTTTTTTTTTTTTAACATTTTCAATGAAAAATCAGCATCTTATTTTCTCTGATTTTTCATTGGTTTGATGACAAACTGAGACTTTTACTTTGATACTATTTAAAAACTCAATAATTCCTGAGATAATCACATTTTAAACTTCCAAAAAAGTCATAAATATACAAGAAAACTGATAATATCAGATCATCACGACATAATTCACCAGAAAAAAGTTCACAAATTTACAGGAGAAAAACAGAAATATTGTCTGAGATTATTTAAACATTTATGTGAAAAAGAAAACAAATCAAATTTCCTGATTACAAAGTTTTTTACATTTACAAGAAAAACAACCTCAGACAATATTTAAGATTATGAAGCCAAAATTCACCAGAAGAAAATATTTAATCTCAGAGATTAAAAAGTTACAATTGTTAATATGAGCAGATTTATACTTATGTTCATCTCTCTTACTACCTTTTCTGATCATTAATGAGTCCTCAGGTGTTCATTAGTGAGCCCACAGGTGTAAAAGCAGAGGACAGCGCCCGTGGTCGGACCCTCGGGGCACGAACCCGTCAGGGCAGAGAAACTTGTGGTAGTTAGGAAGTAACTGCTGAGCCGAACCTCCACAGAGCCGCTGCAGACAGCTGAGCCTGATGAAGCTGAATGTGAGGAAGTGGAGGTGAACTGAACAGGTGTAAGTGCACAATAATCTCCACTGACCAGTTTATATAATGTCCAGTCCACTTTGAACTGGTGTGTAACATGGTTCTGTTTGTTCAGCTGGTTTCACCTCTGATTGGACTGTAGTGTGCAGCGTCGTATAGATCGTGTTGTTTAAGATTTCTTTTGGACTGAATTACGACCAATACATGTCGCATTTACAGAGGCAGAGCCACAGGACAGGTGACAGGTGACAGGTGACGGTCCATTCAGGGCTGAAGGTGGAAAAAGACAGAGGACCACCCGGGATCGACCCTGTGGTGCTGAGCGCACCTGGCTGAAGCCGGCGATCGATCCACTGAGCTAAACCTCCGCCAGCTACAGGTGTAACAGCGGCGTTAATGAAGGTGTATATGAGGAAGTCTGAACAGGTGCGACAACCCAGATAGGGCCGAAGCCACGCCCCTTCCGGTTTGCCCAGCGTTCCATTGGAAGTCGGAATTTCCGGTTTTCAATCTAAAAGCGCTCGAGCCAGGTAGTTATTACACCTGGACACGGTGCTGGAGGCGGAGCCCCGTTTATTCTTATTCCACTGTGAAAAATACATAAATACATGAATACATAAATTAGTTCTGACTTTTTTTTCCTCATAATTTCGACTCGAAGCTCAGAAGTCAGTTTTCAGACATTTTGCCCTTCAACAGTGGAATTTTCTGTAGACTGACCCACACATGTATAAGTTTATGTATTTATATATATAAATATATATATATATATATAAAAATATAAATATATATATATATATATATATATATATATATATATATATATATATATATATATATATATAAATATATATCTATATCTATATCTATATCTATATAGATATAGATATAGATATAGATAGATAGATATAGATCTATATAATGTCCCTGACGCTTCCCATAAAGTTTTTATTCTTAAAATAAATAAGTAAAATAAGCTTATCTGTTTGCTGGATTGTCGGTTTGTACTTCAGACAGTAAGTATTTGATTTAGACTAATGTTCAGTATAAAACACGTGAAATGTATATTTATATGTGTAAACATGACGCATTTAAAGAGGAATCACCACAGAGCAGAGGCTGGTGAATAAAATGGAGAAAAGACAGAGGGACACAAAGGTCGCGATCCGTAGTCGTCGTGTAACACCTGGCGACGCACTCACCTGAGTGCGTCGACAGGTGTGCAACGACGACTTCCACGGATCGCAGTCCACTGAGCTAAACCTCTGCCACCGGAAACAGGCGCAGCAGTCACATATAAAGCTGAACTGATCGATCCTAAAGAGCGCGAAGCATCAAGATTAATATTAATACATATCAAAATGATCTTATTTCACACAAACAGTTTATGTGTGTTGTTGTTGTAGCCGTGAAACTTCCTCGTACCTCAGACTAATGTAACTTTGTAACTTTGTTTACTTCCACTATATTTGTTTACTTCCATTATATATATATGTCCCTGACGCTTCTCGTAAAGTTTTTTAAAGGTTGCAGTAAAATAATCTTCAGGGATCGTTCCCTGGATTATCTGTTTGTACTTCAGACAGTAAGTATTTGATTTGGACTAATGTTCAGTATAAAACACGTGAGATGTATATTTATCTGTGTAAACATTTAAAGAGGACTCCCCACAGAGCAGAGGCTGGTGAGTAAAGACAGTAAAAGACAGAGTAAACCCTGGACTCGAACCGAGTTTCGTCGCTGCCCGCTGACTTTTTCCTTGTCCACGCGGCGCACGGGACGAATCATCTCCGGAGCGCAGCCCACTGAGCTAAACCTCTGCCGGGATCTGACAGAGCAGCAGTCACATATAAAGCTGAACAAAATGATCTTAAATAGACCGAAATGTCACGATTAACATCAATATATATACTTATTATCTTATTTCACACAATCAGTTGTATTGGTGTTGTTTGGCCGTTAAACTCAGACTAATGTAACTTTTGTTTGTTCACTTCCGCTTTGTGACGAGGCGGAACCTTTGTGTTACGTCACAGGTTCCTAATGACTGATGTTAATGGACGTATTCAGTGTTAAAAGTGCCCAAAAGTCACTCTTGATTAAAAGGAAAGTGTTAAAAGACAACTCTGAGTTGACAGTGAAAGTCACCCATGCAAAAAAAAGGAAGGAAGAGGATACATTTTTTTTCGTCATATTTTATATCAATATTTGTATTTTATTTATTAATATTTTTCATTAGGTTTCATGTATAATCACTTTTTTTCTTTCAATACCTTCCAGGTCATGTGACTCGTTTACTTAAAATCAATGCCGACATGTCTTCTTGTGCTGGTTTATTGAAACACACCTGTTTCTCTTTTTCTGACAAGTCATAAATATAAAAGGGGAACAACATCACTAATATATGAGAAAAAACATTCATTGATTACTGACGTCACGCCCCGAAGTCCTGATGTTTATCAATAAAGTCTCAGTTTGTTGTGATTAAAGTAAAATCTCATGTAGTTTTGTCAGTTTTCAGACATGTTGCCCCTCAGCAGTGGACATGAGTTCATCACAGGTGTGTGTGGTGATCACAGGTGCGTGTAGTGCGATCACAGGTGTGTGTAGTGCGCCATCTGCCGGGTTGGACAGGTAATGACGTTATTGCTCGTGTTTCAGACTGAAGTCAGACTGAAGTAATCACAGTAATGTTCACTTGATGTGTGGATCTGGTTTGTTTTAAACCTGCTCTGACCTGGAAGTGGACCGGTACCTGCTGCACACACGGGACAGGTGTTCATTAATGAGCCCACAGGTGTAAAAGCAGAGGACAGCGCTCGTGGTTGGATCCTCGGGGCACGCGGAGCGCGAACCCGTGAGGGCTGAGAAACTTGACAATAGTTATGAAGTAACCACTGAGCTAAACCTCCACAGAGCCGCTGCAGACAGCTGAGCCTGATGAAGCTGAATGTGAGGGAGTGGAGGTGAACTGCAGCCTGAACAGGTGAGTGCACAGGTACCTCCCACACCGTGTCTTTATGTATTTATTCATGTAGTTATTGGTTGTTTATTTCTTTCTTTCTTTATTGAATTGGTTGTTGATATGCTTTATTGTTCATCTATCTATCTATGTGTGTGTTTGTTTATATATATATACAGTATATATATATGTCCCTGACGCTTCTCGTAAAGTTTTTATTCTGAGAATGTTTTTTAAAGGTTACAGTACAATAATCTTTGTTTATAAATATAATATACAGCGATCGTTCCCTGGGTTGTCTGTTTGTACTTTAGACAGTAAGTATTTGCTTTAGACTAATGTTCAGTATAAAACACGTGAAATGTATATTTATCTGTGTAAACATGACGCATTTAAAGAGGAATCACCACAGAACAGAAGAAAAGACAGAGGCACTCAATGGTCGCGATCCGGGTTCGGGTAAGTCCCATATGGCTCTCCACCAGAAGCGATGGGGGTAGGTATGAACGCGTACGGAGCGCAGCCCACTGAGCTAAACCTCTGCCACCCGGATAAGGAGAAGCAGTCACATATGAAGCTGAACAAAATGATCTTAAATAGACCGAAATGTCACGATTAACATTAATATATATACTTATTATCTTATTTCACACAACCAGTTGTATTGGTGTTGTTTGGCCGTTAAACTCAGACTAGTGTAACTTTTGTTTGTTCACTTCCGCTTTGTGACGAGGCGGAACCTTTGTGTTACGTCACAGGTTCCTAATGACTGATGTTAATGGATGTATTCAGTGTTAAAAGTGCCCAAAAGTCACTCTTGATTAAAAGTAAAGTGTTAAAATAAAACTCTGGGTTGACAGTGAAAGTCACCCATGCAAAAAAAAAGGAAGGAAGAGGATAAATATGTTTTCGTCATATTTTATATCAATATTTGTATTTTATTTATTAATATGTTTCATTAGGTTTCATGTATAATCACTTTTTTTCTTTCAATACCTTCCAGGTCATGTGACACATTTAATCAAAATCAATGCCGACATGTCTTCATGTGCTGGTTTATTGAAACACACCTGTTTCTCTTTTTCTGACAAGTCATAAATATAAAAGGGGGGAAAAAAAATCACTAATATATGAGAAAAAACATTCATTGATTACTGACGTCACGCCCCGAAGTCCTGATGTTTATCAATAAAGTCTCAGTTTGTTGTGATTAAAGTAAAATCTCATGTAGTTTTGTCAGTTTTCAGACATGTTGCCCCTCAGCAGTGGACATGAGTTCATCACAGGTGCGTGTAGTGATCACAGGTGTGTGTGGTGATCACAGGTGTGTGTAGTGCGATCACAGGTTTGTGTAGTGCGATCACAGGTGCGTGTAGTGATCACAGGTGTGTGTAGTGATCACAGGTGTGTGTAGTGCGCCATCTGCCGGGTTATTGCTCGTGTTTCAGACTGAAGTCAGACTGGAAGTCATCACAGTACTGTCCACTTGATGTGTGGATCTGGTTTGTTTTAAACCTGCTCTGAGCTGGAAGTGGACCGGTACCTGCTGCACACACGGGACAGGTGTTCAATAATGAGCCCACAGGTGTAAAAGCAGAGGACAGCGCTCGTGGTTGGATCCTCGGGGCACGCGGAGCGCGAACCCGTGAGGGCAGAGAAACTTGTGGTAGTTATGAAGTAACCACTGAGCTAAACCTCCACAGAGCCGCTGCAGACAGCTGAGCCTCATGAAGCTGATGTGAGGGAGTGGAGGTGAACTGCAGCCTGAACAGGTGAGTGCACAGGTACCTCCCACACCGGGTCTTTATTTATTTATTCATATAGTTACTGGTTGTTTATTTCTTTATTTCTTTATTGAATTGGTTGTTGATATGCTTTGTTGTTCATCTATCTATGTGTGTGTTTGTTTATATATGTATGTAAATATATATGTGTGTATATATATATATATATATATATATATATATGTCCCTGACGCTTCTCGTAAAGTTTTGATTCTGAGAATGTTTTTTAAAGGTTACAGTACAATAATCTTTGTTTATAAATATAATATACAGCGATCGTTCCCTGGGTTGTCTGTTTGTACTTCAGACAGTAAGTATTTGATTTGGACTAATGTTCAGTATAAAACACGTGAAATGTATATTTATCTGTGTCAACATGAAGCATTTAAAGAGGAATCCCACAGAACAGAAGAAAAGACAGAGGCACTCAATGGTCGCGATGCGTGGTTCGGCTATGCCCCATATGGCTCCGGGTCTGGAGCGATGGGGGTAGGTATGAACGCGTACGGAGCGCAGCCCACTGAGCTAAACCTCTGCCACCCGGATAAGGAGAAGCAGTCACATATGAAGCTGAACAAAATGATCTAAAATAGACCGAAATGTCACGATTAACATCAATATATATACTTATTATCTTATTTCACACAATCAGTTGTATTGGTGTTGTTGTAGCCGTTAAACTCAAACTTCTGTAACTTTTGTTTGTTCACTTCCGCTTTGTGACGAGGCGGAACCTTTGTGTTACGTCACAGGTTCCTAATGACTGATGTTAATGGATGTATTCAGTGTTAAAAGTGCCCAAAAGTCACTCTTGATTAAAAGGAAAGTGTTAAAATAAAACTCTGGGTTGACAGTGAAAGTGGAAGAGGATGAGAGCCGCTGTTTAACAGTAATAATCATTTAGTTCTGACTTTTTTTCTCAGAATTTTGACTTGAAGCTCAGAAATCTGAGGATAAATATTTTTTCGTCATATTTTATATCAATATTTGTATTTTATTTATTAATATGTTTCATTAGGTTTCATGTATAATCACTTTTTTTCTTTCAATACCTTCCAGGTCATGTGACACATTTAATCAAAATCAATGCCGACATGTCTTCATGTGCTGGTTTATTGAAACACACCTGTTTCTCTTTTTCTGACAAGTCATAAATATAAAAGGGGAACAACATCACTAATATATGAGAAAAAACATTCATTGATTACTGACGTCACGCCCTGAAGTCCTGACCCCATCTTTATTACATCAAACCTTTGTCTGGTGAATGAAGAGACACATGATTTATTGATCCGTCTGAACTGTGTCGTGACTCACACAGATGATGTTTATCAACAAAGTCTCAGTTTGTTGTGATTAAAGTAAAATCTCATGTAGTTTTGTCAGTTTTCAGACATGTTGCCCCTCAGCAGTGGACATGAGTTCATCACAGGTGTGTGTAGTGCGATCACAGGTGTGTGTAGTGCGATCACAGGTGTGTGTAGTGCGATCACAGGTGTGTGTGGTGCGATCACAGGTGTGTAGTGATCACAGGTGTGTGTAGTGCGCCTCCTGCCGGGTTATTGATCGTGTTTCAGACTGAAGTCATCACAGTAATGTTCACTTGATGTGTGGATCTGGTTTGTTTTAAACCTGCTCTGAGCTGGAAGTGGACCGGTACCTGCTGCACACACGGGACAGGTGTTCAATAATGAGCCCACAGGTGTAAAAGCAGAGGACAGCGCTCGTGGTTGGATCCTCGGGGAACGCGGAGCGCGAACCCGTGAGGGCAGAGAAACTTGACAATAGTTAGGAAGTAACCACTGAGCTAAACCTCCACAGAGCCGCTGCAGACAGCTGAGCCTGATGAAGCTGATGTGAGGGAGTGGAGGTGAACTGCAACCTGAACAGGTGAGTGCACAGGTACCTCCCACACCGGGTCTTTATTTATTTATTCACATAGTTATTGGTTGTTTATTTCTTTATTTCTTTATTGAATTGGTTGTTGATATGCTTTGTTGTTCATCTATCTATCTATCTATCTATCTATCTATCTATCTATGTGTGTGTTTGTTTATATATGTATGTAAATATATATGTGTGTATATATATATATATATGTCCCTGACGCTTCTCGTAAAGTTTTTATTCTGAGAATGTTTTTTAAAGGTTACAGTACAATAATCTTTGTTTATAAATATAATATACAGGGATTGTTCCCTGGATTATCTGTTTGTACTTCAGACAGTAAGTATTTGATTTGGACTAATGTTCAGTATAAAACACGTGAAATGTATATTTATCTGTGTAAACATGACGCATTTACAGAGGAATCAGCACAGAGCAGAGACTGTTGAATAAAATGGAGAAAAGACAGAGCACACAGTGGTTGAGTTCCGGAGTCGTCGGGTAACACCTGGAGACGAACTCACCTGAGTGACTCGCCAGGTGCGACGACGACATCTCCGGATCTCAGCCCACTGAGCTAAACCTCTGCCACCGGAAACAGGCGCAGCAGTCACATATAAAGCTGAACTAATCGATCTTAACGAGCGCGAAGCATCAAGATTAATATTAATACATATCAAAATGATCTTATTTCACACAAACAGTTTATGTGTGTTGTTGTAGCCGTGAAACTTCCTCGTACCTCAGACTAATGTAACTTTGTAACTTTGTTTACTTCCACTATATTTGTTTATTTCCACTATATTTGTTTACTTCCACTATATTTGTTTACTTCCACTATATATATATGTCCCTGACGCTTCTCGTTAAGTTTTTATTCTGAGAATGTTTTTTAAAGGTTACAGTAAAATAATCTTCAGGGATCGTTCCCTGGATTGTCTGTTTGTACTTCAGACAGTAAGTATTTGATTTGGACTAATGTTCAGTATAAAACACGTGAGATGTATATTTATCTGTGTAAACATTTAAAGAGGACTCCCCACAGAGAAGAGGCTGGTGAGTAAAGACAGTAAAAGACAGAGTAAACCCTGGACTCGAACCGAGTTTCGTCGCTGCCCGCTGACTTTTTCCTTGTCTACACGGCGCACGGGACGAATCATCTCCGGAGCGCAGCCCACTGAGCTGAACCTCTGCCGACATCTGACAGAGCAGCAGTCACTTATAAAGCTGAACAAAATGATCTTAAATAGACCGAAATGTCACGATTAACATCAATATATATACTTATTATCTTATTTCACACAATCAGTTGTATTGGTGTTGTTTGGCCGTTAAACTCAGAATAATGTAACTTTTGTTTGTTCACTTCCGCTTTGTGACGAGGCGGAACCTTTGTGTTACGTCACAGGTTCCTAATGACTGATGTTAATGGATGTATTCAGTGTTAAAAGTGCCCGAAAGTCACTCTTGATTAAAAGTAAAGTGTTAAAATAAAACTCTGGGTTGACAGTGAAAGTGGAAGAGGATGAGAGCCGCTGTTTAACAGTAATAATCATTTAGTTCTGACTTTTTTTCTCAGAATTTTGACTTGAAGCTCAGAAATCTGAGGATAAATATGTTTTCGTCATATTTTATATCAATATTTGTATTTTATTTATTCATATTTTTCATTAGGTTTCATGTATAATCACTAATATATGAGAAAAAACATTCATTGATTACTGACTTCACGCCCTGAAGTCCTGACCCCATCTTTATTACATCAAACCTTCGTCTGGTGAATGAAGAGAGACACATGATTTATTGATCCGTCTGAACTGTGTCGTGACTCACACAGATGATGTTTATCAACAAAGTCTCAGTTTGTTGTGATTAAAGTAAAATCTCATGTAGTTTTGTCAAATTGTCAGTTTTCAGACATGTTGCCCCTCAGCAGTGGACATGAGATCATCACAGGTGTGTGTAGTGCGATCACAGGTGTGTGTAGTGATCACAGGTGTGTGTAGTGCGCCATCTGCCGGGTTATTGCTCGTGTTTCAGACTGAAGTCAGACTGGAAGTAATCACAGTAATGTTCACTTGATGTGTGGATCTGGTTTGTTTTAAACCTGCTCTGAGCTGGAAGTGGACCGGTACCTGCTGCACACGCGGGACAGGTGTTCAATAATGAGCCCACAGGTGTAAAAGCAGAGGACAGCGCTCGTGGTTGGATCCTCGGGGCACGCGGAGCGCGAACCCGTGAGGGCAGAGAAACTTGACAATAGTTATGAAGTAACCACTGAGCTAAACCTCCACAGAGCCGCTGCACACAGCTGAGCCTGATGAAGCTGATGTGAGGGAGTGGAGGTAAATGCAGCCTGAACAGGTGAGTGCACAGGTACCTCCCACACCGGGTCTTTATGTATTTATTCACATAGTTACTGGTTGTTTATTTATTTATTTATTTATTGAATTTGTTGTTGATATGCTTTGTTGTTCATCTATCTATCTATCCATCCATCTATGTGTGTTTGTTTATATATGTATGTAAATATATATGTGTGTATATATATATATATATGTCCCTGACGCTTCTCGTAAAGTTTTGATTCTGAGAATGTTTTTTAAAGGTTACAGTAAAATAATCTTCAGGGATCGTTCCCTGGATTATCTGTTTGTACTTCAGACAGTAAGTATTTGATTTGGACTAATGTTCAGTATAAAACACGTGAAATGTATATTTATCTGTGTCAACATGACGCATTTAAAGAGGAATCACCACAGAACAGAAGAAAAGACAGAGGCACCCAATGGTCGCGATCCGGGTTCGGGTAAGTCCCATATGGCTCGCCACCAGAGCGATGGGGGTAGGTATGAACGCGTACGGAGCGCAGCCCACTGAGCTAAACCTCTGCCACCCAGAAAAGGAGAAGCAGTCACATATGAAACTGAACAAAATGATCTAAACTGATTAGAGCGAAATGTCACGATTAACATTAATATGTATACTTATTATCTTATTTCACACAATCAGTTGTATTGGTGTTGTTGTAGCCGTTAAACTCAGACTAATGTAACTTTTGTTTGTTCACTTCCGCTTTGTGACGAGGCGGAACCTTTGTGTTACGTCACAGGTTCCTAATGACTGATGTTAATGGATGTATTCAGTGTTCAAAGTGCCCGAAAGTCATTCTTGATTAAAAGGAAAGTTAAAATATAACTCTGGGTTGACAGTGAAAGTCACCATGAGTTCATCACAGGTGTGTGTAGTGCGACATCTGCCGGGTTGGACAGGTAATGACGCACAGTGTCAGCACGAGCACGAGGTTTACCTGACTGAAAGTTATTGATCGTGTTTCAGACTGAAGTCAGACTGGAAGTCATCACAGTAATGTTCACTTGATGTGTGGATCTGGTTTGTTTTAAACCTGCTCTGAGCTGGAAGTGGACCGGTACCTGCTGCACACGCGGGACAGGTGTTCAATAATGAGCCCACAGGTGTAAAAGCAGAGGACAGCGCCCGTGGTTGGATCCTCGGGGCACGCGGAGCGCGAACCCGTGAGGGCAGAGAAACTTGACAATAGTTATGAAGTAACCACTGAGCTAAACCTCCACAGAGCCGCTGCAGACAGCTGAGCCTGATGAAGCTGATGTGAGGGAGTGGAGGTAAATGCAGCCTGAACAGGTGAGTGCACAGGTACCTCCCACACCGGGTCTTTATTTATTTATTCATATAGTTATTGGTTGTTTATTTATTTCTTTATTGAATTGGTTGTTGATATGCTTTGTTGTTCATCTATCTATCTATCTATCTATCTATCTATGTGTGTGTTTGTTTATATATGTATGTAAATATATATGTGTGTATATATATATATATGTCCCTGACGCTTCTCGTAAAGTTTTTATTCTGAGAATGTTTTTTAAAGGTTACAGTACAATAATCTTTGTTTATAAATATAATATACAGCGATCGTTCCCTGGATTGTCTGTTTGTACTTCAGACAGTAAGTATTTGATTTGGACTAATGTTCAGTATAAAACACGTGAAATGTATATTTATCTGTGTCAACACGACGCATTTAAAGAGGAATCAGCACAGAACAGAGGCTGGTGAATAAAATGGAGAAAAGACAGAGCACACAGTGGTTGAGTTCCGGAGTCGTCGGGTAACACCTGGAGACGAACTCACCTGAGTGACTCGCCAGGTGCAACGACGACATCTCCGGATCTCAGCCCACTGAGCTAAACCTCTGCCACCAGAAAAAGGCGCAGCAGTCACATATAAAGCTGAAGTAATCGATCTTAAAGCGCGCGAAGCATCAAGATTAATATTAATACATATCAAAATGATCTTATTTCACACAAACAGTTTATGTGTGTTGTTGTAGCCGTGAAACTTCCTCGTACCTCAGACTTCTGTAACTTTGTAACTTTGTTTACTTCCACTATATTTGTTTACTTCCTATCTGTTCCCTGGATTGTCTGTTTGTACTTTAGACAGTAAGTATTTGATTTGGACTAATGTTCAGTATAAAACACGTGAAATGTATATTTATCTGTGTAAACACGACGCATTTAAAGAGGAATCAGCACAGAACAGAGGCCGGTGACTGAAGAGGAGAAAAGACAGAGGAACCCAATGGTCGCGATCCGTGGTTCGGGTTGGTCCCATATGGCTCCGGTCTGGTGAATGAAGAGGAGAAAAGACAGAGGACCACCCGGGGATCGATCTACGGCCGCCGGTATCCGTTACGACCGGATCTCAGCCCATTGGGCTACAACTCTGCCTCCGGTACCGGGAGCAGCAGTCACATATGAAGCTGAACTGATCGATCTTAAAGAGAGTGAAGTATCAAGATTAATATTAATACATATCAAAATGATCTTATTTCACACAATCAGTTGTATTGATGTTGTTGTAGCCGTTAAACTCAGAATAATGTAACTTTTGTTTGTTCACTTCCGCTTTGTGAAACCTGGAAGCAGACGAGGCGGAACCTTTGTGTTTCCGTCACACGTTCCGACCGGAGCACAACACTGGGAACACAAAATGGCGACCTCCTTGCTGCGGTTAGGGCGACTGGGTTCCCTCAAGGTAATAACAACTAAACTCCCTCCTAAACGTATTTTACGTGTCTAGTTTTGACGCCACACCTCCACAAAGACCAGCGGACAGTTTATCTGATAGTGGCCGTGATGTAGTCGACACCAGGCGGGTCTCTGGTTCGTTCTGACCCCGGGACGAGACGCGTTCGTGTGGATACCAACACGGAACAGAAGGGCACAGACGGTTCGCCAACTTTCACCACACCTGACGTACACCTGAGCCAACACGTCTCACCGTAACGATTTTACAGCCATTTAATCAACACAACACTGTGGTTTAATGCGCAAAACTTCCGGTTGGAAGCGGCCCATCACAAAGGTCCCGAACAGAACCTGAAAGTTCGGAGCTAGCTTAAGTTTTTGGCAAACCGATGTTAGCCAGGCGCGACAAAAACAAGTGACAGGACACCGAGTGATGAATGAATCCCGAGTAAACAAACTCACCTGACAACACAATTTATACTGTTTTACTTTGTTTATACGTGGCGGACCCTGCCACCTTTCTCACTTTCCTCTGAGAACAACTTGTTTATTCACTGATAGAAACAGTTTGTATTATTACCTCATTAACATTGTAAATATTAAAAACAACTGAGTTTGAATTTTACAGTTTTATGAAAGAATTTCAGTTGAAAACAATCAAGAATTAAATAAACTTTTAAAGAGAATGTGATTAACAGTTCTGATGACGTGGTGCAAAGACTGAAGTTAGCATGCTAACAAACTAGCCCTGACCCATCCTGCTATAAAGCTCCTTGGTAGTGGTGTCCAGACTGCTAGCTGCACGGCTAACTGAGCTAACCAGCAGACAACAGCTTCAGTTAGCAGCAGTTAGCGGTTATTCCAGAAATATACTGCTCCCTGTTTGTTTTGAATTTGACGGGTGGTCTGTTCTTACATATTGCTCCTTTTAACCTTTATCGAGAAATTAACCAAAAAAAATCAGTCATTTGAGAAAAACGTGGTGATATTACAAGAATAAATAAAGTCATTTAATGAGGATAAGGACACAACAATTGCAGGTAAAATGTCACAATTTTATATTACAAGTTAGTTTTTTTTTTTTTTTACTAATTAGCATCAGACAATTATGAAAATCAGCTTGAATCGACCTGCTCTGATGGCGTGTTAGTATCATCCCACTCAGATCACCTGACAAAGTGAACAAAACAAAGTTTAGGGAAGCAGCTACTCTTCATCAGCAGTGGAGGCAGTTTGGAAACACGTCCGATCAGGAGTAAATCTCATCATTTTGTGGGTTTTTGTCCACATAAATCTGAACTTCACCTCCTCTAATGAGACGGAGCTGATAACTGCTTCCCTCAGCTTTTCAGTGTGAAAACAAACAGCCCATAGGCTACAGGAACCTATCGAAAGAAAAAGTATTAGTAGTAAAATACAGAGAAAAGGCTTTGTTTTAAGAAACACCCATGTCTGTGTCTACAAGGCCTCAGTGTGTGTGTGTGTGTGTGTGTGTTCTTGTGCAGTGTCTCCGGTTGGAGAGCTGCGGCGTCCTGAGGGGTCGCTCGGCTGCTTCCTTCTGCACTCAGGCTGAAGAGCCTCCAAAACCAGCCAAGAAGACCAAGGCTGCGAGCAAGAGTAAGATCCTGTTCGTCTTATAATGTTTGTAACTTAAGGTTGTTTTTGTGTATTAATGATCGATGTCACATAATTTATATGTTTAAATGGTTTAGCATTTATAGTTTAAAACTTAACATGCAACTCTTTTCTTTCAGTGCCATAAGGTGTAAAATTTCTGCTCCAGTCATCCTCAATCCTGAATAATTCACTGTTAAAATTAAGCTTGCAGTAAAGTGTTGCTGATTGGGAATATAAATACTATGACACTATAAAGGTTAACAGTAAGTTTGTGTATTTTGATAAATGAATATTGTGTTGTGGTAATTTTATTTCTCTTTTTTGAAGTAGAATGTGGAAATTTCCAGGAATGCAAGATAAAGTTTAAGAGACCTTGATCCCCGTTTAAAGTCGTTCCACTTTACTCTAAGTGTTTGTGATTATTTAACCCCTCTTGTTCCCGTCTTCCTCAGCAGCAGAGGCTCCAGATGAGAGAGCAACCTTACTCGCCTACAAGACCGCAGTTGCCTTCCCAGTTAAACTTTCAGGGCCGGGAGTTTTCACAGCACAGTCTCTAGGTGGAACTGAACCAGCAGCCGCCCCAGAAACAGTCGTAGCTGCAGCAGCTGCAGCAGCTGCAAGTGAAGCAGCTGTAGCTGAGCCAGAGGCAGCAGAGGCTCCAGCTCCAGCTGCTGAGCCAGATGTTGCTCAGGTTATCACTGAAGCAGCTCCACCTGTAGTCGACGCAGCTCCACCTGTAGTCGACGCAGCTGCACCTGTTGCCGACGCAGCTGCAGCTGTAGTCGACGCAGCTCCACCTGTAGTCGACGCAGCTCCACCTGTAGTCGACGCAGCTCCACCTGTAGTCGACGCAGCTGCACCTGTTGCCGACGCAGCTGTAGTCGACGCAGCTCCACCTGTAGTCGACGCAGCTGCACCTGTTGCCGAAGCAGCTCCACCAGTAGTTGACGCAGCTCCACCTGTAGTTGACGCAGCTGCACCTGTAGTCGACGCAGCTCCACCTGTAGTCGACGCAGCTCCACCTGTAGTCGACGCAGCTGCACCTGTAGTCGACGCAGCTCCACCAGTAGCCGACGCCGCCTCACCTGTAGCAGATGCAGCTCCATCAGCTGCTGAGCCCCTCGTTGATGCAAGCAGTAAAACTCCAGAAGACGCTCCAGTTGCAGCCTCCACCACAGAAGATGCAGTCCCAGTCGCCACAGCCTCCTCCTCTGATCCTGGTGATGCAGCAGCTGACGGATCATCCTCCTCCTCGTCCAGCGACTCTGATTCGGATTCGGATTCAGACTCGGACTCTGATGATGAGAAGTCAGAAGTGAAGACTGAAACCAAGACCTCGCCACCTGTGGTGTCAGAATCCGCTGTGAAAGAAGACGCAGAAGTCCAAGAGGTCACATCAGAAGTGAAGGAAGACGCTCATGAAGCTAAAGTTCCACCCCAACCTGAAACTACTCTTGCCTCTGTGGCTGAAGCTGTACAGGAGGCTGCTGCGGCACCCAGTGTTAGCTCTGAAGAGTTAGTAGACTCTGCTCCTGAGATCTGCACCGCCACCGAAGACACTCCAGAGGGCGCTGTGACCAGCCCAGAAGTCTCAGCTGAAGCAGTGGAACCAGCTCCAGAAGTAATGGAAGATGTTGCATCTCCTGCTGCCCCCGATGCCCAAGTAGAAACTCCAGCTGAAGTTGTGACCGAAGTGGCAACTCTAGAAGAAGCTCCAACTGACGCTCCAGTAGAAACCACAGAGGCTGCCTCAGCTGAAGCCCCCGTAGAAGCAGCTGAAGCCCCCGTAGAAGCAGCTGAAGCCCCCGTAGAAGCTTCTGAAGCCCCTGTAGAAGCAGCTGAAGCAGCAGAGCCTTCAGAGGCTGGAGTGGCTGCTGAAGTTTCTGCCCCTGTGGAGAGCACCGAGGAGCTGGTGGATCCCGCTCCAGTCATAACTGAAGCTGCACCCGTAGAAGCTGTTGAAGCTCCCGCAGAAGTTGCAGCCGAGCCTGTAGAAGCTGAAGCCGCTCCCGCTGAAGCGGCTGCCGAGGCTGCAGCTGAAGTTTCCGCCCCTGTGGAGAGCACTGAGGAGCTGGTGGATGCCGCTCCGGTCGTAGCTGAAGCTGCAGGAGAGGAGCTGCAGGCGGAGGCCCCAGTTGAACCATCTGAGGGTACACACTACACCACCCTTTCCCCCCAAATCTCTACCTCTCCCTTTCTTCTTTGTGGATCTTTGAGCTCCCACAGATGACCATACTTTTCTTTTCTTCATAACACATTCTGTCAGGGTGTTAACCAGCCATCACATACAGTAGCTTCTGTTTTTAAACATCACCACTGGATTCTTTTACGTGGCCTCTAACCTCACCACCGTGGTTTTTCTGTTGTTTTGCATGAGGTGGATGTAGTGTACATGTCCTTTAACAATGCTTTAGGGCTTTTTGGAGCATTTGTTTTCC
Source organism: Pagrus major (assembly GCF_040436345.1). NCBI lineage: Eukaryota > Metazoa > Chordata > Actinopteri > Spariformes > Sparidae > Pagrus > Pagrus major. The sequence goes on from NC_133223.1 coordinate 33,189,902, forward strand.
TTTTGCATTTATTTATTTTTCTTGCATTTCTTGAACATTGCTTTTGCTTTCATTCTGCAAACTGAAGTTTAGATTTGTCTGTCTTTGACCCACCCACACAACTACGGTGTCAATGCATGATCAAGGGGATGGTGCTTGTTGCATACTGTGACACAAACCATGGACCTGTTCAGACTGGTATCAACATTGGTCCTTAGTGATCCGATCACAGGTGGACAGCAGTAAGTACAGGTGTGAATAGAAGAAGAAGAAGAGGCCACACCAACAAGCAGAATGAATTACACACTGTCTGATTCACTATAATGTAAATTCTACCTGTTTCAACTGATCCAACCTTTCAACTAGTAAACACAATATCACCAGACTCCCTTTACAAATTGTGTGATTTTAAGGGTTGATGAGTGAGGAGAAACTTTTTAAAAACTTTGTGAAACAACTCAGACAAATTCTGAGTTGTTTCCTTGTAAAAAAGTGTCAGTTTGTGGCAGCGTGGCTGTACCAGCCTGTCTGCTTCTGTGTCTGAAGTGCTAAAGTCTCACCTGCCAACATTTAGCAGCTGTTTGAACACACTGTTTTATTTAATTTATGTAAGAAGACATTTTATTGACGCTAAACATGTCAAATTTTACAAATACGGTAAACCGTAACCAATATAGGCTAATTTTTGGAGAAAGTCACCAGACTCCCTTTAAAAACCACTAAATTTTGTGAGTAGTTGAATCAGGAGAAACTTTATAAACTTTCTGAAATGCTGTCTGATAATTTTTTAATTATTGGGGCCTTCTTTTAAATTCGGCAAATGTTCTACATTAGATTCTTTCTCTCTTTTTGTAAAAAAACAATGTCTCTGTTTGTGGCAGTGATGTACGAGTATATTTGAATACAGAGATGGGAAGCGGTCACTCAGACGCATGTTAATGTCAGGTGTGAGCTGACGGACTCAGAGCTGTCCACTTGTGATGGGATCACTCAGGACGGATGTTGGTGCCAGGTCTGAACACATCTCTGGTGTTGCTGTCGGTGCATGATAGTGTGACACTGAGACTCACCCTGCTCGTGTTCTGCTCTCTTCCTCTCATTCATGACTCGGGAATCTACCAGCTATCTTTTTTTTTTATCCCTCTCGTTTAGCCTCCTCACTGTTGCCAAATCCATCTTCACTCCCAGATTATATTTCTCTCATATTTTGCGCTTTTTAATATATTTGCTCGCTTTGGCTCATTCATAATGTCTCTGTTTGTTTGAAATATGGGTTACAGGTCTGCTGAGTTAATGTTAAGGTTACAGGTAATAATGCAGCTGTTTGTTGTCATTGTGCCAAGTAATGCTACTGCTAACAGTAATGTCAGAGTGCACATCACGGTTGGTATTGTGGTTACAGTGTCCCTGACAGCAGCTGGACGAGCAGAAGCTGGGAGTGGTTGGAGTCAGCTGAAGGACTTCAGGAAGCAGGATTACACAGTTACCGAGATGTGTTAAAAAAATCATCAGATCGTAGTTTGAGTTCTGTGTTTCAAACCAGTCGTTCTGCTACTTCAGCCCCTTTGTACCCGACACTTCTCTGACCAACTGGGTAATTCTGCTTCCTGGAACGACCCCCTCCTCACCACTTGTTCATCTCTTTCCTTTCTTTCTAACTTTGTAGATCTGTTCTTCACATGAAAGTCTTTGGAGTCGATTAATGAACATTTTAAAATGTGTTGTTAATGTTTTTCTCTGTGATTGTGGATGTGTAAGATTTTCTCTGTCTCATGTTGTTTATAACCTCACTGTCGGAGCATGATCAGGGGTTTTCCCAGGACAGATTTAGGTGTAAACGGGTTTTTTAAGAGCATTTAATCAAAGTTTCCAACACTATGATTTTGACTTGTTGCCCTTTTTTTAAAATCCATTTCACGCCTCTGCCAGTTGATCTCTAGCATTGGCTGTTTTACTATCTGCAAGCACGTTTACCGTCACACAGTTTCCCCCTCACACACACGATCCTCGAGGCTTTTCACACCAGCGTGTCTCTACACTCTGTTGGGGGTAACGCAGCCTGCCGCTGTAGGAAATGCCCCACCATAAACCACCTTTGTCAGCATGTGTGAATATGTAAATGTGCTGTCGCCTTTAAAAATCTTTTAAAATATTTACAGAGCAGGCCACATTTTTTGTTTTTGAGCTTATTAGAAATGCCAACATCAAGTTTTTGTTGCTTGAAAAAAACCAGTGACGCAGGATCTGGCTAACCTTGTGTTGTTTCTGTTTTAATGCATGAGCAGCCGGAGGATTTGTACACTCATCTCTGTACCAGCTTTCTAAAATGCTCTTTTTGTTTCTTCAGAGGCTGCAGCGGCGGCGGCGGCGGCACCTCCAGAGCCAGAGGAACCTTTTGACAACAGCACTTATAAAAACTACGAGCACCACGCCTACAACCCCTTCACATTCGCCGACCTGGACGTGGAGATGGCCAAGTTTCGTCTCCCTCAGCCCTCCGCCCTCAAACACTAGAGGAGCAAACAGTCATAATGTTTAAAAGATGATGATGATGATGTCCCTCTTGATGTATGATCAACCTCCCTCCTGTCAGATCAGCATGAAAATCTGTTAAAATGTTATATTATTAAAGTAAATGAACAACCGAGACGTGACGTCCGTGTTTGTCTGGAGCCACTCTGTTGTGTCCTATATAAAGGAATATGCGTATAAAAGGATAGGCAAAGATCAAACGCTTCTTTTGTGCTGCTTTTCTGCCTTGGGGGGGTCATTTGAATAGAGCTGAGTGTGCAAGTGGTTTATCTGTGTTTCTATTTTAATGATCACAGTTTTTCACTCCCTGGGCCTGCCTGCCTGCACATAATGCCCTAATTATTCCAGCTGTACGCGTCCTGTTTTAGCAGCAAACAATCAGCATCTGTTTGTGTTTTTACGCGTATATGATGAGGGAATATGCATGGAGGAACCTAAAGCTGGAGATATACATAGAAAATGTAAACGAGGGCAGTAAAGAGGCAGAAAAAACCCCCCCAGCAGGGTGCAAGAGGGACTCTCAGGCAGCAGCACGTCATGACTCCGCCCACCTCATGATTATTCATGAGCCGAGCGCCCCTGCGTGCCCTTACGCGATGACGCAACGCGACAACTGCGGGTCCCGATTGCTGCAGCCGCTTGTCAGTGTGACGAAGATTGGCACTCAGGTAAGCTGTCACTCAAAATCCCTCTTTTTCCGCTCGCTATCAATCAAACAATCTGGGCCGCACGCAAAAATGCCCCGGGGCGAGCAGCGCGGACCTGGTCGGGGCGGCGGAGGGTTGTTTTTGGGAGGGGGAAGCAGAAGCGGGCAGAGCTCCGGGAAGAATTAAAAAAAAAAAAATCTGTATACAGGGGAAGGAAGGGGGGGGTAAAAAAATATGTCGGCGTTTTGGGGGCAGAGGAGGATTGTGGAAGAAGCAAAGGGCGAGAGCGAGAAAACGAGGCCCGACAGTTGTAGCGTTAGCGCGGAGGGGAGGGGAGGCAGAGGGCAGCTGTCCCCGCCTGATTGATTGACTGATGTGGGAAGGTTTTTGAGGATCAGCCCGGTGTTAGCCTGGTGTGCAGCTTCTTATTATCACCGCAGTCGACTTTAGTGAACACGGCTGACGAGGGGATGCATATTCATTTAAAATGTTAATGGAAAAGCGGCCGTCTCGTTATTCGGGGGCAAACACGGCTCTCCTCGTATCAATCCGCAGCGGGGTCTTTTTTTGTACCTGGCTAGCTTAAGCTGCGTTAGCTTGTTTTTTTTTTTGGCACCGAGTCCCCCCTTTTGCTAAATATGGCGCTTTGCATTTTGGCTGCACCGCACCAGCACGAGAAACACTTTAAAGTTAACAGCTAGCCACCGTGCTAACGCTAGCCGTAGCTACGGGCTAACCCTCGGCTCGTAATGCTAAATGCTAACGCTACACTTAGCATCGCGAGCTAGCTAAATATTGTGGGGAAATCCAGACGAGCCTCTTTGTCTGCGAGTTACACTGATATCCTCACAGTTTGGGGACAGTTAGCTGATGTTAGCACCGAGGCTTTTTTAAACTTTTACGTCCTTTTGCCGCCACAAATGTTACGAGCAAGCTAACACGGGGCTAAAAGCTAATTTCATCGTGGTGGGTGTGTTTAAAAGCAGTTAACTGAAGCTCACTATTACCACAACAAGGCACCTCAGGGTTTGTTTAACAGCCTCTGTTGTTTTATAGGAAAGGCCTGAACAAAAACCTGTAATAATAATTACAGGATATATCGGAATAAATTGGTAAACGCTGTCCCTTTTTATGTGTAATGTGACTGTTTTTATGAGGGTGCCTTCACAGTCCCTTGTTTTGCCCAGATGTGTGTGTGTGTGTGCACATACCAACACACAACAGCAAGATTTTAGTTTATTTAAATGTTTTTATAACTTCTGTTGTTGTCCAAAAACTCCACGTCCATTTTTAATCACGATAATGTCGGTTTTTAATGAAACACCCGGCAGAAAGTCACATTAATCAGCATTAATGTTCAACATCTGTCCTCTTGAAGTATGAAAATAAGCTTGTTTTTTTCCTCCTTTAATCACACCAGCACAGTTCAGAAACAGCCAACCATCATGTAATCATTCTGACATCATGACAGTTGCATTATTAAAAGCCAGTCTAACTGTGTGATGTGTGTATTGTGTAGGTTGGCCACCTGTCCCTGCGCTCTATAATGCCCCAGTGTTTGCAGCATCTGCAGTGAACGTGATGGCAGCCCAGTCGGTTTCCATAGACAAGTACCCAAAGGGAGAGCAGCAGGTGGGTGAGAGGGAGATTTTTGGTTCGGGACCTCGAGGCCTGAACACAGCCGGCTCCATCTGCACTTTTTTTTATACTTGTTTGCTGAAGATAATCATCCACAACAGTGTTTGCAACAACAACAACAGAGGAAATGTTTCAGGCTACAACTCGCAGTGTTCTGCATCCTCTGCACACGGATCCCCCTGTTTATTTTTAGTGGCGATAAGTCAGACAAAGGGAAACAAATTATGCATGTAACACCATAACACAGGCAATTTTAATGCTATTACATCAGTTTTAGTAATCTGTTGGCGGCGTGCGTGTCTGTCTGTGGCAGGCCACCACAAATAAATCACTGTATGAGACACTGATGCAGTTTGAAGACCCCTTTCCTGCCAAGTATTTATGTGTCTGTGCTTATGTAAATTGCTTACAAAACATCTTTATTCAAGTGCCAAATTTGGGGGTGTCGAGAGCTGAGAAGGATCTATGACTAATGAGAAATTTTCCACCCCAAGCAAGTGCTTATTTTTAGCATGTTTGTGCTCAATCTAAGTCATTGTTGGTCTCAGTCACATGGTCGGGGATGGGATTTATGCCCTGGGTTGTGTGAAAGAAAAGGAGGAGAAACCTGGCTCCTGATCTATGAATGCGCCTCGAGCTGAGCGCTGCAGAGGCCGCGGCCGCATCCTAATGTGTCCTGTAATTTGCATGTGGCGACAGGTGTGTAAACAGAGTGTCTCCATTATATTCTCAGTTGCAATCAGAGCGCAACATTAGATATGTTAGTGTTTACGTCTGCATCGTGATTGTCTGGATGCAGTCTAGCCATGGTGGGCTTGAGACAATGCAGACACACATTTCAGTGCATCCTTTCACTGAAGGTGTGTTAAAGAAAAGGTTCATCCAGAAATGAATATTCACTCCTCGACTCCTCCCTCCATGCTGATATAAAGTCAGGTGAAGTTTCGTAGTCAACAAACCATTTCTGGAGCTTCACAACAAAACAGTGTTGCAGCATTCTTCTAAACTTGTTTTAAAACCCCAAAAACAACCAAAAACTCCATTAAAACTCTGCTGAATCAGCTGTTAGCACTTCCTGTTCGCAGTGTACTCATGGATGTACAGACAACTATCACTGGATTACTTTGATACTGAAGAAAAGTTAAAAACATGATGTTTCTCAGGCAAGTTCTGCTCATGTAAGGAGCGTCTTTTCTGAGGATTTCTAAGTAGATTTATGGAGTCATCATCTCCTCCCTCCACGCTGATGGAAAGTCAAGTTTCATAGTCCACAAAACATTTCTGGTGCTTCACAGTAAAACAGCGCTGCAGGATTCTGCTAAACAACTGAAGTCACTTGTTTTTAAAACGTGAAAAGCAACCAGAAAAATGTAAAATGGCTCCACACAGCTGGTCCGGTGTAATCCAAGTCTCCAAATCGACGTGAGAAGACTTCATCTACACCCTTTTTTAAGCGGAAATCTTCACTGTTGCTGCGAAGTTAAAAATGTTGGGGTGTGCAACCTCGCCCGCGCATCGAGGGTGTGAATAACGTCTTCTCGAATCAATTTTCGGATCTCGGGGCTTTTGTAGACTCGGATTACGTCAGACAAGCAGAATGGGTTTTTTGTTTTTTTACGTTTTACTACGAAACTTCCCCCGACTGTCTATCAGCATGGAGGAGATGATGACTGAGTTTTAATTTTTGGGTGAACTTTTCTTTTAAGCTCAACCTCTCTAACTAAAGAGTGCTGTGATTAGCTGACACAGGACTGAAAACCCTAACCCTCGTAAACAAATCTTCACACTCACTTCAGATTAAAGTAATCTCAGTCTTGTGTGAGAACGTACAGACCTTGTTCTCATGACTTTTCATATTGAAGCAAAGCTCTGTGTGAGGCTTTGCCCTGCAGCCACTCTCGCTCTTCACATGATGTCTTTATGTCGCTCATTCTCCGCCTTTCTCCTCACCTCGTCTGTCAGTTTCTGTCTCTCTTTCTTTTCCTCACGTCTGTTTTTCCTCTTTTTTTTTTTTTCTGCAGATGCAAGGTGTGGCGACGGTAGACAGCGATTCGGAGCAGAAGTTTATCGAGGGGACGTTGGCAGAGGCGCCCAGCCCGGCGCCCACAGAGCCGCAGACACCCATGGACGTGGACAAAGCCTCCATATATCGGTAGAACGAACTGTGCTTGTGGCCTCTGTTCCTAAATCTGTCTTAACTTCATCACTGGGGAAATCATATGATGTCCGTGAAGTCCTCCCCTTTGTTCATGTGACTTTCATATTTCTTTCTGGAATTTGAAAAGTGAAAGAGTGTTTTAACACCTACTGCTGATTGTTTTGTTGTCTGAACTAATGGAAGTGTTTGTTGCATTTGTTTTGTTCACACTGCCCACGTACAGTCTAATCAGAGCCCACAAACAAGTCACATGGTCTCACATAAAGCTCATTTATTGGAGAGTGTCTGTCAGTGTACTGGTTGAACTGTAGAAGTCGTATCGCTGTAGTCTTGTGTTCAGTAGATGAGGAAAAATCAAAGCTTTCAGATAACTTCAACACCTTTTTTGTTGCGTTAGATCCAGACGATATCACTGAGGAGAAGGTGTAATAATATGTTTTTTGAAATAAATGTGCAATTAAGCACCTTTTCCTGTCTTTGTGCACCTTCCACAGACATCCCCTGTTCCCTCTCCTGGCCCTGCTGTTTGAGAAGTGTGAACAGTCGACGCTGAGCTCCGACTGCATCACCTCGGCCAGCTTCGACGTGGACATCGAGAACTTTGTCCGCAGTCAGGAGAAGGAGGGGAAACCCTTCTTCAGCGAAGACCCTGAACTCGACAACTTGGTGAGAACCTCAGGGGTGGAAATCCTCTAACCCTAACCCCCCATTTCTGGTTGTTGTTTTTCTTTTACACACTGCTCAGGCCCATAAATCACCCAAACTACTTTAAGGGTGAACTACATATTGAGAGTTCGCAGCATAAACAGACCTGTTTGAAAGACAAGAAGAGAATAATACAGTTTTATTTTTCTAAAATGGAAAAAGAGTTGTTATTAATTAGAGTCAAAGCTTGTTGACAGAGTTAGATTTCACCGGTTGTCGTCTGATCCGAGCATCTGTTGGACCTTCAGCTCCCGTTCACATCTGGTAAAGATTTATATTTTGGGCTATCAACACAAGAGCAGGTGACTGAAAAACAGTTTTAGATCTGAGGTATTTGACAAAACCAAAACAAGAATGTGAGGTATTTCACAAAGAAATCCAAAGTGGAACGTCACACACTCAGTAGTCGATGACCTTTAACCTCAGCAGCCTGGTGAGATGCAGTCCTAGCCACGTATTTATCAGAATACAGGACCTCCTCAGAATGATTAAACGTCACCATCAGTCACCGAGCTGGTGAATCTGACTAAGTTTCAACTCGGACAACTTGAACCGTTTGAAATACAACATGGGGTCTGGTGCTGTAGCTGACCCTGACCTCTGACCCTCCTGAAGGAGCCAGGTTTAACTTTAGTTTCCCTCACCCAACCACGAGGGACAGAAATACCAAAAGAACCTGCTAGAGATATCTTTTAAGCTCCAGTTGTAGGGCTGCAACTAACAATTATAATTATTATAGATTAATCTGATGATTGTTTTCTCGACAAACCAGAGTCCAGAGTGATGTCTTCAAATTGCTTCTTTGGTCCAACCAACAGTCCAAAACCCCCAAAACTCTTCATTTACTGACAGAAATGATGAAGAAAAGCAGCGAATGCTCACATTTAAGAAGCTGGAAGCAGCAGACGATGTTTTTGCTTCAGAAATGACAGAAATGATTAATAAAAATAGTTTGCAACTAATTTTCTTATGATGGACGAATCTACTAATCGTTGCAGCTCTACTAGTTTAACACTGTGTGTGTGGTATTTTAGCTTTTGCTCATTATGTTGAATTCACTTTCTGATTCATCTTTTATGTGTTACAGTTGGCAAGGAACAATTCAGAGTAATCAATGAAAATGATAAAACTGACCTAAATGTTAACACAGGGTATCTGAAGGTTTTGAAAGTTTTACATTGATCAGGACCGCCTCTGAAACACACAACGATTTATGATCAAATCTTCTCTCTTTCCATCAGACATGTCGCTGCAGGCAGGCTTGTTACTTTTATAAACCAAGTCTTGTCTAGAGCTGCAACGATTAATCGATTAGTTGTCGACTATTAAACTAATCACCAACTATTTTGATAATCGAATTAGTTCCTCTATGACAGTAAACTCGATATCTTTGGGGTGTGGACAAAAGACATTTGAGGGTGTGGGAAACATTTTTGGACATTTAATGATTAATCCATGATTAATCAACAATGAGCAAGCAGTAGGACCTCAATGAGGAATAAAACATTATAAGATGAAGGAAGAAGCTTTTCGTCGACTGTCGTGAACCTTTTCGTAGTATTCTTAACACCGCCTCTGTCGTTCAGATGGTGAAAGCCATCCAGGTGCTGCGGATCCACCTGCTGGAGCTGGAGAAGGTGAGCGACCTTTGTAAGGACTTCTGCAGCCGCTACATCGCCTGCCTCAAGACAAAGATGAACAGCGAGACTCTGCTGAGTGGAGACCCGGGAAGCCCGTACTCCCCCGTAACAGGCCAGGTCCAGGGCTTCTCACCCACCAAGACTCAGGTAGGGACTCGGGGTGGACTGAACGCATGATCATCACCGCTGGGTGCCATGAACAGTTGGATCCGACAGCAAGTTAAATTATTATTCCTAAAAAAATCAGATTAACATGACAAACACGTTGCTGTTGCCTGCTCTGTGCTCTGCAGACCACCAGCTCCATCTCGGGGACCATCAGTCCCCAGGGTCAAATTGTGGTGCCTGCGTCAGCCCTGCAGCAAGGGAACGTTACTGTGACAGCTGTCAACCCCACCCAGGTGGTTGCAGGTATGTCACCTTGGCATACGACCGCTCCCTCAGGTACTTGACTGTTACTGCAGCTGCTATGTTGTCATGAAGCAGCGGGACACGATAATCAGAGCTGTTTACAGGCAGCTGTCAGTGGATTATATTAATCTGTGTGTGTGTGTGTGTGTGTGTGTGTGTGTGTGTGTGTGTGTGTGTGTGTGTGTGTGTGTTAATTCCAGGTGGCACGGTGTACCAGCCTGTTACAGTCGTCACTCCTCAGGGCCAGGTGGTAACACAGGCTCTGTCTCCCGGGACAATACGCGTCCAAAACAATCAGGTACTCCTTCCCTCCGTGTGACTGTGAGGCTGAATCAGTGCTCCTGAAATGAGGAGGTGTGGAGGCATTAAAGGGGACGTACGCGAGGCCGTGGATCTAACACATTATTTCCTCTGTTATCCTGTGGTAACACAGCTACAGTTAAACTTTATTTGTTTTCTTGAGATCACAAGATATTTATGTCATTATCACGAGATAACGACATGATTAATTCACAAGAAAGCAGTGATGGCTGATGGATGACTTGAACAGTCATGTAGGGAAGGGAAGCCTTTTTCTACATTTGTTTCGTGCTGTTATGCTTTATTCTGAATTAGTCTTTGAGTAAAAACTGAGTGAACGTGATGTTGTCAGTCGAGTTCGCTTCATAGTTTGTCAACATGGACAAATTGTTCCTGGCATCGATTCCAGCAGTTTGTTATCTGGAGATCTCGACTGAATGATCTCGTTATATCAAGAAAACAAATATAATTTAACTCATTATTACGGGAAAACGGAGGAAATATGTTTGACCCATGGCCGTTTTGGTCCTCCTACATGAAGTGGAAAAAACTGGTAAAACCGCTGTTTTTTGTGTCAGTGGTTAAGATAAAAATATGTAATATATTATAAATGATTAACTAATGATCGATTGTTAAGGCAGCCGACTCACAATAAAAGCCTTGTTCAGAAATAGGAAAGCAAATTTTAAGGAATTTCTATAATTGATAAACATTTGTAGGAAGTGTTATAGTAAATTCTGACTTTCAACGTTTTATTTTATTTATTATTTTGATGTTAAACTCCAGAAGAAGAAAAGTTTAGATGTATCACAGTTGTCCTGATGGATTGTGGTGCCGCCACACTCTCATTCATGGGCTCTCATTATGTTTCATCCAGGAGTGGTTCAGTCCTGAAAGTCCTGTAGCTGTTCTGCAAATACTTTTTAATTTTTAAAAAAATTAAGTTTGGCCCTCGGAGCTAAATTTCATCATGTTAGTGATTCTCTGCACGTGAACTGTAAAAACCTCATCAATCGCTTGTTTTTCACTGGATTGAGTTGAAATTTGTCCCGAACATCCAACAAACCCTAAGGATCATTTACAACATTTATTCTTTTAGATAGTTGTTGCTGAGTGGTTACACTCATCAAATTAATTAATTAACAGGAAGTCATTTTTTTTACAGAACAAAGAATCTGTCATTTTCAAAAAATCATATTTGGCCCTGCATGAAAAACTGACTTTCTGGGTTATTTTGACTGGATTTTCCCAAGAAGGATTATTTTAATATCCTTGAAACTTTTGTGCGTGAAAGTGTTGATAATCAAAGACGTTACATCACTCCTTTATCAAATATAATATTTGATCTATGAATATGTATCGTGTGTTTCTCTACACCCACGGCTGCGGATGTTGTCACTGTTGTTCTTGAGAAAAGCTTCGTCGTGGCTCGTTCAGACGTTGTTCTGTTTAAATCCCAGCTGTTTAAGTGTTGTTGTCGTCTGCGTTCAGCTCCAGCTGCAGTTTCACCAGGACCTGAACCTCTTTAATCACGACGACAACTCAACCAAGAACAAACGTGGTGTCCTACCCAAACACGCCACCAATGTCATGCGCTCGTGGCTCTTCCAGCACATCGGGGTGAGTGTGTGTGTGTGCAGCAAATCTTTGCATGTTTAACACTTTAATCCTTAAAAAGGAAACACTGAGTCATTTCTTCCTCTGCTGCAGCACCCGTATCCAACAGAGGACGAGAAGAAACAGATCGCCACTCAGACAAACCTGACGCTCCTGCAGGTCAACAACTGGTGAGTTCAGGCGTCAGTTTTCAAAAGTTTGAAATATAGAAAATCAAATTACTGAACAATTGAAGGCAAATGTTGTTACTTTAAAAGCAGATGTGGCTTCTCTGTCTTATCAAGCTTGTTTTAACCGTGTTTTATATTTCTTGTTTATTGCTCTCGAAATCCCAGATTTAATTGCATATTTATTTTGTTTTATTTCTCCAAGCTTTGCTAGTTTTGCACCTATTGTATATTTTGAGAGGCACGTTGTAACTTTAGGATTTGAAGGGTGCTACAGAAATAGTTCATTTCCTTCAATTTTTAAGATTTGCTGACAAACTGAGGGTAGAAGACATAATTGTGATCCATTTAAGAATATACCATAAATTCAAAGATAGAAACTTGTAAATAACTTTTAAAAACAAGATGATTAATGTCATATTTCCAAGTCTGAGATTTTAAATCTTGGCCAGCACAGAACTTCCTGCCATCCGTTTGAGGGCCACAGCCTCAGTCATAGAAGGGTAACTCGCTCTTTTTCCACTTTTGTTGCTAGATATATTTATACTACTTTTACACCAAAATCAGAGCGTAAATGCACTAAAACCACTAAAAAAGGCGGTTAACTACTTTCACATTGCCAGCAGGAGAGTTTATCCCTGTTTTTCTCCCCCTTGTGTGTCACATTCGTCATCATGAATACGGCAGGTCGACAGGGAACAGTAGAAAGCAGTAGATCAGATACCTCATCAGAAAACATCCAGACGACGTTAAACTTTTTTAAAGAAGTTTTAATCAATAATAATCTGAATTAGACGCATCGTTTTCTCCAGAGTTGATCACCAAAGTTGCTAATGAGTGAGACGTCTTACTTCTTTCTCACCTCTGTTGAGTTAAACTTGCGCAGCACCAATCAGGCAGCTGATGGAAGCCACTCAGGTAGTTACTTTTTTATCTTTAACTTCAGTCTCTCTTTGAAACTCAGGTTTTTTGACCATCTTTGACTGAGAAAAACAGGTTTGCAGCTTGATTGAGGGAATTTTCGGCAGAGATGTTTTCATCACAGCCTGTCAGGACTAAAGGTTTAAAGCTCTACAGGACACTATAACAACACGTTCCAGCCGGTACTAAACCAACCTGTGTTTGGTGTCTCCAGGTTTATAAATGCACGGAGGCGGATCCTGCAGCCCATGTTGGACGCCAGCTCCTCTGAGACACCAAAAGCCAAGAAGAAGACGCCTCAGAACCGGCCACTGCAGCGCTTCTGGCCCGACTCCATCGCCGCGGGGGGAGGAACTCACCAGCAAGTTACCATGCCAGACGGTACGCAGCACTGTTCTACATGTAGTGAAGACTTTATTTCAGGGCACTCGGGGTCAACTCAACGTGAAGCTATCAGAACGCTGATGCAGATTTTTATACAACCTCATATTACTTGTGACAAATAATCAATAACGGTTGAAGTTCATCGTCTGGCTGCACCAAATTGATTTTAACAACAGCGTCAGAACAAGGCCGTATGTATTTCACTGTGAATGTGCTGCTTGTGTGTTTGAGGCAACAAGTCGTCTGCCTCGAGCTTCAGCTGGGACAGTAAACTACAGAACTCGTTCTGTTCTAAGCTGTAAAATAATTTATTTCATGGGCTTTAAAGTCCAACTGAACTTACATTTAGGGATGCAGGGTAACCGATAATTATCTGCATCTCATCGTCGATATAGATAAAATAATTTCACAAATGTATTTCTTGAAAAAAGTTACTTAGCTGTAGTTTATGCACACCTGAGCGAGTGAAAGGCTTCTTCTTCTCTGTGTTTATTGGTGGATCGCAAACCAACTTGCATACAGCCTCCGACAGTTTCGCTGTGTAGATGCTGCGCTGGTGAAACCAATGAAAGCAGTTTGGCTTCAGATTATCAGCTGGAATTCAATTAATGGCTGATAGCTGATAATAGACATTTCCCATTATAAGGCTGATAATTTATCATAGATCCCTCTTAAATTGTCCACTTCTTTGGTCTGAAACAGTAAGCTCCTGTAACCAAAGTGACAAATTAATATTTGTATATCTTTTGTAGGTAGTGGTGGTGGTATGCACCTTTTAAAGCTGTTTGTGAGCAGCCAATAAACACAGAAGAAGAACAACAGACACGCTGTTGTCGCGCTCATGACGTCAAACTGCTGCACATGTGTAGAGCCACGCGCTGTAGACCTGAGCCACGCACGTCGTCTGGTGAGGACGTTTTTTTACAAGAAGAAAACGACACGAGTGAAAAAATCTCATCACAGCTGGAATATCAGATAAACCATCTTTGCTCACTACGTCTTAGCCGTTGTTTCACTCAGGTGTGCATAGAAAAGCATAAAATGTCAGTTTCTATCATCGGTTATTTTATCGGCCGAAAAAAATCCATATTGTGCAAGTTTCCATACAGCCAGTCAAATCTTTGCAGTTACGTCTGTGTTTCATCAAACAGACGGTCACACTGAGCCAGACAGCAGCTACACGACAAAACAAACCACATTTACTTCCTGTTAAAGTCTCTCAAAAATGAACACACGTCTTGTTCTCAGCTCGAGCTGCAAAGACTAACCACTGAGCTGTAAACTATTAAGTTAATCACCAACTAGTCCGAGTCCTCTGATGTCATCTCGTTACATGTGAATATTTTCTGGTTTCTTTCCTCCTCTGTGACAGTAAACTGAATATCTTAGGGTTGTTGACAAAACACTGATCGACATTTTTCAACATTGTCTGACATTTTAAAGACCAAACAACCGATCGATTAATCGAGGAAATAATCAACAGATTCATCGACAGTGGGAATAATGTTTGTTGCAGCCCGGACTGAACTTTAGCTTGTTGGGCGAGTTAACTGCTGACGTCAGTTTGCAGCTGCTGTGGTTCTTCTTCTCTCTTCATAACAACACGCCGTCTGTCCCTGACATGTAGCCCACAGCGCAAGTTTGTTGACTTTGTCTCAACCAAATTTAAATCATTCATTGTTTTAGACTAAAACACGAAGTTGGAGAGTTGTCGCACTTCAACACGCTGTAATAAAAAGTGTTTTAAACAGTGTTGCTGCCATCCTCAGGTACCATGGTGACCATGAACGTGGAGGGTCTGCAGAGCCTGACATCAGACGGCGCCACGCTGGCGGTGCAGCAGGTGATGCTGGGAGGCCACAGTGAAGACGAGTCGGGGGACAGCGTGGACGAGGACGACGAGGACATGGCCGGGCTGGGCCTGGACAACAGCGACTCATTGCAGTAGAGGACACACTCCCTCACACTCTGATCTACACACACACACACACACACACACATGACGTGCGTAAATAGGTCAGCAGAATGCATGTGCGTTCAGACACACACGACGAGTCATAGCGCGCGCGCGCACACACACACACATTAGGTTTACATAGAGCACAAAGCTACAGGACGTGACGGTCCTGCACTCTTCCAACCCTCCACCCTGCTGAACGGCGGTTTATGCTGCGTGTGTGTACATCAGGAGTTTCATTTCAGAAACCGTTTTATAATTATTTAGTTGACGTATGCGAGTGCACTTTTTTTGTATATTTAAGCTCAAAAAGATTAAATCAAACAAACGGAAGAAAAAAAGAAGTGTTAAAACACCCGAAGCAAGTTTGTAAGCTCCGTTACTAAATGTTGACTGATTCTTTTTATTTCGTCCCCGTCCCCGGTTGAACTCTCATTTTGGATGCCAACACTTTAAAGTTGTATCTGTAAGAGTTTGTCTTCACTTTTTGCATGCTTGTGTTTTGAGTAGATGTGCGCACTCTTACGACTGACTCCACGGCTCGTCGCAGAGCCCGAGTGGAGAGAATGAAAAAAAAAAAGAGGAGAGATGCTTATTTTTATATACAAACATATGAAAGTAGTGTTTTTTTGTTTCATTTTTGTGTTCTCCTGTTTTGTAAGGAATATTTATGTACAGATTCATAATTAAAGCTAGCGACCCTGTTTTCCAGGGTTCTTTGAAGTTTTCTAAAAAACAGAAAAAGAAATTGAATGCTGAAGAAAATTGCTATTTAAATTGGTTTTAAACTTACGATACTAACAAGGCCTTACGTGTTTTTCTTTTCTAAAGAATTCTTGCCAAGAAGCACAAAAACAAAGCGTGACCCTCGGTGAAATTGGTCAAAAAGACACTAAACTGCAGAACGCTTGTGCGGTTCTGCGAAGCATCGTTGATAATTTTACTTCATCCGTGAGAGATCTCTCGCTGCAGTGCTCCGATTTTTTAAATACAGCCTCATTGTGTATACCATCCATCTTTTAATCATTTTACAGTAGTAGCGTAGGCGTCACTTTCTCAAATGCACAATCCAGAACACTATGCTGATCACACAATCACAAAAGGGTCCGACTGTGAGACCCCTGGAGCGGCAGCATCCACAGTGACATGAACTCCATCATCATCAACACGAAGAAGCAGCAGCAGTGGACTTTTTGCACGCATTAAACTTTTATTTATGTACACGCGACTGCGCTGAAACAAAGAGGAAGTTGGACTCTTTGTTGTTGCCGAAGCGCTGCGGCCTGTCGGTCCCCCCGACACTACAAACTGATGTAGTGAAAGATTTGACAGCTCGTTATCAATATGTTGATATTACTGCACAAATTTGGGGTGCCTCTCGTTTGAATATCTGTAATATTGTACTGTACAACAGTTGTCTGTCAATAGTTGCAGTAATCTGGTTTCTATCCCTCTTGTAAAGACTTGAAATGCAGCCTGAAGAGGAGGGGGTGTAGTGACGGTGAGCTCTCGGTTCCTCACGTGCGTCTGTCTTGCTTTTTATGAAGCGTTCTTCACTTTTCTCTCGTCTGTTTTGCCTTAGAGCTTTCTATTTTGGAATAAACGATGCCTAACTCTCAGCCGTGCACCGTCTCTTCTCTCTGCTCCGTCAGGATGAGTGTGGATAGAAGGATCTGTCTCTCCGGTGTAAAACAGTTTGTGTCTTCTAGTTTTTGGTTGTGTGGAAACATCCGAGGTAACGAGGTGGTTCAGTTGTCTGCGCTCTGAGTCGGAGAGTTTTGAGCCTCTTCTCTCTGAAAGACGACAAAGAAAAGGAAACACAGAAACATCAAAACAAGTAGAGCTGATGATCCAACTGGACAGAAAAACAAAAACACGCGCGGTCCGACTGAAAGTCCCAAAATCAAAAATACAAGTAGGCATTGATTAATATAGAAAATGTGATAAATTTATATTTATGTAAGGGAAAAGAATACAAATTAATTAATAAAATGGAATGTTAAATTGAATAAATAAGGGAATTAATGAAAAGGTAAAAAAAAAAAAGCAAATGAAATCAGTAACATTGTCACATTTATCATTTTGGGTGCATTTAATTTCATATAATTTATTTATTGAGCCTTTTCTTTATTTTTGATTTTTGATTTTTGCTTCCTTGGCTTTGAAGGAACGAAATCACCAAAATCAAGAAATAAGTAAATATGTCTTGATGATAATACTAAAAATAATATTATGCATTTTAATTTAATTTATAAAATGTGAATCAATTGACATTTAATTTGATTCTGTATTTATTTACCTTTTTATATCTTAATTTCCTATCTTTCCCCAAATATACATTTAAAAAATATATTTATTTACGTATTATCTGGAAAAATGCAAAGGGAAAAAAGTACATAAATGAATGCATTTAAAAATTAATCAAATTAAATGTGAAAGTAATTAAATAGATATAGAATCAAATTAAAACAAATATTAATTAATGTCACATTTTATAAATTAATGCCTACCGTAATTTTTAATATAATTTCTGGTGCATTTAATGGCAAATAATTATTTATTGAGATTTTGGCAGTTTCAGTCCTCCGTACGAGGCCAAGCATGTTTTTAAGCTGCAACACTTTTCAAAAGGTTCTTGAAACATCTGACCTGCAGGACTCCGGAGCAATTATTTATAAACTTTCACATTTTATTAATCAATTTATTCATTTTTAAAATGTATTTTTTATGTATTATCTTGAAAAATACAAAGAAAAAAAGAATACAGATGAATACGTACATAAATACATTTCAAAATGAATAAATAAAATTATTTCATGCTTATTTATTTTGAATAACAATTTTGGTGCAATTAAAGACAGAATTTATTATCTTACATATATCATAAAAATTTAAATCTTGGGTTTGAGAGTGCCGACTTACATATTCAGAACTTTTTAATCATTTTTAAGTTTCTTAATCCACCAAATATGCAGAGTTTTGATTAATCAGTCAATTATTTTCTTGCTTTCTGTTTGTTTGATTTATAAGATGTTGAAAAATGTCGATCAGTGTTTCGTCCTCAAGCGTCTTGTTTTGTCCACAACTCAGAGATATTCAGTTCAGAGTAAACTTTTTTTTTCTCCAAAGAATATTAAGATAATTACTAGTTACTGTGTCATCTATGAAGTAAACGATCTCTGAATCGTTGCAGCTCTAAAGTGAAGCACACGTCATCTTAGATATCTGATTAAAAAGTGAAACTTTTGGTTTTGATGTGCAGAACATACAAAACACTTTCTTATTCTAGGAGTTTGATTTACGTGTGAACTTGTGGGGATTTTTCAGGGATAATCAGGAGTTCAGAGGTAATTTAATGAGGGAAAAATTGAAATAGTTCTCGGCCTGTTTGCTCACGGACTCCTGCAGTGATCTAAGTTTGTCAGAGAGAGTTTGGTGACCAGCAGAGCACACGGAGACAAGGCCCGGTTTATGTTCTCGTATCACAGGATCCAAATGGTGAAAGGAACTCGGTGTCAAGTTTAACATTTCAAAGCGTTCACCATATAAAGGCAGCTGAAATCAGGCCAATGGGACGACCCCGCCAGCTGCTGCAGTCGGACTCTATTACAGAGGAGAACCAGCTGTCGGTCCAACAGCTGGTTCTGTGCTGTGGCCAGTTAGTCAGAGTTTGACTGGAGGAACTGGACGGGTTCACTCATGTTTCTGTTTAAACACAAATCCTGTGATGAAGAATGAAGAACATTACAGTGAGGATTCACTGCTCGTCGTTATATGTGACAGTAAATTATTAGTCTTTAGGTTTTGGACTGTTGGTTCGAAGTCGTCACATTTATCACTATTTTCAGACATTTTAAAAAACTAAACAATACATCAATTAATTGTAAAAATAATCAGTAAATATTGATTATAAAAATAATTACAGTGCTGATGCTAATTTGTCAGTCGGACTTGAGACTGTGGAGGATTGAAACTGGCAATATTAAAAGTAAATAAATAATTTTTAAAAAAGGTTCAATTTAATCGCAGCAAACATTGTGAAATTATTTGACATTTCTGTAAGTTGCTTCTGTATATTTTCCATTTTTAAATGTATTTATTCATTTTTTTTTTTTTTTTGCTGTCTTCTTTTCCAGTTTTATCTTGCAAGAAAATACACAAATTTAAACAGAATATAAAATATAAATATGTAAATAAATAAATATATATTTTTAAAATAATTACTAAATTAAAAAATAAAATGGTAAAACAAATTGGTTAGTATTAGTTAATAAGTAGGGGCATGAATACAAAAGTAAATAAATACTGAAATATCTGGTAATGTCACATGTTATAAAATTAATGATTTATTTTCAGTTTTATCTTTATTGTATTATTGGCATGTAATTTATTTATTTATTAATTTTGGCAGTTTCAGTAAATAAGTCCTTATTTTAATCTCTTGTTTCGTCACATCTGGAATATCTTTATGAAACAGAAGCAGCTAAATGGAACTCAGCCATCATTAATTTAGTTATTCACACCGGTGATTTTCCCGCTGTGAAACCTTTTTTGGGATCAGGTTTGTATTTTTTGGGGCTCAAAGGTTCAGTTCTGGTCTTGTGTTCTCAGACCAGCCTCAGTGGGTCTGCCCCCTGTAACAGAGGCAGGACCAGCTGTCGGTGTACTGACCTCCATCTGTTGGCGGATCCAGCTGAGCGAATGTGTGATACGAGTGTAAACGCCCGGCTTGTTCCTCATCGCGCAGCCGATTCCCCAGCTGGTGGCTCCGACCAGCTTCCACACGGACGAGTCCTCGCAGGCCAGAGGGCCGCCGCTGTCGCCCTGACGACGGACAGACGGACGCAAACAAACAGGTGAGACATTCTTTCAGGGTCTCCGTCTCACTGAGCACATCACCGATCCTCCAGGGCCTCGCCAGCAGTGACACGAGCAGTTTCTGTCACTGACGTGGAGGTCAGTTTGTTAAAAGCCTTAAAACTTGTTTCAAAGAGTTCACATCTGCTCATGATTCATTTATATTCACCCAAAAGACAAATGTTTACAAAACAACTCTCCACATTTGCATTACAGAAAGAAAACCTATATTTTTCTGGTAATCAGTAAAAAGATGCAGCAGGAACCTGAAAACAATCAAAACACTGAAGCTGTAAAATCCACGATTAGTAACCTGGATTTTTTTTTTACCAGGTTTCAAAATGACCAATAGATTTTCTCTCCGAGACAATAATGTAACTTTTACATTATATTACATTTTATTTTAATTTCAAACTACATATAAGTTTAGTATGTAGTAACCATTATTTTCATTTTTCGATTAATCTGCCGATGACAAATAAAGTTTTGAAAAATGTTTGTTTTATTTCTTTTTGGCAGTTTCAGTCCTCCATAGTCCTGACATTTTTTTAATTTATTTTTTACGTATTTTGTCAGCGTAAATTAATACAGAACAGAAACGTCAATTTGTCACATTTTATATATTAATTAATGCCTAAATTGATTTTGAATCATTTTCGGTGCATTTAATGGCATATACATTTATGTATTGAGCCGTTTTTTAAATTTATTTTTGGTTTTGGCAGTTTCAGTCCTCCATAATCCTGAAATATTTACTTTTTTACATATTTATTTATGTTCTCTATTTATGTATTTTATACATTTATAAATCTAAAAACAAATAAATTATTACATAAACGGGAAAATAAAATGTCAGCGTAAAAAAGGTAAATTAATACAGAAGCAACTTATAACAGAAATTTCAGTGTCACATTTTATAAATTATTTAATGCCTACATTTATTTTTAAAATATTTGTTGGTGCATTTAATAGCATATAAATGTATTTATTGAGCCATTTGTTAGTTTTGATTTATTTTGGCAGTTTCAGTCCTCCATAATCCTGAGCCTCAACTTTTTTTTTTTTTTTTTACCTATTTATGTATTTTATAAATTTCAAAATGAATACATGATGACATAAAATGGAAAATAAAATGTTAGTGTAAAAAAGATAAATTAATAAAGAAGCAACTTAACAAAAATGTCAATTTCTCAATTAACTAATGCCTACATTGATTTTTAATCATTTTTGGTGCATTTAATGGCATATTTAAATTTATTTTGGCAGTTTTCATCCTCCATACTGAGCCTGAAATATTTACTTAGTTTTGTATTTTATTTTTTTATTCATGTATTTTATACATATAGAAATTTAAGAATGAATCAATGATTTGATAAAATGTTAAAGTAAAAAAGGTTAATTAATACAGAAGCAACTTATTACTGGAATGTCAACTGATGTCACATTTTATATATTACTGAATGCCTATATTGATTTTTATTATATTTTTTGGTGCATTTAATGGGATATAAATATATTTATCGACCTATTTATTAATGTTGGCAGTTTTAGTCCTCTATACTCCTGAACCTGATTGACAAATTAGCATTAGCACCGTCAGATTCAGGAGCCGCAGCGAGATTAGTGCTGCAACTAACGATTATTTTCATTATCGATTGATCTGTAGATTCATACGTGTGATTGACAAAGGACAAAAAGCAGGAAAATATATGAATGGACTACTTGCGGAGTGACATGAAGACATGAATCAGAGGCACAGAAAACGTTGACAGCGGTGAGCGGTCATTATGACCCGTGCCTCGGCCCGAGGTTGACTGCTGTGAAATCAGTGATTCTGGGTGTTTAAATCTTAAATAAACGGGTCTGTACCTGACAGGTGTCGGTTCCTCCCTCGAGGGAACCTGCACAGATCATCCAGTTGGAGATGTAGCCCTGGTAAACCTCCGGCTGGTTGCAGGTCTTCGTGGAGAGCAGCGGCACCATCGCTGAGCGCAGGACCACACTGATCCCTCCTGGAAACATGGCGGTTATCACACTACTGCTGATTTCAAATGAGAAGAGGAATCAGCTGATTTCATTATCAGACCTTCTTCGTCAGTCGCTCCCCATCCTGAGATCCAGCACATGGTGCCCTCCTCAAACTCCTCCCCGTAGTTCGGCAGACAGATGGGCTGCACGAAGCCTACGGAGGACAGTCTCAATGAACTACAACTCCCAGAGTATCAGACACACAGTTTCATCATCATCAACATCTGTCAATCATGCAGAAAAATCAAGAAGCCTGATGAGTGAACTGAGAAGCTGTAGTAGAGGAGGTCTGGACGGATCTATGAATGAATGAATGAATGAACGGACCGAGCGGAGGACGAGAGCGATGAACGACGTCATTATTACCATCAAAGACCAGCGCTGTGGCCAGTTTCATGAGAGCGATGTCGTAGTCCAGTCCTTTGGGTCTGTAGCGGGCGTGGTAAATGATCTGCTCCACGGCCAGAGACTGAGCTCCGTTGCTCGGCTGCTCCGTCAGACCCACGTGCACCGCCCACATGGACGGGAATGCAAACCTGACGGGGAGCAGAAAAACATTTCTGTCAACATTCAAGCCGAGTCAGAGGCTGCGACCTCACCAGGCTGAACTAGAGGAGTAATCTGATTCCAGCTTTTACAACTTTAGCTACACACTGTGGAGAGTTCGTGCTCTCGGTTTACGCAGCAGCAACATCTAACACCTTCTTCCATAATGGAGGAAGTCTCCAGCTACTTCAGCTGTTTAGGAGAACGCTGCAATGGCTGTTTTACTGTGAAGCTCCAGAAATGTTCTGTGGACTACGAGACGTCACCTGACTTTCATCAGCATGGAGGGAGGAGATGATGACCGAGTTTTCTTTCATCTTTGGGTGAACTGTTCCTTTAATGTCATTTTATCACAGAGGGTTGTGTAGGACGGTTGTGACTCACCCGTACACACAGTGCGCAGCAGTGAGGATCCAGCGTGAAGCGACGACGGAGCCTCCGCACACGTGTTCATTTTCGAAGTGGAGACTGACCTGCCAGGGGAACTGACCCGGCCTGGAGAGGTTCCCCCCGACGATACGAGTGCTGTACTGAGGCCTGGAGCCGCACTCTGAGGACACACGGGGAGGTCAGAGGTCAGATAGTGCACAGAGTAACACACACTGGGTTAACACCAGGAGCTGCTGGGCTGACACTGGCAACATCACCAGACTCCCTTCACAAATGTAGTGATTTTAAGAGTTGTTTCATGAGGAGAAACTTAAACTTTGTGAAACTCTGTCTTCTTGTAAATTCAGCATTAAATGTAATACATGAAGCCAACTATTAACCACAATTTTACCAGACTCCCTTAACAAATCAGCTAATTTAAGGAGTTGAGTAGCATAAAACTTTATAAACATTATGAAACACTATCTACAACAAATTCTGAATCATTGTCTCCTTCTTGTAAATTCAGCATTAAATGAAAACAGTAAGTTGTTTGTTTCCTGTGTCTAAAGTCTGACCTGCCAACATTTAGCAGCTGTTTGAACACACTGTTTACACTGATTTCACCATTTACACTCAATTTATGAAAGAAGAAACATTTTATTGACGCTAAACATGTCACATTTTACAAATACACTAAACAGTAACCAGTATAGGCTACTTCTTAGTGAAAGTCACCAGACTCCCTTAGAAAATCACTCAATTTAGTGAGTTGTTGAGTTAGGAGAAACTTTCTGAAACACTGTCTCTGACAAATTCTTCATTGTTTGGGCCTTTTTGTAAATTCAGCAAATGTCCAACATCAATTTATTTTTTATTGTGATGTACGTGTTGATTTATATATTCACAGCTCTGAGCTCAAGACAAATTGTTGGAGTGGCCCTTTAAAGCTTCGGCTGTGAGCATTTTGGATTAAAAATATCAGTATCAAACTTTACAAATCTAGAAAAATGTAATCTTGGTACATGCAGACACACATGCACAATACAGACAAACACAAACACACTCATGCACACACACACACTACGTCCATACTTGTGATGTCATCACAGTAACAAAGACACACACAGAGGAAACACACACATCTGAACACCATGCAAGAAGCTCATGTGCTCCTCTCGACTCCACCTCATAGAAAAAACAGTTCACTCAGTCTGCAGTTTGTTTTCTCACCCAGACATTTCAGAGTGGTCACCGCCCCTGAGCTGCACTGACTCTTACTGTGGCGAAACAGGAAGTGGAGGTCAGGTAAAACTCAGCAGACATGAAGAAGTATGAAAGTTTAACGTTTGAGTGTCTGCTGATGTCACGGAGCAGAAACCAGAGAACATCATGATCTCTTCTAAAACTTGTCAGGAGACATTAATGTTAACTCCAACTCAATTCAAATACAGGTGTGCCTCCTTCCTACCTGAAGCTGGTGGCGTTCTGGAGCTTGATGATCTGTGATTGGCTGAGGTTCAGGGACACCAGGTTGAACTGGAGGTCCTGCTCGATGGAGGTCAGAGACACGAAGAACGTCTCCACGTACCTGAAACACAGAACAGACGGCTGAAGATGAGACCGCTGACGTTTTAACCTGCAGCAAAGTTTTTAAATTGTGTTTTTTTGCTATGATCAGACAAATGACTGTAATGTAAAGCCGTTTAATGTCACACAAACGCCTGAGCAGAGCAGGACGATCCAGACGTGTGGATATGGATTATTATCAGAACATAAGAGAAGAAAGATGAAGAGGACAGCGAGGACCTGGAGTATCCGAGCTGTTTGCAGGCAGAGAGTCCCAGCATGTTGTTCCAGCCCTCTGAACACACCGTCCTCCAGACTCCGCCCCTCTGCACCTGCAGGACGGAGCTCCGCCCACTCAGACGCACTGACACAATCAGACACACACACACACACACACTTAATTAAAGGTCACGAAATGTGATAGAAACCAGTTGGTTTTGTTTCCTATTAAACTTTGAGAAGAAGCAACAAGTTTTCTACATTTGTTTCATTTTTGTTTGAGTTGAATTTTTCAATCCAGATATAAAAAAATATAATTTAGAAAACAAACAAAAAACATTTTAGTCACTTTTTTAGTGACAATTTTATTCCTACTACTTTACTACTTTTAACTAAAATCATTCTACAGTCTACAACAGAAAACATATTTATCTAATCAGGTGTGTGTGTGTGTGTGTGTGTGTGTGTGTGTGTGTGTGTGTGTGTGTGTGTGTGTGTGTGTCTCTCACCACAGCCGAGCTCGTCCTCTCCGTTGTCACACTGAACATCTCCGTCGCACTGATTCGAGCTGCTGATGCATTTAGACGACGAGCCGCAACGAAACTTCCCCACACAGCTCAGACCCACTGTGTACACACACACACACACACACACACACACACACACACACACACACACACACACACACACACACACACACACACACACACACACACACACACACACACACACACACACACACACTTTTTAAATCATCTTGACTGTGAAGTTTGTTGGTTTGTTGCATGTTTTAGTTGAATGCTTCAAGGGGACAAAATGTATAATCACAAAGAAAACTAAATAAATAACTTTCAGGGCCCCGAAAATCTATAAAAGGCCCTTTTGAGACCAACTTTAAGGAAGAAACAGACCCAACAGACACTTCAGAACTGAACTGATTCACGCTGCAGCTGCTGTTGAACAAAGTTTAATAATAAACTCACTAATAATACTCTGATCTCAGCGCCCACGTGTCTCTGAGGCTCTGAGTCGAGGTGTCGTTAACTTTAAATCTGCTGCTGCTCGTTTGTGTCTCATCGGTTGTGTCGGAGCGAGACGCAGTTCAACACGTGTGATTCCAGCTCAGCGTTTGTTCAGATAATCATCTGATCCTCCAGCCGTGTAAGCTGCGATCTGCTATGGACGGCGACCCAGCGCCATTTGACACCAGTGACTTCCCAGCAGTGTTTATGTGATGGGTGCCGCCACTACACCTCATCATAGAGAGCCAATCAGAGAGGACCAGAGAGGATGGGGGGGGGCAGGGAGACACGTCAGCTTTAATATTAAACCCTGACTGTGAAGTTAAAGTGCTGACTTCTTTATTTAAGGCTGTCTGAAGATGTTGTGGATCTCAGAAACGGACGATATTAAAGATAAGATAAGACTTATTGATCCGTCACTGGAGAAACTCATATCATAAATAAATAACACGTTCTAACTGTGTGAATAAAAACAGTAAAATATATATATCGACCCATAAATGGTGAAATCATTCAATGAAAACTCAGCACAACTATTCACATCAGTGTGATTGTGATTTATTAATATTAACATTACTTTAAAAGAAGCTCTTTTTTCCAATGCCGCTGTTTTCTTTTTTACCTTTATTTCATCAGCCAGGTTTCCATCCAGCAGGACGGCAGAGGACATTTTTAAAGAATTGAAATCGAAAGTTATTTTGAGTTGAGTTTTGTCGCCTCGTCTTAACCGCGACAACAAAGCTCATGAATAACCACAGACACTCTGTCTGCTGTGGTTACATTGATGTTACACTTCGTCAAAATATCTTTTTAAGCTCTCGATACAGAGCCAAAGTCAAACTGAAACATCCGGAGCCTCATTTAATATCCCCGGGACATTTGTAATGTAAGATCAGATGTATTTTTGTGAAGATTTATCTTGTTAAGAGAAAGTGTTTGGGGGCAGCAGGGTGCTCCAGTCGGGCCATCCATCGCTCCATCGCTCCATCCATCCATCGCTCCATCCATCCATCCATCCATCCCTCCATCGCTCCATCCCTCCATCGCTCCATCCATCCATCCATCCATCCATCCATCCATCCCTCCATCCCTCCTGTTCATCAGTAAGAAATCAACTACTGGTGGAAACGATCAAATGATCACAACATGCCCAGTAAAAAATTAAAATCACCCAGTCTGACATAAATCTGTAGTTACTGCAGCAAACATTACAAATGAACCTCTGAGTCGTTTCACACACCGAACTCATCTAAACTGAAGCAGAAAGCTATTTTTTTTTACACATTATGTGTTTTGTTGGATAAAATCACCTGTATTGATAAAATCTGCCAACAAGAATCTGACGTGTCGACAAAGAGAACAGATGGCATAACAGACGAGGTGATGAAGACGGTCTGGACCGAGTGTGACATCTGATACTAATCCGTGTGATCCGGGCTTCTCTACTGAAGAACATACGGAAGTCAAAGAGTCCAGAAACAAGCGGGAAGTAAACAAGGTCACAAATCAGAACATTAAAACTAAGATCTGATTCAAATCTGCTGTCAGCTTTGCACTCTGGGGTTTATGTCGGGTTTGAGTGGGTAAATTATCTGGAACTTTACAAAAACGTCCAACGTTACAGTTTAAGAGTGAAGCAATTATTATTATCATACAATCAAATCCTATTTTTAAACGTTTGAATCTTGTTTTTAGAGTTTTAATGTTTTTATGTGACAGGAATGTTCATCAGAGGTGAAGATCTAAAATGTCTGCTGGTATCTGCGGTTCAGAGACGTCAGACTGTTACTGACTGAACACAAACTGATGTCAGATATCAAACGTGATACTTTCTTCATGTTAATCCTGCTGCTTCCACATGACATGAAGCTGCTGTGAGTTAAAGTGACCTCAGGTGTTCTGTGTGGGTGGGATCTGAGTTGTGTAACAGGTAAGGACCTCATCAAACATTAATGGAGCAGAGTCAGTCCACGCTTCGCTGCCTCCATTATCGGAAAATAAGTTGACTGAGCTGAGCTCCTCACCTCCGAGTCCGATCCCGAGAACCAGAGTGACGGCGACCACGACGCAGGAGGCGATGAGCAGCTCGAGGCGGTGGGCCAGCAGTCTGCTCCTCCAGCTTTTGTCCAGGTCGTCCTCTAAAGAGACGCAAAACACCGTGAACATCCACTTCTGTTCAGATATCCAACAAAATGAGCTTTTTTTATGATCTGTGAAATAAAATATTCTACGAAAGAGCTACATCACATCTGGTCAGAAGCAAAGTGGCAAATTCAAATTAATTTCTTGTATCTTAATATGTGAAGCGGACACAATCTAAACTAAATAAATAAATGGCTCAATAAAGAAGTAAATATGCCGTTTAATGTACCAAAAATAAATGAGTGTTTGCTCACATGGTCTCCAGATATGGAGGACTGAAACTGCTAAAACCAAAAATAAATAAATGGCTCGATAAATAAATTAATATGCAATTAAAAGCACCACAAATATTACTAAAAATAAATGTACAGAAGTATTAAGTTATCAAATGTGACATAAATTAAGTTTTACTTTTGTATTTATTCCACTTTTTAGTAACTTTTCCAAATTTTTCTAGTTAATTTATTAATGTATGTTTTATCTTGCAAAATGAAAAAGGGAAAGGAACAGAGATAAATACAGAAATAAATGAACAGCTCAGTAAAGAAGTAAATATGACATTAAATGCACTAAAATAAAATAAATGTACGACAGGCATTAATTAATTTATAAAATGTGACAATGTGATATTTCTGTTTTAATTTCCTGTTTTATTTATTTACCTTTGTATTAATCCCCCAATCATTATCTTTATCATTTGTTTTACCTTTTTATTTATTCATTCAGTCGTTAAAAACTCGTTTTCTCTCACCGTGGATGAACGGCTGCACCTTGGTGATTGGCATGGTGGGGCTGGGTGCAGGTTTGGCAGGACCGGTCTCTGGGTTCGGGTCTCCGGAGAGGCTGCCCAGGGGGCTGACGTTCAGCGTGTTGGGGGTCTCGACCACGGGGAGGTCCTCCTCCGTCACCGACACCACCTCGATGGTAGAGGGGTCCGGTTCCTCGGGAGCTTCTGCCTGAGGTTTCTACAGGGGGCGACAGAGAGACTAATGATCAGACAGCTGATTTAATTAGTGAGCTGCACAGATGTTTGGGCTGAAAGGCCAGTCTGCACTCGAGCTCTGACGTCAGACGGACTGCAGGATTAACTCAGTGGTGAGGAGTCGTCAGGACTGACAGTGCAAAAGCACAAAGCTGAATATTTGCTTCCTTCAATAAGGACACAAACGTTTCTTTCTTCACGGCTCCAACACCTTTTCTGAAGGAACATTTAAGCACTTTTCAAGAACTTTCAAGGAACATTTTTAAGGTTTTTTCAGCATTTACAGCTGTGGTAAATTATATATTTATAATATGTTCACGTCTTTAACACACTGTCCCCTTCAGCTCCTCATTTATACATCTACCATTTAATTCAGGCTTCTAACTGCTGATCATTTTCACTGTTGCTTCATTTTTTTGTGTTATTAATCAATCAAGCTTTCAAAACCCTAAAATAATCTATCAACTTTAGGGATGTACGATAATACATACGTGCAGGGGATTGAGGGGGGATGAGGGGGGATGAGGGGGGATGCCGTCCCCCTTGTCAGCAAAATTACCAAAAAGCATCCCCCTTGTCAGCCTGCCATCACTCTGCATCCCCCAGCAGCAGAGAGTCAGTGGAAGCCGCAACAAGCTGCACAGAGCAGGTCGCGCCGGCAGGAAGTCAGAGACACAGGAACGGCATAGAGCATCCGGTCAATTTTCAAAATAAAACACCCTGTGCAGACTCCCGATTGGCGTGACATGGGGGCTTATGTTCTGTTGGTAATTGTCCTGTTTGTGCTGGTTTACAGTTCAACCATTAGTGAGGCAGCTGTTACATTTCCTCACACCAGCTGTTTTATCCCCCGTTGAAGCGCACTCTGCTGGACAAACTATGTCATTACACCTATTACAAATTAGCCCAAGCATGTTTTTCTGCATTATAGTTTTTAAATATTAGGTTTTCATATCGGTGCATATCGGATACTGATATATCTGTGAGAGGCTGATATCAGCCGATAAATCGGTCGGGCTCTATTATTTTGCACAATGTTCATTTTGTGTCCTTCAAGGAATTTAGATGGTAAAAAATTCCAAGCGGTCATGTAACTTAAAATGACCCTGCTTGTAGTGTATTGTGAGAAACATGAGAAAACCCTGCCTGAATAAACTCAGTCCACTGCGTACAGTTTAAAGGTGTATTTACTCATTACTTTAATACAGTTATAAAAAGACATTTGTAGCAGGGAGAGAAGGAAGATAACTGGATAAAATGGAATTGTAGATTTAGAAATGTCAGTTATGGTTAAGGCGTCAACAATGTCCTTTGGGAGGTGTACAGGTGTGTCAGGGCAGGGTGCTGCTCCCATTGAGCCATCCCCCCTGTTAAAAATTAACAAATCACCTACTGCATACGTGTATATACATGTATGTATTTACTGTATAATATGAGTCGATCAATTACCTGATAATAAGCCTTTTTCTGATTATTAGAATCAGTGTTTTTTTTCTGATAGTCGACAAAATCAATTCATTTTAATATGAATAGAATAATCCTGAATATCGTAGTTTGAACAATATTTGATCCTATCTTCCAGCTGCTGTTCAATAAACACATATTAATTATTTTTGCATCCGTTCAAAGTTTAACACCATTAAAATGTAGCTGCATCACAACTCAATCTGCAATCTGCAAAGTAACAAGTAACTTAACTTATTAGAATAGTATTTGCCTCAAAAATGTCGACGAGTGGAAGAATAAAGTAGCAGAAAATGGAAAAACTCAAGTACAAGTACCTCAAAATTGTACTTGAGTAAATGTACTTAGTTACATTGCATCACTCGGCATAATAACACGTTAATTCAACTTGAGGAGACCTGATGTTCTTCTTGCAATATGGTGTAAAGAAACATGGTACATCCCTGATCAGTTTACAATAATGTGTCTCATCGCCTGAATGTAATCATCTGTAAACTTACTGTGGGGGGAGGTGCTGAGTCAGCAGCAGCAGTGTTGGCAGCAGGATCAGCTAAAAGATAAAAAAGTGATGACATCGTTAGAGGACAGAGAAGAAGGGAAGAAGAAATGATGAAGAAAAACAACGAGGAGCCCTCAAGAAGGAAAAAGTCTGGATGAGTTTAATCCAACGTACCGATCTCCACGAGGCTCTTCGTCATCGTGCCATCGTCCACACTCAGCTGAGCTTCGTCTAGGACCATATCCTCCCCTCTCTCCTGGTGTCTCTCCCTGCTTCCTCTCTTTTATTCCTCTTTTCCTCCTCTCTCCGTCTGTTAATGACCGCCCTCCTGCCGTGCTACACTGAGGTACAAAGAGACACCTGAGCAGGTGAGCGCTGCCACTCGCAGAGGGGATCAGGTGACCCTGCACCTCCCACTCTGAGGGTAAGATTACAGACTCGAGTGTCCCCAAAGTGTCCCGGGACTCAGTGAGGAGGAGGAAGCAGCTGGACGGGCCTCACTGTCCAGCTGCTTCCTGCAAACACACTCAAACATCATCAGTGAAATATGTTTTAAATGTCTTTTAAAGGGTCAGTTCACCCACAGACACGCAGGTAGTTCTGGTTTTAAGTAGTCCAAACACATCAGGGTGAAAAACATTTCATCTGCGTTCGGAGGGGCAGAAAGTAGCTCCCATGAAAACTGAGGCGTGTCGATAAGACAGTGTTTTCGTTTCTGTAAAGACGTTTCTGTTGAGTGTTTCAGAAATTATGAATTATTGGGGTCCAAACCTTCAACTTTGGGCAAATATTTAATGCTCATATGTAAATACATCATTAACAGGTACGTCAAATTACCAGTCAGCTTAAATACTGAAAACATTTACAGGTTTTCAGCTGAGAATGATTAGATTTTTTCCATTTTTCAAACATTTCTAGCAACTAGAAATGTAAGAACACTGAAGCTGATCGACTTAGACACCAGTAGAGGGAGCTGAAGAGTAATGAAGAAAAGCTGAGAGGAATGTTAGTAAAAGTTGTTATCTGGTTATCTGTTGATATGAGAGAATCAACAATAAATTAAAGTTTTAAACATTTCACCTTTGAGATAAGTTATTTTATTTCCCTCACATGAAACTGAACATTAGATTTAATGAATGTTTCTGAGTTTGTGTAAAGTTTGTAAAGACCCACTGCAGCTTACAACAGACTGCTTCAACACAATGATTATAAAAAATAGATATTTTATTTAAAACTATAATGTATTCTACAACGACAATAAATAAAACTAGACAAACAAAATAAATAAGATTAATAAGGTACAGATTAACAACTACAGGCAGCTTCTTTTCTGGAAGTTTTTGTTAAAACAATTTTGCAAAACGAATTTCATCAACAGTTTACTGCATCTCTACATCCATCAATATTTCACATTGCAAATTATTTTGAGTGAACAGCAGTTAAAACCGTCTGCTGAGACATGAAGAGGACAGGTTGAAGTCTACGTGTTAGCAGACAGCCGGCATGCAGCAAACGGAGCAACATTAACTCTCATTTTAACGTCTGTTTTGGTCTCTACCCACATGTGGCTCTTTAGCTGCTAACTTTTCCTGTCTGTTGTTTGGTTCTGGGCGGGGAGTGTACTGTGGGTCTATCAGAGATGATTCACTGGAAACATCTGGAAAAGATGCTGATGAAAGTCGAAACTTCTGTCAGAAAAACACCCAAAGAATTAGATTCAAAAGGTGAAAAGGAGAGCTGATTCAAACTGCAGGATTTTTTGATTTTGGTTAAAATGACTAATGGACTCAAAACGTTTTAGAGTTGATCCAGTAGATCACGTCAGCCAGCAGCTGCGATTCGGGCTGCGATCGCTGTGATGTAATCTTTTAGTGCAACTTTGCTCGTAAAGTTCGTCCATTAAAAGTCCTTGTTTTTGCAGCTGACAGGCAGATTGTGACTGAAGGATCTCTAACTTTCCTTTAAAAGTAAACCAACCGGAAACAATCATTACCATATCACTCTGTTCAACGCCACCAGACTCCATTGCCAAAAATGGTCGTTTTAACTGTCAGAACGTGGGAGTGATGCCTCAGTCAGTTATTTTGTGACTCACTAGGATGAATCACAGAGTGACTTCGAGAGTCAGTGACTTTGGAAGTCACACAGAAACACAAACTAACCAACATGTCAAGGCAGCGCTGGTCCAGTGACTCTTGAGTTCTGGGAAGCTAAATTGCTAATTTTGTCAATGGAGTCTGGTGGCTGTGAACAAAGCGATATTACAGCCGTTTCTGGTGAAACAAAAGAGATGTTACTATCTAACAAAAAGGTCTTTCTCAATATGCTGTCACACATTTACGTCAGCCTGTCAGTGGTAAAACAAACTCTCTGAGTATGTTTCAACCTTTTCAGCCTGTTTTACCGGAGCCAAAACATTGTGTACCTATTATTCAGTCAGACACTAAAATATGTAAAAATATAAAAACATATATAAATAATATCCTTTAAGGTCTGTAAAAAATGATGCTAGTTAAACAGTTTCAGTTATTTACATACACATTTGAAAATATAAATAGAAAATCCTAAGGGGAAAGACTATACATTTTTCTCAGCACCACATCAAATATACTCCAGGATAGATTATTTTTTCATGTTCAGCAAGGACAGTTATAGGATTGAAAAGTGTGAAATAGGAATCAGAGACATATCAGACCATTGTCCAGTATATATGACTCTGACTATGTCAAAAGAAATAAAATCAACACTTTGGAGGCTAAATATAAATGTATTAAAAGGACAAATGAAGGAAGAGTTTACCAAAGAAATCCAGATGTATGTAAGGGAGAATGATAATGGTGAGGTGTCTCCCTCGGTACTGTGGGACGCGTGTAAAGCTGTGATTAGAGGAAAACTAATTGCTAAATCATCGTATTTGAAAAGACAAAAACAGGAAAAACTCAATAAATTAGAATCAGAGCTTAAAAAACTGGAAAAAGAACATAAAAAAAATGTGGACGAGAGAATAAATCAAGATATCAAAAGGATTAAAACAGAGATAAATGACATCTCGTCACAAGAGATTAAAAAAAAACTTATGTACATGAAGCAGAGATACTACGAAGCAGGAAGTAAATCTACAAAACTGCTGGCCTATAGATTAAAAAAGCAAATGGCAAATAATAACATTTATAAAATTAGGGATTCAGCTACAAATTTACCAAAATATAAGACAGAAGAGATACATAAATGTTTTGAATCATATTATAAAAATCTATATTCCCAACCAAAAATAAATAATAAACATCAGATAGCCACATGGCTAGATTCTTTAAATTTACAAAAGGTGACAGAGGCCCAGAACTCAGCTCTGACAAAGGAAATCACAGCAGAAGAAATAAACTCAGCTATTTCAAAGCTGAAGACAAACAAGGCCCCGGGTACAGATGGATACACCTCAGAGTTTTATAAAGTGCTCAGGGAACCATTGATCCCCTTGATAAATAATGCGTTTAATTGGGTGCTAAAAGAAGGAGAAATCCCAAACTCTTGGAGGGAAGCTTACATTTCGGTTATCCCGAAGGAAGGGAAGGACAAAATGGAGTGCTCTAATTATAGACCAGTTAGTGTCCTTAACCAGGACTATAGACTATTCACCGCTATTTTAGCTAGACGTTTAGAATTAATTTTACCAGACATAATTCACCAGGACCAGACGGGCTTTATAAAACAGAGACAGACACAAGACAACATCCGACGTACATTACATATTATACAAAGCATTATTAAAAAACGAATAGAAGCAATAATATTAGGATTAGATGCAGAAAAAGCATTTGATTCTGTCAGGTGGGATTTCTTATATATGGCGCTGGAGCGATTTGGTTTTCATGAAATATTTGTCAAGACTATACAATCTCTGTATAACAAACCGATAGCCAGGATCAGAATTAACGGGAATCTTTCAAACTCTTTCATGTTAGAACGTGGGTGTCGCCAAGGCTGTTCAATTAGCCCACTCCTATTTGCTATTTATTTGGAGCCCCTGAGTCAATGGATAAAACAAAACGAAAATATAAAAGGTATCAACATTAAGGGAGATGAACAGAAAATAGCATTATTCGCGGATGATGTATTAATATACTTAACACATCCCAATAGGTCTCTTCCAGCACTCATGTCAACACTTGAGGAATTTGGTCTGTTTTCAGGCTATAAATTGAACGTGAGGAAAACCCAAATTCTCACATTTAATTATGTCCCTGATAGACAAATTAGAGAGAATTTTAGGTTTAATTGGGACTCAAAATTTATGAAGTACTTGGGAGTGAACCTGCCACAAGATTTGTCTCAATTGAAATCTTTAAATTATGATGCATTAATATCAAGAATCAAATCTGATATGGAAAGGTGGAATTTAATTCCCTTCACTAGTTTGATCTCAAGAGTGGAAATTGTTAAAATGAATGTACTTCCAAGGTTACTATATGTATTCCAAACCCTACCAGTAGAAGTAACAGACAAAGATTTTATAGAATGGGACAAATTCATCTCAAGATACATTTGGCGGGGGACAAGACCCCGAATAAGATTTAAAACTCTCCAACTGCCTAGAGATAAAGGGGGACTAGCCCTACCATGTCTTAAAAGCTACTATCAGGCTGCACAGTTAAAAACCTTGTGGTATTTATCCAATCCTGCCTACAGTGCGAGATGGAAGGACATTGAATGTCTCACATCAAATGCACATGTTCCAATACAAGCAATAATACATGATAAAAAACTGAGGGAACATCTTCAAGAGGAGTTGAATCCTTGGCTGGGGTTATCCTTAAATATATGGTTTGAGATTATATCAAAGAACAATCTGATTGAGCAGAGCAAGGTACTGCGATGGATCGCACATGATTCAGACTTCACACCAAACACAATAGATAGTAGATTCAGTAGATGGGAAGTGGGACCAAAAATATTTTGGGAGCTTTTTAAAAAGAAGATTATTAAAAGCTTTCAGGATCTAAAAAATCAATATGGATTGGACAATCAGGATTTATACAGATATTTACAAATGCGGCATTATATGGAGCAAAATATAAGAAAGTTCAATTTGGATGAACTTGAGTCTGGCATTATTAAATTATTCATTTCGGCGTATGATTCAGACCAGGGCAAGAAATTAATCGCAAAATTATATAAAGAAATCGAAAGATTAAAGGGCAATAATACAACATATATAAAGGAAAAGTGGGGAAAAGAGGCAGGGAGGATGTTATCAGAGGAGGAATGGGGGTTGGTAAATGAAGGACAGTGGAAAACAACATGCTCCCTTTCATGGAGAGAATATGGCTGGAAGAACATTGTCAGATATTTTATTACACCAGCACAACAGAAGTCTAGAGATACACGATGCTGGAGACTTTGTGGGGAGAATAGAGCCAGTCATTTTCATATCTTTTGGGGATGCCCCTGTATTCTCCCTTATTGGCAGGAGTTACATAAGAGTATGGAAAAAATTTTGAAAGTGAAAATTCCATTTACATTTGAAGTTTTATATTTGGGAAAAGAAAATCAAGAGATTACAAGGTCAGGAGAAAAATACATATTTCGAATAATGCTGGTGGCAGCTAAAAAAGCCATCACCAGAAAATGGCTTAAAACTGATGTACCAAGAATGGAGGATTGGGTTGAGGTAATGCTCAATATTTATAGAATGGAGAAGCTGACTTTCTCAACTAGACTAAAAACAGAGACGTTTAAAAATTATTGGGAAAACTGGGTTAATTTTGTGTCTCCATTGAGAACAGACTTTGTGCAGTAAAGACAATTGTGTATGGTAGATTACGGATCCCCTTGGTTCAGGCTACAAATTTGTTCATTGTTCATATGTTTATTATGTTTACCCTCCAACAGGAGAAAAGGGACGATGTAAGAGAGATGTGAAAATAAGGACAGGAGTGAAAAAGTGTTTCTTTTATTTCTTCAGATTTACTCTACGGTAACTTTCCTTGAGAATGTATGTTTATATATGTCTCTGCTCCCTGGCGGAGAGGATGTTTTATACTGTTTGAAAATTGTATATGTGAAATGTTAAATATTGATATGTGGAATCAATAAAAAAATGTTAATTAAAAAAAAAAGAAAATATAAATAGAATAATCCTGAATATTGTAGTTTGTACAATCTTCCAGCTGCTGTTCAGGAAACACGTGAATTATTTTTGCATCTGCAGCATCACGAGCAGCCGTTTGTTGACCGACCCTCAGACTGTGTCGGGTCTTTACAGATGAGTGACGACGTGTTCGTACTGAGTTCACTGTTGTTACTCACAGGAAGTGAAGCTCCCGATGAACACCAGCACCAACTGTCTGTTCTGATGTGGTTCTGGTTCGTTTCCTCTGTGTGAAGCTTCTTTTCCGGTCTGAATAATCCGGCCGATCGCGGCCTCTGATCACGTCGTCCTCCGAGGCAGGAAGTGGGTGCAGGACTGGTGGCGTCCCACAGTGTTGCCCTTCCTCGGCTCTCCTTTGTGGGACAGAGCCAGGTAGATGCCCGGGTGAGCCAGAGAGGAGTAGGTGGTGTAGTGGTTCTCCTCCAGGTTCTCCTTCAGCAGGCAGTCGTCAGAAAACTGGGCCTGAAAAACACATGTAATCATCATTTAGTCTTTTTATACGACTGAGTTGTAGTTGATTCAGCGTCGGACATGTTGAGCTACACACCGCTCCATACGCCCGTCCCTCTCCACTCATACAGAGGTACAGGCCGCTCCTCACTCCTCTGATTCCCACGACTCCATGTTTCATAGCGAAGATCTTCAGCCAGCCTGGAGGAGACAGAGGAGGGCAGAATAAAGCTAAAGGTTCAGATTCAGACATCTCAAACACTTTAACATGAAACTGCCTCTAAAATATTAAAATAAACGAATATACAGGACGTAGATTACACCTTTTTCAAGCACTTATCACTACCTGATGGATGCAGCAGGAGACCAGACACTCCCATGTTCTGCCAGGTTAAATTATTGTTTTTGTCAATGGAGTCTGGTGGCTTTAAACGGAGCAACACAACAGCTGTTTCTGGTTAAACAAAAAGGATTTCGCTCTTTAATAAAAATGTCTGGACTCACAGTTCTCGGTGGGTTTGTGGACGCCTCCCACAGAGCCGTTGGACAGAATCTGGAGATGGTAGCCAATCCCGACGCGGCAGTAGAGCAGCTGCTGTTTGACTCCTTCTCTGGTTGGATGAGGACTTGAACCTGCTGTACAAAGACATGTTAACCATACCATGAAATACTAGTGGAAGATACGTCACATCGACTGAGCTGCAGAGAGAACTGTGCCTGTCAAAGTTTGTCCACTCAAAGTCCCTGTTTTTGCAGCTGACAGGCTCAGATTGAGAGCCACCAGACCCCATTCACAAAAATGGTGATTTTACCTGGCAGAACATGGGAGTGATCCCTCAGTCAGTTATTTTGTTTGTGTCATTGTGTGACTTCCTGAGTCACAGTCTCACCAGGATGAATCCCAAAGTGACATCATGAGTTACACAGCAACACAAACAAAATCACCGACTGGCATCACTCCCATGTTCTGCCATGTAAAACCACCATTTTATGGGGTCTGGTGGCTTTGAACAGAGCGATAACAGCGGTTTCTAGTTCAACAAAAATGACCTCTCTCTTTTAGAAAATGGTTTGTGTCTGTGCAGATAATGTTGTCAGACACATAACAACAATCTGAGCCTGTCAGAGACTAAACAAAGCACTCTGAGGATTACGTTACAGCCCGTTTCACCAGCTGCAAAACTTTTTATACATGCAAGTCATTCAGACACCACCACATGTAAAACTAGGGCCCAGGTTTAAAAATATTGGAATGACCCTTTAAGACCTGAAAAAATGAAGCTAGTCTGAGCTTCCTGTTGGAGAATGACACACTGTGGCTTAAACCATGTAGGATAAAGTTACCCATCAGGATCATTTAATAACTTATGGTCATTTACTTCTTGTTTGTTTGTATGTTTTGGATAATTGTGAGGACAGAAGGACATAAATAAATTACTATTACTACATTAATGACTCTTTATTAGTAGTATTTGTCTAGTGAATCCTTATGGAGGCGCTCGGAGTCGTTTATTCATCATGTCTGTTTTTTGTCTCGAAATTTAAAGTAGATGTTTGAGTTTAAGACGACGGGAAACAAGGAAAACATCACAGCTAAATGTGTTTAAATAAATCAGGAGACTTTCTATTAAATGAAGGACAAACTGAATCTTCACATAACAGTTGTCTAACCTTTTCCTTTGAGCAGCGACTCCTTCATGTGCAGCTTCCAGAGGCCTCGGAGACGAGTCCCGTGGTCGTCAGGTGAGATCACAGCTTCCTGTTTCTTGGCTCCCAACGCTCGATCACACACACTGAGAACCAGCAGCAGCAGCAGGGAGGACACACTCATAGTGACACACGTCAGACAGGTGAGGACGTCCTGAAAACTGTCATGTCCACTGATGAAGGTCTCCTCTTCTTCTTCTGTGAACTTCAGTCGTCTCTGCTCGACACCCACTTCCTGCTTTTATCTCCTCTCTCTACCGACTGACACAGTGAGATACTCGGCTGATCTCCATCTTTATCATATCAGTGATCCTCAAACAGGCCGAACACACACGTGCTCCTCTCTGAAGAAACAAACCTCTTTATATTGTCACCAACACGACTTCTCTTCAGTGTGATTCTGCTGTGAAAGCTCCACTTTATAGTTTTACTTCATCTATTAAAGGATGAAGAAAAGAAAAGTGCAGAAGGCTTCACAGTTTTTTCAGCCTGCGTACTTCAACGTGTTTTCATGTCGTCCAATCAGACCTCTGACGGGCGAGAGACATGCGAACTGTCTGTTCAGTATCACAATCAACAGATTAGAGAGCAGCTCAGCTGATAGAGGGAAACATGAACCAGTTCAGGGATCTTACGGACGGTGACTTCATGTTTTGGTTATTTTTACAGTACATGGCCAAATGTATGTGGACACCTGAACATGTTCAGCACCCTTCCTGTCTAACTCTTCTGGTTTCAGTCTTTGCACCAGATGTGGAACCAGCTGCAGGGATTTGAACACCAGAGTATCAGAGAGGTCCAACACAGATGTCGGTGATCAGGTTTCCAGGTTTTGGAGATAAACAAGTTTGAAAATGACAAAAGAAACCTTTCATTTTTATTGCTTTGGATTTAATATGTAACATTTCTGCATTAAAATGACTCGCAGAAAAACCTTTGCACACCTGTGGGCCGGCAGGTGCCGAGGAGAAGGCCGAGGGTTGAAAAAGGCCCGGTCTACACGTACGTGGATATTTCTTTAAAATGGACCTCCAGGGGTGACGACATTCAGGAACTTGTCACTGTTCACGTCTGGACGGGCAGAAACTGAGATTTTCTGACAATCAGCTTCCCGTTTACAGCACATGGGCCCAGAGTACCAAGTGGTCATGGGATCTGAGTTTCAGGTGCGTCAGGATGGATGGAGATCATTTCTGAAACGCTAAAACGCTCGTCTGGACGGAGCTCTTAAAAAAACAACAAAAAACAAAACACACTCTTTCCAAAAATACACGCACCACTGCAGATTTCGATTTCAGAGCGTTTTGGTACTAAGACCTTCATCAGGCTATTTATGGGTATGTTGTTATTAAAGTTTCCTCAAGGTAACGGTGAGTTTCATCTGGTCGCCTGTCGCTGCCTTCAGGAGAGTCAGAGAGTGAGGGAGGAAGTCGAGACGAAACACAACGTGAAGAAAACTTTATAACAATGAAGACAGCAACTCCCATGATCCCGCGCTGCTGAGGCTTTTTGTTTTGATTGAGAAACTACAAATGAAAAAGTTAAAAGTTTGAACTAACAGATTAAACCTTCTCAGATGAGGAGGCCGTTATTTTTTGTACTACAGGTTTTCTGAATGTCTTCACATAAACACATGATGCATTAAATAATTACATTTGTGATCATTTTCTTAAGTTTCCAGAACAGAAATGTGAAGATTGGATGAAGTCAGGTTCAGACTCCATGTTTCATGTTGTTGACATGTTAGTCGAAGGTTTTGAGAATCTAAAATCGAAACATAAAAAAATAATCACATTTTCTCGATGTTTTCATGAACAAAATGTTCTTAAATCAGGCTGTGAATGAAACATGAACACACTCTCTGTGAAGAGTGTAAGAGCTGCTGAGGTGAAGATTTCTGACTCAGACTCAAAAAAAAAAAAAAAAAAATTTTTTTAAAGATATGGATTGTAAAATTTTAGACATTTACCAACAGATATCACCGCAAGACTTCCCTGGTTGATTGCTCACATTAAGACAATTATTTTTTTGTATAACAAGTTTCCTGAAAATGTTAAATATGTTTAAAATATGCAAATAGCCTTCTATCTTTTAAAAATGAACTTGTGGATTTTGGATGTTTTCTTTCGACTACTCTGAAATAAAACGTGTTGAAGCAAATCGCCCAAAACCTCAAAATTCAAAATTGATGTTTTTAACTGTAGTTTAAAAAAGTTTAGTTAACAACCATCTGATTTAACATTTTTGTGAACGAAATCCTGAAAAAAAAATCCTGTAAGATAATTTTAATAAATTCTCTGTCTGTTACAAACCTTCCAGGATTTTCCAGGATTTTCCAGGCCCGGTGGGAACTGTGTCGGAGCACAAGTTTATTTTAGCAGCTTGTCTGACAGCAGATCTTCTGTGTTTTGGTGACAAACAGGATGTTTCCTTCACAGGTCCAACATGTGACACTGACACTGCGCTGACTTGTGATAGCTGCCGTCTTCAATCAGCACACAGTGTGAGGCAGAACACGTCTATCTGACATGAGTCACAGCGCAGACATCCAGACGTTCACACAAACATGGTTTTACTCGTTAAATACTGCCGGTACATGATCGTCACTGGAGGGTTAGTGTAACACATGAGGTGAGTTCAGACTGCAGAGGCACAGAACAGCAGAACTTCATTCACAAAGAGACACGTTTAAGCTGCACTTTACATCAGCATGTAATGATGAAGGTTCATAAAGTCCTTTAACAACAACACGTTCAGGCACTTTTCTCTTTCAGATTCTCTTCTGCATGAACATGAGGATTTTCTACAGCTGCTGCAGCTTTAAGGGAGTAAATGTTAGTAGTTTTTACATTTAAGATTCCAGTTTGTGTGCAAAATTTGTCAAATATTATTAAACACATTGTCATAATTTATAGGTTGATTTTTACATTTCGTGCTTTTTGAAATTGGCTGAATATTTAAAGGCATTTCTGTATTTTGGCACATGAAGACTGTAAAACTCTTCTCACAGGGTTTCAGACCAAAGTTCACAACATTTATCAGCCATGAAGATTATTAATGAACCGACACGTGGAATGTTAAAAAACCTGCGCACATATAAAGTTAATGTTAATGTGATCGTTTGAGCTCGTTCAGATTAAATAGATTTCATTTACATCAATAAACAGTTTTACCAACAGGCGGAGCTAAGAGGCTCCTTTAGCTCGCAGCTTGGACAGCAGCATCTCGTTCTTCCGACACTCCTGGAGACACAACGTGACATCATCAGTGACATCATCAGTGACATCATCATCCTCGTCATCAGTCACACATGAAGGTTAACGTCAATAAAGTGATCCTTTACTTTCAATCTTTGCTAACCAATAAAATCTATGATCAACTAAACTAATACAGGTATTTTTCACCAGGAGACAAAATATTAAATAACTGGTTACATTATAATATTTTATCTTATTTATTACATTTATTTCTCAGGAACAGCATTTATTAAACTTCACTGTAAATATGCCAGAATCAGCCAAGAGGCTAGTTTTCAACTGTAGTCAAGAAATAATCAATTACTGTAAAAACTTGGTGTATATGGGACAGAAATGATATGTGATATAAAGACATGTGTCTCCATCACATGCTGTCCTCAAGAAAGGACTGACAACTTGATTTGTACTGTAAAATAATAATATAATATATATATATATATTATATAATATAATATCAATCTTAAACAACATAATTGGACAGGGTTTAAATCCGTGTATCATTCGTTCATTCGTTTTTCAAAATAAAACCAAAAATAAGAAAACGAAAAAACAATTCCTTTTCTCAGTATTCGTTTCCTAAACTAAAATGAAAAAACGGATAACGACTCGTTTTTTTCAGTTTTCGATTTTATGCTCAAATGAATAATGGAAAAAACGGATAACGAGCGTTTCCCGTTTCATGTTGCAAGCATTTGGTACCTACACCGGAAATTACCGTCACCCGGAAGTGGCCTGGAGCAAAGCTAACGTTAGCAGAGCCAGTCAATTCTCTGACGTTACCAGAGCGTGGTAGAAATCTCGGCATGCGTTTTACCATCCTCAAAAAGCTGTCCAATTATATCTGCATGATCCTCAAGTCCTGCCATTATTTTTGTTTTGCGCGCCCTCGCAGTACAGAGACAGAGACGGTCACTTCCGCTTCCGGCTCATTGAACTTTTTTCAGATCAAAATGGGATAAAACATGAAACGGGAAACGCTCGTTATCCGTTTTTTCCATTATTCATTTGAGCATAAAATCGAAAACTGAAAAAAACGAGTCGTTATCCGTTTTTTCATTTTAGTTTAGGAAACGAATACTGAGAAAAGGAATTGTTTTTTCGTTTTCTTATTTTTGGTTTTATTTTGAAAAACGAATGAACGAATGATACACGGATTGGTTTAAACTGCAATAAGGACAAAAGTACAATTAACTTGAACATCTTTGCATTTTCTGACAAAACTTTAAGGCTATATTTGTAGAAACCTAAATAAATTACTGTAAATATGTTTTGTAGCACCTAAAATTAGAAATCATTGTGTTTGATTTAACAGTTATGACTTTCATCCAGTTTATTAGATACATCTAGTGTAAACTATTGAAGTCTAATTGAACAGTTGTGCAGAAAATCCTCTCCATGAAGTTTATAATGTTCAGTTTCTATTAGATCTGCACAAAATTACCACAACATGAACATGCGAGACAACAACAACAACAATAATAATAACACATTTGAGCTTCTCACCTCTTTAAAGTCTTTGACGGTTTTGAAGTAAAGCCGTTGTTTGTCGAGCAGCTCCAGATACTCGTCGTTCAGCTGATCTCTCCTCATCTTGTTCTCCTGCTTCTTCTTCTCCATCTGCTCAAACAAACACTGCTGTCAGAACTCTGGCTGGTTCTGCTTTATTACAGCGACTCACGAGTTTCCTCTTCACAGCAGAAGACGACCCAGGCTGGAACGCACTGAAGTCTCCTGTCAGCTTTACCTTGATGCGACTCTGTTTGATTCCCTCCACGATTTGCTCCATCTGTCGGAGGAA
Organism: Pagrus major; assembly: GCF_040436345.1. Lineage (NCBI taxonomy): Eukaryota > Metazoa > Chordata > Actinopteri > Spariformes > Sparidae > Pagrus > Pagrus major. The sequence continues at coordinate 33,234,015 of NC_133223.1, forward strand.
CTGATCTTTGGCTGCTGAAGACGACATCGCCCTGAACGACGACAGAGCAGCAGATTATTCACTGACCTGACAGCCGGCAGGACGACAGAGCTGCAGTCTGTTACAGACACACAACACACGGGTGTGTTTGTACTCACTGTTGGAAGTTGTCGTGAATGGAGTTCAGCAGATTCACCTGCAGACAGAACAGCACATTTCCTCTCATTAACATGAAGAACATGTATGTTAGCTGGTGCTGCTAACAGCTGACTGCTGTGTTCACTCACCTCCTTCTCCAGATAAACCTTCTTGTCGTCTAACGTGTTGTACAGAGTGAAGAACTGCTTCGTCTCTTTGTGTGTGGCAGAAACTAAAGAAAGGATCAGCACAGGTTTAATGTCTTTGTTCATCCTATCAGAGACGTGTAGAGTCGTTTATTCATGGTTGGAGAACATAAAGTCTTTTCCACCTTGGCTGTAGAGCTCGATGAACCTCTTCTGGTACTGGGTCAGCTCGGCCCGGCTCGGCACCTCGTCGATCTTCCTCTGCAGGATGGCGACCTCACGGTTCCTCCGGGCCTGAGCACGGCGAAGGAAGGAAAGTTTTATCGGTCACAAAAATGCTACATCTGTTATAATCGAGAGATTCATGTAGTGGAATAATCAGGAAAAGTTGCATTTCAATACAGACTTTTGTTACTAATGATCAGTTATATAAATTAAAAATGATTTGAATTCTGACTTAAATATTTTCTGTTTGGCCGAAATCCTCTTCTGTCAGAATCCATAAAAGCAAAAAATGTTTTTATCTACATTTTGTGTTTATTATGCAGAATTTTATCACATTATCATATAAAAATGTATTGAATCATTATACTTTATGCTTTAACATTTGAAATAAGCACTTTATGTTAGAGGAGATTAACTATTTTTGTTTCACCGACTACAACAATGTCCCAAAGTTAATAAGATAATCAAATGTTGTGCTTCTAAACATTTTAACAGAAGTTAAAGTAGCTCCGACATGAACGTAGTTCAGTAAAAACACTTGAACATTTAAAAACCGAGTCGACACTAAATTATGTCCTCATGCTGGTTTCAGTGGACACTTTTATCGTCTGACTGAGTTTAACTCTCTTGAGTTTGATGCAAACTGAATTATTTTAAATAAAAACTGTTGGATATGAAGCAGAGAACAAAAAAACAAAAACAAAGACATTAATCTTCAGACCTGATAGAGGACACGCAGCGAGTTCCTCCCTGAATAAACAGTTTACTTGTTGTATTATTGTCAGAACTGGCTCTGTGTCTGCTTCTTATCCTCAGTGTGTTATCTGCTGCTGTGACCTGCAGTAACTGTCCACACACAGCTCTTATCTGCTGTTTGTTGTATGAAGCTGTTACCATGAGCAGGCGGATCTTCTGCAGTTTCTCTCTGTCTGTGTTGTACTGTTTGTCGATCAGCTGGTTCCTCTCCTGAGGAAACAAAGTGTTTAAGAAGATTAGAAGATTTGAGTTTTCTCACGATCTTTAAGAAAGCTGAGATAAAACATGTGTTGGACGTTGTATACAGAACATAAATCCACGTGGACGAACCTTCTCCTCGTCTGTATCCTGTCCTGACTCCGTCTTCAGCTCCTCGATGTTCTGCTGCAGACGCACCATCTCCTCCTGAGCAGCATTTATTCACATCTTATTTACTGTTTTAGGTCATGTGGTTTTATGATATGTTTTATTTACTTTATGTTTTATTAATTTTGGTTATTTTAATATTGTTATGACATTGAGTGTCAAGAATTTGAAGGGTGTACTCGGACTATTATGTAGTTACATCATCATCATCATCATCATCATCATCATCATCAGTGACATAAAATCATCGTAAAATAACAATTATCATCATTTATCATAATTATTTTCGGGACAATATATCGTCCAACAAAAAGTAGTTTGAGTGTGTGTGTGTGTGTGTGTGTGTGTGTGTGTGTGTGTGTGTGTGTGTGTGTGTGTGTGTGTGTGTGCGCATGCTCACTCTGCAGTGTGTGCGGAACTCCTGCTCCTGCTGCTTCAGGTTCTCGTTCATGGTCACCAGAGCTCTCAGCTTCTCCAGCAGGCTGATCAACACGACAACACTTTATTATTGGACACACTGTCTGATCAGAGATCAATCAGAGATCACAGGTTCAATACTGCTGAAGACTGAACGTCTCAGAGGGCAGAGCTCTTCACCCACATGTCCTGACTTCAAACACCAGTGTGTCTGCAGGTACCAGACACTCGAATTTAATGCTTTTTAAAATCATTTTCAAAAAGTTTCAACCAAATTTAAGACTGAATTTTTGGACAAACAAGACATTCACATAAAACCCTCGTATAACTGAAACACACACGAAAAACGAACAAATCAACGAAGGCAGTGATGTTTTCTCCTCCATGTATGAAGAGTTTGTAGCTGCAGTGTCTTTCATGAGCCTCAAGAGGTCAGTAAAGGTCTGAGTTATCAACTGATGCAGAATGAAACACGATGAACCATCATTCAACTTAAACTGCAGATTTGTCTCAGGTTTTAATTGTTTTAAGAGGTTTTATTATTTCATTGTTTAAACTTTTTCTGGCTTTATTCAAACCTTTACACAGAACTGTGGGCTTTAATGAGACTCCTTCACAAAATCAAACACACGGTCTTTAATTAATGTATCGGTCACTCTCCTTCAAGTACCTGAAGCAGTAAATCCCTGATCACTGATATGAGTCTTTGAACTTTACTTCAACAAATCTGATAACAAGCAGGCAGCTTTTGGGGATGACGGAGGAAACATCATCCTGAAGTCAGAGACCGTTTGTGTCCACTCACCTGCTGTCCGCCTGCTCCTCCATCTCGTCTAAAGACTTCAGCTCTTTGTCCAGTTTCTCTGACTGCTCTGTAGCCTGTGAAGACACATCTTCCATTTATTAATGTCTCCTGATGTTCAAATGAATGATTCAGCTACCTGTGAAACAGTTCAGTCCCTCAAAAACAACATGAATCAGTCGGTCTTCACGCTGAGTTTAAACTGTTTCCTGTGTCTGCTGGTATAAAAACAAGTATGAAGCTTCGCCTCACCTCCATCAGGTTTCTCTTGGCCTCGTCAGATCCTTTCTTCACCTCTGCATGTTTGGCTTGTATCTGTCAAAACAATACAGAAACACTTGTTAGTGAAAGTTATGACCCCTCTCAGATCACTGCTGTAAATCACAGTTCACTTCATTTTACAAACACCATTTCAGCTCCAATTAAGACACTATGAAGGGGTCCATTTTGTGTCCAATCAGTGGTCTGTAGGGTTTTAACTCCACCTGTTAGGATCAGTGTGCCAGGTACCTCAACAGAACAAGAAGGTACCGAGCCGTTCTTCTTCTGGTTGCTCACAGAAACAAAAATAAACGTGACAAACTGAACCGGTTGGTGGAGAGAAGGCTGAGGAGAGGTTATAAATGCTGATCCTGCATTAAAACTAATAAATACATTTTAAAAAACTTTTACATATTGGTTTCTGTGAAGCCACCAACAAACTCCTGTATAGACTTCACACTGGTTGTAATGAAGTGTTTGACACGGTGAAGGACACGGTGTGGTGTGAGTGGACTGTCGGCCCTCTGACCTCCTCCAGCTGTTTCGTCTTCTGTTGGATCTGTTTGTTGAGTGAAGCCAGCGCTCGGCGGTGTTGCTGCAGCGGGCCGTAACGCTCTGAACGCTCCTCTGACGACAGCTCCGACTGCTGCAGGGACACACGGGACAAAAAATATATTATAACTAGGATAAGAGCAGAGAAAAAAGGTGAGCTAGAAGCTGCTTGAACAGGCGGCTGTGTTGTGTAAACGCCTCTACAGATATCTGAAGCAGCACCACAACACAGCACACTGATGCTCTGCTCTACGGTTTTATTTCATGTTTTAATTTTACGAGCTTCTCTTCTCTTTGGATTCATATCATCTCTGGTAAACTTCCCAGCAGCTCTACTGTGAAAGTGTGTCGACTGTTTCTCACCTTCTCAGCGTACTCGGAGGCGATCTGTTTGATCTCCTCAGACTGAAGTCCAACTATCTGACCCACCGCGCTCGCCGTCAGCTTCCCCTGCACAAACACACATCACGGTCAAAATCACACATTAATGTACAATTCACACGTCTGTTTTTAAAGAATATGAAGACATGAAGAAGAGGAGCTTAAGGTTCATATTTTATGAAGTAAAAAGAGGTGGAGCTTACCTCTTCATTCACCATGGCAGCCATGCTGGTCATCAGAGTTTTGATTCTCATCTAGAAGAAAAAAAACACCAGAATTACATCAGTTTAAAACAGGAAGTTCAAGAAAGTGAAGTTTATTTGTAGAGCACGATGTCGTACAGCAAAGTGGCAGGAAAAAGTGGAAAGTAAGTTACAGCTTAACACAGTAAATACAGCATGTGTAACTCTGGGTTTTCAACCGATGAAGAAAATGACAACAGATTTAATGGAGCACCAAACAAATGCAGGTTCATTAAATTCTCACAACTTTAGTAATAAAACTGCCTGTTAAAGGTGAGACATTAGAAAAGTAGTTGGTTGTTTGTGAATCTCAAAATTTTCAGGGCCGATACCGATTATCAGTAATCAAAGATACTGATAACTGATATTTGGATCCGATATACATTTGCAGTAAAAATAAAAATCTTGTCTCAAAATTCATAATAACCAATGATTTAAAAACTGATACGGATTATCAGAAAAATGCTGAATGTCAGCTCGATATTCGTCTATCCCAAAAGAATAAAATAAAATAAATGACTAATGTTTGAAGCAAGCCCACCATTTATACATGATTGCAGTTTATAAATTCTCATTACTCCTCCCATTTAGTTTCATGGTTACTGCTATACATATTTATGAATCATAATAAATATCTGACTGATTTTAGGTGTATTTCTTGTCTGTATTTCTAATAATTGTATCTGTCTTCCATGTTTAAACACTCACCTCCTCCGCTGCCTGCAGGTCTTCTTCCTCCGACACCTCCGACATCCCAGGCGGCGCCGCCTGAGAGCCGCCGGCCTGCGAGGCTTTCTTCTCATCCACCTTCAGCAGGGAGAGAGAGGACGGAGGAGATGAGGATGAAGAAAAGGAGGAGTAACTAAATGAAGCTTGACTCTCTGAGTAACAGAGGAATCAGTCAAACACCCACCTTGTCTTGTTTGGACTGTTTGCTGAATCCATATCGCCTGAGAGAAAAAGAACAAACACTCTTCTGTGACTGAACGAAAGTGAGAAAATAAAGTAAGAATTCAAACCAACCATGCCACATTACAACATCACACAACAAACAGCAGTAAACCAGCCGCCTCAGGACTCAACTGTCTGGCTGAATAAATAAAAAGTGCATCACAGCAGCACCACAGTTTGCATCCATCATGCCTCAAACATGTGAGAGCTGTTTACATAACACAAACACAGAGCTGTGAGGAGGAAACAAGCTGCACACGATCAGACATTCACTGTACTTACAGGAGGAAATCTGACACTCTAGTACACGAGTGGAGATGGATGGATGGAAAAACAACATGTCAGACAGATGAGACATGAGATGTGTGGGTTAAAGAGTACAGCAGCACATGACTGAGGTTCAAATAATTTATGTTGCTTCTAGACGTCCTCCAGCCCTCTGAGTGTGTCAGGCGGAGAGCAAAACTATTTTTGAAACAGGAAAATGTTGTTTTTTTTTAAAAGAGTAACTGGAAACGTTTGGATCACACAAGTTTGAAACAATCCTACACAGCCACCACTGAAGCTTCATCTTTCTCTGCAACTGTGCAGAAATACCAGGTTTAAACAGAATAATTAGAAATGGAGAAAAAAAGTCAATTTTATGAATAAAGCGTCGAAGCTTTAATTTATTAGGTACAGTCCTACAAGGGACTTTTTACTAACTATTTAGTGAACGGCCTCATTTTCCATCATGGAGCATCAGAAACAACCAAAAGTGAAGCTCAAATGCTTCTTGGTTCACCAGAACAACATGCAAAGAGAAGTTAAACCACACGAGGGCTCTGGGTATGTTGATTAACAGCGAGAAAGACCAATCCGTTTTTGTGCAAGCTTCACTGAAACATTGAGCAGGATGTCGGCGCTCTGCTGGGACTGATGGGGTTAAAGACCGTGACTAGTGCTGAAAGGAGCAGCTCGTGTTACAGCTTCCTCTTTGAGAAAACACGAACAGACACCGTGGAAAGTTTGTCTACACGCACATCGTTCAAAGACTGCTTACTAAGTGGACTGTGTTTACATTCATGATAAATGGAAAAGTCAATAACCAACATGGACGTCTTGAAGAGGGGAAGTCTTACCTGCCGTACTCCAGCAGAGTGGAGTGAACTCTGGACTCCTCGTCCAGCAGCTCTCCTGCGTCTCTCTGCCTCCTGTACTTCCTCTGAGGTTTGTACACTTCCTGCAGAACAACACAGCGTTCGTTCAGGTTTAAGAGTTTATATTCAGTAGAAAAAGAAAGTAACAGATCAGCTGGTCATGGAGCTGCGGCTCACCAACACATCCAGAACCGCCCTCACAGCTTTGTCTTTCCTCTGGAGAAACTCTTCATCCTGGACCACAAAGATTCAGACAAGTCAACACTCACGCCTCTGTTCCAACAATCCTGAGCTTATAAACTGCTAAAATTAAAATGTAGTTGTCCTTCACTCCACCAACCACTGCGACTGAGCTGTGTCTCTGGTACTGAACTGTTACCTCTGGGAGTTTGTGGGTCTTGTTGAACTGAGAGATGGAGTACGCTCTCACATAGTCGCCCATCTCCTCTCTCGTCTCTATGGCTCTCTTCACCAGCCACTGACCGGAGACACAACAACACAGTTCATCAGATACAAGTAACACGACTCGGTACAGCACAGACTTCCACACACACTGAGTCAGCCTCCAGCTGAGCCTGTCCTTTGGAATTTCACATGTTAATGAGCTGATTATGAAGTCCTGCGGTGAGTTAAGGTGGAAATCACAGATCCAGATCTCATCAGGTGACACAAATGTCATTAAAATTTTCCAGACAATCGGACGTCTTCGTCTGATGGAGAAAAATTACTTCTTTTAAATGCTGTGAACAAACACAGGATGAGTCTCTGCGTCTCTGGTCCGGATGAATCCTCTCACCTGTATCACGGGGAAAATGTGGATAAAATCCAGCCCCTGGATCTGATGAGGCTCCAGACGATGAGGACACTTCATCTTCGGGAGCACAGACACGATTTTCTCCGTCAGAGCTCTGCAGAGAGACAGAAACACTCATCACTGATCGAATCAAGCTCTACTCTACAGTGACGGCAGCCGCTACACTACGCCACTACAAAACCAATAAGAACGATGGCAAATACTGTCTTAAACGGACAACTTGTTTTATTAGCCACTAATAAGCACAGAGAAGGTTCTCAGTCATCCAGCTCATGGTAAACTGAAGTGCTGTATCGTAGGCAACTGGACTTGTTTCAGCTTCTTGAAGCTTTTTTTCCTGTTTCAGTGGAAGACGACACAACTGCAATTTGCAACACGTGTTGAGAGAGACAGGAAAATGTCTGTAAGCGTTTACACAAATCTTATCAGAGCCGTGAAATATTAAATCAGCCTGTCTTACTCAGGAACCAGCTGAAACTACAAACTTACATTTTCTGGCCAATGGTTGAGTTTTCTTGGAAAAGCAGGTCGACATCGATGTCAAAGTTACACGTGGTGATGCACCAGGTCATACCACCGACCACCTGAGGGGGAGGAACAAGGAGACGAGAACAACGAGGGAGAAAGTTGTGATAAAATAACATTTTTCTACTGTGTGAAGCTTCCTGAACCTGAAGATTTATCTGCCCTCCAGTTCACAGTTCAGTAAAACCTGACCAGCACTGCCTCCGTCCGTGGATCCTGTGTGTTACCTTGTCAAAAGGCGACAGTCCTTTGATTCTGGCTCTGAAGTATCCGGCAGCCAGCAGCAGCTCCAGGATCTCTGCCAGCTTAACGCTCTGCTCTTCATCCTCTCGGGTCTCCACCTGGGAATCAAACACACACCATCATCCTGATCACATGTAGAAAAACCAGTATGGGCACGTGGGCTGCTGGAGTGCTCTCGAGCAAGACACAGCTGCAGAAATGGCGCTTTATAACCCAGGTAGCTGATGTCAGGGTGGAAACATTAGCCCCAGTAAATGGCAGATTTTAAAGTAAACATTTATCTGTCTGTGGCTGCTAGAGGCACACACATTAGCCTAGTTTCCCTCCCTCAGTCAGCTGATGTGTGAGGAGGAAGGAACAACATGTGAAAACGTCGACACTCCTCCATAATTAAGCTCCTGAACGTCCTGCTGAGCTGTTCAGTGACAGAAACGTTTCATTTCAGCCGCTATAAGCTAGTTTTCAGACGTTAGCTCAGCAGTTAGCCAGCTAGCACCGCAGCTATCTGCCGACACACACCGCGTTGTGCAGTTTTTACAGGTAACTTCCGTCTGCGGTGCCGAGAGGAAGATAAAAAGCGTCTGTACCTGGATGAGGTTGCCGTCCTGGTCGTACTGCGCTGCTATTTTAGAGCCAGCTCTCACCCTGTGGAAAACTGACGAAGCCGCCGCCGCCATGTTGGCCGGAAGTGTTGATGACGGGTCACATGACGGAGGCACGTGACGCGCTGATATTTATTGTTATTTACGCCCGATGTTGACCGCGAGTACACACACAAACAACAATAATAAGGTTTTAATGATCCTCTCTGGTGTCTGAGACCGTGATGTGTGTTTTTAACACACAAACATGTCGACAACACAAAGTGTAGGCGCGCTGTTAACCAGCAGGGGGCGCAGTGACGTCACTGTGAACAGCTGCTGAACAGACCTGAAGAAGAAACACATGTTTTTATTATTTTTATTTTTTTATTTTTAATTATTTACATTATTATTTTATAAATGTATGTTTTACTCAGCTTCATTTTATATTTTATATTTATATATTTATATTTTGCTTTTATTTTATTTTAATGTTTTTTCTTCTTTATGTTACATTTTCTTTTGTCTGTGTTAATGTTTTATGTTCTATAATCAACACTAAGTAACGTTTTTTAATGTACAAAATTAAGATAATTAACATTTCATATTTTCATATTTCATTATGATAATAATTGTATTTACATTATTATTTTCGTATAACTTTTATGAGAATTTTATGTCTTGCTCAGCTTTATTTTATATTCATACCTTTCTGTACTTTTTGTACTTTTTCTTTTTTTTTATTCCATATTCGTTTGTCTCTGTGTTAATGTTTCATGTCTGCGATGTGGTATCTGTTCATTATAGAAGAACTAATGATATAAATCTTACAGTTTATTACAAAATAAAGTGAAAGAAATACAGTTATGCACATATATCATCCTTGCAACACATCTTATACAAACTCAAAGTCAACATTTCATTTTTACATTTTAAAAATCATGTATATATTTTAAAAACAGATTAATTTGACACATTTTTCACTGTGCAGTTTTCTATTTTATCTTAATGATTCTTAAATTTTGCTGTGATTGACTTTTTTTCCTTCCTTTTACTATGTCTATTCCTATACACCAAAATACAGTGGAAAATTCCTATTATGGGACAACATGTAAAGTATGTAGCATGTATATGGTCTTCATTATTTTCATGTTATTTTTCTAGTATTGTATTTTTGTCTTGCTTGTTTAAATATCAGCGATAATTAAATCACTTGTTTTTCTCTGCTTCAGACTGTAACAACTGAATTCTCCTAATTTTTGGTAATATTTAGTTTAATTGTTTGGTTTGATAGACTTATTGTAAACTTTTATATAGATTATTTCATCAAACCAAATTCATCAGAGTCTGGAATAACTCCAACTGTTTTTGGTGGACTTAATTTAGCTATTTATTCAATTTTTTAGTATTTAAGAATAAACATTGTGGTAGAAAGCATCCATAACATCCAGACTTTGAATACAATTATGTGATCTATAATCAGTTGCAGTTTAAAGCAAATATGAAACTCATGACATGTGTTTTTTTTTTGGTATATTTTAAAAAACATACACATTTACACATTTTCCACTGTCTTATTTATTGTTATTCAAACTATACCAACTAGTTCATGAATAATAATCAAGCTTATTTTGTCATCAGTTATTGTTATTCAGAGATATTTTACACTCTGTCGTTGTAATCTTTTTTTTTTTTTAGCTGTTTCAATAAACCCTGTTATGTGGTCTCTGTTCGTTATAGAAGAAATAAAGGTAGAAATCATACATTAAAAAAATAATAATAAAGTTAAAGAAATACATACAGACTTATAGATAATCCATCAAAGTCATTATTATACCAATTTACCTTCAATACATAATTTAAAAATGTTAAAAACATGTTTATATTTTAAATAATGTTTCACTGTGTTGTCTATTTCATCTAATCAATAAATAATAAGCCTATTTTGTCGTCAGTTGTTGTTATTCAGAGATATTTTACACTCTGTCGTTGTAATCTTGTGTTTTTAGCTGAAGAAGAAGAAGAAGAAGAAGAAGAAGAAGAAGAAGAAGAAGAATTTTACGACAGTGCCGCTCACGTTCTGTTTTACGACAGCGGCTCGCTTTACGTCACACGTGTGTACAGCCGCCTGCTCTCCGCCGCGGTGGTGTTTACTCCGACATGGCCAAAGCTTCCAAGAGGAAAGCGGGTAAAAAGAGCGAGAAGAAGCGCCCGGAGCCGGCGGAGGAGCCGCCGGAGGTGATGTACGATGATGGAGATTTACACGAGGACGATGAAAACATCACGAGCGAGGAGGAGGAAGAGGAGGAAGATGAGCGAAAGCACCAGAAGCTGCTGGAGGCGATCAGCTCTCTGGGAGCCAAGAGGAAGAAGACCCTGGGCGAGAGGTCCGAGGCGGCCGTGCAGATGTCCGAGTTCACCGTCACCGCGGAGGGTGAGCGGGACCGGGTGGACCTGTCGGACCTGATCGGCTCCATGGAGAAAACCCCCGGTGTGACCTCCAAGACCAAGAAGCAGCTGAAGAACCTGCAGAAACACACCAGGACCGTCGAGAGCCCCCTGAGCCGGCAGGAGACCGACAGGATCCAGAGGGACGTGGCTTTTCAGAAGGCGGCCACGGAGGTGACCAGGTGGAAGGGCATCATCAAGCAGAACCAGAGAGCCGAGCAGCTGGTCTTCCCCCTGAACCAGGAGCCCTCCGGACCCAAACCCATTGAGAAGGTGGTGACCGGCTGGAAGGCTCGCACCCCGCTGGAGGAGGAGATCTTCTCCCTGCTACACGCCAACAAGCAGCCCATCCACGACCCCGTCCTGACCCCGGCGGAGGAGGCGTCCATGAGGGCGATGAGCCTGGAGGAGGCGAAGATCCGCCGAGCCGAGCTCCAAAAAGCCCGGGCCCTGCAGTCCTACTACGAGGCCAAGGCCCGCAGAGCGAGGAAGATCAAGAGCAAAGCCTACCACAAAGTCCACAACAAGGCCAAACGGAAAGAGTTCCTGAAGCAGTTCGACGAGATGGTGAAGACGGACCCGGCCGCCGCCCTGGAGGAGCTGAACAAGATCGAGCTGGCCCGGATGCAGGAGAGGATGTCGCTGAAGCACCAGAACAGCGGCAAGTGGGCCAAGTCCAAGGTCATCATGGCCAAATACGACCTGGGCGCTCGAAAGGCCATGCAGCAGCAGCTGGAGGTCAACAAAGACCTGACGCAGAAGCTTGTGACCTCGCTGAACGCTGAGGAAGAGGAGGAGGAGGAGGAAGGAGGCGACGCAGAGGTGCTGCCTGACTTTGTGAACGACGCAGAGCAGGGAGTGGACCCCTCAAACCCCTGGATGAGAGGGAAGCTCTCTGAAGACCCCACAGAGAAGGAGATGATTGTGGATCTGACAGCCGAGGAGGAGCCTGGAGCAGCTGAGGAAGAGGAGGAGGAAGAGGAGGAGGTGAAGGAACCAGAAGAGGAAGTGCTGCTCAGAGAGTTTGAGAACAGGAGGAAGCAGCGTCAGGCGCAGGAGGCTGAGGCTCAGATGACTGTGGAGGATGATGATGATGAAGAGGAGGAGGAGGAGAATAAAGCTGCAGACGAAGAGGAAGAGGAGCTGTCACAGTTCACGAGTCTCTTCAGAGAGAAAGCAGAGGAAGCAGCAGACATCACGGACACGTCAGCTCAGCTGGAGGAAGGTCTGACGAGGATCAGGACTCTGGAGGACGTGGAGCTCCTCAGTCAGGAGGAAGCAGCCGCTGATGAAGCTCCTCTTCCTCCTCCGCCTGCAGAAAACCCCCCACCTGCAGCTCAGAAACAGGAAGCAGGAAAAACCAGGAAGAGGAAGAGAGGCATCGAGCTGAAAGAAGTCCTCACCAAGGAGGCGAAAGTCATCCAGGTCCCTCTGGCTCCGACCGTCGAGGACGCAGAGGACGCCGACGAGCAGCTGGACCAGAGGGGGCTCATCAAGGAGGCCTTCGCCGGAGACGATGTCGTCTCCGACTTCCTGAAGGACAAGAGGAAGCAGGAGGACGCAGGGAAGCCGAAGGTGGTGGACCTGACGCTGCCCGGGTGGGGCGAGTGGGGAGGGACGGGCCTGAAGCCCCCCCGCAGCAAACGCAAGAGGTTCAGGATGAAGGTGGAGCCGCCTCCACCCAGGAAGGACCAGCACCTGCCCAGCGTCATCATCTCCGAGAGCAGGAACAGCTCCGTCAAACTCCACCAGGTGAACTCGCTGCCCTTCCCCTTCCAGAACCACTCGCAGTTCGAGAGCACCATCCGCTCTCCGCTGGGCCGCACCTGGAACACCGAGAGGACCGTTAAAAAGAACATCAAGCCCAAGGTGGTGACACAGATGGGCGCCATCATCGAGCCGATGGCGCGGGAGGAGCTGCTGAAGGACAAGAGGCCGGCGGCTGCTGGGAGAGGACGGCGAGGTGTGGACTCACAGAGGAGAAACATTAGAGACAAACGAGCAGAAAAATGACTTCAGCAGGTTCTGTTCTGCTGGTTCTGTGTGATGATCAGTTCTCTTTCATCCATGTGAGAATATTTCAGCATCTAGAGAGATCAAGTCGTGTGTTTCTGGAGCTTTTCATGTTAAATATTTGATATTAAAATCTGTCAAGTCAAAATATAAAAAGTCGACTGAAATATTTTGAATAAACTCGACTGTTAGATTTAAAGTCGGTGGTTATTTTTTAATTTTACTGAAGAAATTAGGAAACAAGGATTTTAGATTGAGATGGTTGGATTATAGTCTAAATATTTCCCACAGCTCAAAGTGTGACGTCTTTAAATGTCTTAATTTGTCCGACCGACAGTCCAAAACTCAAACACTCTTCAGTTTCTCTCAGAAACGACAAAGAAAAGCAGTAAATCGTCACATTTAACAGGCTGGAGCCGGACAGTGAAACGACTAAGTGATTGGCAAAATGGCTGCCGAATAGTTTTCTTTCAACTGATCGATTAATCGAGCTGCTGAGAAGTTTTATTATAACTCAGATAACTGATGTCTGACGGAGGCAGCGGGGAGAAAAATGTCTGGAACTGTCCTTTATTATTACCTTTAAGCTGTTGAAACAAGTGTGTGTGTGATCAGCTTCTTTGATCCATGTGAGAATACTTCAGCATTTAAAGAAATGAACGATGTGTTGAACTCGTCACATATCTGACTTTAAGTTTTGACTAGAATAAACTCATCACACTGTCACAGTCTCCTTCACTGACAGGTGTTTTCTCTCTCACACATTTTATCTATCAACTTTCTGTACAGATTAGACTGATAGGATTATAGTTTGAGTGAAAGAGACGGGACTTTATTTATTCTGTACCAGAGAACTCAACTCTACAGCTAAATGACAGTAACGTAAGAATAAAACACTAAACTACAACAGACTGATAATAAAAAGTGTTAAAGAAATAAACGAGACAAAAATAAAATACAATAAATTTAGATAAATAAGTAAACTTCAATAAAAGCTAATATGCTACAGAGAAGGAGGGTAATATTGCATAAGGTCAGGGATGTTAATGATTAATAATTAATCACTGTTAAGAATGTAACTGATTAAAAATGTATTAATCAACAATCAGAGATGGTAACAAAAACATCTACAAGTATCTTTCATCAGAATACAAGTAAATACATCAGTGTCAGCTGGATTATTTTGTGACATGATGGCAGCCGGCATGCACAGTTCTTCAGAACTTTCCTTCTCTACTTATTTTGTGTTGTTCAGTTTATCATCAGGTCGACTCTGATGTCACATCGAACGCAGATCATGTCAGCGTTAAAACTATTTTCTGCTTGTATAAACAGACGTGTTTCATATATTATTAATGATTAATTGATAATTGTTTGTCAAAGCATCCGACTATCTTAAAGAAGTTGCTAAAGATTTTCATCCCTGGATAAGATATATATATTAGATTATAATGCATTCATTTATTCTCAACATTATAACCTGAGAACAAAAACTGAATCAATAATTATTTTCTAGATTCAGTGTTTTTCATCTCTTACAGTTTTTCTTACAGTAAGTTATGTTGTCAAACAAAAACATCCTGCTGCACAGACACATTATTTCATTAATATTAAGTCCTTTTCTCCTCAAGTTCAGTGTTTGTTTCTGGTATTTTTCATTTTCCTTATTTGTCAATTAAAACCAAAAATGATCTCCAACACTGCAAAAATTAATCTAAATATAAGAAACACATTCTTGTTTGAGATGAGACAAGTGACATTTATTGACTGATGTGATTTTGATCTAAATATAAGATAATTTCACTTGAGGTCTGACGTTTTTTCTGTCTCTGACTTAAATTCTGAGATTAAAGTCAGAACTCAAACATTATTTTCCCGTGGCCCTCATCTTCTTCTGTAGTTTTATTTAAAAATCAAATAAATAATAGACAATCAATGAAAAATCAACGCGGGCAGATCTTTTCTTTAAAACTTTACACAAGATACGTCAAGTCTTCTCTCCAAGTTTGTTTAAATATTCTTTCTCCCTCTTCGACTCTGACCCACCGAGGAGGACGAGGCTCAACAAAGCAGCAGACTGAGCCCTGCACAGAGCCACGGACAGGTCGAGATAAACTCAAACATAAACTCAAAATGTGATAAACTGTTATAAATCAGGAGAAATGGCAAGTATGGGGTGGGTAAATGATGACAAAATGTTCATTTTTAGAAGATTTTTAGAGTTATTCTTTAAATATTAATAGAATTTTAAAAAGGCCCAGAATAGACCTCATCAATGTTCAGGTGCTGATCTGGATAAAGGGACAGATCCAGGTATTTCTCTCACTTTCTTTAAGATTTTTGACATTTTCATGGATACGTGGATCTTAATGAAAGAAGCCTTGACGTGGATGTTTTTTTATGATCATGTATCTATATAGTTAAAAATAACTCAAATAAAGACAAAATTACTTTTCAAGACAAGGCAAGTGACATTTACTTGAACAAGTCAAAGGATCCCTTTATACTCACAACAAGATTTGGATTTTTAATCTGAATGTAAGATTAAACACTATCTGAGTCTTTTTCACATCACGCAGGACAGAGCCATGTTACTGAAGCCTGTGTGAATGATGTGAGGAGTTACCTGCAGCCTGAGAGAGTCAGAGTCACCGTGATGAGTCGAGCGTCGTCCAGCAGCAGCGTTTTACAAGTGTGTGCTTCACTTCCTCCCTCTCTCCTTTCTCTGTTGATTTTCAATACATTTGTAAGGCCGTGCAGCAGCGGCTAAAAGAAAAAGCCATTTCAGTTGGGTTAAACCTTCACACATGGGTGAGAGTGCATGCTTTGGCACCTGACGTCTCTGTATTTCACGTGATAGACACTCTATTAAAGCGGGGGATCCTGTAATGGACTATGCATCAGTTCAGGTAATGGTTGTCAGGCTGAGTGCCCGAGAGGCAGCAGAGAATTCCATTAGAAAACCTTATAGTTACTAAATCAGTCATTCTGCAGCGTCCTCTCTATTGAACCTCCTCTTTGGGGCAATTACTACAGCTTCATACAGCTCTGAGCAGAGAGGAGAGCCGGGCCTTGGACTCAGTGCTGCCCGCTGGACTGAAACCAGATCAGACACTCATCCTCACTCAGATATATGAAGGCTGCTGCCGCCCTAAATCACAGCGCTGCAGCCGCAGCCTCCATGATGGAACATGTTGTTCTCCATAATGTCCGTCTGCGAGATACGCTTAAATATTAGTTCTGGGATGAAGGAGCTTTTACCTCATTGGTCGACTGTGAAGCAACGACGATGAGTATTATTTTTCTGTGAGTGTGAGATGTTTTCTGACTGTTTAAAGGGACATTTCACTCAGTAAAACCCACTCATCATCTCCTCCCTCCATGCTGATGAAAGTCAGGTGAAGTCTCGTAGTCCACAAACATTTCTGGAGCTTCACAGTAAAACAGAGTTGCAGCATTCTGCTGAACAGCTGAAGCAGCTGGAGATGATTTAAAACATCAGATGTCTCCATGCAGCTCGTCTGCTGTGATCACAGTCTGCAGAAGCTACGCTGAACATGTTAGCATGACGTGGGTGCACAAAGGTGTAAAACATCTTCTCCAGGATTAAGGTGTAACGTAATACATGTAACAGGATTATGTTATTGGGATATAAAAAAGGTAACTATATTCTGTCAAAGTTACATAAAATAAGATGTAATCAGATTACAGATACATTCAGTAAAAAGGAGGATTACTAACAGGATTACACATTTTAACTAAATGAAAACACAAGTGTGTGTTCTTACAACACTCATTATAAAGATGAATCTTATAGATATTTATTTTCTCTCGTCTTTATTTGTTTGTGTTTGGTATTGAGGTAATCCAAGAGTAACGAAGTAATGACATTACTTTAATATTGTGAGATTTTTTGACATTTTTGTTAATTTCTCAGGGGTTGAAACATGGATCTTGATGGAAATAATAATAATCAGGGTTATTTAGGTGGCTGGTGTCTATGAGTGAGTACAGAAGAGGACTGTTGGGCCTTGGCAGAGGTATACACTCTACTGAGTGCTGCTTTAGTTTCCGGTGAACGCTGCAGTGCTGTTTTTGCTGTGAATCTGCAGAAGTGTTTTGTGGACTATGACACTTGAGCTGACTTTCTATGAGATAATGACTGAGCTGACATTATTGTGTGAGCTGCTCCTTTAGGCTCAGCAGCAGATGCTCACAGCTTCTCCTCCTCTGTTTCCTCTCCACAGTCCGGCTGTGTGTGCAGCGTGTGCATGAAACCATCTGATAGAGGACTCTTCCCCCTGTAAATCCGAGGCCCAACTCCATTCCCACCCTGACAGGTGTAAGATTAACTTAGTTAGGTGCAGCGCCGCTCATGCGCACCAAATTAAATTAATGGAACAAATTTCCCTCCTAATTAAGATGAAAATACGTGTCAGTTGTAACCTTGCTGAGCACTAATTATGTACAAATGATTTATCATCTGTTTCGTCCTGAATAGCAATGGGCTCACCTCTCCGATAGCCCTGGCTGGCTGTTAAGAGATGGGCCCTGATTAACTGTGACAGGTTGTGCTGCGGAGAAGCTGCACGTCGCCCGCCAGCCAATCAGAGGCCGCCTGAGCTCAGACTCTCCTCCCTTCCATTAACCTACATCGAGTGTGCAGCTGAGCATCACTTTGCCTCGGCTCTCCTTCTTGTTTCTCTCCTCGGAATGAAAATAAAGCACATCGAGAGAGGAGAGGTGGGGGAGAGAGTGTGACTGATGCAGCTGATGGAGCAGAGTGCTACAACCTGGATCCCTCCGGAGGAGCTGAGGGTTCCGGGACCGCTTGATCCAAACCAACAGGAAGATGAAGCATCTTTAAAATGAACCGAATCACACAGAATACAGTCAAACTCATACATCTACATTTTATGGATAACTGCTTCAAAAGAGGGAATTCAGACCAAACATCAGTCCTGAGTGACCTGCTGTGATCAGATCTCACGTCCACGCTTTATATGCAAATAAACACGTGTATCTCAAACAGGGAGGATATTTTATCTGTCTTCGTATATAACATTTGCCGATTTTACAAGAAGGCCCCAATCATTATGAATTTGTCTTAGACAGCATTTCACAATGTTTACAAAGTTTCTTCTGTCTCAACAGCTCTTAAAATTGAGCGATTTTCTAAGGGAGTCTGGGGACTTTCTCCAAGAAGTAGCCTATACTGGTTACTGTTTACTGTATCTGTAAAATGTGACATGTTTAGCGTCAAAAACATGTTTCTTCTTTCATAAATTGAGTGTAAATGGTGAAACAAACAACTTAATGTTTTGCATTCAATGCCGAATTTACAAGAAGGCTCAAATAATTAAAAATTAGTCAGAGACAGTGTTTCACAATGTTTATAAAGTTTCTTCTGTCTCAACAGCTCTTAAAATTGAGCGATTTTCTAAGGGAGTCTGGGGACTTTCTCCAAGAAGTCGCCTATACTGGTTACTGTTTACTGTATTTGTAAAATGTGACATGTTTAGCGTCAATAAAATGTTTCTTCTTTCATAAATTGAGTGTAAATGTTGAAATCAGTGTAAACAGTGTGTTCAAACAGCTGCTAAGTGTTGGCAGGTAAGACTTTAGCACTTTAGACACAGAAACAAGAAACAAACTGATGCTTTTAACAAGGAAACAAAACACGTCATGGTTTGCATCTAATGCCGAATTTGTATGAAGACACAATGATTCAGAATTTGTCGTAGATGATTTTTTCTCACTCAAAAGTTTCTCCTCACTCAACAACTCCTAAAATCACACGATTTGTTAAGGGAGTCTGGTGATACTGTGGTTACCTTGTTTTAACAAACACAGAGGGTCTCACAGAGTAGACGGTACTCAGTTGAGTAGACGATCCCAGACCACCTCTGAAAGTGGTCTGAGTGGATCCTGAATGCGTCCTCACACCTGTACTGAGGTGGGTCCACCTGTGATTGGTTCTGATCGCACGTCTGAACAGCCTCAAAGTGCTCTGAACAAAACCAAGCTGCAGCAGCCTGAGGCCAGCAGGTGGTGCAATAGGTTAAGTCTGCCAAAAGCTACTGTATGAATTCCTAAAATATCAAAATAAACAGGGCTTCATTATACAATTACAGCCTAACTGGGATAGTCCATCTTATTTCCTGCTGCCTTGTGACTACAGATATATTTCAGCGGCTGTGATTAGCATTAGAATCGGAGTCCCTGGTGAAGCTGAGGGACACACCGGCCAATCTGTAATCATTGTTCCGCAGGCTCGCTCACAGGGGATACAGCCCGCTTTGTCATTATCATTCAATATGCCACACGCATGCTGGCAGAGCTGCCGTGGTGCTGCCAGCCACATTTGCATTTTCCTCCTCGCAGTCCCAAGAATTTCTTCTGAGAGACAATGATGCACCACAAATGACTCCTCTCTGTCTCCTCTGCCTCTCGTCCTACGTCTCACTCGTGTGTTTCTGCTCCTCACAGTGTCATTATGTACAGGTGTCAGCTCCAGCCATTAGGGATCATTTGACTTTCTATTGTGGGGTTATTTAACCGACGCTGCCACAATTTGCTCGTTGGATGTTTCATTGTTGTGGTAAATGTCAGTGCTGCTGCTCAGGGGGGAGGAACCTGTGTTCAGTCTGTCCAAACCTGGTTATATCCCCCCCCCCCAGCTGCAGGAGACGGATCACAGCTGCAGGTAATGCAGATTCAGGGCATGTCGAGGGATGTCAGACACTCATCTGTGCTGCGTGCTGCCCTGTGGGTGGAGGCTGCTGCAACCTGCACGAGTCGAAGAAAGATCCTCCGCTGCGACACAAACGTGTGAAGGAATTAGAAATAATAAGTCTTTATTTGGATTTTGACATATTTCCCCAGACACTGAAACACTTTATTTATTCATTCTCTCAATACAACACGTGGAGGAATGATTATCATCCCCACCAGCAAGTCAGAGGAAGAGAAAAGACATTTATAGATCAGAAACACAAACATGTGACCTCTGACTGCTGGAAGGATACACTGTAAAAATATAATCTGATTTCTGTTGTTTATTTTACATATTTTTTTTACTGTATTTTTGAAACACATGAACAAATCCATTTAATTACACCAAAGACTGAATTTACACCTGTAGTGTAGAATAACATGACACATCTGCCACTGTGAATTTTCTTTTCACATCATTTTTAATGAAAATGAGATAAAATTAGTTACTGTGGTTTTGTAGTTTCACGTAGCTTTGTTTGTTAACTAACAGATATCTTGTGTAATTATGAAAGTAATTAAATATGTTTTTAACTTTAACATTGTTACTTTAGTTTGATGCATTTGAGGTGAATTATGGATTATTTTTATTTCCCAACATCACAAGACTGATTCAACCTAAGACGTAAAAGACGTAAACAGACAGAGAGGGAGGCTGGAATGGGGAGAAAAGGCGTGTTAGTGTCTCGTATCTGCAGAGAGTTTCTTATTTTCTCTCTTTGTTGCTGCTCGGGACGCTTTACCAACCCAACATGTGGCTGTTTGATGTCCTGGGAATGAGACTCAACTATCAACTATCTTTGTGGTGTAAATATCTTTAATTTAAAACATTAAGAGGCCAGAAAACAAACAAGATCTCATTTTAAATTAACGCTAAAACTGTTTTTTAATCACGGAACATTTCTGTGTTTTATGAGAGATTATTTCCTGTTGTTTTCAGTATCTGTTGTTGCTCCTGCTGCTGAATTATTACACTTTATTTCTTCATTTCTTTTTCTTTTTCACAGTGTAGTCTCTTCACATAATCAATAAAGGGCGATGTACGCCATGTATGGATTAGGATCTATTATTATTATTATTATTGTTGTTATTATTTTGTACACATGTATGACTCTCTCTGATCTTTCTCAGGTTTTGTCATGAATAAATTCACATTCTTCTGCATAGAGATCAATACATTTCATTTCAGGAGCGCTGAGGTCATCCCAGACATGTGACACAACAGCAGCAGCCATTTTCTTTTGTTGCTCCCAGTTCAGCGCCGCCTGCAGTGAGAGGATCGGCTGGCACACAGCACCTCTCCGCCACATCCCGGCTGTCTGTCTGGGGATTGGCGGCTGCTGCGGGGAGGGAGGGGGGGTTAGAGGTTAATTATAGACAACAGAGAGGTCACAGGGCCTATTATTTTGGAGCCGGGACCTGCAACGGTCCAATGGGGATGACATTTACGACGAGGGCCCGGCCCCACCCCTCCATCGCCATCCACACCCACAGAGCCACCGCGTGCACGCCATCACTCACGTTTATACTGAGGCAGCGACAGTGGGACTGATAATGAAAAGGCCCTTAGCGTTTGGCAGCGGCAGGATGATGGATTGAATCCCTGGCTGTTCTCCGGCTGCGTCAGGGGGCCTCCAAGTAGCCCTTGACAACTAATTGAAAGCCCCCCGAACCCTCCTCTTACCTACCAGACTTCCTTTATCACTCTAATTATGAGGGTTAAGTGAGTGTCCCCGGGGACAGCGAGCTGAACCTGCACAGTCATCTTATTAGATAAAAAATACAAGGCAAAGGCAGAAATTCATCCCTGGAGCTGAAGCTGAGGAGAGCTCAGGTCGTGACCGGGGGGTTGTAGTCTCAGTGTTTGGACCCAATAAAAATGGATCTTTTAGATAATACAATAAAAAAAGGCTGTGAAAAATATTAATTATAGCACACGGCTGGCAGAGAAACTCTATCATTTCATTATGTTGAAAAAAACCCAATTAAAAAAACAAACGATGAATGTTTCCTCTGTGAATCACAGCACACACACACACACACACACACACCCACACACACACCGTCCTGCCATGAATACTCACCAGAGCGTCAAATATGGATTCATCCGCTGCTAAAAATAGTCCCAAAGAAATGCACTATTACCTCTTGTTCGAGTCATGTTTGCTAGAGACAGCAGCTGTTTGAGGAAATGACTGAACCTTTTTTTAAAGATGAAACTTTATGAACAAAGCACCGGTGTTGACAGTCAGACTAACAGCAGAATATCCACCAAATCCTTTAATCTCTATTCTGATCTTTGTTTTTACCTCTGCCAGGAAGTTCAGTGTCCCTGTGTCCATTTGTTTGTTAGTTGGTCTGTCAGCAGGATAACATTATAGACTTGTATTGAAATATATTGTAAAAAGGCTTGTGTATGTTGGAGAGGCTCTATGTAACAATTTGTAGTAATTAACATATATTAATCGCTTTTTTATTGTTCATATGTTACATGACGTGAACAATGAGACCTTCCTGTCTCTCTCTGGTGTCTCCACAAGCCTGTAGACGATGTGTTGAAGAAGTTTAACGCTGCTGGATGTTGGATTTCTTTGTTTAGGACTCAGGTCGAATTTTCAGCGACAGTCCAAAGGATGTGACTTTATGCTCGTTCTTCAGGGCGACAGGAGCTAACGTTGGTTTAGAAATGGAGTCTGCTAACATGAACACGACCGGCTTCCTGCACAAGAGAGAACCTCTGATGTATTTAGTTTTTTGGCTAACTTAACCTTAAAAAAGATTGTTAATTGGGTCCTCATTGTAGTTTCTGCATTTATCGCGTGAACATTATTATATTTATGTTGTTTATATGATGTCTTTAAATAAAAAGCACGTTGAGTTTATTTGTAATGAATAAAATTGTCTTGTTTAATGTGAGAATCAAGCTGTAGAATAATAACTCTTCTCAATATGTCCCCCGCACATATTTCAAAATATTCAGCGAGGACATGAGCATTAAAATGACCTCATACGCACTCAAATACAGTAAAAATGTAAAACGAGTCCAGTTCTATGTTCTGAAGTTATGTTTAAATCAAATTAAATATAAGAATAAATGATCAGTCGTTCCAGTATGTCTGTTTCATGTTGATCGTAGTTTCTTCTGCATCATCACAGTCGGCAGCTCTCTGAACTTTCTCTGCTGGGATGTTTTAAAATCCGTACCTACAGTTCTCCTTGATAAAGTTAACTGAGGCTCTGAGCTGTGCTGGAACGAGGGAGCATGGATAGTCTGTTTATGTTCAGACTATTGTGTCGCCAGATATAATCCCTGAAACCCCATCATGAGCAGCAGGCCTCAGTATGCTGAATACAAAATGGAGTGTAAATGGGACTGAGGATTAAGAGTGATCCACTCCGCACTGTGACTTTCTCACCTCTGCATCCCTGTAAGCCTATTAGACCACGAGAGCAAATCAAATATGTTGTGGGGGAAAACAGACACAACTGTGTGTGTGAGGAGTGACTTTAACATCCAGCTGTTTGTTTATCAGGGCTGGAAGCTGGAACAGCCTCTTGTCAATTTTATAAATACTATACAAAGCCACAAACTACATTGTTATTTTAACTGCTAAAAACACATCATTCTTTCCAAAATACTTCTTTAAACATGACATTTCTCTACCAAATGCCAGATTAAGTTAGTTAAATTGGTATAAAGCAATAAAAACATTTAACTATATAAACCAGATTTATTTATTTATCATCCCGCTGTTTATTTTCTGTGGTTGGAGGCTGGAACATCCTCTCATCACTTTTATAAATACTAAACACCACAAATTACAAGGTTAGTTTGACTGCTAAAAAGACAAATATTTCTCTCCAAAATACTTCTTTAAACATGATATTTTTCTACCAAATGTCAGATTAAATAAATGAAAGTGGTATAAAACAATAAAAACATACATTTGAATGTATAAACTTTATTAAAACCACAAATTACAAGGTTAGTTTAGCTAGAAAACTAATGATCATCTCAAAAATGATTATTTAAACGTGATACTTCTCTTTCAAATGTCAGATCAAATGAATTAAATTGGTATAAAACAATAAAAACAAACATTTAAATGTGAAAACTTTATTTATAAAGAGTCCTCCAGCTGTTTACAGGAATTCTGTTTGTGGGTTAATCCATGCAGCGTAACCGCCAATCACGTGACGCGTCCGCTTTGCGTAACGCGGTTACGTCACCGCTCCAGACGCCGATTGGACGTCCGGTGTTCATTCAGCTTAGACAACCGGAAGTAGTCTCAGCAGGGAGAGAAGGCTAATTAATAGTTTCGTGTATTTTAGCCTAGTATTACACCCGGAGTTACTTTAAATGTTATATGAATTTCGTAAATGTATTCGTGGAGCATCTGTGTCAACTTAAGGTAAGAGTTAGCGTTGATTTCAGCTAATATGCTACGACCGATGGCTGTTAATGACTAATACAGTTTAGCTAGCTAGTTAGCTCTCGTATATAATCAGGCTAGTCAACTCACGTCAAGCTAACTTTGCACTTCCGCTCCCAACATCGCTACTTGTTCTGTGTTACTGTTTCATTAAGATGATCGTCACTGCTTCATCTAAACGCATTCATCAGCAGTAATACAGGTAAATGCTGTCGACGCTGCTTGGTTAAATAATTAGTAATTAGCCGTAAAGCTAACTTCAGTGTGGCAGTTAATTGCAGCAGCAGCTCAGTCGCTAGCTAACTTATTACACAGAAATACAGGTTGTAGATTGTAGAGTGACGTGCAGCCCAGTCCCCAGTGTGTGCCTCATGTGTTACCTCAGCCTGAGAGGCGCACACCGGAGCTAAAGGTGAGTGAGGTCCAACAGGAGCCAGCTGAAGGTTATCAGTTATCTAACGCTGCCTCATCAGTAATTTACTGAGCTACAAACTGCTGGTGATGGAGGAGTGCTTCAGCTTCGGAGCAACAGTTACTTACCAGCCATGATATACTTAACACAGTGAGGCAGTGTGCCACAATAGAGTTTACATGTTCTTTCTGTTATTCAACAAGTGTCTGCATCAGCTGAGCACCGGAACAATAGATGGTAGTGATGTCATCATGTAGAGACCCACTTCTGGAAACTCTCCATTGATGAGGAATAAAGGAACAGGACACACAAACATACAAAGAAGTTCACTTAGTTTGTCAGTAGCGGTGGGACAAAATATCGATGCAGCAATTTATCATAAAGCTTCCTCTTGGTGATTGTGAATACACTGGTGTCACAAAATCAATATACCTCAACAGATTTAAAATCTTAACTCCAGAACTGTTCTGCTTTATTTTCAAGAGCAAATGTACATAAACATACAGCAGACGTGTAACAGGATTTATATCAGTGGTGTGGAGACTCGATGATGAATCAACACCTCTCAAACAGTAAACATTAGAAACTTAAATGAATTCAGGATCTGTTGCAGGACTGAGCTAATAAACAGCCACAGTGTGTGTACATACAGATAACAATGTAAAGTATATATACAGTAAATAAATAGTGAGAGAGTGTAAAGCAGAGTAAAGATTACTGATAATGTAATAAGTTACATGTAAGTACAGTACAACAGGTGGTTTATGTGGGTTTGTTGCAGGACTTATTGTAATTACTCTGTTTCTCTTCGTGACGTCCTGTCTTTAAATAATTAACAGAGAATATCAGAGACATACTTGGTAAATCATTAGTTGGTAAAGATTCTGAAACTGATACATTTACTCAGTAAACACACCGAACTTTGTGGATGTTGCTCACCTCTACTGGAGGTCCTGGGATCACTAAAGAAACATTTGGTTGTGATATCGTTGATGATGATGATCACAGAAATGGGGTAATGTAAGGCTTTCTGTCGTTGTTCTTCAGCTCGCCCTGGGATGTCAGGGGAGGACGTTGAACTCACTGGTGGACGTAGACATCACACACAGTTCGTTATCATCCTGACCTAGGCTTACGAATGTCCCTGACACTGACAGCCATGAGCGACAGCAAAGTGACCAGCGGCCAGCAGCAGTGGTCGGGGTCCGGCCAGACGCCACAGCCTGCCCGGGGCCCCTACATCTCCGCCATCACCAACAGGTTAGCTCTGAGTCTTCTGCACATTAAGTCTGTGGAAGGATATGTCCTGTAGGTGTCTGCTGGACCTAGGTTACACTACATTGGCTTTAAAACTTGCGGCCTTTAAGACTCCTGACTCCTTTTTTCTCTGCCTTGTAGAACCACCAACCTGTTGATCCGCGGGGCCATGCTGTTCTCTGTGGGCGTCTTCTTGTCTCTGGTGCTGAATTTACTTCAGGTGCAGAGAAACGTCACCCTGTTTCCTCCTGATGTCATCAGCAGTATCTTCTCCTCAGCTTGGTGGGTGCCGCCCTGCTGTGGCACGGCCTCAGGTATGTCACGTTTTTAACAGCGTTTAGATTATAATGCAGAAAAAATGCTCATGTTCATTTATAACTATTAATTCCCAGTGAAGTTTCCTGTTTCAGCGCACTGATTTAGTGTTAAACTAAAAAACAATCATTGCAAAAAACATGTATATTTCAATCATTGTAGCGAAATCTGAATGTTTATTCCCTAATATCAGCGTAGGCGTCGGCCTCAAAAGTCCAGCATCAGTCAGGCTTCATTTAAATCTTTCTGAGCTGAAAAAATATTGATTGCTGTTGCAATTAAAATAGTTTATTTCAGTTACATCGGAGGATACACGGCTCATAGCATTAAAAAAAAAAAGCCTTTATGGACCACACGGAGTATAAACACACACACACACACACACACACACACACACACACACACACACACACACACACACACACACACACACACAGCCTTCCATATGATTGCACAACATGCCCAGCAGGCGAGACTCTCCACGTTATTGAAATGTGGTCCCCTGGGTGTGACGCTGTGGATGGAGATGCTTCCTGCTCCCACGAGGCTCAGCACAAAGCACAACAGCCCGAGGCTCTTCCTCCCCAGACACACCGCGCCTCCTGCAGGAGGCTGCCGCTTCCACACACACACACAGTAAACTTCACTCCCACAGGAAAGAGCTGCTGCGTTTTGTTGACAGTGCAAAAATTAATTTGTTTTGAAGCAACATTAGTGATGTCAGAGGTTCAAATCGCTGCAGTTTGTTCTTATTTAAAAAAAAACCAAGTGGCTGAGTGTGAAATGAGCTGTGTGGCTGTTTCTGTTGGGCTGGGAAATAAAAGAAGTTACACTTAGTTGATCAGAAGAGAATTAACTGCCAGCTAGTTTGAAAACATCGTCTGCTTCAAGCCTCTTAAATGTGAGGAGTCGCTGCTAAGCCTGTTGTTCATGACACTAAATGAAGAGTCTGGAGAATTAGACTGCAGAAATTTAAAGACAAAATGACAAAGTTCAGTTTCTCAAATCTGTCCAGAGTGAACCCTCTCTCCACATAAATCAATAAAGGAACTTTTAAAAAGAAAATAAACTAACATCTCCGACGCTGTCAGAGTTTCCTCTGGTACCAGTCAGCTGATCATCTTCATCACTCAGGGGAAGAGTCTGGATGTGACGCTGCAGGCTAACGCTAAGCTAGTTATATTGTCTTTGAAGTAAAGAGGAAAAACAGTGGGAGAATCACTGATCCTGCTTTTGAGTTTGATGAACCGACAGGACAGACATGTAAAAGTGTCCCTGTTCTCACTTAGGAAGAACAAACCCAGACACTGAGTGTGTTTTGTGGCTCAGCCGGGTCGTTTGTAGTCGTTTTGTGTCCCTTTTTGTAGTTGTCACATGAAACGGAGGCTCTGTAGCAGGGCCCCTGTGACTGGTGGCCCTCTTCAGCTAAACAATACAACATGTGACATGTTGTGTGTGCAGTGAACCAGGTTGTGTTGTCTCTGGTGTTTCTGCTCCATGTTGATTCTCTGTCTTTGTCTCCTCAGCGATGATCGGCCTGTTGTACCCGTGCATCGACAGCCGGCTGGGCGAGCCACACAAGTTCAAGCGGGAGTGGTCCAGTGTGATGCGCTGCGTGGCGGTGTTCGTGGGCATCAACCACGCCAGTGCTGTATCCTTCAGTCTGTACTCAGCGCTTGTATGTCGTTGTGAAAACACAGCTGTGAAGGACACAGTCAAAGTGCTCTAACTCTTCTGATTTAACTGACTAGGTTAAAGGTAAAGCTCTACACATGTAACAGCTCTGTAAACACAGCCGTTGACTGTCTGGTCCTTGACCCTCCGTCTGTCAGAAAGTGGACTTTGCCAACAACGTCCAGCTGTCTCTGACGCTGGCGGCGCTCTCCATCGGTCTGTGGTGGACGTTCGACCGCTCCCGCAGTGGCTTTGGCCTCGGAGTCAGCATCGCCCTGCTGGCTACGCTGGCCACACAGCTCCTGGTTTACAACGGAGTCTTTCAGTAAGTTACATCACACATTTACATGCATGTTGATAAAAGGGAAATAAAGAGGGAGGCAGAAGAAGAAGATGACAGAGCTGATGTGAGAAAGAAACAAAGTCAAAATGACAAGACGTCAGTCCATTAATAGAGCCTGGCATCTTTGTGCCACTTCACATCTTAACAATACAAATATTACAACACAGTTTGTGTTTGCTTTTGTCCCACTGCGCCAATAAGTTTCATTGTGGCTTTCAGAGGGAAAGAGTTTGGCCAATCAGATCGCACAATTGGGTTTTTCTGTCTCTGTTATGATAGTTTCTGTCTGATAAAGCTCAGGATGACCAGAACAAGCTTCCCCGACATTTTTTTGGTTGCCAGGGTGACGGATGAAGAGTCCCGCCCATCTAATGTATGATTGGTAATCTGTAAAAGACTCATGGGTGCAGAGATGAGAAGGAAGCAAGATGTCTCCTTGATACCTTCACTACTTCAACCATCAGCACCAGAAATTGTTTTTTTTTTTTTTTGTTCAGTCTTTTGTCTGATTTTCTCGCCTGACGCAACGTTTTTCTCGCCCCAGCGAATCAGGCAGTCGTCATTGTCGAGCTCTGGCATGTTTAAAGAATGACACGTCGCTGTCATGTGTTTCTTCTTCTCTGCACAGGTATACGTCTCCAGACTTCCTGTATATCCGCTCCTGGTTACCTTGCATCTTCTTTGCGGGGGTGATAACTATGGGGAACATCGGACGGCAGCTAGCCTTGGTAAGAAACTGGAGTCATTTCACCAGAAGTCGTCGGCCCTGAAGCGACTGTGTCTGATGGTTTTTCCTCCTCTTGTGTTTGTTTTGTTCAGTATGAATACAAATTCATCCAGGAGAAGAGCCATCAGGACTGAGGACCTCTGCTCAGAGAGACTGTGCACCTGAAGCCAGAGCAGCGTGGACCAGGCCTGGCTGACCCTGGATGAACCACTCGGGCTCCTCAGACGAGCTCCTGATTGGCCGCCTGCTGCTGGACTAACAGTATTTCTGATTGGCTCTCGCTCTGGCCGCTGAGCTGAGGCGAACACTGAGAACAGAGTTTGTTGTGTTTTTTTCTTCGGTGCAGTTTATCTCTTCTCACCTGGATGGGATTAGCGGCGGAGCGTCTATCGTTCTTCAGATCAGCTCGACGTTTGAAACCTTTGGCTCCTTTGTGCCAAACGCAGTCACACGGAGGATCAGTTTAAAGTCTGCTCTTATCTGCCGACTCTTTCACGGATCAGCGGAGAACACACAGCCCGGTTCTCTTCTGTCTACAGAGATACGCATCTATATACCAGACCTTCTTATTCTACGTCATTAGCTTATATCTACATTTACATTTCTTTGATAAAGGATGATGATGTGGCTGTGAGGACGCACGGCGTTCAGTGTTCACCTGCTGTGGGATTTTGTACCAGACGCATGTACAGTATCATCGGATCCAAAGAATGAAAATAAAAGAGATTTGTGAGGCTGTTCAGACCAAATCAGGTGTTGTGGAGTTTGGTGCAGGGCGGGGAGGTGGAGCGGGAGAGTCAGCGTCTGCTCCCCCAAAAAGTCTCTGTGGCAACTTACAATAAGTAATAGACTTGTAATCAATACCGTTGACCAGCCAGTCTGATCACCACCTTCTGTGATTGGCCGCTGCAGCGTGACGTCAGAAACAAAAATTGATTATGTGTGTTTCTTTCTCGGCCTCTGACGTCACCGTGTAAAACCACCTGCACGCAGAACGACTGTCAGGACCGATGTTTTCCCCGCGACATCGATCTGGTCTGAATCCAGCCTCAGCTTCGTACCGTCTGTATGTTTGATGTCAATGAATGTTACATTGTGAATTTACACCAGCTTAGGAAATGAGTTTCATCCATTTATGAACACTTAATGAGTTTTAAGGCATTTTTAAAGAGCTCCCGTATTATAGAAGCGTTTATGTTTTATATACTTTGTTCATTTGAGGGAGGAACACCTGTCCAGACATTTATCTGCAGCCTTTTTCAGTTTCCTGGAACAAAAACAGGCAGAAAGCTGCGATCGTTTCCTCAAAAACAGCAGGAATGCCAAATTTCCCCACTGATTGTCTTCGACGTGCTAAACTGAACCTTGATGGTTATCCTTTATGAATACTGAACGTATATAAGAGTAGATAACAGTAGAAGTTAAAGTAGAAACAGATAATCTATCGTCTTAGCTTTTTATTTACATTATTAACACGTACTGATCTTTGTTAGAGACGTCTGTTTTGTTCATAAAGGATAATATGGTGTTAAGAGAGGAGCTGGTTGATCTGCACATGCTGCTTGTTTCCAGTGTTCAGCAGTGTTAGTCTGTTACAAACCATCACGTGAATCTGTGCGACGAGCGGATCATTTAAAGGGACTTTTATAACGATCTGTGATGAAACATGACGGTTTATAAAATTAGAGTTACAGGACTTTTAAAATCAGTGTTTTTGTATGTTCTTCATTATAGATTAGAGAAACATGATGGAGACGTTTTTAATTCATGTTCTGGGATCAGCAGGTTTCACATCGGCTCTGTGAAACTTCATTAAGACGACATGTTTTGTGGTTGAACAGGGATTCATAGTTTCACTGTGAAGAAACATCTGATAACTGAACATGTGCAATTTGTGTTGGTGTAATAAAGACCACGGCCTTTTGGAAACTGCCTCTGATTCTTCTGTCCATCAGATACACGAGTCACACGTCCACATGGGAACGTGACGGAGGAAGCTAAAAATCTGCAGAGAAAATGAACTGTCATTTCTTCCTGATGACCAGACGATGTTTTTAAACTTCATTATTCCTGGAAATTTTGTTTTTCAAGAGTTTGCTGGACAAGATATTATCAACAGTAACAACATGAGCGAGAAGGGAAACAATCAGAAATTATTCAAATATAATTGGGTTTAATGGATCATTGTTGTCGAGAGTCTGCAAGCTGCAGCCTTGCTGAGTGTCTTCTGTGTGTATGTTGTCCACAGCAGGACGTTATAAAGCAGTCTGAGCCTCGACTGAAGACGATCAATCGCTCCTGATCATCTGACACTGAAACACACAATGCAGCGGTTCCTGCAGTGATCTGGTGATAATGACGAATATCATGTGATCTCAAGAAAACTAAACTAAAACTTAACTCGTTCTCACGTGAAAACAGGAAATAATGTTTGACTGGTGACCACTCGGGGCTTCCGCACAAATCTACAGTAAAACCTTCAACATCAAGTCTCAATTTGTACGATCACAACAACAGTAACACATAAATGTTCATTTTTCCATTATACAACTTTAACCCTGAATATGTTTCCATAATAGAAACGTAAATGAAGTTCGGCACACGCAGGCGACTTGTGTGTGATGTTATTAAATAAGCCTCGTCGTCTGTGTTGCATTAAAAAGTGCGAGGCCGGTTTAAAGCTGCAGTTAATTAAGTGGAGCTCGTCAGACACAAACTGCAGAGCTGCTGCAGAAGTGCTCACATCAACTGGTACAGTGTTCAGAGCTAATGTGGATTAATGCGTCCTGTCTGCCTGCAGCTCCCGCAGACACCCGCTCGTGTAGACAAAAGTAATTAAGATGAATAATCGGGATTTAAAGAGCCTTTGTTTGCATTATTGCTAAATTTCCAGGATAAGGACACAGTTTGTGGGAGCTTTACACGAGCGTATGAGGCAATTTGCTGTGCGAATGTTATTGTTCAAGGCTAACTAGCTAGTAAAACAATAGGCGTGATGTGTCATAGCGGTAAGTGCTGCTCCGAAGAGCTAAACTCCCCACCACTAATGAATTCATTAATCTCTCTATTTATTCCTGACAAGCAATTATCTCCTCTCACAGAATGAGGGTCAGGAGGCAAGGTTGAGAGCTCCTCGGTGCATCTGCAGAGGAGGAAACAGAGCTGCTGCCTCACACACACCTGCTGGACACGAGTGTCTCATTGTCCCGGTCGACACTGTGAGACGCTTCTCTAATAATCCTTCACACGAGGATTCAGCTCTCCAACTGTAACCTTCATCTAAATCTAAAGTCAAAGCTCTTCTTTTCGTCTCGGACAGAGGCAACCACGAAAAGAGTTTGCGCTCACTTGAGATGGTTTCAAAAAAGAGTTTGGGAGATGGGAGAGAAGTTTTCACTGTCGGCAGCTTCCCAGAATATTCCCATAACTCTTCATTTTTCTCACGCAGACGTCTGAGACGACCGGTTTGGTTTCTTCTTTCTCTGCTTTCAGGCCCCGTCCACACAACACAGGTATTTCTTAAAACTGAGCTCATTTGTTTTGCGTTTGGCTGTTTTCAGTGTTTCAGTGTGGACAGGCGAACAGGAGAACAGGAGAACAGCAGTGGGCAGAGAGACTGGAGGGAAACTAACAGAAAGATCCACTGACACACAAACACTCACGATCTTACAGCTTAAATCTGTGCAGTGGCTAAATTTGGCTTTTTGGGACAAATAAACACAAAAATACAAATCAAATCTAATTCAAACAGTGTGACGAGACGTTATCTTCACCCTTTTTTAAGCTGAAGTCTTCACTGTAGCTGCTAAGCTAATAGCGTTAGCGTGCACCCCGTCTGCAGACTGATCACAGCAGACGAGCTGCGTGGAGACATCTGATGCTTTAAATCATCTGCAGCTGCTTCAGTTTTACTGTGAAGCTCCAGAAATGTTCTGTGGACTACGAGACTTCAGCTGACTTCATATCATCAGGAGGAGATGATGACTGGATCTTCATCTTTTGGGTGAACTGTTCCTTTAAATCTCCAGTGGTGCTGAGCAGCTATAATTAAATACAAACCAGCATTCAGATGAACAGTCTGGTTCTCCACTACAGCATCAGTTTACAGAGCTCATTAATCATGTTCTCACACACCAGCACTGATACACACCTGTGTGTGTGTGTGTGTGTGTGTGTGTGTGTGGAGCCAGACTCCACATCACACCGTGGTGTTACCGTCTCATCCCTCCACGGCAGCAGCACCTGGTCCAGCACCTCCTGCCACCTCTCTGACGCCTCCTGTGAAGCTGCGCTGCTGCAGGAGCAGTAAAGTTTGACCTTGCTCCCACTGACGTGTGTTTCACACCCAGCGGGGCGCAGGGGCTATAAAAGGCGCAGTAATCGCTGAGGACGGGCTGAGCGCAGTGAAATGGGTCTTAGCGGGGAACCACTGCGCTCCATCTCGGCCCGTCTCTGAGGGATGAGCGTCTAAACTGGAATAAAACCCCGTTAAACGGTGTCACAACATGAATCACTGCCCCGGGAGACATCCATCACTGCTTTAAGGTGACCACAAATGATCTGTGAGCCGCTGGATATTGATTACTCATGTGCTGCAGGTGTCAGGTTTAATGTTGCGGCGGCCTGAGCGCGTCGCCTCTGACAGCCGCTGCCCTAACTCTCCTCTGATAGATTTTAATGGTGAAATATTGATTTCTTTCTGGCCAAGGTCTGCCAGCAAGGGCCAGATCATTTGTTGGGGTAATGCAGGACACTCTGCGCCCTGGTCCCAATCAATCATTTTGACAGGAAGCACCAAAGAGAAGAGGAGAAAAAAAAAAACAGAGAAAGTGGTGAGGCTTCAGCGGATACATCCACAGTCAGGACGCACAGCCAGGACGCACAGATCTCCGCTTAATATGAATACTAATGATGTGTTTATTGAGTGGGAATGCTCAGCAAATCACAGCTGACGGGGTAACAGTCGGAGTGCCTGGAGCAGGGAATGAGGATCTCGGAGAGAGGGTCTATATTTTATTTAAGCGCCTCTGTGCCGGGGCCGGGAGAGACTCAGGTAATGTGTTGTGTTACAACTCAGTGGTCGTTCCCCCCTCAGCCGGAGCGATAACACACCTGCTAATGGGAAGCCATCAATCACAATCAGCCTCCATTCCGCCGGTGTCTGCGCGCCCGGCTCTGTGGCAGCGAGCTGGGATGGAGGCAATAATGGAGTTTTGTGGCTGCAGCAGCAGCAGCAGCAGCTCGTCCACAAGTCATATTTCCAGCCAAAGCAATAGATGCTTTGCCATGTCAGCACGTCTTTTAATAAGAGAGCCACAAAACGGCCATGAGAAGCAGTTAGAGGCCGGACGAGGCCTTGTGCGCTCGGGGAGCAGCAGGATTAATGCGCGGCCGGTCTCAGGTGGGATGAGTGTGTTGGCTGTTTGGTGCCAAAAGCAGCTAATTGGTTTTTCATTACACTCTGTTCAGTCTACTGTTACATCCTCAGAGCAGGCTGCAGACAAAGGACGAGAGACTGAAGGAAGAAGTGAGCGGGAGGATGGATTTCATGTTTCTGCACATTATAATCACATTTAGAGAGTCAGAGAGCTGCATCACAGCTGAGGGAGGCAGAGGAGCAGCAGGAAGGAGAGCTGAGGAGGCAGTGTGACGTCTGTCTGCCTCCTCTTCATCTGCCTGCATCAGTCTGACTGCAGCTAACAAAGCTAGCAGCTCGTTAGCTTCTCTTCATGCTGTGTTTATGTGCATTTACTGCCTCTGCTGCTGGTTTCTGCTCACATGATGTAAAAGTTCAACAATTACTCAACAATTTCCATGAAAAGACAAAAACCAACAATGTGTGAGTGGATCTCTTGATACTTTTTGACTTTGACCATCTTCAGCATCACCAGGCCACAATAAAAACAACTGTTAATTGTTTTATTAAACATTATATTATAAATATTTCACATAATATTGCAAAGAAAGATATCGTGGTTTGCAGACGTGTACCAACATCTTCTCTGGTGACTGCGTTGGTCTCTGATCGTTATAAACTGATCGTGTGTCTGATAATGCTGCTTCATGTCGTACCTGAGAGAACACCTGTACCGCCATCACACAGGTGTGATCCCTGCTGAGAGGAGCAGGAGACAGTGCATCTGCTGGGGACTATTTCCAGCGGTGGATGAATCCACATGTGGCAGCAGGACGGTGGACGTGGGACAGTGTCCCAGTAAACGACACTGTGTGTGTTGGTCGTGAGGAACACGTCACCTGGTGCGACAGTGTGACTCACTGATGTGTTTGTGATAGTTTCTGGAGGACGATGGAGCTCAAAGAGGTAAAATATCCAACAGATACAAAGACAGAAGCTGAGCTCGTTTCCTTTAACTGAGCCGATGATATTAAAGTAAACCAGTAACGGGTTAGCTTGATGTTTGGAGTCTAACTGCTCTTGTGTCTTTTCTTATTTTCTCAATATTTATCTGCACTTATTCTTTTGTTTTACTGCTGACAAACACACAAACACAGAACACACACCCTGCGCTTACATATGAGACGAACAGTAAATAAGATAGAGTATAAATAAAACATTTGAAAAGACTGTGAGTGATTATTGTGAGCTGTTATTTACACACAGTGAAGATTTCAGTTAAAGGGTTTAAATAACGTCTTTGCTTCTTTTGTCTGAACTTGTTTTAGAAACTTGTGCAAATAAAGCTGCTGCTTTCGTTTCCTTCCATAGTTCAAACCTCTTTTCCAGATCTGTATAATAACATTTGCTGCAGCTTCTCAACTTTTTGCTCATTTTGTCCAAATGTGGAACAAATGTTTTAAAGTTTGAATGAATGAATGTTTGGGAGAAGCAGCTGCTTCTGTCTGCTGCCTCAGTCCAACAGACTCTTTTATACACTTTATATTAAATATTCATTATGTTAAGATTTAATGTCAGAAAGAAAAAGCCGCTTCCTTTTCCCACCGCAGCTGATATCTGACTCCTCTACTGACCTCCTACCTGACGCTAACACCGTTAGCTCAGCAGCTACGGTGAAGAGTGCAGCTGAATAATAACGTGTTCAGGTCGGTGTG
This sequence comes from Pagrus major, assembly GCF_040436345.1. Lineage (NCBI taxonomy): Eukaryota > Metazoa > Chordata > Actinopteri > Spariformes > Sparidae > Pagrus > Pagrus major. The sequence continues at coordinate 33,270,000 of NC_133223.1, forward strand.
CGGCTGTTTTACTGTGCAGCTCCACAAATGTTTTGTGGATTACGAGACTTCTCCGGATGAAAAATAATAACTAAATTTTAATTTTTCAGTGAATTGTTCCTTTAAGTTGTCTATATTAATCTTTACTTCCTGTGTGCTGCTGTAACACCTGAGTCTCCCTTTGAGGGGATCAATACAGAATAATCTCATTTTATCTGCCTCAACATAAAAAGCTTCACATTAAAATTACACAGAAATCTGTTTAATATTTATATAATATAAAGACACGATAACATCCTGACTTACAGTAATGTATATTTTATTACTTTAACCTGGTTTCAGTGACGACGCGTCTCATTAGTTGACTGCAGTTGTGCTGCAGTGCTGCCGACCAGCAGGGGGCGCAACACTACACCTCTACACCACTACACCGCTCAGCCTCGCTGGTGTCGACCCTCCAACACTGTCAACAAGCTGACTGTAATGGATGAAGTGATTGTGACCACGGTGAATAAACAAGGGTGGGCTTGTTCCCGGCCCGCTCGCCTGTTTGTTCTGGTTCTGGTTCTGGTTCTGGTTCTGGTTCTGCTCGGCACCGAGAATCTTTTATTCTGTTTCATCATTTTCAATTATCAGACGTTCTTGTTGATGATGTCTGATAAAAAAAACACACATTTGGTTCTTGGTACGATTGTTGCGACCGATGGGACGTCCACACACACACACACACACACACACACACACACACACACACACACACGCACACACACACACACACTGTTGTTTCCCAGGAGGGATCAAGTGGAGGTTAAAGACTTGTAACCAGACTAATGGCCGACTTCCGCCTCGTATTGTTTCGTCGTCTTCGGGCTGTCTGCGTGTAACATGTATGTCAATCAAACGGCGGTGTCTGCATGTGGCACCGCGTCACCATGGCTACCGGGTAGCTTCAGAGCAAAATGTGGTCCAGACGGGGGGCCCCGAACCCAAATACACCAGGGGCCCCCCGGAAAAAGGTGACTTCCTTCCTCCCAGAACGGTCGTGTGTTGTCTGTTTCCTTTTCATCACTGATGTTTGTTATTTACAGGAATCTGTCTCACTGTAGGAAAAGTGTCCGATCACAGAGGTTTTTATAAGCCGACGCCGCCTCGAATGAAACAGGAAAAGGTTGCTCACTCACACATCAAAGCGAGCACTTTGTGTGAGGGCGAACAATAGTCGGTCACACATGACGGGCTCTGTTTTGTGGCCAACGTTCGACTCCCTGAATCTCCAAAGACGTGGAGCCGCTGGGGATCCAACAGGCGACGCTGCCGACAGGTCGAGACCAAAGTCAACAGAGTCGACAGACACAGAGACACACAGAGACACACAGAGACACACGGTGGAAACACACCTGTGACGACAGAGTGATACGTGACGGATTAACAGATCTGCAGGGTGGTTTTCTAAATCTAAACATGTACTCATGAGCGAGACTCAGCAGCACCTGGACAGACGTAAATCACTTCCTAACTATTTCTAAATCATCTCATGGGAGCAGTGAAGCTCTTTCATCCAGACGCTCGTCACCGCAGCCTCAAACCCTCCCGGGTGTCGGCTGCCGGAGCACAAAGGCCAGACTGTGCTCCTCCTGCGGGCAGAAAGTGAGTTTGTGTCTAATCACATATGGCATTGTCATCATACAGTGATTTCCTGCCCTGACACAAACTCCACAGCCACTCGGTCATGGAGGTCAAACCGAATTTTCTCAGAGAGGGTCTGGAGATACAAAGGCACTGTCACGGTCCCCCCGGTGATTTCCACTCCCTCCCTCCGTCTGCTGGGAAGGTACAGAGCTAAATTTCGAGCGGAGATGAAGTTGGTCGCTGTAACTCGGGCCGTGTGTGGAGGAGCAGACTGAGGAGTGGTTTGCGGGTCAGAAGGTCAGCAGCTCCTGGGGACTGCACACTCATGATGTGCGGCTGACCTTGGACTCGTACAGGAGACAGTCTGCGCTCGGCTTTCTTCAGCGCCAACGCCTTTTTATGACGTCTCCTCGATTTCATTCCCCCGAGGTATATTTAAAACTTTTCCCTACGACGACTCGCGACGATAATAATCAACTCCTGCAGGACGGAGATTTATTTTAATCACAGTAACAACTGAAGTGGTGGAAGAAAACTTTTACTTAAGTACAAGTAGTAATACTACAGTGTAAAAATACTTTGTTACGAGTCAGTGAGAGCGTTAAAATGATCTAAAAGTACCCAAAATAAATGTATAAATTATGGAGAATGTTACTGAATTATAATTATTGATACATCAGCGTGTTGGTGTCTTAAAGGTGGAGCTCATTTTATTAAAACATAATTAAACTGTTGAGCTTCTGAATTTTCCCGTTAGAGGTCAATAAACCTGAATCCTAATCTATAACATATAAAACAAAACAGACAAAATATAGTTTTTGATTTTATTTTGTAATATTATTTTGAATTTTGAAAGTTGTGGAGTGAAACGTGTTGCAGAGTACCTGAAAACTGTACTTGAGTAAATGTACTTAATTACTTTCCACAGTTGTTTTCAGGACATTAAGCTTGAAATTTTAAATGTGTCTGAAACGTGAATATTTTCCTGACGTCCAGGGTTTTATTTCCTGGGTGTATATTTGTATATAAATAACTGAATATATAAATATAATATAATTTCATTTCTTCAGCCTGTTGTAATCTATATTTAATCACCCGTGTGTGTGTTTTATGTCTGTTGCATGAAGAGAACGACTCGGCTGTGTGAGGACGAATAAATGACCTCGGTTCTTGATTTACGATTATTTCAACAGAAAAATAAACGACTGCACTTTAATCTGAACACATCGAACTTACAGAAGAAATATTGTAGTTAAAACGTTTGTATATTATCTGGACGGTTTTGATTTTTCAGCAACATTTTGCATAATTTTTCAGGTCGCTGGTACGAGTGGAGGATTTCTTTCTACAATAAAAAGTATTTTAAAAGAAGAATCCAGTGATTTAATTTTACTACTGAAAAAAGAAGACAAGTAAATAAATAACTCAGAATAAGCAGACGGCTCTGAAACACGTCTGTGATCATGTTGGGACATAAAATGCCCCGAAAATATAACTGAACACTTGAAGGTCAGTTTGTGACGAAGTTGTTTGAGTCTCTTTCCAGACGAGTTGGGAAAGAAACTCAAAAATCAGCTTTATTGCAAAGTGGAGCTCTAACTGATTAAATAAAATATAATAAATCTTAATTAATAAAAGCCTTTGGACCGTTGTTGGTGTCTGTGTGTTGGACCCTGTGGGGGGGCCGACGCCTGCCCTCAGTGTATCTCAGATCTTTGCTGCAGCCCTGACAGCTTTAAATCCTGACGTCTAACAGCTCGGTCGCCAGAAGAAACCGTTGATATATCTGATATATCTAAATTTGTACGCACTGTATTGAGTTTTTTACAGTGAGTGATACCTGGATATTTTGGATGGCAGACATTTGTAAGCGGGACTTTGAGGAGACTTTAGGAAAATTCATAGACGTGTTTGTGGCGTCAAAAACCTTTTATATTTTAAACCAGACACAGCGACGTCTCCTGCTGTGTTTGTGGGGACAGAGCCAAGTATTCCCACCCAGTACGTGACCCTAACTCGGCTGTAAGCACAGCAAACATTAATAAACATAAAGGAGAAACGCTGAGCTTTAACATAAATCTCAGTCTGCAGAATCGTACATTTCCATTATTCATTCTGGTGAACGTGTCGTGTTGAGACGTCTTCTGACCTGAGATCAGCAGATGAATGAGTAACAGGCCGTCTGTTTCTGCTCAGACAGTAATCTCAGGCCCGGCCTCCTGCTATTGTGATATTCAGCGTTTTAAATTGTTTTATACACCAAACAATCATCAGTTTGTCCTTCAGAGTTTGAAAATCAGGAAACTGAAACCCAGACGACCCACCACGCCGGCGTACGATGGAATATATTAATATCTTTAATATATTAATCATAAAAACACCTCACAGTTAAATTCATATTAAAGTTAACTGTGTCACTGATCTGCCTTTGTCTCCGTGAGGACCCTCCATGATACTGGCCGTGGACAACATGGCCGCTCATGTTGTTAACAGACCTGGTTCTGGGCTGGATGACACATACAGTCGGACCTCGGCTCTGTCCTGCTGTCCGCTGCTGTTTACACAGTTGCTCTGGTCTTGTAGCTACACGGCCTCCGTCCCGTCCTGTTAGCTCGTCCGCTGACAGACACGTATGACGAGCTAAATCACTGACGCCATTAGACATGCTCGCTGACCAAACGGATGACATGCTAGGGTCCTAATCCCTGGTTTGAATTGCTGTGCGCTCCGTGACTAAATGCTTTCGGTCAAACACAAATCATCAGTGTGTAATCCACTTAGCTGTGTGTGTGTGTGTGTGTGTGAGAGAGAGACAAAGATGGTGTGTGTGTGTGTGGTCCAACATAGCATAACAAACTGTAACATAGCAGCTTTTAAACTGAACACGGCCTCGAGGTCACGACGGAGCTGCAGGGGGAGTTAAGCTAGCAGCTAGCAGATTAGCTCATGCTAAAGCTTCTGTTTACATCTGTAACGTTTATCATGTGATCACTGTGAGGTCTGAGCTTCACGATGTAACGGCCACTGCATAAATGTTTGGTAACTTTCAAAATGTAACATGTAAAAGTGATAAATGAGAAATATTTTATAATTCTTATGAATTATTTCAACAGCTGGTGCGACACGTTTACTCAGATAGTGACGAGATTAAAACAGTAGGATTCATCTACCTGGGCACGAATTTTTGAAGTTTCATTCTCGACCTTGAAAACACAAACACACGTTTTAATATTCTTCATGCAACATTTATTTACTTACTGCTGAGCTTCTTTCACACACGACCAACTTTAGACACAGACAGATTAATTCAGAGTCTAGTTTGAGCCTTATTTCTAATTAAGAACGAAGTTTGCGTGTTATGAACATTTAAAGGTTGCACCTGCTGAAATAGTTATTTTACTACCTGTAGATTACGGTTGTGTGATGTAATCATAATATGTTGTCCTAGTTTGTGTCTTCCTTTTGGTTGTTGGTGATTAATTAGCGTTAAGACACGTGGAACAAGAGACGACACGGAAACACTGTGATGATGACGACAATAGTGTGGTTAGTTTGGACTTTATGTCTCTGTGGTGCAACTGAACTTCAACAGCTTCATCATCAAACCAAGTAGTTTCAACGTATTGTTAAAGTTTATTGATCAAACGTTTGTCTGCAGTGAAGAAGAGACCGATGATGTGTTGATCCTGTTTGAATCTCACAGATGATGTTTGTCATCAGACTGTGACGTCATTATAAAGACGACACAGCCGACGGCGTCGTCAGCGACGTCGTCTCCTGACTGAAACATCGTAGAGCTGCTCCTGTATGAGCAGAACTGAACCAGAACCAGAACTGCAGTCGTCAATATGAGCAGATTTATTGTGACGTTCATCTTGTTTACGAGCTGTTCTGAGCCCAGTTGGCTCCATGTTGGTGTTGGTTCTGGTGCTGATGAGACGATGTAGTTCACTGAGCGCTTTAACACAAAACTACATGAGTTTGACTTTAATACAACAAACTGACACTTTATTGATTTAAAGACGATCATATGGATCAGTACATTATTTGTCTCTTCATCACTACAGAACCAGACAAAGGTTTTGTTAAATAAGGGCAGACGATCTGAACAGCAGCGGTGTTGTAGCGTGAGCCGGTCCACCGGGCCGCAGCAGTTCTGCCTTCTGACGTCATCTTTGCCAAAATTTGCCTAAAAACACACTTTCTGTGCTGCTGTTGTTACGGCGACGTCTGCACCGGCTCATGGAGCTGATGGCTTCTGGGAAATGGTGTTTGTTGGAACTAAAAGCAGGAATATTAAATAAACCAGCGTTTACCGACCCGAAGTGACTGTTAGTGATCATAACATGATGACCCGGGTGTGTGTGATTTAATGTGCACGTCTTCACAGGTAAATGTTGTATCAGGCTTTATCCTGTTCAGCGCTCATTGACATTCACTCTGTAAGAAGACTTTTCCTTGTAATAAAGGTTGTTTCTTTTTCTGTTAACGTTGCCTTGTGATCCAGACAGATGGTGACCAGCTCAAAACGCTGTTGCACAACAAACTGTTTATGTTCCAAGGCTGGATCTTAATTTACATTTTCACACAAAATGAGGTTTTTCCTACTTCTGTAACGTCCCGCTCTTACATCTGCTCTCCAGACACGTTCATAAAACAACAGTTCAAATAAATTCCAGAATAATTTAACTGTTACAAATTGACACGAAAGACAAAATGAACAACAATAAGTCTTCGGCTGTAAATCTGAGCGTGAACGCACAAAAAAATCCCCCCTACGTTTATTCCTCGACATAAAACACACACAACAAAAGGCGGCGCCCGTAACAGCGTGAGCACATGTGTGCGTGTTCACGCCGTCGGAGCGGCGGGCTGAGCTATGTGACCAGCTTTCATGAATATCGAGGTATTCAGGGGCACTTAAAGGGTTTAACACTGCGCTTAATCCCTGCTACAAGTCCCCAGAAAAACCAATTTAGCTGCCATAAAAGAGGCCGCCGCTCCCTCTGCCTCTTCCTCGCCTTCTCGCCTCTCTTCCCTCTTCCTCTATATCCCAATGATGGAGATTAGGCTTATTAAGAGGGCTTATTGTCTGTGGTGTCATGGATACCCAGTGATTACACACTCCGTGGCTGCTCCTCCTCCGTTCGCCCTCAAACCTCGCAGGGATTCGTTGCCTCCAAAGTCAAATCAATTATTCCCCCCCCTCCACCGTCCTCCTCCTCGTCCTCCTCCTCCACATTCACCTCTGATATCGTGCCAGACAGGCTGCACACTTCATTGTCAACAAGCAGAGACGGCGAAAGGCAGGAGAGTATTTGAAAAGAGGCTGTGATTGTGGCTCATCCCATCGTTCAGGAGAGAAATATTCCTCCTCCGCTGCTGCTGATTCATCCGATTCAGGAAATAAAAAATAAAATACTGCAGAAACTCGACTGAAGGTTCAAAATGAGATCTGTGGTTTTCTGTAGTCGAGGCGAGGAGCTTTAAATGTGATGTGCTGAACATACGTACACGTTATCATGACGTCATCAGGATCCGTGCACTCTGCAGGGAAACGTGGCTGGAAACAAGTTAACGCAAACTAAGACTAGAATGGCAGTCAGTAGAGCGCATACCTCCGCCAAGGTCCCTTTAATTCAGTCAAGCCTTATCCAGTAGCAAATAAAACATTTACATACGCTAGGTCCAGACTGCGGTACCGATACCGGCCTACACATGCACCTGATTCTTCTCATGAAGTTCAGGCGTGTTTCCCTTAGAAATGAACAAAAATGTCATAAAAACGTTTCCGTGTTCAACAAAATGAGAAAAAGTTCAAGTTTTGCTGAACTCTACTCGTCGTTTTAGTGTAATTATTCTGGCAAACAAACAAACAAACCAACAAACAAACCAACAAACGAACACGGCTGAAAACAAAAACTCTGGAGGCATTTTTCTAACATGAAATTGTTTGTGTGGTGAAGCTACACAGTGATGTAATCTGTAGTCCTGAAACCCAGAAATCAGTTAGCATGTTAGCATGTTAGCACATCCTGTTCCTCGTCCCAGCTGATAAAAGGGATTGAATCCCACCGGAGCCTCGTCAGCTCGACTGTATCCTCTACAGTCAGCTTTCTACAGGCATTCATTACGTTGAATACGACGTGTTTGGATCTAGTATGACATCGTGGACCGCAGAAGACAAGGTCGGGTAATAAACCCGGAACCAGACCAAACCTCACTAGTAACGGCTTATTAAAGAAATGAACGATTTTAATGTGTGAAGTGAACTTTGAACTTTCACAACACGTCCGGTTTAATTCTTGTTTGAATGAACCAACTCATCTTTGTAAAGACGTTGATGATAACAGGCTGAGCTGAGAAGGTTCTGATAGGTTCTTGTCGTGTTCACTCTCCTCCTGCTCATGAATGGAAACTCTGCTTCCTGAATTGGAAGTGATTTGACCTCTGACCTCGTCGTCGGTTATGAGACAATGATTTGTGTTCCTCAGGAACCTCCTGCTGCGTCTGCGAGCTCACAGGCTGGATGTTAAACCCCGGGGAGCCCGCGGGCCGACACTGAGCTCCCGAGGATCGGGCCTAAAGAGGGGTGAGAGGGGTGACGGCTTTAAATGTTCCCCCGCTGCCGAGGCACTTGACCCCGGCTGGCCCCTTGAAGCCCTCGTTCACAGCTGATGTCATCCACTTTTTTGGAGCGAGCGGTGACGGTGGGTCGACTCACACGGATGTCTTTGTGAGTACCTGTGTTTGGGTCATCTGACGCCTGACACTCGCTCTGATCCGGGTCCAGATCCAGCAGGAAGGCAGCGCCGCGGCGGACGCTCACGAGAGCTCGTTGACCTTGAACCGTGAACTGCGCCAAAGAAAACACAACCTTTGAGACGGAGCGAGGAAATGAGAGCGAGGACGAACAATCAGGACAAACAGAAGGTGAGCAGGTGAGACACAGGAGCTGAATGTATAATCGAGCCCGTGCATGAATGGGTTATCTCCCGTCAGTAGACCCTGAACACAAAGGTTCTGCTTTTGTATGTGAGGAAACAGAGGGAGGCTCGGCCCATGTGGGACCAGCAGAGTGTGTGTGTGTGTGTGTGTGTGTGTGTGTGTGTGTGTGACCAGACAACAGAAAGGTCTGCAGCAGGAGACCCCGGACACTGATAGGCACTCGTGAAGCCTCTTCAGCAGGTTAGCGGCGACATAATTAAAAAGATAAACCTTATGAGCAGGGCACAGAGATAAGGGGCGTAATGAGAGCGAGCAGGGAGATCGTCCAATGAGAGCGTGGCGGGGGGGTTAGGAGGCGGTCTCAGGGGAAATAAACCCCAACCTGTCAATCATCTGCCAGAGATAAGTGAGGATATGGAGCCCGGAGCAGATCCAGGAGAGGAGAGCATGATCTGGAGCTTAATGTAGTCGGGAGTCTCGTCCAATCAGAGGCCTTCAGAAGAGAAGACCTGATGACACCACACACACACGGAGCCAGCGACTGAAGTCTGATTATGTTCAGGACTTTATGGTGATGTGGTCCATCTTTAACACAGGTCCTCCCTGGTGATCCGCTCAGAACCAACGCTTGTCCCAGTCCAGTGTGGAGGTTCCTGCTCGCTGCGGTCCGGTTAATATAAGAGAAGGTCAAAGTTAAATTAGATTTTTATTATACAGACACAGAAAAATAAATCAGTGTCAGGCTGTAATGTGACACATTCATGTTATTATGTGAATGTGTGTTTAAGATAATAATTTATATTGTTATATCATCACACGTTATTACAAAATACAAACTTGTCTCACGACACCAAGAAACAACAATACTCTATTTATTTTGTCATAACGTGATCATTTGTTGTAATAATTAGTAGTAATGTAATGTAGTAATTGTAATTTATCATTTTAAGACACGAGCCTAATAATATATATTATATATTGTCATAACAAGAAAAGTTTTAATCAGAATCAGTTTTAATTTCTTTATAATGTAAAAATAAAATTTATCTTGCTAAATGTGATAATTTATTGTTATAACATTTCAAATTAAAAGTGCTAATGTTATTGTCACATTACACTATCACGTTATAACTGGAGCGTGTCATGTTATAAGAATAATATTTCATGTTATAACAAGTAAAGTTTCTTACACTAATGTTCTCAGTTTGTATGATGTAATAATATAATATAATAATATTGTTATCACCTGATACTGGTCTGTTTCTACTCTTTCCACTGACTGGCGGCTGCGAACACAACACTGACACCATCTTTTAAACTAATGTGGCTAACGTGTTAGCACACGGTCGCCTCTTCACACATCAGGTGGACACAGAGCTGTTATCATCCATCATTCATTCACTGTGTTTCTGTAGTAGTGATAGTTTTAATTTGTTAAATGGTCTGTCGATGGTGACTGATGTTCGTTCAACCGCCGATTTTACAAAATGCATGTTTCCTTTGAAACTTTATGTAAGAGATGGGAAATCTGTGTTGAGCGTTTCTCTCTGCCCTCGACAGACTACACGCTGTACAGCGCCAGAAACATGTTGCGATAACTACAAAGAGAAAAAGGAGTAAAAAGATTAGTCATGAATTACAGAAGGACTGTGACCCCGGGTGGAAACACTCGAGTCTCCGGAGCAGACCAGGAGAGCTGGCGAGCATCGGCTAGCTGCTGCTCACTTCACCAGAAAGCGTCGGTTACCTTTGTGTTATCAGAGCTTTTCTCTGCTGGCGGAGAAGATGCCATGAGGGAGGTGAGAGTGAACTCGAACATTAAGCTGCGGGCTGAAGAAACCAGCTGAAAACAATTAGCCGAACGATAAGAAACATGCAGCTCTGCAGACTGTTGCTCTTTGCACATTCAGCACAGATGTGACATAAAGCTCAGCCTCCTCATCCTTCACTTCTCTATTTTCCCTTCAGTTCCTGGATTATTACGACTGAAATGAACTCCGGTCCGCGCCCCGGCTTTAAAAAGGGTCACCGCCATCCGAGCGGGGCCGCGGTGATCCGGTCCTCCTGGCGCGGCGTGGACGTGTGTTATGGCCCAGAAAGCCTGGGTGTCTTCACGGCCTGCGGCTCTCGCACGGCTCTCACAGCTGCGAACATAACAGACATGTATTCATTCGTATAGCGAATAATTCCCACCCTTCAAAACACACATATAACAATCTGTTCCAGTTGCAGACGTACGACTCTCTCCCACTCGGGTGTGTAAATGATCTGGGAGCACATTGTCTTTTCCTGCACCAGCCTACCATGTGAGCCCGGCACAGGCGGGTGCCTCGTGATTGACAGTTAGCTCGTCTCCGCGACACTCGGCTGCTCGTATGTAGAGTTTAGAGCCGTGAACGCAGGCGTCTCCTGTGAAATGCTCCGCTCTCCCTCCTCCTCCTCCTCCTCCTCCTCCTCGTCTCTCTCCCTCTCCTGTCTTTGACACCCCCGATTAGAAGGGAAACCTGCGTGGAGAGAATGCATCTCTAACAGGAACAACGTGTGGTGCTGTGAGGTGGAAAGTGAGCTCTCTTGTTACAGGGCCTGCAGTAGAGGTTGTTTACATGAGCACCTGAGGAGGAACAGGGTGTACAGCCTGACAGCCGCCGCTGCTTCATCTCACAGGCCCCCTGTGAAAAAACGCCAGAGGAGAGGAGGCGGCCATGATGCCTGCATGCCTACCTGAGGAGGAGGAGGAGGAGGAGGAGGTGGAGGAGGAGGAAGAGGAGGAGGAGGAGGAGGAGGTGGAGGAGGAGGAGGTGGAGGAGGAGGAGGAGGAGGAGGAGGAGGAGGAGGTGGAGGAGGAGGAGGTGGAGGAGGAGGAAGAGGAGGAGGAGGAGGAGGAGGTGGAGGAGGAGGAAGAGGAGGAGGAATCTCCCTGCACATGTTGACAAGAGAAACCAGCTTTCAATTTAGAGATGACGTGAAAGAGACGCCTGAATTATAATTGTTCCATCAATGAAAAGATTTATAATAATCCTCCTTCTCTCTCAGTCATGTATGTAAGAAAACACCCGAACACGATGAGATCAGGATTAAACGGAAATAAATCAGTCCTGAAGCGTTGTGTTTTGGATATTTAAACAAAAATCTCCACGTCTCTGAAATGTCTCCCAGTCGGCAGAATGAAATGTTGACTTTTTGTATATTTTATCATTTTCATATAAACATTTCTGTCATATGACGCTGAGATTACGTATCAGCTGAGTGTCCTGTCAGGAGTGGATGGTGCCGGTGTGTCACCTCTCTCAGACAACAACACTGCTCGTCTGGACCCGTCTCTGCAGCACCACAACTGGAAATATTCAGCCAAAACATGTTTCCAAAAAACAAACAAGTGTTTTTGTGCCTGAACCGAACGCAGCTATAGATACAGTATATAATGTGGGGACTACCGTCATTAGTAGTTTTATTGTTGTCGATTAATTTCATTTTTTCTTGGATTTTTAATTGTTTTATATTATAATGTAGTTGTTACTTGTGTGGACCCCACAAGGAATAGCTTCCACCTCAGTAAAGGCTAATGGAGATCCAAATATTCAGACTTTATTTCAGACCCACAACAGGGTCTGTAGCTAATAAATAAATAAATAAATAAATAAATAAATAAATAAAAGCTCCGACCTGAGTCACAGTGTCACCACCAGGATAAATGTTGCTGATATATGTTGAAAGTATTTTTTGCACATGTTGCAACTCAGTCTTCAGTTTTATGTTGTTGTGCTCATTGTTTAGGAAAATCATTTCATCATAAACATAAATCATATTTTGGATTAAAATACATGTTTTGTTTGACACAAACTCGACTGAAGATGTCCCATAAAAAATATCTGTTTTGTCCCGAGGTCTCGTTGAAAACGTCCCGTAGTGTCATGCAACATGATAACAGCGCGGGCTGATAGTGATCGATTACTTTCTCCGTCAATCGATCAGTTGATTCGTCTAAATTATCAGGAAATGGTTAAAAATGTGGGTCAGTGTTTCGTCCTCAACCCAAAGATCTCCAGTCCACCAGAATATATTCACATTAAACAGGCTGACAGAGGAGGTGTTTGTTTTTCTTTAAACAAACTCAAACTGATTCATCAATTATCAGAATAGTTGGCAATTAATTTAATTAGTTGACAACTTTAAGATGAATCATTGCAGCTGACGGGAAATATAATAATCCTCTGACTTCTTCCAAGTTACAGGTAACGACTTCATCCATCGTCCATGTGAGACAATATTGATGAGCGTGGCTTTAATTTCATTTCTGATGAATTAATGAGAATCAGATATAAAATCATCTGATGATAAAACCTGCGTTATGTTTATGTGTGATGATGAGATATAATTAACTCTTTGTGTTTCCAGTGAAGATCTTCCTCCTCCTCCTCCTCGTTCCCCTTCGTCTCTGCGGGTTCGCTGCTGTTGACGTAATGGAGACGATATTTAGCCAACCTGCTTGAGCTGCTGACAGATAATTAGCTTTGTTCATCAAGCACAAGACGCCATGAAGACGTCGGAGAATCTCTCGTCCTGATTAAAGACGAGTCGTCTCTCAGCCCGGAGCCTCGTTATTCAAATGAACCATCGACGGTCCTCAAAGTATTTATCATTCGAGAGTTTTAATCACCTGAGAAGGAAAATAATAAAGAGAAAAAATCAATTCCATCAGTTGTTCTTTTCTGTCTTTATCTCTGGTGTCAGTGTTTGACAAGGTGACATTGACGCCACATTGATCGGCGCTGATTGATTTGTTGCCGCCGGTCTAAGGTTATTTGACACGGCCGTGTTAATGAGCTGAACAGAAGTAGCGCGCGGGATCAACACATGTCTACAATCCTGCAGTCTTGGCTTCGTGTCCCCTCGTCGATCAGAAGAGCCAAGCGCTCCGACTCGCTCCGCGGTCTCACGGTCCTGTGGGAACAAAGTTCATCTGTCAAGACTTATTTCAATTGTGCTCCGTGAATTTACGACCTGTTTTATTCCCGATGATAAATCTCCGGCAGACAGCCTTGTTGAATTAGTCGTTCCGGGAACTCGGAAGGATCTTCATTATCCTGTTTATCGCGGTTTGGCGCGCTTTCTTTACAGAGCACCAACAGTTCAGCCGTTTGCGCTCGCTTCATATTGAATTCATGTGAGGCAGAAAAAAAGGTTAAAAATGGGAAAAACATTGAAATAATGAGTCCCGTCCTCGCTGCTGACGGAGGGACACTTGATGACATCACTCGACACGTTGACACATCCATCACTGCTGACACTGTGAGAACGACAAGGACGACGAGCCGAGAACAAACCAATTAATCAGTCGAGGAGAGTAACTGAGTACTTTTACTCAACACAACTCTGAGGTACTTTTACTTTAATGGAGTATTCGAGTACCATTTTCTGCTACTTTATACTTCCACTCCACTACATGTGTACTTTTTACTCCTATTAGTTACAAGTAACTTTCCAGATTACATTCTGCATCAGAGACAAAGTAGCACATTTTTAATTTATTTATTTTTATCGGCAATCGGATTAAAAAAGAAAAATGCTGAACATCTGATCTGATAATTGGCCGATGTTTAATTTACTTTTACTTTTGATACTTAAGTACATTTAATATCAGATACCTCAAGACTTTTACTCGAGTACTTTCACTTTTACGTAATATTTTAACATGTAAGTATGACTTTGGGGTACTTTTTACAATACTGCTTCTGATACCATGAGACACTTTAAAGTAACTAAAGGTACAACAGAATAATTTACTCAAGTATTGTACTTAAAGTGCAATTTTGAGCTACTTGTACTTTTTGAGTATTTTCATTTTCTGCTACTTCATTCTCCCCCCCACTACATTACTTTAGTTACTAGTAACTTTGCAGATTACATGCTGCACCAGAGCCAAAGTAGCTCATGTAACTATCAGATACTTCTTTACTTCTACTCGAGTACTACTCATGTGGGCGACTTCCACTTTTACCAAAGTAACATTTTAAACACGATATCTTTACTTTTACTCACGTATGTACAGTAATGTTGGTCACTTTAACAACACTGCTCCTGATGCAGGGAGCAAAAAATGATAAACAAATAATTTAATAACAAAACAAATAAATAATAAACAATAAATATAAATACGAGTCAATAAAAGTGACTGTGTGGGCGTCGGATGTTTTATCTGGGTCGTATTGATGATACAGCAAAATAAGAGAACTAACAGATGTAAGGACGTTTCATGTGAGTTTATTTTACATTCTGTGTGAATCGCACAATAAATTTGACGAGAAGAATAATTAAATCAGGAGGATTAGATCGATGCGTTGAATCACAGGAACAAACACTCAGTTGACTCCGTCATGATGAACTCTTATTAAAGGTTTATTTCCAGTTGATCTTTCAGCTGAACTCGTTTGGTTTCCTGGTTTATGTGTGTGGCGTCTCAGAGGCTCTTCAGTAAACACTGAATATACAACCTCATATTAGTTTTCCACATATGGAAACATGTTTAACGTGATAAACATCATCCACCTCGGAGCCTCTCACACAGTCTGGTCTAACGTATAATCCCACATAAGAAGCCTCCATCTTTAAAATGCGACCCTGTGACACGGCTCTATTCCTGGAGCGGCAGACTGAGCCGCTCATCGCCAGGACATCGGTTACATACGTATTATCCCGACACTGGCGCCTCAAATAGAGGATTTCACAGCCCGACCCGGTGAGGATGACATAGCCGGTGCGCTATGTGGCCTCTCGCCGTGCTTAAAGCACAATAGCAACTGTGGGATTGATAATTTATCTTCTCTCTGCACCTCCCGGCTCCGCACAGAGCAGCAGCACAGTTGCTCCTCTGATACCAGAAACTGTTGCAACGTGGATCAGGACCGATGTTACTGATGTCTCACAGCGTTTAGTGCACAGAGAGAGAAAACTGTTCAAATAAAACATTTCTGGAGCTTCACAGCAACACAGCGTTTAACTGCAGCAGCCGGGGACTTGATTTAAAACAGAAAAAACCTTAGTTACATCCCAAACTGATCTGAAAAGAGACATTATTGACGCCTGTAAAGCTGCGAAATCTTCACTGAAGCTGCTGAGCTAAACCCGTTAGCATGCAAATATGTGCGAGCTAGCCCGCTCATCATTCATATAAACGTCTTTTCACACTGATTATTTTTTGTATTTTAAAACAAGTCCACACTTTGATACTTTTATCAATCGTTTTTCACGTATAGTCATTTTTTAAAATAATCAGTTTAGTGTCTCAGCTCACCGTTAGCTACGTTAGCTCGTCACTCAGAGTAGCACCATCGCTGTGGCTGTTTCTACGCTTGGTGCTCAGAAGAACTCACAGAAATGTAAACGACTGATTGGACAGTAAAGCTTCGACCTCGCTGCTCATAAACTTCATGATATTTCTTTTCATTTTAGTGAAAGCCAGCGAGGTTAATGAGGTGATTAACAAAACGATCGAACACTTGAAACGAACAGTAAATATGAAAACGTTTGATCAGTAGTGATCAGTGTTTTACCCTCCGTACAAAGCTAACTGAGACAGGTGAAGTAACTTAGGAATGTAAAAGGAAGTGGTTGAACGCTAACGTTGGCTAACGGGTTATCAAATATGTTGTTTAACTTTGAATTATTGTCTGATGTCACCATCCATCATGATCATCATCATCAACATACATAACAATTTATAGATTATCTACTTTTTAACGACTTGCAGCCAGGAAACACAGAGGAACAATACATTTACTTCATGCCGTCTTTCCATCATCAGCATCTGTCGATTAATGTGGTGAACATTAACTCTAAAATGTATTTATTACTCTAAAAGTTATTTTTGATTGTTTCCTAAAAGAAATGAGTAAAAAAAAACAAAACAATGAGTTTCACTAAACGATGTGAACGTGAGTGAACAAATAAATGAAAAGTCTTATTCCACGATCTGAATCCGAGTCACGAGTTGCTCCAGAAATGTTTTGTGGACGAAGAAACGTCACCTGATTTTTCATCAGCGTGACGAACTGTTCCTTTAATCCACCTCAAGTCTAAAACACCGCTAAATAAATGTTTCATTATGTTAAGTGAAGTTGTTTCTTCGGAGGCGATCCTGTGTGAAGAGGCGAGCACATCTGTTCGAAGGGAATCGAACCTCTGCATCTCCGTGATATAAAATAATTACCTGCAGGTCCCAGCGTGGTTCAGCTCTCTGGGGATGAAGCAGTTTGTTGAGATCCATCAGAGGTGTTCAGGGTTCAGCCTGACCCGACATGCTAGTCCTCGGTCGAGCCACTAGAAAGTGCTCTTCAGCAGCTTATCATTCATCTTACACAACGAGCCCTCCGCCTGCCCTCCATCTTTCAGATCCCCATCTGTCTCTCTCTCTCTCCACTGCTGCTCCTCAGACAAAGTTCTGCTTCTAATTTTGCAGAGGAGGCAGAGAGAATGTGATTTAAAAGTGTGAAGAAGACGAAGGCGAAGAAGTGTGTACCACCGGCGCTGCTCACGTCCCCCGAGTCTCTTTCCACCGTGTGGTCGACGAACACAGGAAGGCAGGTAATGTGTCCGCAGGGAGCCTCCGCTCGCACTACAAGCTTCTTCTTCCACCCGCCGCTCACATGATCTGTTTCTGAGTCTCACACGGGGCTCGGAGGTCACAACCTGTCCGACTCAGAGTTATATACGAGGCGGTAAACGCAGGATCTTTCACTGTGCTATCATTTTAATCATAAAATATCTCAAGAAAAAGAGCTCTAATAGTCACTGAGCAGCAACAAAAGCTTGGCCAGCGATTCCTCCCCAGCATCTGCTTCGCAGTAGCAGCTATCAAAGTGAACAGCGAGTCTAAATCACTGCTGTAGTGTCAGAGAGAAGACGGACCACTTCTACACCTTGAACTGTTCGTTCTGGTACCAGACGAAGACGGGGAGCAGGGTGACCAGATGAGCAGGGCTCACACTCAGGTTTGGGCGTGGTCACCATGGCAATGAACAGTAAAAACACGAGAGGCAAAACTCAACAATGAAATTATTTGTATTCATGAATTCAGATAGAAAAACACACGGACTGTGTCGTATGAGGCCAAAGAGTGTGTGCAGCTGTTTATTCATTCACAGCTCTGTCTTCAGTCCGTCTTTCTGGACGTCAGCGCAGCCTGAAGGCCGTTTCCCACCAGCGTGATGTGGAAACACGCTGCAGTGAAAGTGTTCAGTGAAGCTTCATCGGTTCAGACTGAAGCTCCTGTCAGTTCGTCTTCCAGCTGCTGGTCCTCCACTTGGTTGTTGAGGTAGCTGACCTGGAGGTATGACATCAGCTGAAACAAAGGATTTCATTGGTGGATTTCAACATGTATTTCCGCAGGTGGCGATCTGCTGATATCGATGTCCGTCTAGATATTTTTTCACCTGCACGAGCGGAGTGCAGGTGAGTATGAACCCATAAAATCAGTTTTTATACATTTCTGAGCAAATTTTCCAGCTCGTTGTGAAAAGACTTTAACTGTTGTCAGTTTCTTTAAAGTCAAATGATGAGACATTTGCATGTGAGATCCTTTTGGTTAGTTTTTAAAATTAAAAATAATAATTTGACGAAATAATCTCACAACACTCCGCTGCATCCAAACAGCTCCGACAGGTACACAAACATTTACAAGGTATGCTAACGTTAATGTAGCATTGTCGCGTTAGCACTGTTTTAGTGTAGGCTATGAGTTATTAAAATCCTCCTGTATGTGTAACCATAACAACCCTTCACCTCAAAGATGGCGACGATTAAACGATTAAATCCCTCTCAGACTAAAACGTCTTCACATTTTGTCGACTACAAATTAAACTAAAACAATTATGAAGGGATTAAAAAGTGACTCAAACTAAATCAGGCACCAACATTAATTAATCCAATCAGAACTTTGTTTTATTCTTCAAAAGATAATAAAATGATGATTCAGATAAATGTTCTCATTAGAGGTTTTCACTGCAGCCGGACACATGAAGCGTCGGTAGCATCACGCTGCAGAGCGGCTCCGGCTCCATACTGATACCGTCCGTGCTGCGACGCTCCTACATCTCCTCCAGAGTCATAAATGTTAATGGCACATCACGGGGACATTATGGAGTCATGGTACAGCGAGTCTTCATTTAAAGCCACGTATGAGATGAACTAAAGGCCAACTGTTTTAGGCTGCCCTGCCTGCTGACCTGTAATGGACAATCCATTCTGATTAATTGGATCCTTTAACGAGCATCCCGTGACAATTACGTGTGGCTCCGGAGGGAGAGGTGCAGGATGTTGGGGTGGTTCCCCTGCGGAGTGCTGCTTCACTGGCCCCAGATCCTTCCAGGGGCCCCCTGAGAGCGCTGCGGCTCCCCCTCAATGAGGAGGAGCAGCAGGCTGGGGTGAGATTACCACAAAAGATGGCTGACCTGCTCCCTCCGGGGAGGGGAGAGCACCGTGGTCGCTCATTCATGATGATAAATTGTTTATCAGGCTGCTGCTGCTGGTGCTGGTGGAGGAGGTGGTGCTGGTGGTGGTGGTGGAGGAGTTGGTGTTGGAGGTGATGAAGCATTTTTAACACAGCACTTGTAAAGAAGGTGTGAATCTACATCAGGATTATTATTCATGAGCTGTGGGATTATATTGAGTTTGTCTGGTTGATGGATGAAGTTAAACTACTTCTACTGTTACTGTCACTGCTAATCATGCTAGCATCTTTCAAAAAACTGAGCATAACAAAGTGACTCTTCAGACATGATATCTGTGGTGCATTACTTTAATAACCCGCTTGTGTTGTCTGAATGTGATTCATGTTAAACATTCGTTTACATTTCTCCAAATGTTTAATTTGTTGAACAGTATGGGAATTTAAAAAAACATCTGAATTACAAATACTTTATTGATTCCAGAAATTGTGAAATAAATAAATAAAATAGAGAAAAGATAACAGTATTGAAAAATGAAAAAATACAAAATTAAATATGAATTAAAAATGTAGAAAGCTGTATATTAAACTATTATCTTTGATACCTATTTATACATATACATATTTTTAATTTTAACTTTTTTTAAATTTTATTTTCACACATATGGATTCATGTGCACCGTTAATTATATACCTTCAATAAAATCAGTATGTCAGACAGTATATATATAAACAAGGTGAAAATAATATAGAAATATAAAATTATATTAGGTAATATTATGGAACAAATGTAAAGCTCGGGGCCGTTTCAACATTGTGTAGCACGAGAACAAGTTTAATATTGACCAACAATTATAAGGAGCAACTCTCAGAAAGCTCTGGAGAATAAATTAAAACTATTACA
Organism: Pagrus major; assembly: GCF_040436345.1. Taxonomy (NCBI): domain Eukaryota; kingdom Metazoa; phylum Chordata; class Actinopteri; order Spariformes; family Sparidae; genus Pagrus; species Pagrus major. The sequence goes on from NC_133223.1 coordinate 33,289,901, forward strand.
ATATTTAGCTAAAAGTTTAGAGATTAACAAAAGTCTTAACATTTTTGTAAAACTGATTAAAATATTACAAAAATAAATTGCAACACTGAGCAAAGATTTAAAAGCTTAGGAGATTTTTAATAATTTAATTTATATTAAGCAACCACTATTGAGCTCAGGGAACATTAAAAATTAATATTGAGAAGCAAATCCAGCATTTAACTGTAACGCAGTTTACTACTCAGCTTTTACATACAGTTAAAATAAAAACAGATCGCCCACAATCCAAGTATTGAGCCCTGTGGGACTCCGTACGTAAACTCTGCTGAGGAGGAGACGAACATGTTCAGAGGTTTTTTTGTCAAAGCCGAGCGAGCTGACGTTTAATAAACCCTGTAGCGTCACTGCAGCGACGTTATCAAAGTGTACCGTCGTACGAAAACTCAATTCAACTGAATTACTGTTTTTAAAAAGAATAATATTTCAAGTTTATATCAAGTTTCATGTCTGTCAGGATGTCACATTTTGTGAAATTGTAGTAAAATCTTTGTTCAGCTAATAAACTAATAACACATCCTGGTTTCATGGTTTCATGGTTTCATGGTTCACCTTGTTACACCAACACGTTAACACCAGATGACGATGGTCACATCTCACTCTGAGCACTCTGGAAACATTTGTAGCAAAGTCACTCGTATAAAAGTGTTTTCTAACTTTGTTAAAGTGCTTATATCAGAGGGAGGAGAGACTTCTGGCATTATTGGACCGTGCAGGTTAAGTAGAGTCTCGGAGGCAGAGGAGAGAGTGGTGACGGATTCAATTACTCCTCCTTTGTCCATTCAACAAAGAACATAATTAGCACTAATGGTGATAGCAGCAGCCACGAGCTCAGCACCTCCTCCTCCTCCCTCTGACACACACACAGACTCACAACCACATTACGAAGCACAAACGCTCACAAACACACAATAAACCCTCACAGCTGTTAAGACGCCTGCACTGCGGTCCGACATGCAGCATCCAGGAGGAACAAAGGCGTCGTCTGAACGGCGAGCAGGAGAATATTTGGGCAAATTGGCTTTCATCAATTCAATTTGCAGACGTTGCTCGTCGTCGGCGCAGGAGGTCGTCTAAATGAACCCCTGTGATTAGAATCAGCAACCTAACTGATCCTCAGTCACGGCCTCTCATTCAGCCTCGGCGACGCTCCTCTGTCCGGGCAGCGATAGCAAACTCTTTTCATTGACTGCTATAATAGTCCTCCTGAAACCCGTTAATTACTGTGATGGTTAGATATGGATAGGGCACTGTGCGGATGGTAATTGAAGAGATGTGTGTAACCACCCCCGCCATTATTAATCCACATAATTTCCTCTTTCATTTCAAATTAATTGGAATAAAAAATGCTTGCTACATTAGCCTCATAATGAAAGGCAATAATCTACGAGAAATGTATAAGAGCAAGACCTTCTCTGCAGGTTCAAATTAATTAAATTCCTTTTTAGCCATATTTCATTAAAAAACGCTCTCGTTTTCAGGGCAGCCGGTATCTTCGTCATTCAAGAGGCACTGATGAGAGGGAAGAAGAAGGTGAATTGTTGAGAGAAGCCAACTGTCAGCGAATTTAGTTCCAAATTAATTATTTCAGGCCGATAACCCTTTTCATCTCTTTTGACTCACTTTATAGAAAGAGCCAATTAATTATGTCAAACATGCTCTCTCCTTTTGCTCCCCAGAGTGGGCAGGCAGGCTGATGGGGATGTTTACTGTACGAGGACGGGATGATGGTGGGGAGGTGGGTGATGGGTGTGTGTGTGTGTGTGTGTGTGTGTGTGTGTGTGGAGGGGGTGGAGGTGGGGGGTGGTGTTAGGGAACAGCCCGCCCCTAATCTCGACACACCTGTCAGGCATACAGCTCGTTATCTAGGCACTGAGGGCCCAGGCTGGTTTTGTCAGGAGCCGAGCGCTAACAACAATCCAGGGGAACGTGTTGGAGCGCACGCACACACACACACACACACACACACACACACACACTGTCCACTGTTAGACAATTCACTCAATTAGCCCACCGCACTCAGCCGCAGCCTTAATGAGCTGGGGAGTGGAGGAGAAGTCGAGGGTCAGTGGATGTTGTTCCTCGTAGGAGCTTACAGTCGTGTTTTTATTGACGCCCACTTCAACAGTGTGTTCTCATCATTGCGGTCGTGTTCTGGTGAAACTGAAGGCAGAAGTCCATTTATGTAAATCAACACGACGGAGCTGCCGCAGGATCCGGAGCCAATCAGGGCCGAGGTAACGAAGTGGTTTCATTCAATGTGTCCGACTGGACCTGAAGAGTTCTGAGCTGTGTCCACCTGCGAGGACGGGACGAACAGTCACAGAGAGGAGACCCAGTTATGATCCAGACGGGGATGATGTCACACACGGAGGCGTTGTCGTTCACCTGAGAGGTGACAGACGTAGTTAAAGTTAAAACCAGGCTCGATGTACTGAAACATTTGACCCTACAGACACGTTACTCACACCTTCATGCTGCGTTCAGACCCAACGCAAAGAAAATGTTCACGTTGTGTTAGTTTGTCCTGTCTCGGTACCAGTAGATGTGTTATCGTATCTGCAAACAGCCACGAGTAGTGATTATGAGCTGTGATGACAGGCAGGTGCTTCATAGTGTTTGTGCAACCCACACACAACTCCACAACACGTTTATATTTTTCCTCAACTCGTACATAAACTAGCCTGACAATCTCTGTATGTGAATCTTAATATGTACAATATAGTTAGGGGGGATAATAACTGCTGTGTGGTTTGGTCCAGTATTTCTTCGCCGTGTTTTACACCAATGTTATCAGCTCCTTCATGTTTGCTTCCAACAATCAGACTGCAGCAGTCTACAAAATAAAAGCTGCATCTTTTCAACACATAAACATCACAAAAGCCAAACATGTGTCCATCTGCAGTGTCTGACATGTGTTGTACTCGACAATACTATTGTTTTCACATGGCAGCTTTAAGATAAAACATCCATTGACTCTGCTGCACACACCTCTCAGAGCTGGACGGAGAAGTTGACAGCACCTCCTCAGATCTTGTCTGATTGGCTGGCTCGCTGTAACAGTTATTATTTATGGCTGCAGACGTTAGCTTCAGGTGGAAATGGCTAACGTGATTAGTGATTGTTTTGAGGCAGAAGTCTCGTCCAATCGGCTTCACAGTGAGTTCATGTGATGCAAGATGTCCATTTTAAAAATACTCTCTGAATCTTCTCATCACTCTCAGATGATCTCTGCTCCCTCCTACATAGGTAACGTTAGCCTGATGTCGCCCACAGCTCAAAGCGTGGCAGCAACGTCATGACGTAACTTTATTGTCCAGCTCAGGCCGGACAATCACCGATCAACATGAGCTGCAGACTCTTCCACGTCTTCGTCGTGATGCATCTTGTAACAGAGAAACGTCCACACAGCTGTTACTGACACGCTGCCTGTAAGAGCTGCCTGGTCTGTTGAGTCACTCAGTGTTTGCTTTGGAAATGGCTTCGCTCGATGTGTGTGAAGATAAGAAGATGTTTTCACTCTGAACACCAGAAACTTGAACAACAAGCAGTCTGAGCTGACCAATCACAGGTCTTCATTTCTCCCTGTGACGTCACCGCGGCTGCTGCAGCTCCGACATGTTGTTACAGTGTTGAGGAGGTGCACGCAGCAGCAGAGCCGCTGCACGTGGCCTCAGAAGGTATCACGTAACCTCTTCAAGTAGCCTCGTTATCTGATCCGCGTGTGAGTAGTTCACTGTCCCTCCGCCGCGTTCGTATTTTTCACGCCTGCAGCTTTGCCTCCTCAGCCCTCCTTGTTCCTGAGGCAGGTGTGTGAAGGCAGGTAAGTGCTGGCCTCTCAGCTCGGTGCTGAGTGACTGACATGTGGCGTGACACCAAAATGAGAGCGTGACAACATGGCAGGGTCCACGGGGGGCGTGACCTGCCCGAGCATGTGGCCGCGGCTGTGACACCTGGAGCCGGATGATCGCAGAGTCGAGCCCGGAGCGTCGCTGCCGGCTGAACTCCAGCGAGGAGCGGGATCCAAAAGCTTTAAACACACGGTGTGTCATTTCTTGTGGAGGAGAAATCCACGCCCTCTCATCCCAGAGGCCCTCCATGCATAGTTTCCACGGCTGACTGCACGCTGTCAGTCACCGAGAGAGGAATCATCAGAGACACGAGACACCGCGGAGGGGACACGGAGGTGTGTCAGCAGGTGCTGGTCCTGCTCACTGTTTCCTTTTTGACCTCCTCGCTGTCAGCATGTGTTTAACTTTATTTTCTGAATGACCCTCTGAAAGCCTCGTTACTTAAGTTTAGTCGTGTTTCCTAAAGAATTAATACAGTTTAACATTCCTCTAGATTACAGCAAATCAAAATAACACTCTTTAGTTTATTTTTACAGCAAAATAAAAGATTTAAAGGGCTCTACGTAACAATTTGTAGTGATTTGCACGTATTAATCACTTTTTATCGGCCATATGTGAGAGATGACACCTTCCCGCCTCTCTCTGTTGTCTCTACGAGCCTGAGGACGATGTGTTGAAGTTGCTGGACGGTGGATTTCTTTGTGAAGGACTCGGCTCAGATTATCCGCTCACAGAAGTCAACAGTCGCTGAAGTTAGTTTAGAGTCGGTTAACGTGAACTAACGACTCAACAGATCCTCTTTAACTGAGGATGAGTTTATCTTTGAGGCTCAGTAAACATTATTCCAACACATTGATTTTAAAATTGAACTTATCCACCAGGTCTCATCCATATTTTGCATTTAAAGCTGCATTAACGTCTGGTCCTCCCGCTATATTATTAGTCTTTCTACCTTCCCAGAGATGTGGGTGGAAAACAGCAGCGTGCAGAAACAAATGATAACAAATAATCTGTCTTTTGTGCATGTAATGACGTATTTCTGTAGCTGACCCTGAAGTTAGCATCACTCTGGTTCCTCTGTGGGATTATTGAACTGTATTCTGGATTATTGCAGAAAATAATCTCAAATTTTTTGATCCTTCCAGGTTCTGTTCATCCAGATAATCTCCACAGATGAACTCCACTTAATTAAATGTGTAGCAGTAAAAAGCTAAAGTTAGCGTCTTACTGCACAATTACTATCCAGGTTTTCTATAAACTGATCAATGTACAAGTTGTAAAGTCAGAGTGAGAACAGTGTGTAACTAAAGTGGCCTGTAAAGACAGACTAGTGAGTAGATGAGTCTCCGTGTTCGCTGTGAGGACGTTTAATGTCCCCGACAACCTCTGTAGCCTCATTCAGACACTTGTTAGTGACGTAATCTCTTAATCCTGTGTTCACAACAGGGATTTTAGGGCTGCAAAAATGCTCAGTGATTTGGGGATGTTAGAATTTCTGCACCTACAAGATAAAAAAGTAAGACCCCAGTAATGTTACAAACCAACATCCTACCTTAAAGTTCACATGTCTTGCTCCATGTCTCACCACTACACCGGTATCAGGCTCAACAGTGGCACAAAAACTGGTATTTTAATGGTATTTTTGAGTTTGTAACTTCCTGGAAAATCATTAAAGGCGTTGATGACTCATCCTGCACACGGGGGCGTATGTTAGTTATTTGTCCGATGACGCTGCCATGGGTGTATAAAGAGAAGCACGTCACCAGAGGACTGTGTCGCTCCGGACTGGACCTCACATTACTGTACAAAAGCTCAACTTCATAACATTATTCAGTGATTTGGGTGAAACTGGGTCATGTGTTATGGAGGAAATATGTGCTGGTTCTTCCTCTGTTGGTCTCGTATGTGTTGGAACTGGAGTCGGCCGTCACAGTCTCAACAACACCTCTGTGCACCGAACGCTTCAGATCTATTTCTGGTCGTCCTGTGTGGAGTTTGAGGGGCGGCTGACCTGGAGCCTGTTAAATGATGGAGCATGGAGGAGAGAGTGCAGGTGGTCCTGAGCCGCGAGCTCGGTTCAGCTGAACACAGTGAACTTGACATCAAAGAGCCGAAGGGGCTGCTGGGAAATCCTCGAGACAAGAGAACTGAGAGAGGATCTAAGAGGATCTGTGGAAAACACAGCCGGGCAGCACAGCGGGAGGCCGACACACACACACTCACACACACACACACACACACACACACACACACACACACACACTCACTCACTCACACACACACACACACACACACACACACACACTATCACTTTACCTCGCGTGTGTGTGAAAGCTGTGAAACTCCTGGACTGAGCTGTGAGGCTGCAGGATGTCAGACCGACATTAACTGATTCATTCGGTTGTTTAATTGATCAGGTTTATTGATCTGCATGAAATCAGAACCAGTCCAAGGCCCGGGCTCCTCTGAATCAGTTATCTTAACCTTTAGATTCATTATAAATACAGCTTTATAAATCACTTCATAAAACTTTATTTTACCCTCCGACACCGTGATAATGACTCGAGGGGAAATCTGCCCACAGAGGTGCAGCTGCAGGCTAACGCTAAGCTAGCTGTGTGGTCTTTAAAGCAGGCAGGGGAGGAGAGAAGTTCTGCGTCTCTACAGCAGGATCTAGTTGCCAGATATGATCAGTAGGCAAACCTGGCAACACCCACTGCAGCCACAAGACTTCCAGACTTGTGCAATATGAACCAATAAAATCAGCTTTTAGAGTCTGTGCAGATTATTCACACGTTAATCTGTGACTGGTGTGAAAAATGTACTTTTTTAACTTATCAACAAGACGTATGTCTCTCTCCAAAGTGCTTCAGTTGTCAAAACCTGACTGGACCTGATTTCTAGAAAACAGGTTGACAAATAAGTTCCTCTTTAACAAACAGCACCAACAAATTATCTGACACCAATGTAATAAAGTGTGGAAGTAAACAGCTGACAGATGTAACTTTTCTTCACAGTTTTAAATGTCTGTTTTCATCTTTATTAAGACAAATCTCCACAGAGTCCTCTCGATATAGAGACATGATATACAGACTCTGTTAATCAAGTTTTTAAAGTCACTTTTTACAAATCACTCAGTTTTAATACTCAAACCAGCGACAAGGACCACAAATCAACCAGAAGTCTTATATACATTTCATCGGTTGCAGGTCCATCAGCTGTAGCGGTGCCGACATGTATCGGCCCGTCACATAAACAGATTAATAATAAAGGCCGCGCAGCTGTTGAGCTAATGATTTTCATAACCCTGTAATGAGGAGTGAATCATTTGTAAAACCTTCTCTTTAAAACTACGATCCCATCTAAATACTGAATATGAACCTTCAGTTATTTATCCAAAATAAAAAGTTACACACTTTACTGCTTTGAGACTCATCGTACGTCAAATAACATTTGAATAAAACCTTCTTCTTCTCATGTAAACATGTGAGCTGCCTCGTTATGTCTCCTCTTCATTCAGGAGACTCTGGACTCCACCTGTCCTGGTTTACGTCCGCAGTCTGAAGGTCACTAAAGTTCAAGACCTTTTGTTTTCTCCTCGCTCAGCTCCTCACCAGAACCTGCCCCTCCTGTGCTCGACCTCAGATATCGTTCAATCCAATAAAAAGCTTCCAGCTATGATAAATTATTTGGACCCTGTGATGCTAAATTGCAAACCGTCCCACCAGAGCTAATTATTTTGATAGTCATGGCCAAGATGAAGGCTAAAGACTCCCCCAGCGCTCGCTGTGGGTTACATTACCCTAAAAACAGGAAGAGTCCAAAAGGGGATTTTACATGAGAGCAGTTAAACATGAAGTGAGAGCAGAAAAGTTCAAACACTCAGCTTTTCTTTTCTTTTACCTGAAAGAAGATCCTGAAAATCCATGAAAGATGATGCAGCGCAGTCTGCTTATGTTTGTGGACATGTGTGTGTGTGTGTGAGTGTACTGTGTGTGTGTGTGTGTGTGTGCTGTTTGTGCATGTGAGATAGCTTTTCGGCTGAGTAGAAGTAATTCTCCTTGATTCGTTCCCAGTCACACATCCAAATGAGTTTGGATGAGAAACACAGCGGGGGGCCTGATGGCCTCCCGAAACCCAAGGCCCCATTTCTCTGCATGGAATCGCCGCCCTCTCTGTTGAATGTGCGATGAATTTATGCATCGTAGATGTGGAAGTTGATATTCAAAAAACACATGACTGTAAGTTGGAGTCAAAACAAAAGGAAGGGCCCGCAGGGTAATCTTTAGATTTGTCATGCTGCAGCGTCTTCACTTCGGTGTCTCATCACATCTGAATGAATCTGCACACAGTTTCTCCCAAACCGGCTTCAGAGACAATAGACGCTGTTCTGCTCGACCTTGAATGTTTCCTAACAGAAGCTTTTTACTGCACATCGTCTGTTTAGGCAGCACAGAAACTTCATCTGCTTACATGTACATCAACAATACCCAATAAAAGCTTCACTAGTCTATAGCTCCATGTTCATAATGTCTCAAACACTCTCATTATTTGAAAGGTTTTGATTTCATAGTGATGAACCCACAGAGGATTACACCCACCAACAGTTCCCTTTCTGCAATATGGAGCTTATTAGCAGTTTTTAGCTGATAGTTTTGGTTTTATTTAGTGTTTTGAGCTACTCAAACCAAAACTGTCGGAGAAGCTAACGCTGCTGTAGCCTGTTGGAGAAACTAAAGGCTGATTTATGGTGCATGTAGGCGTAATGCAGAGCTGACATTGTTAACTACACAAGAGGTCTATGTCGTAGCGAGCAGTTACACATGTGGGCTGGTGTGTCTGCGTTGCTGCCGGTGGTGAGCGGATTGCCAGCTGACTTTCCCCTTTAAATACACCGACTCCTTCGGCTCACAACTCTGCCTGTCTGAGCAGACAGGCAGAGTTCAGACCTCCACACACACCAAGCTAGAACGACTTGGTTTCGGAAAAACACCGTTTGCCACCAGAGACGCTCTGGCAGTGAACTGCAACAGCCGAAGAGGGTGGTGTGTTTACTGGGGAAACTACAGGTCAGAATCCAGGTGTCAAGTGAAGTGAGACATAATTGAGTTTACAGCTGACTGTCAATAAGATCAACGTTTTGCAGGTGCAGGATTAAGGATTGGACCATGAGATCCAGACTCATGTTAAATCATTGTTATTATAGAAACTGATCCATGTAAGAAGAACAGGACTCATCTTCAGTTGTGACCTCCTCAGAACCTCCTCCCTGTCCTGGTCTCTCCTGAAGGCCGACCTGTTCCCGGCTCCTCCTGTTGGTGTTGCTGTACCAACAGATCAGCGACAGCAGTAAACAGCACAGCAGCAGCCTGCAGGTGGACGCTTTAAAGACTCTGAGTGTTGTGGCTCTGTGACCTGCCCTTTGCCCATCTCCTGCTTCCCAGAGAGCTCTGGTGTCCAGACCGCTGGGAAAATACAGGACGCACACACAGGTTCAAATTCACAGCTCGCACACACACACACACACACACACACACACACACACACACACACACACACTGTGTGACTGACTGGTTCAATAACACACTCGACTTCAAGGAAAGAAAGGAGTTAAAATCTAAATGAAAGTGGGACCTGACAGACTCAAACACATCCTCCCTGTCTCTGTTCGTACGAGCTGAACTTTAATTTGCAGTACACGCGTGTACAGTATCTTTGGCATCAGGCTCGATGGTGCATGGCAACAGGTTGTCCTCATATCGTGGAGCAGCTTGCGCAGGTGCCTCAGAGGTCGGAGGGGGTCAAGGGTTGAAGCCGAGGGGTGAGAGGGGTCACAGTCTGTTTTAAACCCTCAGCTCCTTCTCCTGCCACCTGTCCGGTCTGTGGGAGGTTTGTACAGCGTCCAGAGTCGAGGTCAGGAGGGGCGGTCAGCAGCTCTCCGGACACTTCTCAGGCTGCTGGGAGGCTATGTGTGGTATGTCCAGCCTGTGTGTGTGTGGCTGTGTGTGTGTGTGTGTGCGTGTGTGTGTTATAGAGAGGAAGGGCAGCACCTGCACCTCACCCTGCTGCTGCTGCTGCTGCTGCACCTGTGTTTGTGCAGCCTGTGTGTATGTAGACTATAATCATGGATGGGTAACTAAACTGTCCTACCGGGTGCAGGCCCACGAGCCCAGAGCGTCAGGGGAGCCGTCTGTTTGAAGGGACGGTACAGTGTTCTTGTTGGAAAGACAATTAATTGTCCATAAAGACACAAAACAAACAGGTGGAGATTCAAATGACTGTGAAGAGATCGACAACAACCAGAAAGAGACAAAACAACCAGAACAAACTGAAGACAGTTACAAAGAGACTCACAATGTCTACAAAGTGATCAACAACAACCACAGACACATGCAACACAAACACAGACAGCCTCTCACATGTCGCTGCTCAGGGCCCGTGCATATACACTGCAGTGTGTTGTTGGTGAGAAGTGTGTGTCTGTTGTTGTTGTGTCGGATCATATTCACGTCTGAGCAGCTGAACACTGTGTTTCAGTTCATGTGTGGGATTTTATTTTTACTTTATGTTGCTTTATATATTCATATTGTTTCACACACTGTGTTTATCACACAGAAACCTTAACCACACACAGACACACACTCTCAGTATATATGGACACATTCCTGTGGTAGGAATGTGTGTTTACTCTCCGCTGCCCGGCCACACCATCGCAGCACCAGCTGGACACCTGGCCTCTGGCCTGTCTTAAATTAGGCACCCTCCTTCTGAAAGGCCTCCGACAGAAACGGAGCTTTTCTCTCCTGGTTGTCTTTTCTCCTCTCTGCTCCTCTTCTCAGTTATTTTATTACAAATCTGTGGTGTGTTGTGTTTGTGGATTTACATAAACGACTTGTGTTTTGCTTTATTCTAATGACTGTCTGCTGCAGATTTCAGCTAAAAGATTTTTGGGCAGTTGGCATGAACAAATTGGTTGGCACATCTGCGCTGCTTCCATTTATCCACAGTTGAAATCATTTTCATCTTTTTGTTGTGGCCTGCCTTCATTCTCCGACACACCTGTCAACAACACCAATTTCCTGCATTGCAGAGCGTTTCTCTTATCGCGCGTCCACATTCAAACGTGGCGATCTGACAAACACGAGTCTGAACATTATTAAACTGGATTCTTTCAATGTGGAAAAAAAATCACATCAACATTCTGTGTCAACTGTTTACAAGGCTGCGAACAAACGGCCTCAAATATAAAGTAATGAATCATTCATAATCACAGAAAACACACAAAAGTGAGTCACGTCAGCAGCTCAGAGTTTGGCTTCAGTTTAATGATATGAGGACGTCTGATTTCTGCTGAAATTAATACTTCACAAATTACTGATATGAAAGATTTTCACACAGAAAATCACTCGACCTCTGTGGATAATTAGCCCCGTGTGAACAGAGGAGTAATCTTCAATATCACAGACAAATGAAAGTAATAAGATGAAAAACTAGAGAAAGGAAAGTCTTCACTGTGCAGATGGACGATGAGTCTCCACAGTGATGGATCCACCTCGCAGCAGAGAGATTACATAGTGTGTATTTAAGTAAAAGACGAAGTAAGCAGCATTGTATGTGTTTAGTTTTCATGTTGTTCATCCTGACGCCAGAATAATAAAATGATTTCACCCGTTAAAGACGCTCTGCTGTGATTATCGATGCCACAGAGAGAACGAAGGCGTCCAGCAGTTTGTTTGCCAGCTGTCTCAGTTTTGAGAATATGGAGGTGTGTGTGTGTGTGTGTGTGTGTGTCTGTGTGTGAGAGTGTGTGTGTGTGTGTGTCAGAAATGGCAGCAGGGGTGTGGGTCAGGGAAAAGGAGCTGATTTCATCACCGTCGTCGCCCTGAATGAGTTACAGAGCAGCGGGACTGTAAGAGGATCCGTCAGTCTGCGGCCGGTTTGAAGTGCCGTCAGATCCACGGAGAGAGTTTCGTTTGCATCAGGACGGTTTTAGTTTACAGACACAGGGCTGACTAAATATACACGTGTGTGTTGTTGGAGGTGTCAGGGATGGAAACATGCAAATTAAAACGAGTGCAGCGGCGTGTCAGACACACACACCGTCACATCCAGAAGCAGGGAGAGAGTGGAGAATGCAGCGAGGGTCAGGACTGTGGGTGGGCGGCAGGCTGAGAGGAAACCATTGTTCAGCTGCACCGTGCATCACTTTAAACATGCAGCACGCAGATATTATCAGGCTGAACCACACAGCAGGAACAGCTTCAACTCAACACTATTACTTTATCAGTTATTCTAAAAGATTATTTTCACAGCTATAAGGAAGCTCTAACTGGTGAGGAAACAGTGAAACAGACTCAGTTTAAGGATGATGCCTCTAGATGACCTCCAACAGTAAACGAGACCATCAGTGAGAAGATCGGCTGTTTCTGTGTCTCCAGATTTCAGTTACAGAAACACTTCCTACAGAGAGTTAAATAGTTTGGATCATTTTTGTCTCCAGAAACACAAGTTGAAGGCAAAGTCTCGCTCTGAAATCTCACGCGTTGCAGGAAGACGATGGTAGAAACGTGAGTTGAGCAGATTGGAGTCAAAGTCGAGGAACTGCCACCAAGATTTTATTTCTTATAAATCATGACTGAATATTTAACTGATATCTAGACGAGGCAACGACCGTCACAACTCACATAAATCATAAATATCAAACATGTTGGATATTATCAGGGCGGCCCAGACGAGTGTGAGAGCAGCTCAGGAGGTTTCAGACTGGATCTGTAAACCTCTCACTTTAACACATAATCTGAGATTACACAACAGATTTCTCCTCTGATTGTCCAGAGAGTGAATCAGGGTTAAATTAGCGAGAAACCCCTGAAGTCTGAGCCTGAACCCAGTGGTTACTGTGCCTCAACCTAACGAGCAGGGATCACACAGTTCATCGGTCCCTGCAGCGGTCCGGTCTCTTCTGGTCCAGGCGGTGGAGGATCTCAGATGATCTTCTCTCTGTGGGAGTGTTGAAAAGCTGCCGTTCAGTTCAGCCTCCACAAATAGACCTGTTCAGTTCTGCCTCTCTGCTCGCTGCCGTCATCACCTGCTGCTGCAGTGTGGCCACAGATATTTACAATGACAGCAGCCACACTGGAGCACTTACTGTATGTTATCACTGTGAAGCCTCCTCACAGGTCCGTCACCAACATCTGCTGTCGTATACAGTCAGCTGTGTGTCGGTGATCATCAATATATAGCAACTGGTGTGTTTGTGGTGGGCGAGCACGAGGACATTACCTTTACGCACTAATTAAATACAGTTTCATGTACTTGTACCTCACTTTACTTCCATTTTATACTACTTTATGCTTCTACGTTATCACATTACAGAGTTTAATCTTTGTCCTCCTAGTGGCCAGCAGGAGGCGACTCCACTGGTTTCAAGAAGAAGTCAGACTGTATGTAAGCAAATGAGAAAATGACCCGACTTCTCTCTTTCCTGGTGAGTTTATGGTCTTAATCTGTAGAAGTCTTCTTCCACACAGGATGATGCTCAGAGTAAAATAGAAGATAATCTTCACTGTAGCTGCTGAGCTAAACGTGTTAGCGTGCACCCCGTCTGAAGTGGGTGCACGAGCTCGACTGCATGACGAGGATGGCTTCTGCAGACTGTGATCACAGCAGACGAGCTGTTTGGAGACATCTGATGTTTCTTTGGTTGTTTTTCTGTTTTAAATCAAGTCTCCAGCTGCTTCAGTTCACTTCAACTCTGTTTTACTGTGAAACTCCAGAAATGTTTTGTGGACTACGAGACTTCAGCTGACTTTCATCAGCATGGAGGGAGGAGATGACGACTCCGCTACGTAAGTTAGCAACTGCACAAAAGTTCAGGTTCAGAGACCCATCAGCTGTTCATGAACACTGTTACACTGAAGATGTGGATAAATAATAAATCAGATCTCTTCAGACTGATGGACTAACCTGTGTGTGTGTGTGTGTGTGTGTCTGTGTGTGTGTGACCAATTACTTTGCGTGAGTAAAAGTTTGTGGACTTGACGCCGGCTGTCTGTTATTGTCGTGCGCTCGTCTCGATGACTCGACCTGCTCAGATAAACTGGAGCTGCAGCGATGAATGCAAACAGATAACTGATTAACACTCCTCATAAATAACTTATTAATTTGCTTTCAGGCGAATTCCTTTCAATACCCCGACAATTTATAAGAAGTGTCTCTCAAATATTTATAAGCCGGGGTAAGTGGGCAATTTGTGGCTGCCTAATGACAGGAGCATCCCTCTAATTACACCAGTTGAAATGGGATTAGACACTTCTGATTTCTTAGCGTCCGCTGACTGGCATCACCACCAGCGTCAGCCGCTCACCGCTGACAGGAGCGGAAGCCGCCATTACACGGCGTGCTAATAAAAGTGTGTCGTTTAATTAAGGCTAACGTTTCCTCTCATAATAAAGCAGCGCGTTTGAAGAGCGCGCCTGACGTATCAAGAGATTTGTACTTACACCCCCGCACGTAATTAATAAGACAACAATATCGCAGAGCGCCCGTGGTTCTGAGCGGCGGCGCTGGCAAACACACAAAGCTGCTAATAAACAAAATGGAAATGGATTCCCCGATGACCTCCGCGGGGCTGCAGATCCACACGCTCTCCTGCAGAAATCGGTTATGAATACAGACGACTTCAACCTTGTAGAGAGAGCGGCTCCAAACCTATTTCAGTCCCCCAGCAGTGCTACAGTATCCTCACCCCTCCTCACCCCCTCCACCACCGCCATCAATCCAGCCATACAGCCGAGACAGAAGGTTATTGCTGATACGGCGAGGCTTTGAGGGCCATTATCAGACAGCACAAACAATTAAGAGTGTCAATAATGAGAGAATAAGAGGGCTCTTTTGTGGACGGCCTTTTGTGCCGGAGGCCCCTCTGGCATGAAAAGAGCGAGACACACTGTTGGACCTCCCCCTCGCTGGTGTGCGATGTAGTCATTAGCTCGTGATAAGCCCGGGGAGGCGGCGCTCCCAGATAGACGCAGGATCCAATTTGAGAGGGAGAAAGACGTGGAGGCAGGCGGCGCGAGCTGCAAACCTTCATGTTGCTCTTACATTTCTAATCAAGATCAAAATAACCTGCTGAAATCCAGATAAATATTCAGCTTACTGTCAGCTTCTCCCCGGCTGCAGTGATTGACACCTGCATCCGCCCGGCCTCGGAGGGCAGCCAGCCGTTCTCTTGTGTCGCGGCTCCGCATGGTCGATCACGGGGGTCCCGCCCTCGGACCCTGGCTGCCGGGGCCCCCGACGGGGAACCGCTCGGCCCCTGACGACACGTTTAGGAAGTAGCGCTGGCTGGTAATTGTCCCGAGCCAGCGGGGAAGACGGAGGGACACAGGGACGAGACAAAGGGAGGAGAGGATGAGCGCGAGGGACGAGGCCTCCAAGCCTTTCATGGCAGAGGAGCCGTCTAGACATCAATGCTTCACAGCAGAGACCCAGCCTCTTTTAATAAGACTGGAGAGAAACTCTTGTTGTGCTTCTTCAGGATGGGAACGGGAGGCCGGGGAGGCCGGGGGAGGAGGGGGAGGTCAGACTCAGTGATCCAGAGAAGAACTAGAGCTTGACCTTCTGATTCCACTTGATGTTTACATGTCGCAGCGCCCACGCAGCCGGGTCAGATCTTTATTGGGTCGATGTGGCCGACGTTTACATTTCAGACTCAACCAGAATGTGATTCTTGACGAGGAGTGAAGACGTATGAAACATCTTTAAAATGAAAAATAAAATATTTTTGTGTATTTTTACACGATTTGATAAAACTAAGGCTTTATAACCACAGATTCACTGCACTGACCTACATTTCTCTCCTACACTGTTCATCTGACACACCTGCTTTAATCCTGTTTAACATGTAAGTGTTATATATCACTGTTTTTAAACTCAGTAAGCATTTTTAATATACGTACATATAAAAAATCTGTGGTAACCAGTGACAAGACGTTCAAAACTGGTTCAAAGGTGAAAGTTGGATCATAATTCACCAGGATTTGCAGTACAGACTTTTATCTGAGAGATTTAGATGCAGATTCTGTAAAATACCAAGAGGCTCATCATAGAGGAAGAAAAATGTATCTTCCAAATCTTTTAATAAAATATTTTAAAACATAATTTCACTGCAAGAGAACGACTGCAGTCTCACATTTATTTCTTATCTCACATCGCCGTATCAAACTCTTCTCATCATGTATCTGTATATATGGAGGCTTCTTGTCGGCAGCTCACAGTCTGTAATGTTTCATATTCATGACATTTATATGCAACATTAAACGTGTTGAAATTGGGTCTTTGTGTCGACCACATGTCAGAAACACCTTCACACTGAACAGATTATCAAGACGTTGATGCTGTAACCACATTTGAGCTGGTGAACAGATTTCTTTCAGTTCAGACGTTCAGACCGAATATCACCCAGATCTCAACCAGCACTCACTGCTAATCCTGTTAATACTGTGCTAACTGGGAATATGTAATAATTGTACTGTTTAAACTACATACTGGTTCTTTAATCCACAGATCATTGTAACATCACTGACATATCATACCCTCCTGTTTAATCTGTTTCTATTTTATCTTAATCTTTAAAAATCTTATTTATGTTCAGTCATTTGTTCATGTTTTCGTTCATCACTGTCTGATTACACACATTAATATTCACGTTTCATGAACAGAACAGCAGCGGTGTCTTTTCATATCGTCTCATGTGTCTTTACTCACTTTATGTGAAGTATCATTAGTTTATCATTTATTCTGCACATTCGTTCATGTTTACATCTGAATACACTTCAGATAATGTTTGTAACACTGCAACTAAAGACTGTTTTCATTGTCAATTATTTCCTCGATTAATCGATTAGTTATCAGTGTTTCGTCCTCAAATGTCTTGTTCTGTGCACAACACAAAGATCTTCAGTTTACTGTCTCAGAGGTAAGAAAGCAGGAAATATTCACATTAACAAGCTGACATCAGAGAATATTGACTCTTTTACTCAAACAGATAAATCGAATATCAAAAAGAGTTGACGACTAATTCACTGATTGTTGCAGTTTGACTGCTTTTGGGTTCGATGCAAAGATGTTGATGAACCTGCATGTTGTTGTCAATAAAGTTTAATCCAGTGTAACATCTCCGTGCTTTAATAACTAATCTAACTAATAAACTGAACAAACCACACAGATTTTGGCTGATGAGTTTTATTGGTTGTTCTCGTTTTATGTTTTGATTTTGTATGTTTTTATTGAAATCAATCCAGTTTTATTCTCTTTTATATTTCATATTATTTTATGATATTAATGTACAACTATGTTATATGTGTGTCATCATACAGTGTGTGTGTGTGTGTTTGTGTGTGTGAATACAAAGCTTCAGTGTTTATTCTTCACCAGGAACTCATCTACTTCCTGAACAGGTGCAATGTGAGCATGTGAGTGTGTGTTGGTGCTTCTGCTGTGTATATGTGTGTGCATGTGTGTGCGTGTGCGTGTGTGTGTGTGTGTGTGTGTGTGTGTGTGTGTGTGTGGAGCAGGTGGGGGGTGGGGAGTGAGGGTAATGGGTCAGGGCTCTATTTTGAACGAGTACTTACAGGCTCTTTAATAAACCTTTGACCCCCCCATGGGGTCATATATCCCTAAACAACTGTGCCGCGCTGCCACCCACAGTGAACACACACACACACACACACACACACACACACTGTACACATTTACCCTTCACACACACAGCCTGTTTCTCACTGTTTCCTTTATTCTCTGACTAATCTAATTATTCATATTTTAGAGGTGAACTCCCTGGTGGAGCCCCACAGGGCTCAATCCTCGCCTCATTATTATTCTGTACACAATTACTCCATCCTGATGTCTCTTTAAGAGCTGTGAACGTCACCGTGGTAACTGTCATTTCATTAATGTGTTATTCTGTCGATGCATGAATCTAACTCCACTCATCCTGATAATAATGATAATATGCATGAGGACAGTGGTGTTGACACTGCAGAACAAACAACAACAACACTGCTGATTATCTCAACAGTGTCAGGTGACAGTCAGTCCCCTTTTAAAAGGAACAGTTCACCCAAAAAAAGTCAAACCCAGTCATTACCTCGTCCCCTCATGCTGATGAAAGTCAGGTGAAGTTGAAGCTCTGTTTTAGCTCCCAGTCTGCTCTGATTGGTCGACTCACACACGCCTGAGCCGGCACCGCTCACTTTGTCTCCAGTCGGCTCTGTCGTGTTTCAGTTAGCTTCACTGCGACCGTGAACATAAACATAAATTATGCAAATGTGTGAAAGTTTGATGTCACAGAGTTAACTGCGGGACGTCTGATGAGGCGTTTAAGGAGCAGTGTTTTCTGTGGGGGAGAGGAGCTTCTGTTTGGGTTTTTAACTTCAACTTAAGAACCTACAGTTACACTCAGACTGAACGTTTCTTCAAGTTGCAACTTTAGGCTGAATGTTCTATTTCTTTCTCATCACAACTCTTCAGGCACAAAAACCTCTTGGTAAGGGTTTGGAAACATCATGGTTTGGATTAAAATACCTGGTTTGGTCGCTCCTGTGAAAAATTGCTGGTTTTGGTCGCAGGAAATACCTGCAACACTGTTTTCACACCACAAAAACAGCTCGATATATCCTGTCCTTAAAAATATCCAGCGCTGTGACTCAAACTGTGGTCAGCCTCGTTGGCTGTAATAACTCAAATATGAACCCTGCTAGCATGATATCCTGGAGGCTGGGCTGCGGCGAAGCTAGACAGTTACAGCAAATGTGTTCAGAGAAGCAGCGTGTTAACGTACTTTATATGTTTGTGTTGTTAAATGAATACAGTCACTAAACACTCATGAGAGGGCGATCTATTTGTGTGTGTGTGTGCCTATACATGTCGTGTGTGTGTGTGTGTGTGTGTGTGGCACATGCTAAACATTTATGAGGATGTATCCTGTCTCATTTACTGCCACCAGCTGTACAACGACCTCCCCCCCGGCCACCGCCCATAAAGAGCCCATTACATCAGGGCGACGGAGCTCATTGATACTTAATTAGATTATTGTTAAGGGTGCCGCTGCCCTCGTGGCTCAGGGGCTAATGTGACATCATGTGAGTGACACCAGAAGTGATAGGGGGCGTTGTCCCGGACTGAACCCGTGACCCCGGCCCGCTTCAGAGGGGTCACAGAGCCGAGCGGGACGGTCTGACGACACGCTGAAGAATACTTTCACATTCAAATGAGGAGGAAACCCCCGCCTGCTGCTGCTGCTGCTGCTGCTGCTGCATCACCCACCTCCACCTCCACCTCCACCTCCACCTCCACCACAACAACACAAACACACGTGTGTGTTCTGCATGTCAGAGAGTATTTAACACATATTTCATATCCTGAAAATCAACAACCGAACAGTTCAGTATTTGTGCAGTCGGCTGAAAACACAAAGAAAAAAGATGCATTTTAAATCCAAGCTAATTACTGTGGACGTGTTACATAAGACGGTTATCACGGAGGTGTGTATTTGTGGTTGTCATGGTGACGGGCGTGAGAGCAACCTCTCCTCAATTAGCTCCTTGGACGACAGGTCACTATCACCCCGCTCTCCCTCTCTCTCTCTCTGCGTCCACTTCTCGCCACGCCGGCTGCAGCGCCGACGCGCTACATTAGCTCAACGCCAAAGAGCAGGGGCGCGCTAATGAGACACGGGCGTGGGCTCTGTAGCTCATTCATCATCCTGCTCCCTCCAATCCCTGCGCCCTTTTATCAGGCCCCGGCCGGGCCCCGTGTCTTCTCCTCCGACATTAATCAGCTGTCCGGCCAGGCGGGGGCCCCGATAATGCCCTATTAGCCGCTGAGCTCCAGAATCATTACAGGCCAATGAAAAGGCCAAGGATTACGCTCCCACCAGCCCCCGAACACCACCCCACCCCTCCAGACGCTCACTTAGAGAGAGAGAGAGTCTCCTGGAATCAACAACGCCTGACCAGGAGGCGGAAATTAGCAAGCTGGCACCGTGGCTCAGCCTCAGGAAGAGGTTTGTTCGGCTTGTTTACCCTCCTCCCTCCTCCCGACTCTCTCTGTGTGCTAGATGAATACGTTCAGCCCTTCTCGAGGCTTTTGTTTTCACTCTGAAGGCTCATTGTCTTCAGAAGATGGCGGAAGAGCTTCAGTAAATCTGCGTTTAGGCTGGAATAGGTTGCACAAACAACATCAGCCTCTGCAGAGTCTGTCTGAGCCCCAGAATACACCAGCACTGAGTCTGTGTGAGCCGTTTCTGACCTGGTTTTAACTTCCACCCCCCGAGTGATCTGATCTCACCTTTCAGCTCTATCTGCAGATAAACATGTACATTACATTACATTAAAATGTGACATGTTTAGCGTCAATAAAATGTTGTCTGCTTTCATAAATTTGGTGTAAATGGGGAAATCAGTTGAATTTTGGCTAAATGTTGGCAGGTAAGAGAAGCTTCAGCTGCGACAAACCAACAAGTTTTACCAGGAAAAAACAACTTAATGTTTTGCATTTAATGCCGAATTGATGAAAAGGCACCAATGATTGAAAAGTTGTCATCGCTGTTTCACAAAGTTTATTTTTAAGCTTCTTCTCACTCAACAACTCTCAAAATCACCTGATTTGTTAAGGGAGTCTGGTGACATTGTGGTTGCTCGTTCAGTTGCCGGATCTCCTTCTTCTTGTTTCAGAGGATGTGAGTTGAGTTGACGGTCCTTCGCTGTGGTCCAGGACACATGTGCTGCTAAAACAAGGTGGTCACATGATCGGAGCTCAAACGTGTCCTGAGTCCATCTGTGGGGTGTTCCCACCTGTTCTTACAGCTGTGATGGGATCAGTCAGGACAGATGTTGACACCAGGTCTGAACAGTGTGTTGGCTCACAGCAGGGTGGAGATGATCTTTGGGGGAAACCTGGCTCACTTTAACCCATATATCCTCCCGTCTCCGTCCCCCGTCAGACGCCTCCCATCCGTCTTCCAGCCCTTTGCCATAACTCATTTATTATCACCAGCAGGATCTCCGCAGTGATCAATGATTATGAATGTCATCAGAGAGCGAGTCGCACAGCGCCAAAACCCCTCGGTGGTGATTCGTCTGTATGGATCATAATCGTAATTATGAGATATGCTTTCACTTCCCTTTCTGATTATCTGTCTGCATGCACGAGCGCGCTGGCATTAGAGGTAGCAAAACATCCATCATGTGCAGACACAGGCAGATTAGTAGGGCCAGCCCGGTGATAGATAGGCTCTGAGAGGGTAATGATTAGCTCCTTTAGTGTCCGTGGAGCCGGGCTGCTGGTGTCACACACTGCCCTCCACCAGCCATGCAAAGTGGAGCAGATGAGGGCCCATTTGTATTCATTAGAGCGTGGAGTTAGCTCGTAAAAAGGTACTCCTCTTTCTCTTCTCAGTGTCTGCTACCATCTCACACACACACACACACACACAATGTGCACGGCCTCAGCAAGAAAGAAATCAATTCTGAATCAAAACATTTGTACAAGGTGACACCGAACGCAGCGACAAAACATGCCCAGGTGAGCCGCATGTGCTCCTTCTGCAGTGTTTGAACGCAGCCTGTAAGAATGAACCCTGAGCAGCCGACACGTCTGCTCGACCTGCTGCCTGATAGCATCTTCCTGCCTGGAGGGGAGGACTGCTGTGCAACATGGCTGCACAAAGACACACTCAACCAAACCTCTGTTAAAATCCATCCGATTTAAGAGAGATTTGACTGCAGGATACAAACAATGAACACGAAATAAGACACACAACATAAACTTTATTCCACTCCACAACACTTTGGGATGACAGCCGACCCGACCTGTAATCTCAAAGTGTTAGTATTTGATGAGTTGGGAATGAGACTCAAAAATCTAATTTCTAACAACTTGAACCTTTCAGGCAGGAGTTAGAACGAGTGTAGAAACCAGCAAGAAAAAGCTTGAAAATATCCAACCGAAATTATTCCACCTCCTCCTTCCTGAGCTGCTGCTCTGAAACACATAAATACCTGTGACTGTCACTGGCTAGCTGAAAGATGTGTTAGCAGCTAGTTTGCTACGTTCAACAATCTCTCTCAGCGTGTTTAGTCTTATAAATACATGAATAAATCTGTTAGAAGCCACAATCGTATAAACACAAGCAGGAACAAACATACCTTAGCCTGAAAAGGCGACCCAGTGCGACAGTTACTCCATACTGCTGTAGCTGTGTGCTTTGTGCTAAATGAGTTAGCTTGTGCTTTGTGCTAACAGAAGCTGCTAAACGAGTATGTCAGCCACTTTAGGAGTGTGTAGCTGCTGCAGTGGCTCTGTCCATGGGCTCAGGGGCTGAGTGCTTTGTGGTGCTCTGTTAGTGACTGAACAACTGTATCAGTGCTGCTGTTGCTCACTGGTTCCTCGGCTCAAGGACTGTGTTTTTTGCGCTAACGTTAGCTGCTGTAGGAAAGTGTTGCTGCCGCTCTTTTATTGGACTCAGGGGCTGTGTGCTTTGTGCTAATTATCATAATGAACATGCATGGCTGTTGTTAGCACTCACTGCTGTATGCTAGCATTGTGGGATTTTCGCTTCCATTCTTGTTCCACTAGCTCGCTAATAGCTTTAGCAATGCAACCATCGAGCACCACAGATAACCTGTCCAATCTTTTCATATGTAAAAGAGGATTGGATCGGCTGACCAGAGGCCTTCAGCAGCCACAGATACTCGGTTGTATTCTTGTATTTCTTAGATCATTTGATTTATTGACTGCTGTGCTATGAGTAATACTGTAATGTTTGCAGTTCACCTCGCAGGTGACCCCACACGACAGTTAATGAACAGGTGACGTTCAGCACTTGTTTCTACACTGTAAGCATTTATGTTAATGAAACGTGTTCTTATTAAGAGAAAAGTCCGACATTGATTTGATGTGTTGTTGTTTCTCAGTAGTACACACTGTTGTTGTTGTTGTTGAGGTGAGACGAGACGACATGTCGGCCAATTAAAACCTCCGTGTCGACGTGATGGATGTTCGTTTGATGTTCTAATTAGTCCGGTGGGGTGTTTTACAACATGTTGGTTCTGTACAGTTACCTCAAATACAACCCGGGTTAAAGGAGCAGTTCATCGTTTTAATCAGCCTCACTGTCATACAGCACTGTCACTGTTTGTACAGTGAATGTTGAGGCCGTTTGCAGCTGTTGGTTTGTTGTTGAGTGTGTTGGCAATTAACACAAACTTAAAGCAAGAGTTCAACTATTTAAGGAGCAAGCTTGAGAATTAGATTTAATATAAAAGTGGAAGTCTTCTTTTGCTGTTTTTAAGGTGTAATCGATCAACTCCTAATGTTTGCTCCACTTTTCTCTTTTTCCTCTGTCCAGTTTATCTTTTAGTTATCTAAAATATGTCTGGCTGTGTTTTCAGTACATTATATTTGCTTGGCATTTCCCATTTTTTTAATACAGAAAAGAAAATCTGGGCAGTCAGCAGCTGAACAGAGAAAAGGAAATGAACAGCACTGATACTGTTGGACTGCAGCTGATCTCTGGGAGAGTTTAGCAGCAACAATATAGACAAAAAATAAAACAAATCAAAACACACAGATCTTACAGTGAAGAAACAAAGCAAAGAAATAAATAATTCAGCAATTAAACATGCAGATTGGGACAATTAATTAATTAATTAATTAGTTTGTAACTTGTGGGAGTAAAAAGTGGATTTATCTTCACTCCTGTTTATCAGCCTGACTGCAGCAATGTTGACTGCTGACTGGAGCTGGAGGAGAAATGGACTGTACTTCATGAACGTAACGTTACAGAGAGGAGACAGAGAACCAGAACCAGAACCAGAGTCTCTGCTGAGTGCTGAGCTCAGTCAGAGCTTCACCTCAGATCACTTCACTGTACATTAGCTGTCAGAGCAGTGGAAGTTACAGTGACGCTCCGTTACCTCGAGGAAACATTTGGGGATAATGTCGGTGCACAACTCAACAACATATAGAACAAAGGTCGAGTCGTTCTTACACATTTTAATACATTATTCTTACACATATATCTTTCTGCTCTCTTTTGCTCTTCACGCCGGTCATTATCACGTAGTATTTATTTACAGTCTGTTGACGTCAGTGTTTAACTTGATGTGTGACGGACGAGATCTCTGAACGTTAAATATTTTGCGTAAGCATGTGTGTCACGTGTGTTGATATTTCCCCACAGTGACCTGCAGTCAGACGCGTTGTTGATGGGATTGAACCTGTGACCTCTGTGTTGTCTGACAGCCTGTAGTTCCTGTGGTCATTAGACGTTGACAGCTCAGGTTGAGACTGATTCAAAGAAAGACACAAAGCTCTGAATGCTGTCATCTTGTGTCTGTGACATCTGTTCAGTGTTTTTTCTCTCAGATGCGACTGTAAGTGCGTCTGTTCAGCCTCAACAGGAGAAAATAAAAGCAGCCTGAGGCTGTTGTCGCAGCCTGCCTGCCTCTGCCGGCTCAGCATTGACACAGTGGAGATAGTGTCATTGTAAATCAGCCCGGCTGCGGTGTATCAGATAAGTGGCGCACTGCTACATGAAGACGGAAGGCTGTAATGAATCAGGCCAGAGAGGCCTCTTTAAATAAATACTCAGTTCACGGTGCAGATAAGAAAAGATCAGAGGAGGAACGTCCTGATGCAGCTGACTGGACAGCCGTCCCTCACGTCCATATATTACACTGGCAGTGGCATTATAATGCAATAAATTAGGATGACAGTCACGGCTATTATTCCATCAGGCCTGTCTCGGTGGTGAATGGGTGTGTCTAATTGTGAACCGCTGTCATAAACCGGGGTCATCACGCATACTTAGCGTCACGTCATCACCTGTACAGAAGCCGGCCGGCTGATAGAATCAGCGTCCTGACAGAGCCGCTCTTCACCGCTGATTTATGGGAAACAGAGGATGTGGCGTCGCCCGGCTGCAGACAGCAACAGGCGTCTGCTGCCGTCTGGACGGGAAGAGGAGGACGCTGAGCCCCGCTGTGACCGCCTGCTGTACCGTCCTTTAATATCCCCCCGTCTGTCTGATAAAGGCTGCGGTGTGTCCCGCAGGCCTCCGCCAGACCGCCGACACATGGTGAGCATCCTCTGCTGCTGAACGTTTACTGGAAGTGTTGATTTTTATTATTTCAGTGGTTTATGTGACAGGGACGATGCAGGCAGTGTAATATCTAAATAAAATCATACTGAAGCAAAGTATTTAGCACTTCTTGGTGTAGTTAATGTCCCTGGTTTGGCTTTTAAGGATTAAAACACACAACACTCTGATACAGGCTGAAGACCAGCGATAAAACAGACTCAGCAGGCGATTACACCAATGAATAAAATGAACTTACACATATCTGTTATTTAAAATCACAGTCTGCTACAGAACATTCAGATTATATTATATTATATCAATATGCAAAATACTCGCCTGCCAGTGTGCTACAAAACTGTTCACACCGGCAGTGACGCAAACTTTTTGATAGCCGAAATATGCGATCTGTGTCACAGATCACATTAAAATGAAACTTGAGACTGGTACTGACCGGCCCACTGACGGGTCCAGTCCGCTCTGTAATAATGGATCAATACATTAAAACACCAAAGTTACAAACAAGCTAATTGATGGAGGCAGCGGTGGATACAATGACGTTAAAATGATGTTTTTATTAAAGGAGTCTGGTGGATCTGATTGGGAAAGACACCTGCCAGCCAATCAGAAACAAGTATTTCTTGTGGTCATTTTGGAAAATAAACCCGAACCTGAAACCTTTGGGAGGAACAGTTTCCTCACAAGGTCAGTGTCAAACGCTGCCTTGCTCATAGACACTTCAGCAGGGAAACATTATCCGTCTCACTGTCTTCAGGTCTCTGTACTTTAAGTTTTGTACCTGAGCCTCCACCTGGGTGCCGCTCAGTGTGGAGGAAGCTGTTAGTCGTGACCTTTGCGGCAGGAGCTCTTTCTTTAATTAGCCGTGTCAGTTTTTGGCTGCCGCGCTGCAATAATCCATTTCAGAGCGGCGTTCACCCAGCAGCCCGTCCTCATAAAGTTTGGGAGTTTCATATTCTGCTGCTTTATGGCCTCTTTCTGCTGCGCCGTGTCAGGGTGTCTGATGGAGGGAATTAGTCATGACCTTTAAGGAGGAGGAGTGGAAGGCCTGTCATTAACCAGGTACCAGGAAGACATTACGCCGCCTCAGTGACCTACACAGATCCTGCTCAGATAAGAGATGAAGGATCACCGCTCTGTCCCTGGAAGCCTCGGCAGGAAGAAGGATGTCTTCTCTGACCCGCTGCTGTTTTCTCCTCACGACTCCTCTGAGAGCAGACTCTTACTTACAGGTATGTTTGATATGATCACCTGTTTGGTTCCAGGTCTTTGTGAATAATGTTCAGTAATTCTTTCAAAATAAAAGGATGATGAGGATCATGATCAAGAGTTTTTGGGGGTAAAAGCTCAAAATGTGACGTCATCAGAGCTGTGAAGTTGAAGGTTCAGCAGGAATATTTGTAATCAATAATTTCTGATGATGGCGATGAGGTCATCTGTTCAGGGACGGCACTACAGAGCAGCATCGTGATGTTTCGGGAGGCTGGCGAGCGACAGACCGCTGCTCGAGACGACACTTCAGCACTTATAAGCGTAAAACTACTGGATCTTTCTGAGGAGACGTTGGGACATTTTCCAGCCAGTTTGTGGCGACAGAGGCAGGTATTTAAACACAAAGCGTGGTCTCTTCTTCACCCTGACCAAGAGGTCACAGCTCAACATGTCTGTGGTTTGCAGAAACGTACAGTGCCAACATTTATTCTAGTGATCAGGTTACAACTTCTGTTCTTTGTTGTGTTAATAAACTGAAGGAAAGCCTGTTCAAACCGGCTGCATGGAGTCTGATGAACAAGAAGAAGCTTTTGGTTGCCAGATTACAGGAGCTTGAAATAAGTTTTTCTTTGGAGCTCTTTGATCGTCCTCCTTCACCTCCATCTTCTGCATCCTCCTCCCGATATTCCCACCATCTCTCCTCCTCACGTCCAAACCATCTCCATCTCACTTTGTCTCCAAACTGTCTCACATGAGCTGTCCCGACAATTCCTCATCCTGTCCTAACATTTAGTCCTAATCCACACTAAATGTCTGGATGTCTCTGCGTCTTTGATTTGTATATTTACTTTATGAAACTGAACCACTGGAGGATCCTTTAAAAGCAGAACTTGTTTTCAGGAAGTATTAATCAGTCGCACAACCCAAACAAACCTTTAATAAATGAATCTGCAGTTATCCGTCAGATATTTCGGCCCCTCAGCGTCTCTACACGACTAATCGCTCGCTGTTCCTCAACTCAGGGAGTAAAAACTGGAGCTGTGCATCAGTGGTGAAGTGATTCACACTGAGCAGCGACAGATGTATACGTCGCATCAGGGAAGTGATGCAAGACAAGCAGGCCAACATGGAGCCTGGCGGGGGGGGGGACGCTGTAATCAAACCATCCAATGGCTCCTGACGGCGGCCTCGTGAGCGCCTCCTCTCTGGCTGCCGGTGCGCCGTGAGCAGCCAGGCGGCGGCGCCTCATCACGCCCAGGGAGGAGACAGACACCCACCGTCTGCCTCCTCTCTCTGTCTGAATGCTCCGTCGCCCGTCCTCTCCCCCACCTCCATCCTGATGAGGCTTCCTGAGGATAATTACTCATTAGTCAGGTGAGAGAGGGGGAGACATTAGTGAGCTCACAGTCTCCTGTCTCTGTACCTGAGGAGCTTTATTACAACTCCTCTGCCTCACGATGCTCAGAACATGTCAGCCAGCGTTACGTAACCAGGTGTTGTGATGAAGAAGAAGAACCGGACATCTGAACTCCTGGGTCAAAGGTTCTGGGTTCTAGGTGTGTAGAAAGTGATGGATGTCTGCAGGGTCGTGTCTTTAAGTCGAGAAAAATACACAAAACAACCTAATGAATCAAAGTCATTCACATGTGGAGATGTTGGTGGTGTTACAGCTGGAGACCACTGTTCAAGATGGCGTCTCAACTGAGAGCAGAAAAATGTCTCCACACAGCTCGTCTGCCGTAATCTGAGCCTCCAGAAGCCCCGAGATCCCAGACGGATCTGAAGAGACGTTATTTACACCCTTTATTAAGATGAAATGTAAAAGTGTCGGGTTGCAGCCCGTCTGAAGTGGGTGCAGAGCTCCACTGTGGATCAGACCGCTTGATGTTCTTTGGTATTTCTTTCTGTTTTAAGTCTCCGGCTACTTCAGCTGTTCAGGAGGACGTCATAATGTCCAGACGCGTGTGGTACTGACTCATTCTCTTCTTCACGGCCCACAGGCAGTAACTCTGCAGCTTAATAATCAGACTGACGGGCGCAATATAACATTTACAGTCGGAGTGTTTACATAGAGACCATGAAAGCACAAATTCAGTGTAAGTGAAGGGTTTTATCTTTCTCAACTCACACATACACACAAACGATATAAACGTGCATTTCACTGATGTTGTTCTCGTCTTTTTCGCCCTTAAATTCAAAATAATGGGATTATTTCCTCTCTGCCATCTCCCTTCGTTGCATTAGCTCGCTGCGCGTGTGCACCGCCGCCGAAAACAGCAATTTCTCCAGTAACTGATTACTTGTGTTGCAGAACTAAGGCCTTATGTTACCTGTTACCACAACAAAGTAATGCAAGTGTAACAAGTGACCGCCACACTGCTACTGAAGACCAGCAGACACTGGACCGGAGCATTAAACATTAAAATAAAAGGCAGCGTGTCTGTTGGCGTCCTTCAGCTCTTCCTGCTTCACCGCTCTGCAGCGTCTCTGCAGACTCGGACCACGTGGTTTCTCTGTCCGTCTGCTTTGTTGTTCCTTCCTCTCTCAGTCCACTCTGAGCCTCACACGAGGTGGAAATTGGACATGACTACCCCGACCTCTGCCTGCTCTACCTCACACACCTTCTCGCTGGGCTCTCGACCCTCCCCTGAATGCTAAATTCAATCAAAGGCAACGCCACTGTGATCAAGGGGCCGGTTTCACAGTTGCTTTTGGCTCAGACTCCGCGCGCTTTGAACCGAAACCACTGAAGGACATCGGGAGCTAGACTAAATACACACCGAGGGTCCCCGGAGCCTCGCTGGCAGGCCGGCTTTTTGTTTTTCATATATTTTCTCTCTGCGTGAGCCAGGGGCGCGGGAATCCTACGCCGGAGCGTTTATTGATCCTGAGCACGGTCCCTCCAGAGCCCCTGCCTCTGCTCACATTGAGCACATGTGAACTAACACAGGCGCTGCAGTTTTTCATTATGTGAAATGTAGATGTGATTGAGAAATTCTGCCACTCTGGGCCCAGTTCTGGACCTGATTCAGGGCTGAAGGAAACCACACTTTGAACACAGCTCACAGAGTGTAGAGCAGGACTGAAACTGCTGACAGAGCCTCTGCTGATTGTAGATAACTCTACAATATATTTGCCATTTGTGCAAACAGACACTTGTCATCGCCTCCGCAGCCTGCAGCGACACTACGTCTGATATTAATGCGCTTCTTGTTCGGCTCAGCGTCTCCTTTCCCTTCGTGTTTGTCAGCAGCACATTGATTTGTGATATCAGGTTACAGATTTTTTATTTTTCAGCTCTGGTCAGGTTTAAAAACGCACGCTGACCTCAGACCAGTGGCACCACCACGACCCCGGCGCACTGCATCCAAACCAAAATTGTGCCGTGGAGACGTTGTTTGTTCTGCGAACCCAAAGACTGAGCCAGAACATTTAAACAATGCAGCGATAAAGAGGTCAAGAAGCAGAGCACGAGTTCAGCTCCGACGCCAGAACAACCAGCAGCTTTGTCAGGTCGAGTCCAGACGACCGCTCGAGTCCAGACGACCGCTCGAGTCCACGCTGTAAGTTCGTCACGTACCCGTCAGGAGGCTTCAGGACCGTATCAACATGTCTACAACATCCAGATGTCGTGTGTGTGTGAGCTGATATTCTCAGGAGCAGGAGGTGATCTTGAGTCATTTCAGCGAGTGTTGGGACATTCAGCTGACTTCTCTGTGGCAACAAGGGCAGACGCAGGGATGTTTGTGGCAACACAAGGAGCGATTTTTAGCCCAAACCCGACCTTTTCCTCACCAAGTGGTTTTTGTGCCTGAACCTAACCAGACCACGAGCACAGCGTTGTCCCGACAGAAAACTGAAAACTGAAACTAAAGAAACAAAAAGTTACTAAATAAAGAAATGACTAAAAACTGCAGCCACCGGCCGAACATCGGGGGTCCGACCACGTGTGTCGAAATGATCAGGAACTCACGTGAACTCTCTCAAGTCAGAACAGAAACGCCAGAGAAAGTCGACGCTGAAACATAAACACTGAGCTGATGGGAACAAACTTTTACCAAAGTCATGTATCATTTCCTCAAATACTGGAAACAGAAACAAACTCTGAGCGACAAAATGAGAAACAACATGACGCACATGAACACACACAAGTCAGGAGAAAGACTTCCCAACCATCGAGGAGCACGTGAATGCAGCATAACACAGAGACGCTGTTCAGCTGCATCATGGGAAGTGTAGGTTTCAGTGTTTCTGGATCTTAACCCACTCTGAGGACTAACAGTAACAGTCAGGACATTTTGACCTGTGCTGCTTCAACTTTCACCTTTTCTTCTCTCCGCACACATCACCAAACTTGAGATAACCCTTTTAACTTGATTTAAAGCTGCTGTGAGTGTTATTTTATTATTAAAATAAGTGTTAAATAGCTCCATACTCTCACTTGGACAGAGAGCGAAGGGGACGAAGTGACGTAGAGGACAGGAAGTTTTTACACTTACAGCAGCTTAAAATCTATTTCTTCTCCCGTATAACTAAAGGACTGTTTGATGTTTGTTTAAAGTCTGTGGTGTTAAAGTATCTCCAGCAGCTCATCTTGTGACCCACAGGATCATGTTTGAGTTCTCTCCTGTGAGCCTGTGTTTGAATGGTCCTGACACGTCACAGTGAGGTGGACCAGGACTCGGGCCTCGCTCCGTGTTGTTTCAGCTCTCCAGCAGGAATCAGAGTATAAGATGTCTCAGCGGGAGCCGTCCGTTCCCTCAGCTCCTTCAGTCTTCATCAGAGCTGCAGATGAAGACGCAGTGAAGCTCTGGACTGAGAGCGGAGACGACCCGCGCCGGGTTCAGTCTGGTGCCAGCGGAGCTTTATAGTGGTTCAGCTCGTACTCGATCCGTTTCCCCCACATGTGAAACCCCTCGGTGGATCTGTGACGGGGGCCAAACACTGGAGGACTGCAGTGATGGATTAGTTTGTCAATGAGCTCTGAGCATCCAGAGAGGCTGCGTAGCTCTGACACAGCATTAGCCAAAGAATGTGCCAGGACCATATGTCGGTGCCGGAGCCTCGGTGTTGAACATGACAAGCCATTATGGTGCCAAATAACTTTGAACAGAGTCTATGAGAACCAGCCAGGCCGAGGAATTCAGGCCTGTGAGGAGGAAACACGCTCAGCTTTGACTAAACTCAGACACGGAGCCGATACTGAAAAACACGGCCTGAAGTCTCATGATCATAAATAATCATTGTTATTCTCATATTTTAACTGCCTGGTATCAGGAGGGACAAAAGAGATGAGGTCCAGAGGCGACAAACGTCTGAACAGCAGGCGAGTGAAACAGAGCAGAGACTCACCTGGTCTGAAATCACCTGTAATCAGGAGCTGATCCAGAACAGGTGACCAGCAAACAACAACACACACAAACACCTCAGTGAGGCAGAGACGGACATCGAGTTTCAAAACCTCCTCTGATCAGGACTGAATCAAGAGATTACAGTTACAACCAGCAAACAGTAAACTTTTTAAAAAGTCTTTTTAAGGAGAAATCACCCAAAACTGACGTTTCAGCCTCCTGAGAACAAACTGAAGCAGCTGAGGACTCGTTTGAAATGTGGAAAACATCAGACGGCTCCGTTCAGCTCGACAGGAAGCCCAGAAATCACCTGACTGATTTGAAGAGATGTTATTTACACCCGCTGCTGAGCTAACGGTGTTAGCGTGCCCATCCTCTGGAGTTGGTTTGTGACTCCCTTAAAAACTCCAGATGGTTTTGGTTTTGCAGGACGAGGCAGGGACGTCTCCGCTCGTCCTCTGAGTGCACGTTGATTTACAAGCATTTGTGTATTCAAAGGTGATATTAGTTGGACACTTTGGGATGGTGTATATCATCAGGAGGAGACGATGGCTGGGTGTATATTTTGTGATGACCTGTTTTTTGTACCTGAACTCTCCCTGCAGCTGATCGCCTCCTCCTCCTCCTCCTCCTCCTCCTCCACCTGTGCTGCATCAGCTCAGCAGGTGATTTAAGAGCAGGTGACTCTGATGAAGACTCACCTGCTGCTAAAACGTTTGTCTGTCAGTAAAGTTTGTCTCCTGACTCTTTATTCTCTCTGTTCGTATGTTTCATGTTTGTCAGTGAAACTGTTTGATTTAGTACAAACTGCAGATCAGCCTCTCAGGCTGCAGGATGAAGTGACGTACGAGGGGTCGACCTCAGCAACACAGACACTTTAGGATCTTTAGTGGAGGAACGTTTGAAGACGATCCGGCTGCAGATCTGCAGAGGAGAAACAAAAACGTCCCTCTAACGCGTCCGTCAAGATTTATCTTCAATCAGTGTCCACGAGTTTAATAAAGTTATCACACGTCATCCTGGATGATCTGTTGGGTAGATGGACCACACTTGAGATGAAATGTATTACAGACATTATGTAATTTAAATAATGAGTCGTGTCGTTCAGACTTCACTTACGACTTGTAGCTGCTTGTAGTTTAATTCTGCAGCTGAGTCTTCACACGGAGCAGACACAGATTCTGGATGATACATTTATTATTGACAAAATGACTCCACACACCTGCTCTTCTTCAGATCAAGCCACTGACTTCAGGACGGAGCCTCTCATGTGTTCCTGAGCCTATAAATATGACGGACATGCTGCCGGGACATATGGGCCGCTCTGCATGATGGAAACTGTTTGGACCTGTTTCACTGGAAATGCATCCTGACTCTGTGTGGTGCTGGTGCTGCTGCTGGTGCTGGTGCTGGTCCATCACTGGCCATTTTTTTCCAGAAAGCATTTTTATGACTGTTGATCCATTAACATATTTAATTGAGTTGTTGTAAATGAACCTTAAAGGGATATTTTTCAAGTTTTTAATACTCTAATGAACATGTATGCTTTATTCATATGTATGTTTATTATTATTGCAACAATCCAGAACAACGGATACCGTCCAGAATATTCTCCAGAAGAACCTCAGAGGTCCTGCACGCTCACAATATGCTGAAAGCAAAACACGGTGACCTCAAACTATCCGGCGTGGTCTGCCGCTGGCGAGGCGGAGGAGGACTCGCATCGCAAAACAGTTTGTGCGCTCGCTTGAGGAGTTTTTTGTCTTTTGCGAATCGTTAATGCACAAAATGTTTGATGGAAACAGATTTGCTGAATAAACTCTGACGTAGTGAACATCCAGCTCACGAGACCGATCAGCTGTTTCTGCCGTCTGCAAAAACATGTCTGTGAGCGTTCAGACCGATGAGGAGACCAAACACTTCCTCGGCCTCATCCATGAATGACAACTTGCCCGATGGAAAGTGAAAACCTCCAGCCTCCGTTTACCTCCACATCCACGCGTCACGTAGCCACGTAGCCATGTAGCCTACACCGCGTCCTCCTGACCAGATCACGCTTTACCTAGCCGAGTTCATTCGCTCAAAACAGATTCACACTTTCATTTTTTTTTTAATTCGCTGACATTTTATGGACCCACGTCTCTCTGTGTGGTGGTTTTTACTCAGCCTGAGTCCGTCACTGATTCATAATATCTGATGGACTGAACTGAACGTGTCTCCGTCAGTTTTCAGGTTCTTGTAGTAATTAGAAAACAAAAGTCTGTTTCACGTCGAGAAAATATTTAAATTGGGACGCTTCCAGATGACTGACACACACACACTCACACACACACACACACACACACACACCCCGTCCGTCCCTGTCGGCGGCGGTGGCGTCTGGCCTCAGCAGACAGAAGGTTGGATGCGAGCAGCTCTTCATCGCTCCGTCCGCCACATTAGAGTGACACATGGAAACGAGGCTCCCGGGGTGTTTGTGGTGGCAGTAGCCCGGTGAACTCTGGCTGAACCTCCGCCTCTGACGGCCTCCAACGGGTCACACACACACACACACACACACACACACACACACACACACTGTCCATCCATATGGGAACGTCCTGTTACAGTTGGAGGTTACAGTTTTTGCTCTCCGGCACTTTAAAGATCTCGACCTCCGCTCTGAAACATTCCTCACATCACTGATGACCTGCTGACATGAAATAAAACCGCTGGTGGTTTCATGTGGTCGTCTTTGATGATGAGCTCACTTTCATGTTCGAAGTATTCACTGAACGTTACGACTCGCCGCTTTGGGAAACCCCCCGATCTCTGATGTGTTTCAGAAAACTCCTCCTTCTTTTTTTACCCAGAATTAAACCTCCAGTATGTTCAGAAGTTTGAACTTGATTTTGGACAAACCACAGGAAGCCGGGACGACATATCAGGCTAACTCTGGTAGTTAGATGATGAACATTAGGAGTTCATCGTCTAACAGGCTTCACACCCAGAAGGCCAACCGCCTCAACCAGCGCTGCTGATGACAATCTGTCCGACGTGACTCGAGGTAATGTTCAGACTTTACTCTCAGCTTCCTCTGCTGGGTTTCCTCTGGTTTGGAAATGGTTGGAAACATGTGGGATAAAGTAAGAACACGACTCAACAACTTAAAACACATTTTAATGAGGTGAAATTACAGATTTTGTGAGACAATTTATTTTTAAAAAACTTTTAAGACAATTTAAAAGACCAGTTAGTTGATTTAATTTTAATTTGATTCATTAAATTAAGTGTAAAGACTCAGAGGCCGGGGAAGTTTAGCTTCTGTTAGCATGAAGCAACGTTGTCCCACCGCAGACACGAGAATATCCTTCAATGTCAGAACAATCCTGCTAAACATGCTAACGTGCTAACGTGCTGTAAGCTGAGTGTTATCATGGGATATCAGAGGTACGTGATGATCCGATCAACAAACATCAGAGGCTTTTGGTTTATCCGTTAAATTGCAACGACTACACGTGTGAAATCTAAAAAGACGCTGGGAGAGAAATGTTGAGCTGTTACCTGACTCCTCTGTTTCTGCCTCGACGTCGCCTCCAGCCTCCACTTGTGTGTGTGATCAATTATAGATGATGTGGTTTGTCAGGCGCTGGATTGAGACATACAGGTAGGTGGAGGTGACTGATGGTGCAGGAATGTTCGATCCCTTCAGGTGAAGTCAGAGCCGGAGTCTCCAGCAGCTGCAGGTAAACCGCTGCGGCGCTGTTAGCTAACGTGTCGCTGCACGCTGGGTGTGTATGTATGTGTGTGTGTGTGTGTTGTTAAACCTACAGTGTTTCTGTGTGTTTTCATGTGTTTTGTTTGCATGTTGATGCATGTTGTGAATGTGTGTGTGTGTACAGTCTTATTACAGTTTCTTGTACACAGACAGAAAAACAAAATCCAGATTCCTGTTTTTCTTCCACGTGAAACTCCAACAACAGTTTACAGGAACAGTTGTTAAAAAGTCACGGCCTCCATCAGCACGTGGACTTGGTTTTCAAACCTGTGGAAAGTAATCTGATTACTGAAAGCTCAGGAAAAGCTCCAGCGTGTGGCGTGAGAAGATTTCTCAAACTTTCGAGTGTTTGTGTTTTCAAATCAGATCGATGTCACCAGTTTCATTATAATAATAAGATAAACAGATAAATAAAAAGAGACACTACTGGTCAATATAGAAACATTTGAACTGATACTTTCCCAGTTGATCACTCACATTAAGATAATTATTCTTTGTATTACATTCTGAAATTGTATGTTTACACATGCAAACGAGCCGCGACCTCATTAAAACGCACTGACTTGCACAACTCCACGTCTGTAAAGACGTTTTAATGAACAGGGTAAAATGAATTGTTTCTAAATAGTAAATCAAAGTATCAACATGCACCTTCCTCAGCTGAACAGAGATTAATGATGTTTCCACCTGCAGCTCCTCCCCTTTAGTTTATTACAGGCGGAGTTTAAAGCTGCACTCGGACATGTTCGACCACTAGGAGGCAGTAAACCCCCAAAACCAACTTTTACAGAACGCAGCCTTGTTTTCACCACGTTTGTTTGTAATGCGCTAATACTGTAACTTTTATTGTCCGACGTTGGCGAGCATTTGGTTGAAATCTCAGAACATAATATTGTAAAATAACTTATTACTTTCATGTGATATTAACTAGTCATATGTAATAGATTACATTTCAGAAGTAACTTACCCAACACTGTCTGTGTTTGTACATTAGTTGTAAATTAGAAGAGCAGATGTGTGTAAGCTGTCGTGTTTCTGTGCAGGAAGTACTGGTTTTATGTTTAATGCATATTCTCCATGAGTGTGTGTGTGTGTGTGTGTGTGTGTGTGTGTGTGTGTGTGGCAGGTGTGTGTGTGTGTGTGTGGCAGGTGTGTCTCTGTGAATAAACAGACGTTCTGTGTTTGCTTCTGCGCATACAAATAGATGCAAGAGAGTGTGTGTGTGTGTGTTTATATTGTACATATGTGAGAGGATATAAGAAGATACTGTAGACTGTGTGTGTGTGTGTGTGTGTGTGTGTGGTGTTCAAGGTGAGGAAGAGGAGGACGGCGGCTCATCTTGTGTCTGCAGCGCCGGGCGGCCGGCCGGGCGGACAGGTAAAGGCCATTACCTCTGGCTGAACGATATTAGACACGGTCAGACGTGCGCTGCTTCCAAACCTAAAACTCCTCCTCGTCTGCGTGACCTTTGCCACCATCGCACCGCGGCAGAAGGTTAAGGTCGATTGTTAAGGTTGAGGAGCAAACAGCTGTGAAGCCTCGCTTTCTTTTCCTCCATGCAGCCGCACGATAAATAAATCCAACACTCACGGCGCTGTCGGAGAGAAAAGTCAGGCCGGATCAGACCGAGGAGGACAACAGGCTCTTTACTTGTGAGGAGAGAACAGTAATGATCACAGGAGGACGAGTCGGAGCAGACAGAGTATCACAGCTCTCCCTGTGGGAATGTTTCCACCAGGCTGTAACAGCAGCTCTGTCGCTAACAGCACGGCAGCACATATGGCCCTGTGTGTTGTTGGCAGATAGCAGACGGCTAATATACCTTACAGCAACTGGCAGGGTGATCAACACTCGTCTGGAGAGGATTAACAGAACATCACCTGCGAGGAGACAAACTTTTCTACAAAGGTTTTCAGAAACACCAGAGTCTGCTTCGTTCGTGTCGTCGGCACAGAACGGTCATCTCCGCTCTTGGAGATGAGACGGAGCTCCTCCTCCGCAGGGTTACGTCTCGTCCACAGAACATTTCTGGAGCTTCACAGTAAAACAGAGTGAAAGCTGAAAGCTGTTTCCCACCAGTGTGATGGGAACATTTGGTGCAGCAATATGAAAAATCCTCATGCGATTTTTGGGGAACAATCACTGGCTCCGGTGCGAATCATCCCGGGTGCCGTTATTGTTTCAGTTCTCCGATCAATCAGAATCATACGCCTGCAGTTTATCAATTCCTTTATCAGTGCCGGCATGTTTTTCTTGCTCTGTAAAAAGATGATGTCAAACTTCCAAAGTCATGCAGAGAGTGAAGCTAAAGAGAGTAAAGTCAATCTCTGATGTTCACTTCAGAAAGCGAGATGACGACAGTTCTGGTTGTAACATCTGTAAAATGATCATTTCAAATCATCTTTTTAACAACATGGACTTTAACTCCAGAGATGACGCTGAGCAGCTGTTACAGAGGGTCAGTATCTGATAATCAGAGTCAACAGTAAAAAGACGTTCTGTCCTCCAGAAGTTCAGATACTTGAAGATACTGAACTGTGGTCAAAGCTACTGAAGCTCACGTCATATTAATATAATTCAAAGACTATTAAAGTTAAAGGTAGAGTCAGTAGGATTTGTCCCAGCTGTTCCTGAACTCACCACAAAGATAGTTGATAGTTGAGTCTCATCCCCAGGACGTCAAACAGCCACATGTCGGGTTGGTAAAGCGTCCCGAGCAGCAACAAAGAGAGAAAATAAGAAACTCTCTGCAGATACGAGACACTAACACGCCTTTTCTCCCCATTCAGCCTCCCTCTCTGCCTGTTTATGTCTTCATACGTCTTTGTTTCGTCTCGCTGCGTCTGCCGTGCGTGATGTGCTCTGATAGGTCGACATCAGTCTCGTGATGTTGGGAAATAAAAATAATCTTGAAGCGGAGGAGAAAGTTCAGATGTAGAGAGGGAAAGCGGTCGGACGACAAACGTTTTGAAGCCTTCGCTCTGCGGTCGACTCTGAAATGTATCTGCGCTGAGTGTTCGCTGCACAGAGGTGTATATCTGCAGGTATTCTGCCACACCTGCTACCAGTTACCTCTAACAGAGACACAGTGAGCCGCTTAGAAGTGTTACACAACCAGCACAGAGAGTAAACTTCAATCTGTCTGATAAATCTGCTGATGGTTACCTGAATATTTAATAAAGTCAGAGTGTGTGTTCTCACAGGGAGCGTGTGTGTGTCTGTGTGTGTGTGTGTGTGTGTGTGTGAGGTATTTTTAGTTTGTATTTGTGTTTGAAAGTGTCTCATGTGATCCAGATGGGAGGTGTTGGAGAGAGAGGGACCACACAGCGGCTCGTCGTGACCTCTGCAGGGTCGACGTCACGCTCCTCGTCCTGAAGGAGAAGGTGTTCTCATCGCGAACTCCTCGTCTCTAATTGGCCGCTTGGTTTTTTTTTTCTCTGTTTACACGAAAACACGTGACGACCTCTCCCTTTCTCCCCTCGCTGAAAGCAAATCTGTTTCTTGCAACTGTGTAATGGATGCCACATGGCGTCCTCGTCTCCGCGTCGACCACGAGGAGAGTCTGTAAAGCTTTGAGGTGCACACGCAGCGGTCTGCAGGGTTCAGCTCTGGGAACAAGCGGGGGATCGTGGGACAATGATAGAGCTTTTATGAGCTGCTTCTCTGCAGCTTCTGGGAAGATTATGGACTTGGCAGGCGAGGGAGAGGACACACACACACACACACGCACACACACACAGACACACACAGCCACACACACAGACACACAGACACACACACACACACACACACACAGACAGAGGAACTGAAAAACAAACACAACAAATTAACAAACATGATAATTAGTCGGCTCTTGTGTTTCTGACATGCGTCACACTCCTGCTCATAAACTCGGGTTAACACTTCTCAGACACGGCGGTGATGAAGAGCAACTGCTGCTGAGTCGCAGCTCGCGCAGGCCGCCGATGCACCTGCAGTAAGTTAATCAGTCAGTGTCTCGGGCAGCTTATACAGACCAGCTGTGCAGGCCGGCGCTCCGGAGGGTCCCCTGGAAAAGCAGCACATTTCCCCTCACGCTGGAATCGGCCAGATGATAAATTGGGATCCAACAAAGGCGGCCATTCAGCCCGGCTAAAGAGCATATAACCAATTGCTTGTGGATGAGCGATGAGCGAGAATTATGCCCCTCCATTTTTATGTATTCCTCACTCTCCGCCTGCAGCACAGTCGCCCACGTAGAGGCCGGGTCTCTCCGAGCCGACCTGAGCAGAATCTGAGCTGCTCTCCACCATCTTCTCTAATAAATAGGATGTTTGAGCAGCTCGTACATCAGGCTCGTTACGTCTAATTGTTTTCATTAATTGCAGCGTGTCGTGTAGCTAATTTGTGCCCGTGTGACGCGTTGCTATCGGTAATTAATTAGCCGTTTTTATTTCTCGACGCCGCCCTCAGCTGATTACACACACTGCCCAGTTAATTAAGGCTGCGCTGCCTCAATTATATCAGCCGGTCGTAAAGGACAGTACCTGACTGAGAGGAGCTCAGTCACATCCAAAGAGCATCACAAATACAGTTTTACACACCTGTCAGAGAAAATAACCCTGGTGATGTCATAGTGATGTCATAGTGATGTCATTTAGGTTGTGCTGGAAATCAGGGGAACCATTTTGTTACGTATCAAAGACTGAAAGTCCAGTTTTCTCAGCTTCTCCTGCATCAAACTGGAGAATATTTTAAAAATCTGCTCTCTGTGAGTCGCTGTTCTTCGTGGAGGTCCAATAAAAAATGAATCACAGTCCTTTAAAACCGGTTTTCCTCTTCTAGGTGGAAGGTGAGCCGCGTGCTGCAGCAGTGAAAATGATGTAAATCCTCATTTTTCAACCTTCAGGTCAGGACCACTGACTAAAATCAAAATCAGTTCACCCTGATGAAGCAGTGTGTCTGGACCTACTTACCTAGCAAGTGCATTTTGTAAAACAAAAAGACGAGGTGTTTTTAAAGTTTTCTTCTTGTTATGTTTCGTCTCGTTCTCAGACTTCCTCCCTCGCTCTGACTCTCTGCAGGAGACCAGATGAAACTCAGCGTTACCTCGAGGAAACATTTGTGATAGTGTGAGAACACAACTCAACAACGTGAAGAACAAAGGTCGAGTCGTTTTCACACATTTTAATGCAGAATGAAAACATATATCTTTAATCTTCTCGAGCCTTGAAGTTCACAGTGGTCCATGTTGACAGAACAGAGTCAGCTGAAGGTTCGACTGCTGCTTCAACGATGGTGCAGCTCTGTGGATCAGTGCAAACAGCTGACTGAGCTGACGTCACATCGAACACTCCTGTGTTAGACTGAAATAATATCTTCATTAAAAATCATCTCACTTTGATCAAATCTCCTCATTTTGAAAAGCCGGCGCAGAAAACATGTGACTGATACCTGAGTGCTCAAACTGCTCCTAAACACACATTAAGATACAGACAAGAGGTGTCGCAGTATACTGGTTTTGACGATGTGTTTTATTTAAAAATGAAATGTTGATATGGGGTCAGTAAAACACGTGTGATGATATTGTGACGTATTGAAGGCAGATGTCGGGCCTGTGGATCTTTTTCTTCACTCTTCTACAGTTACAGTCACAGACTCTCCTCCTCACTACACTCAGATTTTGAGTTTGCCAAAAAAGAAAGAAAACACAGCAAACAGCGTTATAGATGATATTTTCTGTAGATATTGAGACCATGTTGTTGTTGTGAATTCTTCTGGTCATGATAAAATCTGACATAATGCAGACAAAAAACAAAAGCTCCTTTAAAACAAAGAGGAAATTTAGTTTATTTCAAGATCCTGATTCAGAGAGAAACATGTAAACATTAACTTTAAGTTTATATAGTGTACATTTCTTTAGACTTCGTCCGTTAATCTTTAAGTTTAGTCTTCTTTGTGACTGATATCTATAGAGGAGGAATCTTCAGTCTCTCCTGAACGATCTCCAAACTGTCTTACTGTCTTTTAATAAAGAAATGTGTGCAAATAAAGTGAATAAATCAATATAATACGACTAAATAACACACTATGATCAATAAAGTATAGATCATTTTGTTGCTTTACTTCTCATTTCTTGTTTTAATGAAAAAGAAAAAGCCTTGACCTTGCACACACACACTCACTCACTCACACACACACACACACACACACACACACACACACACACACTCACACACACTCGTCACGCCTGTCAGTCCGCGTTGAGTCCAGAAATATGACCAGTGACATCATGACGTCCATATGAGCAGCAATGAAAGCTGTGATCTACACCGACTGTAAATAAGAGTCAGGAGCTGTGTCGCTTCACTGCACTTCATGTGATCACAGGAGGAAGAGCTGAGCAGCTGCTGGAGGACACGACTTACTGACTGATACTGATTATTACTGATTACTATTGATTATTATTGATTATTACTGATTATTATTGATTATTACTGATTATTACTGACTAATACTGATTATTACTGATTATTATTGATTATTACTGATTATTATTGATTATTACTGTGGACACGACTCAGCTGACGACCGACCGACCGACCGACGGATGACGCTCAGTTAAATGCTGGAAAATAAGAAACACTTTCCTCAATTAAACTCACAGCTACAGGTTGAGACACACATGTGATTCATTGCTGTCTCTCTGTCACACACTCACACACTCACACACACACACACACACACACACATGCACACACACACACACAGTGGATTCCTCAGGGACCACACATGACGCTGCTGGTGTTAAAGCTGTTAGCTACGGTCTGAGCTGAGCTTCATTCCCAAAATGCCTCCCAGTTGTAACTTGAACTCTTTGAGGAACACATGTGATGACCACTGCATCCATCGCTCTGTTTCTCTGGAGTCTCTCACACAAACACCTTCAACATTACACACATCTACTGATAAATCTATTGATTATCTCTTGAGCTCCATCTCCAGCTGTGTCAGTGTCCTCAGGCCC
This sequence comes from Pagrus major, assembly GCF_040436345.1. Lineage (NCBI taxonomy): Eukaryota > Metazoa > Chordata > Actinopteri > Spariformes > Sparidae > Pagrus > Pagrus major. The sequence goes on from NC_133223.1 coordinate 33,332,274, forward strand.
GCCGGGACCAGGACGGGTTGGAGCGGCTCACTTTTATTTTACCCTTTACTTTTACATTCTGCAACACAATGTTCCCGTCCAGTGCAGGAGGCGCTGATGAACCCCGGTTATAAAACACAACAGAGGTCTGTGTTTCTGAGCCCATGTAGAAATATTCTTCATACCAGACCAACGCTAGATGTTTGAGTGGTAAAACACATTCAAAAGTGATAGTGTTCAGTTGTTTAGGCTCTTTTATTTCGTTAAGTTTTCTTTGAATATGAAGGATCCCTTATTATTAATTATATTATCATGATCAAGTCAAAACTTGAACTTCAGATCCTTGTACCATTTTACATCTTAATAATACAATAGGTATTTGTATGGAAGCCCATTTGAGCCAGTTTAAGATTAAAACAAAGCCTGATGAAAAAAATATTCTGTAAATGTAAAATATTCCCATGATAAGTCAAAATTATTAGACAAAAAGTCCAAATTATTATAATTAAAAAGTCATATTTATAAGATACAAACTCATGTTTATGATTAAAAAGTCATAATTATGAGATAAAGTAATCATCTATCTCATAATAATGACTTCCCTCTCTAAGTTTTCATCGTTTTCTTTTCTTTAACTGCTCAAATGAGCTTTCATATATTTGCTCTTGACTCTTGGGTCACCTTCAGGTCTCAGTTTTGGTCCTCCAGTGAAAAGTTTGGTTCCCCTTGTGTCTGACAAAGTGTTGGACCTCGTCTCGTCCCTGCTGCTGAACGACTGAGCCTTTAGACGAAGCTAAAGTCATGATCCTGTCACCTGTTACCAACACACCTGTTCACCTGTTCACCTGTGGACTGATCCAGTGCCTTTTGTCTGGTGTTGCTCCGGTCACTCTTTGCATTGTTTGTATTTAAATATATTCTGCAGGTCAGAAAGCATCAGCAAATGATCTGTTTGATTTATGTTTGACGCAGCGTCCCAGTTTTCTTAAAATCAGGGTTTTACATCATGTTTAAATTGGAAAATAAGAAAATTGACAAAACCTGATTCTGGAAGAAGAAAAGAAGAAATTTTTAATTTATTAGCGGCTTTTATTATCATTGAACTGAAGTCACAAACGTTAACCACACACACGATGTTGGTGCCACATCTGGTACTTCTTTATGTTCCTGCATAAACAAAGTACATGAATACATTAGTTTCACGTCCACGCCTGTTTAAATCCTGTTCATTCATTCTGTTGGTGTTTCCTGAGCTGCCCTGACGTTGTGTTGCTCGGTCTGGTTCGGTACTGGTTCTGTACTGGTTCTGTTCAGGGAGTTTAACAGTGTTTTAAGTAAAACCTGCTGCCTAGAAACAGCTGATGAGAACAGCGAGACTGACTGCAGATTAATAACGGTAATAATTCTCTGTAGGCTTCATCACTGTGAGTGACCTCTTTTACTTTACATGTAGTCATTTGACCCATTTTTAGGATAAAAATATTAATTAGTGCAGCTTCAGGAATCATTACACTCAGCTGAACGTCTTTAATTCTGCCTCGAGCTTCGGCTGATGATTCTTGAAGTGAGTCGAATATATTTAATCATTAAAATGTGACAATACTTCTGCACGTCCCTCCACACAGGTTTATTTTTACTACTTATTAATTCATCCATTTATTTAATTTTTGTTTTGTAAAGAAGCATACAAAAAATCATTTCATCATTCAACCCTGAAAATGAGAAATAAATGAACCCTGTAAGCTTACATTCATGACATATAATCCATTATAAACACGTAAAAACACACTAATTTAATTTATATTCAGGTATGTTGTGAATTACTTACATTAGTTTAACTGTTACAATACATTCACAGAAAGTAAAATTATTAAAGAGGCAGTTCACCACTAATGTAGAGACTTGTTTTAAAATGTAAACAAGTCTGCAGAAGCCTCGAGATCACAAACCGACCTGAAGATGTTTATTTACAGTCTTTATTAATCTTCACTGTAGAAGCGTGTGCACGAGCTGTGCTGCATGTCGAGGGTGTAAATAACGAGTTAAATATCGTGTTTCTTCAGTAACCCCACTGTCAAAATACAACATTTTGATGTAAAATTACAGTATAAGACTGTGATAAACATTTGTAATTGTTGTAAATATACACATGTACAGTTATTTTACAGTATCATCACATTAACCAAACCATATTGCTTATTAGCCTGTTAGCCTATTAGCCTGTTAGAACGTTACCTTGTTGGACCTCTTGTAAACCTGTCTGCTTGTTGTTAGCATATTAGCACGTGTACCTTTTTATTTTATTGCTCAGTTACTGGATGTTGTACCTGTATTACAGTATTTCCTTGTGATGTTCCATTTTCACTTTTTTCTTAAATACTGTAGTTATTTTACAGTAATGTAGATGAACATCACAGTAATATACCATGTTTCTATAGTAACCTGACACAATATTACTGTGAACATACAGTACTGGTGTAAGATTACATTATGATACTGTAAGCAGTATATGTAGTTGTTGTAAATGTACAGTACCATTACAGCTGTGTACTGTGTTTTCACGTTAACCCAATCAAATTGCTCATTAGCCTCTTAGCTTGTTGTTAGTCTTTCAGCATGAGAGCATGTGTACCTTGTTGTGAAACTACAACATTTTATTGCTTATTTACTGGATAATGCTGTAATTATCGTATTTTTTTTTTTCCAGTTATCAAAACTAATTACAGTTTTTCCTTGTGATGTTACATTTTTACTTTTCTTTTACGGTCACTACAGAATATCTCTAAAATTCAGCAGCTCACTGTGATATTCAAAATGATGCATTATGCACTGTAAAAGGACAATTACAGCAGTTTGTTAACCGTGTGATTGCTGTATTGTGACACATACTTTGCTCCATATTGTGTATTAATATGTTCCTTCATACCTTCAATAAAACATTGTGACGCTGTGTTTCTGTGTGCAGCTGGTATCAGTCGTCCTGCAGCTCAGTAATAACTACTGTCCGTCTGCCGCACTGTAAACACTCTGCAACCTTTTATCAGCAACAATATGATAAGATTCAGAATCACAACACGCTGCGAGTCTATTATTGCCCAGAGGAGGAGCACACAGGCCTCCTGCGGCAGTATTTTCATTTCCCTCGCCTCGATTATCTTCCTGTGACACCTCTATAAATGTCTGCTCTGCTGCGGCGACGGGAAACCTCCCCCCACTCACTCATACATATTTATACAGCGTGAGATACAGCCGGGCCGAGCAGAGCCGAGCGGAGCAGAGCGGCCTTTCACACCAGCAACACACCATCCACCTGAAGACAAACACAATCATTAAGGATCACACACAAAACAGCTGAAGCAGCCGAGTATTTAACTTAAAGTCAAGCTGATAGAACAAATTCTGCATTAATGTAAACATATTTAACTTTTCATTTCCTTTTTTGATCTCTTTAAATGTGTAAATGTTGATGTGTTGATGTATATTTGATTGTGTAATCAGAGGTGGAAGAAGTACGCAGAGCTTGTACTTCAGTAAAAGTACATGTAAAACACTTTAGTGTACAAATACCAGGCTTGTAAAAGTAAAGATATCATGTTAAAATATTTCTTTGGTAAAAGTGAAAGTCTTAAAGTATCTGATGTTAAATATACTTGAGTATCAAAAGTACAAGTAAATACATACTACACATTTATACTTTATATATTTTGGGCCCATTGATTATCTCAGATCTGATATTTAATATTTTCTGATCCAATTACTGATAAATGAATTAATTTACAAACACTACATTACTTTGGCTCTGCTGCAGCATGTAATCTGAAGAGTAACTAAAGTAATCAAATACATATAGTGGATTAAAGAGAGTTATCTTAATCTATGATATGACATCATAATTTATTTGTTGATTATATTTTGTTTTATTGAACTGAAAAACGTGCAAAGTAACTAAAATTGTCAAATTAATGTAGTGGAGTAAAAATACAGTGGAATATTGTACTGGAGAAAATGTAGTGAAGTACAAGTATAAAGTAGCAGAACATGGAAATACTGTACTTACATACACACAAAAAAAGATTCACCATTATTGATCCATTTATTGAAGTACAGGTAAAAGACACATTTACATTTTTACTCAAGTAGAAGTGCAAAAGTATTTGTATCAAAATATACTTAAAGTACCAAAAGTAAAAGTACCTGCAGATGGTTTACATTTATCGGCTGTGTGTCTTATTGAGATCAATAAAGTTTGATATTTATCTATAATATCACACAGATTACATTCTGAATTATTGAACTAAAAGTGTGGAGTATGAAGCAGCAGAAAATGGAAATATTCACATAAATTACCTCTAAATTGTACTTGAGTAAATGTACCTAATTACTTTCCATCACTGTATGAAGTAAAACACAATGAAACATATTCAGATATAAAAAGTTTTACATTCTAATCTTTTTCTTTGTAACTTCAGCAGCAGATTATTTTAAACCTTTAAATGTATTTAGTGGTTTGATTTCAACCAAACTCCCTTTGAAAACTGGTCGTTTTTAGCCCGCGTGGCTCCGAGGAAAACACTGTAGTCTTATTAATAATGTGGCCGCTGTGATACGATCAGATTCTCATATGACTTTTATTACAGTTCGATGTGTTTTCCATCTCTTTTATCATGTTAAGATAAATGAATTCCTGTGCTGTGTGTTGAACCGGAGCTGAAACCATTTTCCTCCAGACTCACATGTAGCGAGCAGCGAGCAGCGAGCTCTGCTGCCATTTTGTTTGTGAGTCTTGGGCGAATTGCAAACAGATGATTTGGGGAAATGCCAGCGCTGTCACTTATATCACTTCTTTAACCTTTCGTACTGGACGCTCAGCAGAGACAGTTTTACTGCGCTGCTCGGAAAACAAATAAAACGCTGGTGTGTTTTTGGTATTCTGCGTGTCTCCTGATTGAAGTGGGAGTGTATTTTAGACGCTGGGATGAGCTGAACTTAATTAAAGATGGTAGAAACATCAGTGACACAACAGACTGTCTGTTTCAGGCTCATGGCTGCAGTATGTCTCTGTTCTGTGACCGTAGGACGGTTTGGAAATGATCCGCTTCTGAAGACGTTTTCAAAACTCTGCAGTTTCACATCATTTTAAAGATAAACGGGGACATTCATCCAACTCACCAACGTCATAAATTCAGCTTTGTTACAAATATGCAGCCGACATCACCGCAAACAAACAACTCTCACATGTGACCAGCGATGGAAGACGAGCTCGAAGAAGTCGTGACACTGCAGTGGAAATACTAGTTACTACTGGTTAATACTTAACGTACTAAAGTAACAGTACTTATTGTGCAGAATGGCTCATTTCAGAATAATGTAGACTATATTATTGTAATTATTTATGTGTTCATCACTTTAATGTTGCCGTCGGTAACATTTAGGCTAATTAAAGTTACAGTTAAAAGAGTTTGAGCGTTAAAAGTACAATATTTAATGCTGAAAAGTAATGGAGTAGAAGTATAAAGTAGCATAAAGTGGAAATACTCATTTGAAGTATGTTTAATGTACTCAGTTACTTTGCGCCCCTGCATGAGATCTGATCCTCACACAGAATCAGAAGCTCACCGTGTGGTTCGTGACGCTCACCTACCTGCTGGCTTGAATCAAAATGGCGTCACTCAGCGGAGGGGGCGGCCGGCTCGGCCCTTTGAATGACGGTCGGTTCTGTTGAGGAGCAGCAGAACCGGATCTTCTGGAGGCGCTCTCATCTGAGGACGAGCTAATCCTGTTTGCATGGTGCGTCTGGGAGGAAACAGGCTGAGAGGAGGCGGGCCGGGCCTCGAAACACCAGAGTGAGTCTGCACCAGTCCAACCAGTGAGTCTGCACCAGCTCAACCAGTGAGTCTGCACCAGTCCAACCAGTGAGTCTGCACCAGTCCAACCAGTGAGTCTGCACCAGCTCAACCAGTGAGTCTCTGTGGAGAGTCAGTGATGAAGCTGCTTTATTATAAATCACTTTGAAGTGTTTTCACCGTCACTGGGAACTAAAACTCTGCTGATGATTAAATTGAATGAACTGTTATCAGCTCTTAAAGGCAGAGACTGACCCACCACTCAGCAACAGAGGAAACTGGGAGACAGAAAACCAACTCAGTCAGCAGAGTAAATATCAGCAATGTACGTTTCTGCAAACTGTGGATATGTTGAAACTTTACGTGTCTTTGTGTTTGATTTTCAGTTTTATGCTTTGACAGCGCTGTGCTTGTCCTCTGGTTAAGTTTAGGCACAAAAACCACCTGGTTAGGACGAGAAATGATCCTGTTTCGGCTTAAAATGCCTGGTTCTGTCGCCACAAACATGGCTGCATGTTAAAGACATCTCATTGAATCCAGTGGTTCTGTGCTTCCACATGTTAAGAGGTGATCTTGAACAGCGGTCTCCTGCAAGGCGGTCGTATGACAGAAGTCTCTTGCTTGTAAAATATCAAGTAGCTTCACACTCTCTTGCTTGGAAACCAGCTTGTTGAAAATATCCAGTTTCGTGCTTCCAAATGCTAAAACGCAGTCTTGAACGGTGGTCTCAGGTTTTGAAGCCTTCTTCAAAAACTATCTGTTGAAGTTAGGAAAAGATCCTGTTTTGGCTGGTTCTGTCCACACGTTTGAAACATGTCATTTGAACACATCTTTTGGTTTGCAGGAGCGTAAAATGTCAACATTTTATTCTGCAACATATCATAAAACAGTGCTGAACAGCGTAACGAATCATTTCAGCTTCTGCCGCCTGGTTTCAGGAGTCTCATCATATTAGAGCTGAGAACATCTGATAATCAATAAACGATACTAACCCTCGTTGAGTTCAGGCTGCAGAGCAGACAGACAGGCTGACAGATGGACACACATATAAAACCAGCTAGCAGCTAATCCATGTATGATTTACACAGCTTAGTGACACACACACACACACACACACACACACACACACACACACACAGGGTGTTTAGCAGCAGTGTGGGAGGCCTGTACATCTCAATGCCACTCTTGTTACTCACCCATGATAAAACAGTGGCGGCCATTTGTGCCACAACTGCTCGGCGGCCCTCACAGCTCACTTGTTGACAGGCTGGTAGACAGAGGGAGGCATGTGGAGCTGCAGTCTGCCTCCGCCTGCACCACCCACCACTGTCAGCCACCGTGTGAGTGTGAGTGCATATGGAAACACATGTATACAAGCCCGTGTGCATGTAAAGCCTTCGCTTGTGTGCTTGTGTACCCGATGGTCTCGTTGCCCGTCTGCACCAGCATGTGTGTGTGTGTGTCTGTGTGTGTGTGTGTGTGTGTGTGTGTGTGTGTTGGGGATCAAAGAGTGAGGATGAGTTATTGGGTGCAGGATGTGAACAGAGGAGGTTTCTGTTTCTCGGTCCGGGTTCGCTCGACGTGACGCCAGGCCGTCCAGAAATGGAGTCGATGAGCAGAAATCAGACGGCGGCGTCCTCTTATGATTTCATAAAGACAGTTGGCTGCAGTCTGATTGATCGTATTGGTTCTGTGAGTAATCAATGCTCTGGATGTGTCCCTTGTTCTGCTCTTCAGCGCACATGTTCTCTGTGTGACTTTTTAATCTGATAAGAAATCCTGTTGTTCATGTTCTCAACTCTCAATATACAGAACTTCAGCACAAGCTCTTGCTCGGAAGCCATCTTGTCAAAGTTATCCAGCGGTTTCACGCAAATCTTGAAATGTTTTCTCGAACAGCTGTTTCTGTCTCAGCAGCCTTCCCGACAAAACACACTTGGTTAGGGTTAGAAAAAGACGGCTGGAAAAAAGGTCCAGATGTCTCTAAAATAATCCAGTGGTTTCATGCTTCATCTTGAACAGTGGTCTCTGGCCCAGCAGCCTTCCCTCCAAAAAAACACTTGCTTAGGGTGAGGAAGAAATCATGTTTTGGCTTAAAATATCTTGTTCTGTAATCAGAAACAAGGCTGGAAAATGTCCTGATGCCTCCTATAAAATATCCAGTGGCTTCACGCTCACGAATGTGGAACCATAGGCTCAAACAGTGGTCTCTGGCTCAGTAGCCTTCTCACCAAAAAAGACTTGATTAGGGGTAGGAAAAGATCATGTTTTGGCTCAAAATACCTGGTTCTGTCTCCACAAACACGCCTGGAAAACGTCCCGGCGTCTCGTTAAAAAATATCCAGTGGTTTCACACTTACAGATATTGAAACTCTGTCTCAAACAGCGGTCTCTGACTGAGTGGCCTCGGTGCCGAAAAGCACTTCGTGTTAGGGTTCGGACAAGATCATGTTTTGGCTAAAAAAATAAAAAAACTGATTCTGTCCAAACAAACAGCTGAAAAGTGTCCCGTTACAAATATCCAGTGGTTTCACGCTTACCAATGTTGAACCGGCGTCTTGATGTACACAATTTTAGCACAAAATAGGTGATAGGTTTGTTTACTGTACATCCCAAAATGAGTCAAACGACATGAGTGTGATTCTCCCTGTGTGCTCTGTGGGTTAATACGGGAACAAAATGACATTTTTATAAAAAAAAATACATAAAATGCAGATTACAGCTTTTTATTTTAAGCTAAATATTACTGAAATATGATGAAAATAATTATTTTAGGTGCATTACTGCTTGTGTAAATATGTAATTATTAAGTGAAACATTTTTCTTGTTTTTATTTTTCTCTTATTTTCTGACTTCATGAAGTGAGTGAAATAACACAGCAGCGATCAGCAGGTGGAAACTATCTGCTGTTTACATCTCAAACCTGATTTCATTCTGTTTTTTCTGCTTTAAATAACATAAAATTGGCTTTTTTATGATTTGTTGATAAAAATACAGAAATAAGAAGTTTTCTGTCTGTGTCAGAGTCGGGGGCTGAGCTCGCCCTGTGAAACAGTTTGTTTCTTGTTTCTTTCCTGTGATGCGGCTGCAGAGGACGCTCACCGTCTGTGTTGCAGCTCTGCTGTCGTTAAAGGATGAACGACTGTAACCTTGAAACATCTCTGAGATGAAAGTGTCAGACCAGAAGAATAAAACACAAAAGATTTTACATTTAAAGCTGTTTTAAGCCTTTTAAACCTGGGCTCGTCTTTTTGTTTTTTATTGGTAAAAAATAAATAAATTCTTGTACAGTAATTATATATTTCATCAGAGGTCTGCAGGAGGGAAGACGCTCATCAGAACCTCTCTGTTCTGATTCCTGCTCTGTGAACCTAAAATAAATCTCTGACCCACAAAATGAAATCTTCTTTATGAATCATATTTCTTGTGATAACTGCGGTGTTGTTACTGTACCTCCATCAGCAGGAGGACAGCAGCAGTGGCTCCTCTCTGTTTATTACCTTCATTTGCATGTAAATGAAAGCTGCTTGGTAGCCGCAGGGCCGGACACACACACACACACACACACACACACACACACACACACACATATATACAGTCCTGTGTAATTGGTAGGGAAATGTTAATTTGTCTAATTGTTTTGAAATTTGCATCACACTCTGTGATTTCACACACTCTGCTTTTATTATGTAATTATGCATGCATGGACTGAAGAAGCATGTGAATAAATTATATTCTGCTATCTCTCTGCTGCTATTGGATAATTACAGAGCCTCTTCTCCTCCTGCAGATCTGAGGCCGGCAGGAAAAACAGGTAGAGGCAGAGATCCAGTCGGCCTGTCACAACATTTACCTTTGAATTTGACAAATTGATCTCGGCCTACTGTTCCCCCTCTATTTTCTTTCTTTCTTGTAAAAAAAAAAAAAAAAAAAAAAAAGGAGGAGGGGGAGGAGGAATAGTTTCTTTGGACAGGCTCCAGAGCGATTATAGGAGAGACACACTCTTCCTATAAGGGAAGTATGAAGCTCCGGATGACAGATGACCTCCAGGCCGGAGGAAACAGCAGCAGGAAGACGCTCACTCGATAAGTAATTTGGTCCAAAATAATTACACACAGAGGACGACTGAAAACACCAGTCTCAGTTTACATCTGCACTCTTCTATTATCTGTCTATCTATCTATCTATCTATCTCTCTATCTATCTATCTATCTATCTACCTCAGACTTTATAAATAAAGTTTCTCAGTGTGCAGTTGGAGGACGTTGCAGTGATCATTCATTCGCTCCTCACAGTAACCGGAGGGCTTTTTTCTTCTCCACAAATATTCCACGTATCTTTTTAACCTTATTGTCAGTTTGAGATCACATCTGTTCATCTGTTCATCTGTTCATCTCTCACTTTATAATAAATGATGTGTTCAGGAGGTGAAGACGTGAACTGAAGCCTCCTCCTGTCGTCGAGAGCAGCAAAATATATTTAGGATAAACGGAAAAAGAAGGAAAAGGAGGCACGAACACAGAAACTCACACTGAACTATATTTGTAAATGTGTTCTGTCTGAGAGGAAATGTAAAGTGTAATATCATATTAACAGGAGCGTTCTGGCTCGGTGGACTTTTCCTGCTCACAGAAATATATTAAAGACATATTTCTGAGTTGGTTTTTCTTTTTTCCAAAACTACACAGAGCACCTTTAAATGTTTCGTACTCTTCTACTGGACGGCTTCTCTTTTTGCAAAAAAACATTAAAAACTCACAATTTTAATTGAAAATAACGTTTCTTTCTTGTTAATTTGCACAAATAGTAAAAAATGTTTTATTAATGAGGCCTAACGTCAGATTGTTTTCTATCTAAGAGGGTTTTCAGCAGCAATAATATGAAAACTGACAGAGCAGCCGATGTTTGTGTGTCTGCGGCCGGGGGACAGTGTTGGGCCTAAAAACAAAATCAAAATGTATTTTAAAAATAAATAATAATGTTTATGCTGTTTTTATATTTTGAGCTCAGCGAGCGATTAAAGGATTTGTGATTTCTGTCGGTGCCTGGTCGACCTTTTAGTTTGTGTTATTTTTAAAAAATTCAAGTTATTCTGAAGCTTCGTGTCTGAGGACAGAATATTTAATAGAATTATAATAAAACATTTGTTTAACCACAAAAATCCTTCTGTTTTCATTCATTTAAGGGACATTAGGACATAAAATATTAATAATAATAATAATTGTGTGAAATCTTCATATTTTAATGTAATTCTTTAAAAAACAAAACCAGAATTTGGTTAAAAAGACAGTTTGAATTATTTTTAGTTGCATTAATGCATCGATTGATAGAAATGATTTTTGATAGAGTAGATCTGGGGTTTCCCAGCCACCGGGCCATGGGCCGGTACCAGGCACCAGGCTGTGAAAAAAACCCAGTTTGAACCACAAGAACTGATTTAATCAACATTTAAGTGACGTGTCGTTTTATTTATTTTCAGCTTGTTTCTTAAATAATATCACGAGATAAATAATTTTAATTTAACATGAAAATGTTCTAAAAGCTGATTTTATTTAAGAGACGTTCAGTTTGTATTTAACTTCACTGAGAAAATAAAAGCTCGGCCACATTATTGTCACCACTGCTGATTTTAACGGAGAAACGACTAAAGCAAGCTGCTGACTTTGAATTTATTCATTCATTTTCATTTGTTTGTTTGTTGTTTTTGTTTATTTCTCTGAGCTTTGATTATTTCATTGTCTCATCATTATTATTATTATTATCATTATTATTATTATTATTATTATTATTATTATTATTATTATTATCATCTCATTGTTGCATATATTGGAGTGTTTTGATCTTCAGCCAACCAGAAGGTCATTAAAAGGATTCAATAATAATAATAATAATAATAATTATAATAATAATAATAATAATAATAAAGCAGGCTGTGATCTCCTGACCTGATCACTTCTTTGCATTTAGCTCCATCGACAGATCAGATGAAAGAAACATGATGTGAAGATGAATAAATAAGAGGAGTGACGGAGTTCTGCTGCTGGTGACGTGTTCAGTTGTTTCTGCTCAGATGTGACTTTAAATCATTAGATCCATTTTTCTCTCCGTCATTTCTTTGTGTGTTTGCGGGACGAGTGTGTGTCCTGACCTGAGCGCGCGCACACACAGACACACAGACACACACACACACACACACACACACACACTCCTGTATTTCTGTATTTTTGTTCTGCTGCCTGATGAAATGAGTGAACACAGAGACGAAGAGGCAATTTCATGCTCTGCAACGCTTTGAACAGCTGATAGCGGCGCGTAAATTCTCCTCCTTCTCCAAACACCTATGAATATGGATTCAGTTGTCCCCACTCACTTGAACCAATGAGCTGCGACCCCCTCCTCTCCTCTCCTCACACACACACACACACACACACACACACACACACACACACACACACACACCTCCATTTATTAATTGAATATTCGGTGTCAGCCGGCAGAACAAATGGGTCAGTGTGTTTCCTCACCAGCTGGTTTTTTTTCTCTTTTTCCAATAAAAAAGTGTTTATTTGGAAACATGGTTTAAATGTACAGAATATATACCTCCCCCCCTGCACCCCCACCTCCCCCCCACACCTCCGAGCTCTTCTTCTTCCGGTGAGAAGCTCACACACACACACACACACACACGCACACACACACGTCAGATAGTCTGGTGCTGGACAAAATAAAGGAAACAGCAGAGGACATGACGCTGTCTGGAGTCTTCACAGTGAAATGTGTGTGTGTGTGGATGAACAGTAAAATGTGTGTGTGTGTGGATGAACAGTAAAATGTGTGTGTGTGTGGATGAACTGTGTTAATCCTAAAGATATCATACAAACTGCACAGTAGGAGTATTAAAGAGGAACAGCACAGCGGAGACATCACAGGGAAATTATAAATAAAGAGTCAAACAGGAGATTACAGGAATATGGTCAGTCTGATTCCTTTGTGTGTTTTTCACACTGTGAAGTGAATTACTTTGTGTTTTTGTCGCTAAAATATGAATGATGAGGCCTGTGCGCACTCAAACATCGACTTTTCTCTCTTTTAAATATTTTATTATAGCCTATCACTTATATTTTGTTTATGGTCTCAGTTGGATTTTCAAGCCTTCTACTCATCGACAGGAGCGAGATTCTGGTGTGAACACGCAGAATCGTTTATTATTTCGTTGATTTTATGGCCAAAAATCCTCAAATTTAAATATTTTGCACCAAAAAAATCCTGAATTTTCATCTGTAGAAATGTAAATAGTTATTTGTTGAATATTCCTGTAATAATCCTGAGAGATCGTGTTCTCCCTCGTGTGTTTCGGGCTCAGTAAACGTGCGTAATGTTCAGTAGGATTATCACAGCTCAGCTCAGTTGGTCCAGAAAACAAACAGGAGTCTAACAGCGAGGCCGCGGGCTGTTCTCGCGGTGTTTGGGGGGTCAGAACCGGAGCTGACACACCGGCCGGTGGAGGAGGAAGAGGAGGAAGAGGAGGAAACAGCATGGATCTGAGTGTTGTTCTGTCTGTCTGTCCGGGTCCAGGCTCTGTTTCCGATAAAATCTTTGGTTTTGTTGCGGCGGCAGGTCAGTCAGGAGCGGCGCAGTCTGTTCTGCGGTGAGGAGGAGGAGGAGGAGATGAAGAAGAGGCTCCCTCCTCCTCGTCATTAAATTAGATCATATCTATTTACAATGTACACGGTGTGTGTGTGTGAGTGCGTGCGTGTGCGTGTGTCTCAGTCGCTGTCCTCCTTGTCCTCCTGGATGGTGGTGGTGGAATGGTTGTACAGTCCCTGCGCCATCAGCTGCAGCGCCAGCCCGTTCTTGAAGCCGCTGGCCTTTTTGATCTTGGCCCGCTTGTTCTGGAACCAGATCTTGATCTGGGACTCGTTCAGGTTGAGCTCCTGGGCCAGAGACTGGCGCCGCTGCTCCGTGATGTAGCGGTTCACCTGGAACTCCGTCTTCAGTCTCTGCAGCTGCTCGGCCGTGAAGGCCGTGCGCGGCCGCTTGTCCTCTTTGCCGCTTTTGGACTTTTTCAGTTTCCGTGTCCTTGGGCCTGCAGTAGGACGGAAGACAGAGAGCGGGAAAATGAATATTCAGCGCGCGGGGAGCGGCGGGAAGAAATGAAACCATAAACACACACACACAGATTTTATAAAGCGCAGCGGAGCCAACAACCGGAGCACAGGTTCAGCTGCTCCTGCGCCCGCGTGCACATTCACAAACAATACTACAACAACAGCTGATGATCATCAGGAGCAGCTGAAGACACACACACACACACACACACACACACACACACACACACACACACACACACACACACACACACACACACACTTTTAACACTTAATTAAAGTTCTAGTTGTTGTTTTCCTTCAACATAAACTAAAACATCCTGCTGACAACAACACTTAATAATAATAATAATAATAACAAACATTTAGAATAATAACTTGTAAATTTATAGTTAATTAAACTTTAGTAATTCCATATTTCACTGCTAACAAACAATACAATTATTTATAAACATGTATTAAGACGTTATTTATTTAAATCTGCAGCAGCTGTTTAATAAATATTGTGCAGTTCATCGATAAACATTATTTAGATGATCAGCTGATGTTTTTAACGTCTTAATAAAAGGTTTATATCGTTAACAGTGAAATAACTGTGAGGCTAAATAATGTTTAATGATATTTAACGTTGTAAATGTTTTAATGAAGGTTGTTATTATAAAGTGGTACCGTAATGACCCTACAAGAACACGTCTGTGTTTTTAAAGTCATCATCGCTGTTTATAAAATGTTTCTGTGATCAGATTCTGATCAGTGACGCACGGATCAATACACACACACACACACACACACACACACACACACACACACACACACACACACACACACACACACTTCATCTTCATCATTGTTCTGAACTCTTCCTCACACATTTGTTAATAAATGTAAATAATCCCGAAAGTAGAAAGTGAAAGTTAAAGATCCATAAATCAGCTGCGCTCCGCTCTGCTCTGCTGTGTGCGGTTCGGTTCAGACAGACACCAGATGTTTCACTTCATGTGTTGGTTTAAAAAATAAAACGTGTTTGTTATTTAACTCTGAGGGTTGTTTAGGCTCCTGCTTCACATTCATTCATTTGCAGAGCAACATTTGACTTTTTGATTCAAACTGCTGAAGAAAACGCGTCAAAATAAAATGTAACATCAGAATTATCAACAGTAATGAAATATAACAAGAGACGAGCAGTTCATAAAGATCCAACCAGGAGAAATCTTCATGTTTTTATGTGTTTTACGCACGAAGGATGTCAGTGAAAGTGTTACAGGCGGCTAATGAATTCAAAATGTCTCCTCATGGAGGAGCAGAGAGGAGGAGAGGAGGAGAGGAGGAGAGGAGTAAACGAAAGTAGGGTTAAAGGTGAATAATGACTCTCCTCTCCTCTCCTCTCCTCTCTCCTCTCCTCTCCTCTCCTCTCCTCTCCTCTCCTCTCCTCTCCTCTCCTCTCCTCTCCTCTCCTCCTCTCCTCTCCTCTCCTCCTCTCCTCTCCTCTCCTCTCCTCTCTCCTCCTCATGGAAATGTGACCACACACATTATTCTGCCTCCAACACTCATGTTTGTTTTTTTAAAATAGAAATTAAAATCTTCCTGCTGCTCGTGTTTTTCTGTCTGCAGCTCATAAAACATAAATAATATCTACAAATGTCTGTTTTTATTTCTGTTAAATATTCATTTTATTTTGTTTGTAAAAAAGGTTTTAAAGAACAGAAACGTTCATGTTGTTTTTATTCTGCACATTTCTACAAAAACAACACGAACAGACTGTTGTTGATAAAGAATAATAATAATAATAATAAAACATTTATTATTAATGTTTGTTGAGTCCGTGTTGGTCTGGTTGAAAAATTAATATAAATGTTAAAAGATAAAACTGAGCTTTGTTTTTAGTTTCCGTCGGTGACGGTAACGAGACAGCGTGAGATATTTATTATTTAATGATTCATTTAAACATTTAAAATTAATAAATACAAAATCAAAATAAAGTAAAATAAACTGATCTGACAACTAAAAATATTTACACGTTAAAAACTAAAGCTATTAGTCGATGTGTTTAAAAATATGATTGAGATGAAGTTTAATTTTTAAATCATGTTTTTGTGTTTGTATTATAGTAAAATGAACAACTGGTGAAATATTTAATAATAATATGTAAAAACATCATTTCTCGCTTTACTTTCTTTAAATAAATCTTAATTTGTTGAATTAAATTTGTTCCATGAAAAAAAAAATATTCTGACGTTTTTTATTTTTGTTTGTTCAGAAAAAAAAAAGAATTAAAATAAAAAGTGATTTTAAATGAAGTCTGTGTTGGAAACGAGCCGCGCGCTCACACCGTCGTCTTCATGAAACTTTTGCCTTACCAGATGAGGGCCTGTCCGAGTACCGGGTGCAGTACACCCAGGCCGGCCACAGCAGCGGCTGGCTCTCCGGTGTGGCCGCCCCGGAGCCGTTCAGCACCACCAGCGAGGACGAGTTGTTCTCCGCGGCCACGCCGCCTGTCCGCTCCTCGGCTTTGACGCCGCCGCCTCCGGTGGAGCCGGCGGCCGCCGCGGCTCCTCCTCCTCCGCCGCCGCCGCTGCTCTTTTTGGGACTCGCCAAAGAGGCGGAGGAGGCGGAGGACGAGGAGCTGTCGGTGCTGCAGTTGGAGTCCTGGCACGGCGTCCCGGGGAGGCTCGGCCTGCTGACCGCCGGGTGGACGCGCTCCCGGCCGGAGGTGTGCGCCCTCTCCCGCGGGCCCAGGCCGTGCTCCTTCTTACAGCCGAAGTCCGGCCGCAGGATGTTGTCGATGAAAAAGTTGGTGGTTCTGTGGGCCTGCTGGGCCACCTGCAGAGGCAGTATGGGCGGCGAGGGCAGGCTGGGGGACGGAGACACGCTCTCTCCCTCGCTGCTATCCGTGCTGTTCAGATCCCGCTGCTCCTCCATCGCTGCTGCTCTGAAGAACGAGTCTGTTCTCTCGATCCACTTCCACTCTGCGGGCCTGCGTTTGTATCCACAATATGAGCAGAGGAAGCACTAAAACATAGTTATTTTCTCTCCGGAGTGCTGCTGGACGCTGTAATTATTCGCACACTGTGGACATCCTGCCTGCGTAAAGGCGCTCCGGCGCGTCATGGTCGGTGAGTGACTCTGAGACTGGCTGTGGCTGCTGCTCTCTCACACACTCAGAGCTTTTCACCGCTGTATGACAGCCGGATCTTCACAAAGTCCTCACATCACGTTACCATGCGCGCGCGGGCACACACACACACACACACACACACACACACACACACACACACACACACACACACACACACACACACACACACACACGCCAACCGGAGGCGCATGAATAACATCCAAAGCGCAGCGGGCCAATCACCGGCCGGGACACTTTTGGACATGGGGTGACGATGTCCAATAATGTCGGGCGTCTCTGAGCCAAAAGGGGAGCTGTGGAGCAGCGAGCAGGCTTCACACAGAAACCAAACAAGAGATTATCACTGCTCCGAGACGGTGTATCTGTTACATCTTATACAGCTGAGAGAGACTCACACACACACACACACACACACACACACACACACACACACACACACACACACACACACACACACACACACACACACACACAGTCCTCTCGGCAGTTTGCTGGATGAATTCAGCGGCTCCTCTGCAGGTCGTTCACTCTGAGGTGGACCGTGTGCGTAAAACAACAACACTTACGCGCAGAATTGGCCAATTTTCCATCAGCTGAACCCCAAACATCTCACACAGTTCTGCTTTTATGTGTAACTCTGTGCGTATTTGACGATGGAGACACTATTCTTACATTTTATCCAAACTAAACTCTACACCTCCTACATCACATCTTCATGCACCCCCTCCTCCTCCTCCTCCTCCTCCTCCTCCTCTCCCTCCTCCTTTTGTCAGCCGGTATTCTCCTCCAGGCCGCGCGCTCTTATCTCTCGGTGAGGGAGAACACGAGGAGCTGCCGGCGGATAATTTATAGGTTTTAATTACTCCATATTCCGCCTGATCAGCCGGACGTTCATCACCTGGCTGCGGAGAGAAAAGCGGCTCAAAGCTTCTGTCAGCGTCAGCGCGCCGAACACTTCATCACGCTACGCACAGCGGAATAATAAACGCAGCAGAGGAGACAGACAGGCTGAGGCGCGTCTTCAAGGCAGAAAAGGCTGAAATACACAGAGAGGAACAACTTAATTGCTCCGATTCTTATTAAAGCTTTTGTTTTATTTAATGTGAGGCCTCTGACTCCAAGAACGGACAACACGTGGGGAGAAATTCAAGATCAAATCCAACAAAAATGAGCTTCAGTCTCACTGTAATATTCCTGCAAACACTTTAATTTATTTTACAGATGTTTTAGCAGGATTTTTATTTGTTTTTGTTTATTTAATACGCATTGTTTTCTTCCTGAAGACTCCCACAGCGGACTGCTGTATGAATCCTGCAGGGAATTATATTGTTTAGGCGTCCTGTGGCCTTTAGAAGCATCTAAATACTGCACATCTCTTGTTCTCCTTTAATAGTCCCAACAAATCCATTATTGTTTGTGGTGTTTTTCTTTTGTGCGACCAAACAGGTGAGAAATATAAATATAAAGAATTATAAAGAGGCAGAATCAAAATCAGCTTTATTGGCCAAGTTTGTGTTCACAAACAAGGAATGTGAGTCCGGACACAGAAACAGACAAAGTGAGGAAGAAAGACAACAAGACCTGTGAAGTGAAATGTGAAATGTGAAGAATACAGAAAGGTAAATGGTGCAGGACAGTACTGCAGAGTATACGCAGGATATTAAAACACCAATAAAAAGGCATAAACAAAACAGGAAAGAAGAAAGAACTGCTGGATAAATGTGCGTAAATGTGTTTTGGATGATTTACGCGCATTTTACGCACGTACACGTGTCCGTCTACAGAGAGCAGGATTCAATAATTATTATATTCCACAATTAATTTGTCGTAAATCGCTCTGCTGTTTGTCAACATACAGTAATAACAACAATCAGACAGATAATATGAAGTATAAGATCCAGATATCAGCAGAGTGTCAGACGGTCAGCAGGAAACCTCCCGCTGGTTTCATCTCTAATAACGTTTTCCTACGTAGAGTCACACACACACACACACACACACACACACACACACACACACACACACACACACACACACACACACACACACACACACACACACACACACACACTGATAAGAGGCTGTTTCTGGATGAACATTCGTTCATCTCAGCTCCTCTCATGAAGGACTCACAGCCCCGCTCCTGATTCTGATCTTCAGTCTCTCGTTCACACTGAGGAGACAAATACATGTGAGACTGCAGGAAGAGAAGAAGAAGCTGCACAACACAACAATACATTTAAACATCATATCAATAAAAATATCAATAATCACATGAAGACGAGCCTGTTCAGGTTTTTTTCGTTCTTGTTTGGTTTCATCTCAAACCTAGTAGATATTTATTTGTGAGGACAGATGCATTATGGGATTTGATTTTAAGCGAGAAAAAAATCAAAGAGAAATTCAGATTTTACACGTTTTAAATCCACATTTTTAAAACAATCATTTCATTATTTTAAAAACTGTAAATGTTTCAGCTGCGACTGAAAGAAACGAATTAAACGAGCTCTGGATAAATCAAGACGAATCTTTATATGATCAATGATGATGACAATAATAATAATAATAATAATAATAATAATAATAATAATAATAATAATAATAATAATAATAGTAACACTCAGTTGGTCGCAGCTTTTCCATCACAAGGAGAATTTTTAGATTTTTCAAAATGCCAAATTATCAAAGGCATCTAAAAACGAGCCGTTGTGTCCTGATGAGTGTGAAATGTAAAAGTTGAGCCTGTGCAGCTTCCTGCTGTTTGCACCACAGTGACTCAGTGAAACAGGCTGGAGAGTCTGAAGCCTCTGTGAGCAAACAGGAGAGAGACGCGCTGATAAAATGAGCAGACAACTTTATAAAGTCTGAAGATGAACAAACATCAGCTGTGAACTGTGGATCTAAAACTGACCTCTGATCAGTGTCTGTGGTGTAAACTGACAGTAGAAGCAGAGACAAACTGTCAAACAGCTGGTGAGATCTGCTCTTTCTGCTTCAGTCTGCTGCAGCATTAATGCAAAAACCACTGACAAGAAATGAAAATGTGAGCAGAAAAGTAAAAACTGATAAAAGCTGAATGTTTCAGGAATATTTCACAACGTTGATTCAGAAAGATAAAATTAGAAAAGTAGAAAGAAGAAGAAGAAAGAACGAGTTTAATTGTGTCTGCAGGAGGAAGTGTGACAGAGAGAAACCCTCTGTACATTTAAATCACTTTTATTATCAGTGTTTCCTCTCTCTCTCTCTCTCTGTGTGTGTGTGTGTCCAATGCTGCAGAGACAAACTGATACCGGAGCGACACCTAGTGGTCAAAGAGAGAAACACCTGTACTACTGCAGCAGAGTCAGTTTAAACATGTTGTGATGAGGCTGATGACAGAGCAGCATCACACAAACTGTTTTATCATCAGTACAGTGACTTTTATTTCACAGCTGGTGTCATTTATCAGCTTTCAATGAGACAGTATGTACAGTATCACTTTATAATAACCGTCATCATTAATAAACATTTAGTTGATTAAACTTTAATTAAGTTATTAAGTTATAAAGTTTTTAATTAAGTTATTAAGTTATAAAGTCTTTATGAGGTTACTGTAAAGGTTTACAAGGACTCTAAACTACTGATAAAAATAAATGTAAAAATAAATAAATCAACTTCATTATGGTTTGGAGCACAGATGAAGAACATGGCTGCAGGAGGTCTCCAGCTGCACTTTGAGGAATAAGAAACTACACCGGACTTCTCATCAGCATGAGGGTGAGTCCATAATGACTGAATTTTGTTTTAGAGTGAACTATTCCTTTAAGGGAAGAAATACAATTAAGTTTTGTTATTGAGGAGGCAATTGTAAGATTTGTGATCGCCAGTAAATATTATTGTTTTCTATTGTGATGTGGTTGTGAACTGGTTCTCCAGTGTAGTAATACCAGTACTGTGCCATATTTAATTCATTCACAATTCATTCAGCCGGTTAATAGGGGCATCCAACCATCATCCTGCCTAAAATCACCCACTGTGTATGTGACTGAGAGGTCATAACTGTCATGATCCTGTTTTTTGTTGTTCTCTTATTTCCTGTTTTATTGTGAAATTGTGCCCTCATGTGTTGCTTTTCAGTTCTTCCCTCCTTCAGTGTTTTTCCGTTCCTTTCCCTCACCTGTCCTCTCCCTGCCTCGCCTCACCTGGACCTCATCCCCTCATTAGTGTGTGTTGTTCCTGCTTTATTCCTCTGGTTTTTCCTGAGTTGTAGTTTGCTCCTCTCGGTTGATACTTTGTTTCAGCGTTTGTGCTGCTACTTTGTGTTTTGAGTGTTTTCTCTTCTTAGTTTTTGGGATTATATGATTTTTCTTTTTTTGGATTTCAGCGAGCCATCGTTAAATAAAGCTTGCTTTTTGTTCCCAATCCTGAATGCCTCACCTTTTTGCCAAACTGTAACAATCACTTTGGAAAGGGGGGATGCATGTTGCTATCAAGACAGACTGCATCCCCCATCATCCTGCCTCAAATCACCTCCTGTGTATGTTTGCCACTTTTCACTCTCTCTGCTACCAGGAGATATAGAAGAGGGATGGCAGGTTGTTCAGAGATGAGAGAGATGCATTTAGCTCAGAAGGGGAACTGCTTCCCCTCCTTATCTTGCTTTAAATAACCCACAGTGTTTGTGACCGACACAACCTCACCCACTTCTCTCTTACTGTACACTGTAAAGTACCTCAGCACAAGTTGATCTGGTGGACTTGATGATGAAGCAACAACATAAAATACTGACATAATAATTTCATTCATTCAACTTGATATTTTACATGACAGCACTCAACTTGTAAATGTACGTTATGCAAGGCCTCCCTGAATCTGCGGTCAGAGCTCTGACTTCCTCATTGTTCTAACGGGCTGCTCTGTGCGGGCATGTTGCGGCTGGCAACAACAACCTCATCTGATCAAACCAGTGGTTGTTCCTTCTGCTGCTTCAGTGCGTACCGTGAGAATATCGTGACGCAATCTGAGTGAATCATGTTTTCCCAGCATCCTGCTCTGTGTGGTATAAGAGGTCCTGCAGCAGGGAGCGGAGGTGACTCTGGACTGGATGGAGACATCAGCGGACAATCAACAAGCCTCCCAAAGCAACATGTCGTCCGGCAGGAGTGATCTCAACATCTTCCAGACTGGCGGTGAGTATCACAAGCTGCTTCTCTTTGGGACGGGTAGCAAGAACGATGCTGGTGATTATAAGAGTAATATTTCCACTACTGCTGCAACTAGTGTTGATTCTACTGTACAACTGATGAACTAATACAAACATCTGCACCTCATCACTGACCACTTCAATCCTCAGCTCATCTTCCTCTCACCCTGCTGCCTCTCATCCACCTCTGAACCCTTCAGAGAGGACAGTAGTTCACCTCTCAGTCACAGCCAGTTTGCTCTGGTGTCACTTTCTTGACTTTTCTGCCAACAAAAAGAAACCCATCTCCATTTCCTCCCAGCTACTCTCATCATGACTGACAGCTGACATTTTCGCTCGCAGCTTTGTAAATGTATAAAAGCGTTTGTATCAGCTGCAGGAACCGGTCTCCTGAAATGACTTTTCCTCAGGAGAGTGTGCTGCAGAAGACTGATCACATTCTGCTGCTTTAACTGTTTCAGATCTGAAGCCGGAGAAGCCCAGAAGACCGTGGTGTTGTTATGTTCTGGTTGCCTACCTCGTCCTGCTCACCATCCTCATTATAATTCTCATCTCTAAAGGTAAACATATTTATTTTACTGAAGAGAATCCAGATTATTTCTCACCATGTATTCTGTTGGAAGTGAGTTAAACACTTTTTCTGTCTGTCCCAGTCGTCACGTTGGAGTCGCAGACGCTGACATGTGATGACGTTTGTCTGGGTGGAGGACGGGAGGCTGATGAAGTCCTCCAAACTCTCCACAACAACAGTCAAACAACCAAGACCCTGGCGAACCACCTGTGGGTGCTGCAGAACCAGGTCCTCCTGATGTTTGTACTTAAGATTTTACTGAACATCTGTATGTTTTCATTCAACGGGACATTTTAAAGTTGACAGTTCGTTGAGAAACAAAACCAGAGACTAAACTTAACAGCTCGAACAGTTTCCTTCAATAATGACCTGAAAGTGGAGCATGAAGAGGATGTCAGTTGGAATTGAGAGACACGTGCAAGAAATAACGTTAGAAAATCTGACGCAAGCCGTGGTTTACAAGAGAGCTCATCTTTGTTGAAAGCTGGAAAAGTGAAGACAGATCTGATTTTGAAATCTCCTGCTCGAGTTGCCCCAGAGCTTCAAGAACCACAAGTCAGGTCAAGTCAGGTTTATTCACTTAGCAAATTTTATACAACAGGTGACTCAATATGCTACAGGCTGCTAGAAAAGGTTACGCCTCTTATACGATGTTGAAATACTGATAAGAGACTGACTGACGGTCACAGTAACTCTCAGCTGTTTCAATGTATTCTGGTCCTTTTCTTCATTACAAGCATAAAACAGCCACGACTGGTTTGCTGATGTCTCTGCAGCTGACCAGCCAGCTAACGTTATAGTACTACTGCTGAAATGTGCTTTGACGACACATGACTCCTGAAATGTAACTAAAGTCCTGCAGTGAAGTTCCTCCTGTGATATCAGAGCAGCCATGTTTTACAGCACCGCTCTAACATCACAGTCATGTTTCCGTTGGTTGCCATAACAACAGGTAAAGAGCCTGTGTGGAGAGGAGGGTCAGCTGGACCAAATGCTATCGGACCTGATCCTGCTCAACACCAGCACCCGCAACATCGAGGACAAACTGACAGACATCATCAGCAAAAAAGGTCTCGTTTTTTTCTTCTTCGTTAACGATGGATACACGTGTGTCACTGCGATTACCTTCCTGGCAAAAACCTGGACAGACTTTAAAGGGCAGAGTTCAACAATCGCAGCAATTGTTTTTTTGCATGTGTGTCCTCAGGAATTCCTGGACTTCCGGGTAAAGATGGACTGTTGGGACCCAAAGGTGGACTAGGAGAGAAAGGCACCAAAGGTGAGTCAACCTGAAGCACTCGAGATAAAGTCAGAAGACCAAACCAGCGGTTTCCTCGTGCACGACGAGCTACATTTCTGTGAAAATGTTACGATGTGAGTTAAACTGTCACCCTGCGGTGTGAAAACAACTGCAGAATAAAATGTTCTGAGTGTAAAAGTGAATTTCATCAGGACAGATGCAGCAGAGGTGCATGTGTGCAGCAGGAGGCATTAGCTTTCAGCTGCAGGTCCGCCGATGATGACCTGTCATCTCTTGTCAAACGGCCGCGTGATGAAAACCAGCTGATGGATGAGCTGCAGCCATTATTTCACAGAGCCTCGCAACTTAGTCAGAGCACTGACATTTCCTGAATGAGATCTCTATCAGAGCTGGACTTTTACTGAAGCCGACACATTACAGTCTGAGACAGATGTTTTCTGTAGGTCGACCCACACTGACCCTTGAGCTCACTGAGTTTCACTAATATAAGGCTTTGAATATAGGACTTTTACTGGTAGTGGAGTATTTTCACACATGGATCTGAAAACTTGGACTCAGAGATCAGTGGTCACATACCTGTATTCTTCTATCCAGGTGTTGCTGGCCCTCAAGGACCGAAGGGAGACGTGGGAATGAAAGGAGACCCAGGTGAGCAATGCAGGAGCGTCAGGTGCAGCTGATATTATTATATATTATATATACTATATATTTACATGTAAACTGCATCTATATTGTTCGACCAATCATCACCCTGGATGATGATCTGATCCAATAATCGGCATTGTTTTTTAATTATCTGACTGAGGGTAAAAATATGTGACCTTTTCTCTGATGCAGCATGTAATCCTCAAACTAGTAACTTCAGTTATAAAATAAATGTAGTGGAGTGGAAGAATAATGTAGCAGAAAATGGAAATACTTGTAAAGTATTTGAATATATTTACTTAAAGTTACGTTCCATCGCTGGTGTTCAGGTGAGAAATCCTGAAATACTGTGTGACTCACTTACTGACTCACTGAATTACCAAATACTGTTGTTATTCTTCAGTTCCTTGATGGAAAAAATGTAAATTACCATTATGATTCAGTAAATAATAAATAATAATAGTAAATAATTCAGTTTCTCTTCCTGCTTTAACTTCTGGTCATCTTCAGTAAATCTGCCGACACGCTGCTGTTTCACCTGATGAACGAGACGATCTGCACAGCTCGCATTTATGAAATATAGCAAAAAACGTGCCTGAATCACTGATTGTGTTTGTGTGACTGCAGGGGATTGTGGATCAGGCGCAAAGGGAGAGAAAGATCCTGAAACTCATTTTTAATTTCTTATATTAATGAGTTTCTTTACCGTTGAACAGACGTGGTTGGTCTCCTTCCATGAAGAGCTGCTGACACTGAAATAAACGCCACTTTTTTCTCATCTTACTGCTGTTTCAGAGATTAAATTCTGATTATCTGTGACAGAGAAGCATCCAGGCTTTAATGTGTGACCTCTGACTCGTGTCCCTGTGTTCTGACTGCAGGATACAAAGGGGGGATCCCCAGCCTACAGGGTAACTAAAAATCTTACATGCTCCCAACATAAATGCGTCCTCCTGTGTCAGATACTAAATGGATTTCTGTTGATTTGTTTACTACCAGGACCTCCTGGACCTCGTGGATATCCTGGTATTCCTGGTATTTCTGGGCCCCAAGGACTAAAAGGAGAACCTGGAGGTTATGGTCCACCGGGTCCACGGGGTCCACCAGGTCAGCTGCACACTGTTGCATCTATCAAGTGAACACATGTTTCTTTACTGTTGATACAATTCTGGTTTTGGGAGAACTGTCAAATATTTTGGGGAAATTTTGTTTAAAAATTAGATGAAATAGAAAATCTGCATTCAGCACAAATAACAACAAAATATCAAATATGACTGCGGACTCACTGTTCGACCAATACATCCTAAAAAACTCAACACATCCTCAAAACCTAAACGACTGAAGAGATCGATTGCGAGACGCCCGAAACAACCCGACCGCTGCAGCGTACCAGCGGCAGGCGTACCGGACCTTCATCATCACACTTTGGTTAGGTTCTGAGAAACAGTGTGGTTTTGCTTAGAATAAGTACACAACATGACAACATGAGGTTGTATTTTTTGTTTTTAAATGTGCAGAAATTTCTGACAAAAAAAACACAACACAACTTTCAAAGGCCTTCAATAACAACTTGTTCTGTAAATAGTTCTGTTACTTTTATGATCAAAAACATTGATCTAATTCTGTCCTGTAAAGGTTTTGTGACCATTAAGAAACATGGAAACTTCTGATCAATCAAGATCAATTTCAGAACTTCCGGTTGGTCCTGCCCTGGTACAGATATAGGTACAGGTACAGGTACAGGTACAGATACAGGTACAGATACAGATACGGGTACAGATACAGGTACAGATACGGGTACAGGTACAGATACAGGTACAGGTACAGATACAGATACAGGTACAGATACAGGTACAGATACGGGTACAGGTACAGATACAGGTACAGATACAGATACAGGTACAGATACAGATAAAGATACAGATACAGGTACAGATACGGGTACAGGTACAGGTACAGGTACAGATACAGATACGGGTACAGATACAGGTACAGGTACAGATACAGATACAGGTACAGATACAGATAAAGATACAGATACAGGTACAGATACGGGTACAGGTACAGGTACAGATACAGATACAGGTACAGATACAGGTACAGATACAGATACGGGTACAGGTACAGATACGGGTACAGATACAGGTACAGATACGGGTACAGGTACAGATACAGGTACAGGTACAGATACAGATACAGGTACAGATACAGGTACAGATACGGGTACAGGTACAGATACAGGTACAGATACAGATACAGGTACAGATACAGATAAAGATACAGATACAGGTACAGATACGGGTACAGGTACAGGTACAGGTACAGATACAGATACGGGTACAGATACAGGTACAGGTACAGATACAGATACAGGTACAGATACAGATAAAGATACAGATACAGGTACAGATACGGGTACAGGTACAGGTACAGATACAGATACAGGTACAGATACAGGTACAGATACAGATACGGGTACAGGTACAGATACAGGTACAGATACAGGTACAGATACGGGTACAGATACAGGTACAGGTACAGATACGGGTACAGGTACAGATACAGGTACAGATACAGGTACAGATACAGGTACAGATACAGATACAGGTACAGGTACAGATACAGGTACAGATACAGGTACAGATATGGGTACAGATACAGGTACAGATATGGGTACAGATACAGGTACAGGTACAGGTACAGATACAGGTACAGATACAGGTACAGATACGGGTACAGGTACAGATATAGATACAGATACAGGTACAGATACAGATACAGGTACAGATACAGGTACAGATACAGATACGGGTACAGGTACAGATACAGGTACAGATACAGGTACAGATACGGGTACAGATACAGGTACAGATACAGGTACAGATACAGATACAGGTACAGGTACAGGTACAGATACAGGTACAGATACGGGTACAGATACAGGTACAGATACAGGTACAGATACAGATACAGGTACAGGTACAGGTACAGATACAGGTACAGATACAGGTACAGATACGGGTACAGGTACAGATACAGGTACAGGTACAGATACAGATACAGGTACAGGTACAGGTACAGATACAGGTACAGATACAGGTACAGATACGGGTACAGGTACAGATATAGATACAGATACAGGTACAGATACAGGTACAGATACAGATACAGGTACAGATACGGGTACAGATACAGGTACAGATACAGATACATATACAGGTACAGATACAGACACAGATACAGGTACAGGTACAGATACATATACAGACACAGATACAGATACAGATATCTCTGTACCCTCCATTGCCGGTTACTTAGTTAGAATGACTCGCAGTTGATTTTTGGTTTCAGCTGGACATGAACAACAGTCTCCTGAGTGAAAGTCCTTTGTTTGTTTGACCTATCCGCCCACCTTTAACTTTATCGCTCTTTACATACTTCACCTGACTTCCTCTTAGCTGCTAGAATAATTACTACAGTCGCTGGAGATCACCACCGAACAATAAATGTTAATATGAGTAATAATAAGCCACCTTTATGGTGGTTTTTCTGATGGAATAAACTTAACATTAACTAGAAAATCTTGTTTATTTTAGTCAGTGAGGCCAACTGTCATAATTCACTTATGTCTTTCATCAGATCTCATTTTGTTGTCTTGTCACCAGGTTCAGCTGGACCACCTGGTGCCAAAGGAGATCAAGGTGAGTCTGTGTTCAAATCACAGGAAACTTGATTCAGAATCATGTTTCTTCCACATGTGATGAACCGTTCAAAGCACAAGTTACAGAAAACATCAACAGCTGAAAGTAAAATGTAAAATGTGTATTTAAGGCAGAAAAAGTCCCAACATTTGGTCCCTGTTGTCTTTTTATTTGAGCTAAATGTCAGAGTCTCTCTGGATCTGGACTGACTGCAGTAGATTCAGATCACCTGTTGTTCAGGTGAGGAGACTGACTCCTCATTAATTATTCAGAGCAGCTTGGGTTGTTCTCCTCACAGCCAATAAGAGTGTGTCAACACCCTCTCATGAAGGCTTAAGAGAGGTGGAGTTTTTCTCTGATTGAGGGAAGTCTTGAACGTTCTGCAGCCGACTTGAGTGACTATTAAAAAATCATCATCGACAGGGTTACCTCCATCATGGCCATTTGTAGTGGTGGCACTGGCAGGAAGAAGACTGAGAACCGATCCAATCCGCACAAAGATGGGAATCCCAAATTTCACAATTGCCTCTTAACAATCGGTCAGAGTGCCAAGCAATACAACAGCTAAGCACCGAGGCTAACACCTCAATTTTTGTGACAAACAAGTGTGTTGGATTTTTTGGCAACTTATCGATGAATCATCTGGGTGTTTCAGTAGTGAATGAAACTCAACAGCTGTCCAGTAGATCAATTTTAGTCAATTCTTTAGTCCAAAACTCAATATTCCACGATTAGATGGTGATGAGTGGCAAGAAATTAGATTGCGGATGCTTTTTATGCTTTTTCTTCAAAAAAACTCCACTATCTGAAAGCAAACACCATTAAACTCCGACTCAGAGTTACCCAAGATGACTGCCGACCCCTAACCTATTGATTGACACTTCATTTGACCAGTTAGCAGCTTCTCTGCAACAGCCAACATGTGATTTCATAGACAGGAGACCAACTCCTTGTTCCCTCCCCTCTCTCCTGAGCCACTTACACACCAGCTTCTTGATGATTGACGCATCATGTAGCCAATGAGATTTAA
Organism: Pagrus major; assembly: GCF_040436345.1. Lineage (NCBI taxonomy): Eukaryota > Metazoa > Chordata > Actinopteri > Spariformes > Sparidae > Pagrus > Pagrus major. The sequence goes on from NC_133223.1 coordinate 33,361,730, forward strand.
AATCCATGAATATATCATTTAAAAGGTTATAAATTCTGCAAATTTATATGATTTTATGCAATTTTCTCTTTGTATAAGCTGTTTTTCCACCTTACTGTATGTAAACTGTCAGTGTGGTTTGATGTATTTGACATTTGACTGTTATTCCCTCGCAGGTTTTCCAGGAGAACCAGGTCCAAAAGGAGAAAGTTGGGTCCCACAGTCTTGAGTCTACACGGGACTGAGATCAGCATCACAGAAAGGTGTCTCCTCACCTGCACAACAGGTGATCTGAGTCTACTGCAGTCAGTCCGGACGGATTCTGACATCCAGCTGAAATAAAAAGATATCAAGTACCAAATAATGTGACTGGAGCAGATCATCATCCTGCGTGAAGCTGTCGAAGGAAAATAATGTTTGCGAATGTGCTCGACAGTGAACTGAAAACAAGCTGACGTTTCCTCACTAATTGTCTTTTAGATGGTTTAAAATATGGAAATGTACATTTTTGTCACATATTCTGGATCCACTCTGACACCAGCTGTGAAATAAAAGTCACTGTACTGATGATAAAACAGTTTGTGTGATGCTGCTCTGTCATCAGCCTCATCACAACATGTTTAAACTGACTCTGCTGCAGTAGTACAGGTGTTTCTCTCTTTGACCACTAGATGTCGCTCTGGTATCAGTTTGTCTCTGCAGCATTAGACACACACACACACACACACACACACACACACACACACACACACACACACACACACACACACAGAGGAAACACTGATAATAAAAGTGATTTAAATGTACAGAGGGTTTCTCTCTGTCACACTTCCTCCTGCAGACACAATTAAACTCTTTCTTTCTTCTTCTTCTTTCTACTTTTCTAATTTTATCTTTCTGAATCAACGTTGTGAAATATTCCTGAAACATTCAGCTTTTATCAGCTTTTACTTTTCTGCTCACATTTTCATTTCTTGTCAGTGGTTTTTGCGTTAATGCTGCAGCAGACTGAAGCAGAAAGAGCAGATCTCACCAGCTGTTTGACAGTTTGTCTCTGCTTCTACTGTCAGTTTACACCACAGACACTGATCAGAGGTCAGTTTTAGATCCACAGTTCACAGCTGATGTTTGTTCATCTTCAGACTTTATAAAGTTGTCTGCTCATTTTATCAGCGCGTCTCTCTGCTGTTTGCTCACAGAGGCTTCAGACTCTCCAGCCTGTTTCACTGAGTCACTGTGGTGCAAACAGCAGGAAGCTGCACAGGCTCAACTTTTACATTTCACACTCATCAGGACACAACGGCTCGTTTTTAGATGCCTTTGATAATTTGGCATTTTGAAAAATCTAAAAATTCTCCTTGTGATGGAAAAGCTGCGACCAACTGAGTGTCACTATTATTATAATTATTATTATTATTATTATTATTATCATCATCATCATTGATCATATAAAGATTCGTCTTGATTTATCCAGAGCTCGTTTAATTCGTTTCTTTCAGTCGCAGCTGAAACATTTACAGTTTTTAAAATAATGAAATGATTGTTTTAAAAATGTGGATTTAAAACGTGTAAAATCTGAATTTCTGTCTTTGATTTTTTTCTCGCTTAAAATCAAATCCCATAATGCACCTGTCCTCACAAATAAATATCTACTAGGTTTGAGATGAAACCAAACAAGAACGAAAAAAACCTGAACAGGCTCGTCTTCATGTGATTATTGATATTTTTATTGATATCATGTTTAAATGTATTGTTGTGTGTTGCAGCTTCTTCTTCTCTTCCTGCAGTCTCACATGTATTTCTCTCCTCAGTGTGAACGAGAGACTGAAGATCAGAATCAGGAGCGGGGCTGTGAGTCCTTCATGAGAGGAGCTGAGATGAACGAATGTTCATCCAGAAACAGCCTCTTATCAGTGTGTGTGTGTGTGTGTGTGTGTGTGTGTGTGTGTGTGTGTGTGTGTGTGTGTGTGTGACTCTACGTAGGAAAACGTTATTAGAGGTGAAACCAGCGGGAGGTTTCCTGCTGAACGTCTGACACTCTGCTGATATCTGGATCTTATACTTCATATTATCTGTCTGATTGTTGTTGTTACTGTATGTTGACAAACAGCAGAGCGATTTACGACAAATTAATTGTGGAATATAATAATTATTGAATCCTGCTCTCTGTAGACGGACACGTGTACGTGCGTAATTTACGCACATTTATCCAGCAGTTCTTTCTTCTTTCCTGTTTTGTTTATACCTTTTTATTGGTGTTTTAATATCCTGTGTATACTCTGCAGTACTGTCCTGCACCATTTACCTTTCTATATTCTTCACAGTTCACATTTCACTTCACAGGTCTTGTTGTCTTTCTTCCTCACGTTGTCTGTTTCTGTGTCCGGACTCACATTCCTTGTTTGTGAACACAAACTTGGCCAATTAAGCTGATTCTGATTCTGCCTCTTTATAGTTATTTATATTTATATTTCTCACCTGTTTGGTCGCACAAAAGAAAAACACCACAAACAATAATGGATTTGTTGGGATTATTAAAGGAGAACAAGAGATGTGCAGTATTTAGATGCTTCTAAAGGCCACAGGACGCCTAACCAGTATAATTCAGAGACCACTGTTCAAGATGGCTTTTCAATATTTGTAAGCTTGAAACCACTGGATATTTTTATCGAGATGTCAGGAGTAGTTTCAGTCGTGTTTGTGGCGACAGAATCAGGTATTTTGGGTCAAAACATGATCTTTTTCTAACCCTAACCAAGTAGTTTTTGCACCTGAACCTTTCAGGAGCATAAACACAGCGTTGTCACAACATATCACTGAAAACTGAACCTGAAGAAACGTAGTTGTGATCTGTGGTTTGATCTTTGACATTCAGATAATTTCACCACAGACTGCAACTGAAATGCTGGACGTCCTGCTCTGTGCATCCCGCTCTCTAACGGTGGCACAGGACATTAAACCTTCACAATATAATTCTGACTTAATCCCCATGTTAGCGTTCAGTTGCTGTGATCCCATTTGATGTGAGCTCGACATGTGTATCTACAGTTTGTTCCCAGAGGCATCAGGGAAAAAAGTGCCTGAGCCAGCTGTGTCAGAAATCATCCCTCATCACGACTCCTGTCCTTCAACGTGACCTCTTCATCTTCGCTGACCTCTGCAGAATCTTCTGTGGTGATGTTGCCGTGGACTGAAGGTGACAGTAAACGTGACGCTGATGAGCAGCAGGGGAGGAGGATTGATGAGGACAGAGAGACAGACAATGATTGGAGGCTGACAGCTTCATATTAGTAACTAACAGAGCAGAGAAGTGATGTCTGAGGAGTTTTATTCCACAAAGTTTTATTCGCACGATTTTTTGTTTACATTCATTTAAGCTAATGTGTTTGGTTACAAAGTGAAACTGAGCTGAATGCAATTTAAAATGCTGTGTTTTATGAATATGTAATAAGAACCAGCTGTGAACATCATTAGCAGCAGTGCAGCTCTGTGACTTATATCCCCCGTGAGACTGAGCCTGCCAGTCAACCCATCAACAGCTGAAACACCATTCTTCTTCATTGGTGCCATTTCTAGACACACTGCACTGCGACGTCCTCGCCGTGTCCGCAGTTGTGGGTACCAATTCCAGCATGTGGGCAATTAAAGATACTCGACTCTGTTCCTGTGCATCGCAGGTCATCCAGCCAGATCTGACCGGACCCTGCAGAGGAACAGCAGTGTTAAGTGTCAGACGTGGGTCACTCCACAACAACTCACCCAAAATCCAGGACTTTTCCCAGTTCATGTCACAGATTATCTTGAAACATTCATGTTGAAACTTTTATTAAATTCATGGGACCCTGCAGAATCCTGTAGCTGTACTCCGAATAATTAATTTTTGTGATTATCTGTGTTTATTCTGAACCTCAGCAACGTCTAATTTTTCACTGGATTGGGTCGAAATTTGTCCTGAACATCCAGGAGACCCTAAGAAAACCAACTTTTCTTGGTTCTTTGTAGTATTAATGTAGTTCTGTGTAGTATAAATGTAGTTCAGTGTAGTATAAATGTAGTTCGGTGTAGTATAAATGTAGTTCGGTGTAGTATAAATGTAGTTATGTGTAGTATAAATGTAGTTATGTGTAGTATAAATGTAGTTCGGTGTAGTATAAATGTAGTTATGTGTAGTATAAATGTAGTTATGTGTAGTATAAATGTAGTTCGGTGTAGTATAAATGTAGTTCAGTGTAGTATAAATGTAGTTCGGTGTAGTATAAATGTAGTTATGTGTAGTATAAATGTAGTTATGTGTAGTATAAATGTAGTTCGGTGTAGTATAAATGTAGTTATGTGTAGTATAAATGTAGTTATGTGTAGTATAAATGTAGTTCGGTGTAGTATAAATGTAGTTATGTGTAGTATAAATGTAGTTATGTGTAGTATAAATGTAGTTCGGTGTAGTATAAATGTAGTTCAGTGTAGTATAAATGTAGTTATGTGTAGTATAAATGTAGTTATGTGTAGTATAAATGTAGTTCGGGCCAGTCGCTCCTAACTCTAACCAGGGGAGCACCGGGCCGGCTCCAGCCACAGGCAGGTCCTTCCAGAGGCCCAGCTGTCTCACCCCTAACCCTGACCCAAGTCACCCTGAAACCCTCACCCCTAAGCCAGGGACCTCCGGCACGCTCGGTGGGGAGACCCTCCAGGAACCTTGCCCACCAGCCAGACCTGCATACCCACTCTTAAGCACCCCTCCCTGGGCTACACCCCTGTAGCCGCACTGGCTGGAACTGGTAGTCCCTTTTAAGTCTCCTGCCCCTGGTACCCCGGTGTGGACTGCTCTGCCCCCCTGGTAGTCCGACGGACCACCACCGTGGGAGGGGAGCTCGGCGGTCCCGCCTGTCCGCCCACACTCCCCTCCCTGCCCGGAGGTGTGGACATGTTTCGAGAAAGTTTTTGGCACCGTGCCCCTGGTAGTCCGCAGAGCACCAGGGGGTGTCGTTGGGGCCGGCGCCAATGGCCGACAAAAGCTTGAATAAAGGGCTGACTTTCAATAGATCGCAGCAAAGGAGCTGCTCTGCTACGTACGAAACCCTGACCCAGAATCAGGTCGTCTGCAAGTGATTTAGCACCAGGTTCTTCACAAACCTGCAGGTTTACCCCCCCAGTCAAACTCCCCACCTGGCACTGACCCTGGAGCGAGGCTTCAGGCTTGGGGCCAGAAGAATGAATGTCTACAGATGAAATAAAAATGAACATAATGAGCTTTAAAGGCAGCAGACTTCTTACCTGCTTCGGCTTGGAAGACAGAAGAAGCACTGGTGTAGCCCAGCATCCTACAGACCACCGTCCCGTCATTGGTGTCGAAGCTGTCATCACAGACGGTGCCCCATTCTCCGTTGTGCTTCACCTCTACTCGCCCTCGGCGTCCGATCGGCACCAGACGCACGATCACTGTGGGGACACAAAGGAGCAGCTACGAAACAGAAACCAGTTCATTCAGCTGCAGTTCCCCTCAAACTCCCTACGTTGCCACTGGGTTGAATGACTCAGAAAAACCTAAAATTTCTCTCTACACGAGCCTCGAGGTTGAAGCTTCCTTCTCTTTGACCACATCAGTCCTGTGCAGACTTACTGTCTGGATCTCCCTTGGCTCCTTTGAGTCCTTGAAGTCCTGAAAGAAATGTGGAGGGAAAACATTTAAAATATATCTTCAAACCAAACTGACACTTGATGTGCTTAAATGCTTTGTACAGTTCATCACATGTGGAAGAAACGTGAGTCATAATCAAGTTTCCTGCAACTTGAACACAGACTTACCTCGAGCTCCTTTGGCACCAGGAGGTCCCGCTAAACCTGGTGACAAGACAACAAAATGAGATCTGATGAAAGACACCGAGTGGAAACCAACGAACGAACACGAGTGGATTAAAGGTAAAAGCAACGTCTGTAATTCACCTGTGAAAATGTGAATTTCTTATGTGGACATTTTCATTCATGTTACAGTGTTTTATTTTCACGTTAAAACTTTTGCTCACGTGTGAAAATGTGGAATTCACATGTGAAGTTAATTTAATGTGATTTCGTGTGCTGTGTTTTGTTTACACATCCCTTATAAAGAAAAAAGTATATTTCATCGTATCAACAATATAATCGAGGTAAAGAAACCTTAGTGCAAGTATACTTTTCCTTTTTGTGCTTAATTTAAAGTTTATTTAAAATGTATTTAAGTCATTAAGTCATTTAAGTCTATTTTAAGTCATTAAGTTTAACTTCAATGTGCTAAAACTAAATACTAATTACTGCAACTAATTCAACAATATTCAGTGTTAGTTTGTTGTAAGTGTGCAGCTGACCTGGAGATCCCCGTGGACCAATGCTCCCAGTGTCTCCTTTTCGTCCATCGGCGCCACGAACTCCAGGAACCCCAGGAGATCCTGGTGGTGAACAACAAATCAACATAAATGCATTTAGTACCTCACACATGAGTAAACATATATTTACACAGCAAGAAAGACTCTTTAGGCACCTTTTCCTCCAGCGCTCCCTGTGTCACCTTTGTCTCCACGAGGGCCTGAAGGGACAAGATTCAGAAGTCAGACGTTAAAGCCTGGCTGCTGTTCAATCACAGATAATTCGATCTCTGATCAGCATTAAGATGATTAAAGTCCTGAAACACTAGAAGTTTTATTAAAATGTGTTAGCAGCTCTGAGATTAAAGAATTATTTCAGGATGTTTTGACCTCCACTTTGGTGCCATGAACTCTTCAACCAATATCCAGACCCTTACCTTGGGCTCCAGTGTCTCCCTTTGCTCCCTTTGCACCCAGTCCCTGAGCTCCTGGGTTTCCACGGGGCCCAGGTGGACCGCTGGTACCTGCGTTCACACAAACACACAATCAGAGTGATGATTTTGTTAATTTTTTGGGCTCACATCTTTATTTTAATAAATGCAAGCTGTGCCGGTTGTCTCATCTGTAGTGCTTCATACAACATTAATAGGGAGTTTTGGGTTAAGTTTGGCTGTCAATAATAATTAATGATTATTAATTATGATAAATAATAAGATCCAATTTACATTAGATCACCTCGGGGCACCACCCTTGAAAAAAGAAAAAGATAACCAATTCACCAAATCCGTCTCATAAAAAGGTACTAAACTGATTAATAATTAACTCAACAACTACAACCAAAATCACCGTAACAGCTGTAACGGTCGGAGGATTTTGGAGTCCTTGCAGAGTCGAGGTTGGCAACATTCACTCTTGTATAATATTAAGCAAACTACCAATAACCTGAGCTGAGATCACAATAACACCAAAACAGTGATCACACATAGATTGAACAGATGTGCATTACATCAACCAGAGTTAACAGTCCTGTGCTTAGCCGTGCTATGCTATGCTATGCTATGCTATGCTATGCTATGCTACGTGCTATCTAGGCCCAGGTCAACGGTACCAGTCTTTGAAGGAAAGGTGCTGGTGGTTCCTTGGCTGATGAGCCGAGCAGGAGAAGGTTGTAACTCCAATGTTGAACAATTGGTGTTGACTTTTTTCTCACTTTCTTGAACATTGCGAGATGTCTGTTTTTCAACAGTTTGGTTAATTTCTCAAGGAATAATGTATATCATATTTATAGATGCCATACGGTAACAAATACGGAGGGGACTGCTGGGCCTTTGCAGAGCGGTTTGTGGTTTCCGGTTATTTTTCCTGACAAACATGTTTGTCACATACGTTTCATTCAAGGGCCGTCAGATATGTGAAAATCAGACCATTATTTCTAATCTCACAGCTTCTGGCTGCAGTAAATGGTGTCATTTTGGAGATTATTTCAAGAAAACATGCTTCCAACTCACAATGACAAGAACATTTTTCCACTAATAATCATAATGAAACTCATCTGACCAGCAGCTCCTGGCTCTCCTCGTTCTCCGTTGAGTCCTCGGTCCCCTTTTGGTCCTTGAGGTCCAACGACACCACTGTCACCTGGAAAGAAGAATACAGGTACGTAACCGCTGATCACTTTATGATGATTTACTGCTGATTAATACAAACTAACAGTGATGATGCCGGCTGCACGTTTAAAACTCAAAGAAACAGAATGTACAGAAGTAGAGTAAAAGGTACGATATTTGGAAATACTTAAGTAAAGTACCTTGAATTAAATACAGTACTTGAGTAAATGTAAACTGACGACTAATTAATATATTTCAGTCACATGTGAGTCCAGCTGAGCAGAATCAAAACAGTGTAAAATTCTGACTCTAACTTTACAAGACTCTCTACTTCCTGTTGTTCTGAGAGCCGAAGACAAAGGTCATCCTGTTCTGACCTGTTTCAGGAAGAGTCGAGACCAGTTCTTCCTTTGGAAATACACTCAGCAAACTTAGTGCAAGAAAGTGCAAAATGAATCTGCTGATTAGATTTTGTACCAGTAGAAATTTTGGCTGACAGCAGCCTTAAAGGAGACGTCAGGGTGTCACCAGAATACACAGAAAACTAACTGCAGGACAGTTCGACCAGCGGCTGTTAAAAAATGGGCAGAACTTAATTATATTGAGTCAACATTTACTGGATTCACCTCCTAAAAATATCAGAGGACACGACCTCAGTGTTAGAAACTGTCCTGTTTGGAGGAAATGTTGTTTGTTCCTGTGTAACATCTAAGGTAACCTCACCCAAAGGTTGCTAAAGATCATTAACACAAACTGTAAGCTTCATTAAGGTCTCGTGGTTCTGTTCTGGGGCCGTGTTCTGGGGTCGACCTACAGAAAACATCTGCCTCAGACTGTAATGTGTCGGCTTCAGTAAAAGTCCAGCTCTGATAGAGATCTCATTCAGGAAATGTCAGTGCTCTGACTAAGTTGCGAGGCTCTGTGAAATAATGGCTGCAGCTCATCCATCAGCTGGTTTTCATCATGCGGCCGTTTGACAAGAGATGACAGGTCATCATCGGCGAACCTGCAGCTGAAAGCTAATGCCTCCTGCTGCACACATGCACCTCAGCTAAATCTGTCCTGATGAAATTCACTTTTACACTCAGAAACTTTTATTCTGTTGTTGTTTTCTAGCTCAGAGTCTCTGACACTGCCGGAGTAACAGATTCATAAACAAAAACGTTATAGTTATAGTTGTCATCTTAAATGCTGCAGGTTGACTCACCTTTGGGGCCTTTCACTCCTGGTGCACCTGATGGTCCATCTGTACCCGGAGGACCAGGACGTCCTGAGGACACACACACATAAAGTGAAACCAATATTTTGGAAAAATTCAGTACAGTGTTTAAAATGTAGCTTAAAGAATTTTGTGTTTTTTCCAAAATCTGAATTATTTTTGGTGAAATTTTACCTGATACACGTAGAAAAAAAATATATTTTTGAAGAAGTGTCACTATTTTGAGTTTATGGTTGTTTTTCCTGACAAACATGTTTGTCACATGTTTCATTCAAGGGCCGTCAGATTATTTCTAATCTCACAGCTTCTGGCTGCAGTAAATGGTGTCATTTTGGAGACTTTTTCAAGAAAATATGCTTCCAACTCACAATGACAAGAACATTTTTCCACTAATAATCATAATGAAACTCATCTGACCAGCAGCTCCTGGCTCTCCTCGTTCTCCGTTGAGTCCTCGGTCCCCTTTTGGTCCTTGAGGTCCAACGACACCACTGTCACCTGGAAAGAAGAATACAGGTACGTAACCGCTGATCACTTTATGATGATTTACTGCTGATTAACACAAACTAACAGTGATGATGCCGGCTGCACGTTTAAAACTCAAAGAAACAGAATGTACAGAAGTAGAGTAAAAGGTACGATATTTGAAACTTTACAAGACTCTCTACTTCCTGTTGTTCTGAGAGCCGAAGACAAAGTTCATCCTGTTCTGACCTGTTTCAGGAAGAGTCGGGACCAGTTCTTCCTTTGGAAATACACTCAGCAAACTTAGTGCAAGAAGGTGCAAAATGAATCTGCTGATTAGATTTTGTACCAGTAGAAATTTTGGCTGACAGCAGCCTTAAAGGAGAGGTCAGGGTGTCACCAGAATACACAGAAAACTGCAGGACAGTTCGACCAGCGGCTGTTAAAAAATGGGCAGAACTTAATTATATTGAGTCAACATTTACTGGATTCACCTCCTAAACACATCCACTATGTGTGAGGAAGTAGTTCTGCTTTAAACATATCAGAGGACACGACCTCAGTGTTAGAAACTGTCCTGTTTGGAGGAAATGTTGTTTGTTCCTGTGTAACATCTAAGGTAACCTCACCCAAAGGTTGCGAAAGATCATTAACACAAACTGTAAGCTTCATTAAGGACTCGTGGTTCTGTTCTGGGGCCGTGTTCTGGGGTCGACCTACAGAAAACATCTGCCTCAGACTGTAATGTGTCGGCTTCAGTAAAAGTCCAGCTCTGATAGAGATCTCATTCAGGAAATGTCAGTGCTCTGACTAAGTTGCGAGGCTCTGTGAAATAATGGCTGCAGCTCATCCATCAGCTGGTTTTCATCATGCGGCCGTTTGACAAGAGATGACAGGTCATCATCGGCGGACCTGCAGCTGAAAGCTAATGCCTCCTGCTGCACACATGCACCTCTGCTGCATCTGTCCTGATGAAATTCACTTTTACACTCAGAAACTTTTATTCTGCAGTTGTTTTCTAGCTCAGAGTCTCTGACACTGCCGGAGTAACAGATTCATAAACAAAAACGTTATAGTTTAGATGCTTGTGACAGAATTGTAGCTTGTTGTAGTTGAGGAAATCTTTGGTTGTTAAACCTTCCACACTTTAATTAACTTCAACTTTATCTTAAATGCTGCAGGTTGACTCACCTTTGGGGCCTTTCACTCCTGGTGCACCTGATGGTCCATCTGTACCCGGAGGACCAGGACGTCCTGAGGACACACACACACAAAGTGAAATCTATATTTTGGAAAAATTCAGTACAGTGTTTAAAATGTAGCTTAAAGAATTTTGTGTTTTTTTTCCAAAATCTGGATTATTTTTGGTGAAATTTTACATGATACATGTAGAAAAAAACTATATTTTTGAAGAAGTGTCACTATTTTGAGTTTATGGTTGTTTTTCCTGACGAACATGTTTGTCACATGTTTCATTCAAGGGCCGTCAGATTATTTCTAATCTCACAGCTTCTGGCTGCAGTAAATGGTGTCATTTTGGAGACTTTTTCAAGAAAATATGCTTCCAACTCACAATGACAAGAACATTTTTCCACTAATAATCATAATGAAACTCATCTGACCAGCAGCTCCTGGCTCTCCTCGTTCTCCGTTGAGTCCTCGGTCCCCTTTTGGTCCTTGAGGTCCAACGACACCACTGTCACCTGGAAAGAAGAATACAGGTACGTAACCGCTGATCACTTTATGATGATTTACTGCTGATTAACACAAACTAACAGTGATGATGCCGGCTGCACGTTTAAAACTCAAAGAAACAGAATGTACAGAAGTAGAGTAAAAGGTACAATATTTGGAAATACTTAAGTAAAGTACCTTGAATTAAATACAGTACTTGAGTAAATGTAAACTGACGACTAATTAATATATTTCAGTCACATGTGAGTCCAGCTGAGCAGAATCAAAAAAGTGTAAAATTCTGACTCTAACTTTACAAGACTCTCTGCATCCTGAAGTACAGATTTGTAATAGTTTAGATGCTTGTGACAGAATTGTAGCTTGTTGTAGTTGAGGAAATCTTTGGTTGTTAAACCTTCCACACTTTAATTAACTTCAACTTTATCTTAAATGCTGCAGGTTGACTCACCTTTGGGGCCTTTCACTCCTGGTGCACCTGATGGTCCATCTCTACCCGGAGGACCAGGAAGTCCTGAGGACACACACACACACACACACACACACACACACACACACACACACATACACGTCAATATTGCCAACATCGCACTACATTTCTCCACTATCTAAGAGGAGACGTCTGTTTCTGCTCATTCTGAAAAAACAAAAATAAAATAGAAAATCTTCTTTAAAGGTATTTTACCATAATATTACTTCAAATGTGTTGCTTTAATGATTTTAAAGGAATTGCAAAGAGGGGGCTTGCACCCACACACACACTCACACACACACACACACACACACACACAGGTGTGTGTCCCACCTGCTTTGTGGCTGATGTTTGACAGTCTGTCGTGGGTGCTGGTGTTGAGCAGCTTCAGGTCCGATCTCAGTTTGTCGTCCATGTTGCGGGTGCTGGTGTTGAGCAGCTTCAGGTCCGATCTGAGTCGGTCCAGCTGACCCTCCTCTCCACACACGCTCTGGACCTGTTGTCATGGCAACCAACAGAAACACGAACATCACGTTAAAGCAAGGAATCCCGACTGGCTTTAAAGTGAGACTATGTGACTTTTGTTGCTGTTAGTGAAGGAGGTGTTCATGCAGCCTTTTACATTTACTGCTGCTCGTTTTCTGATAACTTCATCTGAATTTATCAGCCCAAAACAGGAAGTGGTTTCTGATTTTTGACAGCAAATACAACTACAACCTGATGTACAACTTATCTTCAACATCTTTGTCTGTTTCAGTTGAGTAAAAAAAAACCTACGACTGCCAGAAGCTTTTCTGACACAGATCGAAAGAGTTGCTGCAGGTTGAAAAGATTAGTCTAGTCTAGCTTAGCATAAATACTGGAGTCGGGCTTGGTCCAAAGTTAAACGAGAATAACAACGTAAAGTCAGTCTAGTGGCTTTGTGTGTTTTGTGGCTAAATGCTAACGGCTGTTTGCCACTATGCTTTTTACAGTTTAGCGTGTTAGCGTGATAATATTTTCTGATTAGCATCAAATAGCTACAATGTACAGCTGGTGCACCAAGCCCCCATGATGACCGCCAGGCTTTGAAGCCAGTTTTCTCAGCATCACGAGTTATTATTATTAGTTATTAAGGTTCATCTTGTGAGGAACATGAATATCTGTACCGACTAGCAACGGCAGCATAACCTGTGTCTGTAAGAGTTACGTAAAGATTATATAGAGTTAAATGTGAGGTATAAGCATCAGGAGGACCTGGCTCTGCAGCGCCCACAGGTGGCTCCTCAGGGTCTTGGTTTCTTGACTGTTGTTTCGGAGCAGAGTCTGGAGGGCTTCGTCATCCTCTTCTCCACCCAGAGAAATGTGATTGGACGTCAGCTTCTGTGTTCCGGGGCCAAACAGTGAAGGCTGCGATGTGAAAACTGAGACAGAGGAAAAATAACATTGTCTCAGTAATTTCATTCACGTCCCTTCTCTTCAATATATTACATCTTAAAAATAATATGCAGTTACCTTCATAAACGAGAAAGGCGTTGAGGGCGGTCTGCAGGATGAGGTAAATAACGATAACGTAAAAACACCACGGTCTTCTGGGCCTCGCTGGCTTCAGATCTGAAACATTTAAAGCAACAGGATGTGATCAGCCTCCCTCAGAAAACACATCCAGGGAGAAAAAAAAAAAGTCATTTCAGGAGATGAAAAGTCGCCCGGTCCATCCAGCTGATACAAATGCTTTTATAAATTTGCAAAGCTCCGAGCGTAAATGTCAGCTGTCAATCACGATAAAATAAAATAAAACCCGGGAGGAAATGGAGATGGGTTTCTTTTTGTCGGCAGAAAAGTCAAGAAAGTGACACCAGAGCAAACTGGCTGTGACTGAGAGGTGAACTACTGTCCTCTCTGAAGGGTTCAGAGGTGGATGAGAGTGCATGAGAGGCAGCAGGGTGAGAGGAAGATGATGATGATTGTTTTTAGTTTGTTTGCATTTCATCTTAGAAAATTAAGTAGATTATATAAGATGTTTCCTTATTTTGAGCTGTTGCAACACCCCAGTCTCACAGAGGAAGTAATGGTAGTAGCATCATTAGCTTTAGCTGCTGTATTGTTACAGTAACAGCAGAAATAGCAGCTGTGCCGTATTAATCGGTGGTAGCAGCAGATTTGTGCAGGAAATGCATCGGCCAAGAAGCAAAACTGAAAGTACCATCTCCTCTTGCAACACTGATGAATGATTTTAATGGTGTTACAATGAGTCGTGGACAACAAGGTAAGATGAGCTACTTTTTACATTTGATTATTTTACCGCAGAATCAAATATCACTATATATATGTACATATGGGGTCAGGGTAAACAGCCACCGTTAAATACTCATATAAAAATGACAAAAAATCCAACAATTATGAGTTAATTTTGATTTTGTTTAAATCTTTATTTATACCATCAATTTAAAGGTGCTTTTTGTGAGAAAAGTTGACTTTTGAGTCTCATTCCCAGCTCATCAGATAAAGATGCTCTGGGATGGCAGGACGGGTCGCCCTCCATTGACCGTCTAGTTATTTGCTATATTCCTATTTTGTGAGACCTTTTATTTATTATAAAGACTCATTTATTATCTCACCTATGCACAGCTGTGTTTTCTGTCCTCCTACTTGTTAAAAACTCTTTTAAAAAGCTTTAAAATGTTGGCGCGGTCGCTTTAATCCTAGGAGACATTTACAGCAGGACCCTTGTGTTTCTCTCAGGAAGCCTCTCGAACAGGAAGGATGACACTTTGCTGCCACCTGCTGGTCCTGACTGTCACTTCAATCACTCTCAGGTTTAACAGCAGCTGCTGATGTGTTGTAAAACAACAGAGATTAACATGAATGTCACCAACAGATGCTGCTGCTTTTAACAACCAATCTGAGAAATAAAACAATCTCTTTGATAATAATTTAATAATATTAGTTTCTTGCACAATGCAAATAGTTTCCATGCAGTTCTTGTTTCTTCAGGGTTTGATGTGAGAACATTTCCTGTTTACATGCACACATTCTGTTTACACTACCTGTCCAGTACCTAACAGCTTTTAAAGTTAGCGACCAGCTAATTCTGTGTGCTGTTTGTTTGCAATAAAAAAAAACCAAAAAAAACCAAACAAACAAATGAATGTAGTTTTAATCTCATTAGCTCTCCTTGTGTTTAACAAGTCAAGACGTCTGCTGTTCTGGTTGCAGGTCAATTGGTCAAATCATCGTTTTCTAAGAAACACAACCAAACGCTGAGAAGAAGGAAGAAATTCTGCCAACGTGCAGTGACTGAAAAACAGAGTTCTTCTTTTTTGTCATTCTGTCTCCTTATTACTTCCTGTGTTTGGATGCAAACGCTCTTGAAAGTCATTTTTAAACTTTTCTTATTCTGACAGTAAAATGATCTTTGAAGTAAAACTTCTTTGTGAATTATGATTTATAACAACGCTGCTGATCCCATGAAGACAAAGGCTCACAGTTACTTAACGAGTGTATCCTGTTTTCAGCATGTTGCTTTCTGCCATTACTAAACGTACACTTGATGTTTTTAACCACAAATATCCAGAACAGAAACTGTAAACCTATAGTAGGAAAAGAAATAAATTGCAAAATAGAAAATGAGAAGCAGACAAATGAGTAACTGTTTGATTCTGTGATTAAATATAACTTCTTTTTTTTCTATATGATATTTTTTCAGTTTCTTTTAATTCACTGGAGGCCCAAACTTCTTTCCCTTTATCTGTTTCCACCTGGTGCCTTTTAATTCTTTAATTTAATAAAATCTCTTTACTGTTATGTGTTCGACATGTAGCTGTACTTTACAGCCATGAAGATCTCAGTAATATAACTCATGTAGATGATAGTGGGACTGTATGACAGGCTGCATGACACTAAAATGATTTAAATTTGGGTGTTAAATTGGATTAAAACTGATTAAACTGCACAAATCAGATCCTGAAAATAAACATTACATTACATTTTAAACATGTTATTAAAGTTTTCTCATATTGGTAACACATGTGGGCACAAAAATGTTGATTTCCATTTTATTTTTTAACTTTTGTAGAATAAATGATCAAAGTATGTTTTTCTTTTTTTGTGTTTTACAGCATGGAAACAGTTTCGAACTGAACAAAGGACATTTTTGAGCTCTCTGTAAATCCTGACTGTGATGTTTCCATTGAAGAGCAGGACTTATATATTATATGTTGCATGACAAAAGCAACTAAACTGCCCAAAGGGTTAAAAGTCTGAAATCTATTTTAAAAGTGCAATTATGGTTGTTTTTTTTACCTGTAAATGTTTCCAAAATTAAAACAATTTTATCACTTGAAATTATTGACAAGTTAGTCATTTTCAGGGTAAATCCATTGTAATTCATTATACTCAATGCAAGAGGCTGTAGCTCGTCTGCAGATTGAAAGTTAAAGCCTGTCAGGTACGACACAGTGAGGTAAATGAAAACATTTCTGTCTTCATTCAAAAACAGAAATACATAAACTTAAAGTCTCAGGTTGGCTGAATGACTTATCATTCTCACCATCTTCTTAATTTTTTTGCGCTCTGATACTTTCTATCATTTTACTCACCGTCAGGTTGGAAACTGTAGCGATCAGTCCGGTTCATCTCAAACAGCGGCTTATTTTGGTTGTAAGAGACACAATCGTTCAACGCTGTCTCCATCGTCTCCAGAGTCCAGAGTCACCTTCACTTTCTGCTTCAGGGACTCTTGTACCACATCGATCGAAGCAGAGGAACTGAATCTGATATAAAGCTGAGGTGGACAGAATTCAGCCGCAACACCCAAGAAGCAGAAATGCAGATTATTATTGTCATATTAAATATAAAGTAGAATTTGAATCATCATTCAAAGAGGGGTTGTTCAGCCCAGTGGTTGTCAACCTTTGCGAGTCGTGACCCCACAGACAAAATCAGGTTCAACCTGAGGGATGGATGGATGGATGGTGCAGGAGAGTTTTATTTTGTGTTTGGTGGTGAGGGAGTCGTACCGGGATGAAATGTTGAAGGTGAGAATGGATTCAGTTGAACACCAACCTGACCCCCAGCAGCAGGATGATACCAGACCGATACCAGTGTGATATATTGGTTATTCTTGTATTTAAAGCCCAGGAGAACAGTATGAGAGATAGTTTTATCTCATTTCTTCGTGCTTACCACTCAGCTGTTGTGCAGTAAACAGTCTGATATCAGTGTTGTTACACTTCACTACAGACTGAAGACAAGTAGAAATGTGTTAAGGTCAAAAAACCTGACCGTCCCTGACTAAATAAGAACAGGTGCTACAATGAGATGCAGCTGTGAACATCATTACTACAGATGTGAGTCTAGAGGGGTGAAATATTCAATACAATGTGTCCAGGAGCAGCTGCAGTGTGAACCAACAACCACCAGGTGGCACACATGAGCAGTGAACTTGTGATAATTAAAGTGTCTGTCAACACAGTTCAGAGTCAGACACACTTAACAATCATGGATCTCATCAGTCTGGACACTGTGATCTCAGGTCAGGTTATTGGTAGTTTGCTTTGCTACACGGCGTCTTTGCATGCAGCTGACCGTCTTCTCTAACCTAATCTCTCATACTGTTCTCCTGGGCTTTAAATACAAGAATAACCAATATATCACACTGGTATCGGTCTCACAAATAATACATTTCTTATTTACTTGTGAAAATAAAATTTAGTCTGTTTAACTTTTCACTGTTTCCCTTCAGTTCGTTGAGAGTTGCAGCAGTATTTACCTTAAAACTCCTCTGATGTGATGTCGTCTTCTTATCGTCCTTTAATGATTTGAATATTTTATTTATTTCTTCATGTGCATTACTTTTTTCTTTCTTTCTCTGTGATTCTGCCAGTTTGATCACTTTTATTCCTTTTGTGTTTTTACATTTTCTGTTCTGCCTTCTTGTTTGAGGCTTCTTCTCGACTGTTGACTGTTTATTCTGTTATATTATCAGTTTTCTGCTTTTGCTTGTTTGTCAAAGCACTTTGTAAACTCTGTTTTTAAAGGTGCTGTATGAATAAAGTCTGTTGTTATCCTCCTGCTGGATGTCAGGTTGGTGTCCAAATCCATCCTGATTTTTATGTGGGGTCATGACTCGAAAAGGTTGACAACCTGCTGCTGGAGATGGAGAGTGTGGATGCAGTTTAACATTGCATGTGTCTGTGACTAATGTGTCTCAACCTGCCCCTTTCTCCTCTACTGCAGCTTGTTATCATAATATAACAATAATACATTTTATTTACAAAGCATCTTTAAAAACAGAGTCTGACAAACGAGCAAAAGCAGGAAAACTCAGGAAGACGATATTACAGAATAAACACGAGGAAGCCGAGTGTGAGGTGAGTTAAAACAAGAAGGCAGAACAGAAAATGTAAAAACACAAAAAGTCAATATGATTAACTACAAGTAAAAGGAATAAAAGCCATAAAACAGGCAAAATCACAGAAAAAGAAGGGGAGAGGGAATAAATAAATAAATAACAGAATAACGATAAAGATTATGGGCATTAAAAAGATTAAAGGTAAAAAAAAATAAAAGCAGTAAAGGACGGTAAAAAAGGATCCTGTCTGGTTTCTTCAGCGGACATGATGATTCAAACTTTATCCTTAATATGACAATAATAATCTGTATTTCTGCTTTGCAAGGCCTTCTTACATCTGTTCTCAAATACCACCTTCCTCTTTCTTCCATCGAGTGGCTTTTCTTGGGTGTGTTGCGGCTGATTTTTGTCCACCTCAGCTTTAAATCCGATGCAGTTCCTTCCTCTGCTTCGATCCGTGTCAAGAGGAGATTCTGTTGCAATCTGGAGAGAAATCACATTTTCCTAACATCACTCTCAGGGGGGTACAAGAGTCCCTGAAGCAGGAAGTGAAGGGGACTCTGGACTCTGGACTCTGGAGACGATGGAGACGGTGTTGAACGATCGTGTCTCGTACACCCAAAATAACCCACTGTTTGACATGTCACTGAGCCGGACTGATCTCTACAGTTTCCAGCCTGACGGTGAGTAAAATGATAGAGTTTAAAAAAAGCATTAAAAAAAATAAATAAATGGAAAAGAGTTTCCATTAAGAAGAGAGTAATATAGTAACAACATTTACAGAATTTTAATTCTGTATTTAATTCTTTAAGTCATTCAGCCAAACTGAGAGACTTTAAGTTTATGTATTTCTGTTTTTGAATGAGGACAGAAATGTTTTCATTTACCTCACTGTGTCGTACCTGACAGGCTTTAACTTTCAATCTGCAGACGAGCTACAGCTTCTTGGCCTGAGAATAATGAATTACAATGGATTTACCCTAAAAATGACTAACTTGTCAATAATGTCAAATGATGAAATTGTTTTAATTTTGGAAATATTTACAGGGAAAAACATGATTTCAGTAACGCTTTTAACCCTTTGGGCAGTTTAGTTGCTTTTGTCTCGCAATGATTAATATATAAGTCCTGCTCTTTAATGGAAACAGCACAGTCAGGATGTACAGAGAGCTCAAACATTGTTCAGTTTTCACGCCATAAAACACAAAAAAGAATTAACGTACTTTGATAATTTATTCTACAAAAGTTGAAAAATAAAATGGAAATCAACATTTTTGTGCCCACATGTGTTACCAATATTAGAAAACTTTAAGAAAATGTTTAAAATGTAATGTAATGTTTATTTTCAGGATCTGGTTTGTGCAGTTTTAATCCAATTTAACACCCAAATTTAAAATTTTTTAGTGTCATGCAGCCTGTCATACAGTCCCACTATCATCTACATGAGTTATATTACTGAGATCTTCATGTTTGTAAAGTACAGCTTCATGTCGAACACATAACAGTAAAGAGATTTTATTAAATTAAAGAATTAAAAGGCACCAGATGGAAACATATACAAGGAAACAAGTTGGGGCCGAGGTCAGAGCCTTGAGGTACTCCACAGTCCAAAACATCAGAATCAGACATGTCATCACTAACTTCAACACACTTTTCTTGCATTAATTACTTATTGAAGCCAGCAGAGTTGGTAAAAGCAACTCAAGGACAGGAGGAACAGTCTCCAGTTATATTTATATTTAACCACAAAATCAAACATAGTAACTCACTTGTCTGCTTCTCCATTTTCTATTTCGTAATTCATTTTTTTTAACCTACTTTAAGTTTACAGTTTCTATTTCCCTTTTCAAGCTCTCCTTGATGCCACACAAAATGTAACTGAAGTCAAACGTACAGAACAGAAACTTCGAGATGTTTAAAACAGGATACACTCGTTAAGTAACTGTGAGCCTTTGTCTTCATGGGATCAGCAGTGTTGTTATAAATCATAATTCACAAAGAAGTTTTACTTCAAAGATCATTTTACTGTCAGAATAAGAAAAGTTTAAAATGACTTTCAAGAGCGTTTGCATCCAAACACAGGAAGTAATAAGGAGATAGAGAATGACAAAAAAGAAGAACTCTGTTTTTCAGTCACTGCACGTTGGCAGAATTTCTTTGTTTGGTTCCTTCCTTCTTCAGCGTTTGGTGGTGTTTCTTAGAAAACGATGATTTGACCGATTGACCTGCGACCAGAACAGCAGTCAACGATCCTCTTTCACAGCAGATGTCTAAACTTGGAGAACTAATATGATTAAATCTGCATGGTTGCAAAAAAAAAGCTGGTACTGGACAGATAGTGTAAACAGAATGTGTGCATGTAAACAGGAAATGTTCTCACATCAAACCCTGAAGAAACAAGAACTGCATGGAAACTATTTGCATTGTGCAAGAAACTAATATTATTAAATTATTATCAAAGAGATTGTTTTATTTCTCAGATTGGTTGTTAAAAGCAGCAGCATCTGTTGGTGACATTCATGTTAATCTCTGTTGCTTTACAACACATCAGCAGCTGCTGTTAAACCTGAAAGTGACTGAAGTGACAGTCAGGACCAGCAGGTGGCAGCAAAGTGTCATCCTTCCTGTTCGAGAGGCTTCCTGAGAGAAACACAAGGGTCCTGCTGTAAATGTCTCCTAGGATTAAAGCGACCGCGCCAACATTTTAAAGCTTTTTAAAAGAGTTTTTAACAAGTAGGAGGACAGAAAACACAGCTGTGCATAGGTGAGATAATAAATGAGTCTTTATAATAAATAAAAGGTCTCACAAAATAGGAATATAGCAAATAACTAGACAGTCGATGGAGGGCGACCCGTCCTGCCATCCCAGAGCATCTTTATCTGATGAGCTGGGAATGAGACTCTTCTTACAAATAGCACCTTTAAACTCATAATTGTTTGATTTTGTGTCATCTTTATATCAGTATTTAACTGTGGCTGTCTACCTCTAGAGAGCTCAGTTCACCCTGACCCCATGACCGTACATATACAGTAACTTTTATTTGAAACAAATAACTTTGAGCTCATCTTACCCCACTGTTACTCATCCTAACACTGTAGCCATTAAATCACTCATCAGTGGTGTTTCATGGCAAGAGGAGATGGTACTTTCAGTTTTGCTACTTGGCCGATGCATTTCCTGCACAAATCTGCTGCTACCACCGATTAATACTGCACAGCTACTATTTCTGCTGTAACTGTAACAATACAGCAGCTAAAGCTAATGATGCTACTACCATTATTGCCACGCCTGCTTCTACTACAGCCTCTGTGAGACTGGGGTGTTGCAACAGCTCAAAATAAGGAAACATCTTATATAATCTACTTAATTTTCTAAGATGAAATGCAAACAAACTAAAAACAATCATCATCATCTTCCTCTCACCCTGCTGCCTCTCATGCACTCTCATCCACCTCTGAACCCTTCAGAGAGGACAGTAGTTCACCTCTCAGTCACAGCCAGTTTGCTCTGGTGTCACTTTCTTGACTTTTCTGCCGACAAAAAGAAACCCATCTCCATTTCCTCCCAGGTTTTATTTTATTTTTTATCGTGATTGACAGCTGACATTTATGCTCAGAGCTTTGCAAATTTATAAAAGCATTTGTATCAGCTGGATGGACCGGGCTACTTTTCGTCTCCTGAAATGACTTTTTTTTTTCTCCCTGGATGTGTTTTCTGAGGGAGGCTGATCACATCCTGTTGCTTTAAATGTTTCAGATCTGAAGCCAGCGAGGCCCAGAAGACCGTGGTGTTTTTACGTTATCGTTATTTACCTCATCCTGCAGACCGCCCTCAACGCCTTTCTCATTTATAAAGGTAACTGCATATTATTTTTTAGATGTAATATATTGAAGAGAAGGGACGTGAATGAAATTACTGATACAATGTTATTTTTCCTCTGTCTCAGTTTTCACGTTGCAGTCCTTACTGTCTGGCCCCAGAACACAGAAGCTGACGTCCAATCACATTTCTCTGGGTGGAGAAGAGGATGACGAAGCCCTCCAGACTCTGCTCCGAAACAACAGTCAAGAAACCAAGACCCTGAGGAGCCACCTGTGGGCGCTGCAGAGCCAGGTCCTCCTGATGTTTATACCTCACATTTAACCCAATGACTGCAAACAAAGTCAAAGGAAAGATTTGATTGGATTGAACTACAAAAAAATGTCTCAGCATAATCTTTATTTAACTCTTACAGACACAGGTTGGTACAGATATTCATGTTCCCCAAAAGATTCATCTTAATAACTCTGGTGATCGTTTGGGTTTTCTCCTGGTCAAACTTCTAATTTGTCCAAGCTGTAGTTTTTGAACTGACGTCACCATCGGCCACACATTGATCTAACAATGAAAATCCTGGTACAGCTTCAGAGACGATGCCCCGTTTGTTCCTATGAAAGCTGCTCAGTGCTGCTTTAACACTTTCCAAATGTTAAAGGACTGAATGGCTCAACTTATGATGGTCATATGAGTCCTGGGGGTTGTGAAGCTAAAATAAATGTATGCACCGTTTTACAGACACTTCGTCCACAATGTTAGCTTATGGGAAAAAGTCTTTTTGGGCACCAGTGCATCATGTGACGATGTACTTACACAGTTTGGCCACTACGAAAACTTCAAAGACTGGCACTCATCATGGGGGCTTGGTGCACCAGCTGTATATTGTAGCTATTTGATGCTTATCAGAAAATATTCGCATGCTAACACACTAAACTGTAAAAGCATGGTGGCAAACAGGCATTAGCATTTAACCACAAAACACACAAAGCCACTAGCATGACTGTACGCAGGAGTAAATGTAACAGGCTGCATGCACACTTCCTTCATTAACAGCAACAAGAGTAACATAGTCTAACTTTAAAGCTAGTCATGATTTATTGCTTTAATGTGACAGTCATGTTTCTGTTGGTTGCCATTACAACAGGTCCAGAGCATGTGTGGAGAGGAGGGTCAGCTGGACCGACTGAGATTGGACCTGAAGCTGCTCAACACCAGCACCCACAACATGGACAACAAACTGACAAACATCAGCCGCAAAGCAGGTGGGACACACACCTGTGTGTGTGTGCATGTGTGTGTGTGAGTGAGCATGTGTCTTACTAAAAATTTCAGTTGGCTGTTTGAAGATTGAGACTTGGTTTTAAAAGGTTTGGTTAAAATTTGGTATCGTCAAAGTCCTTTTAAGGCGAGTCTCGCCACTCGGCAGCCATCTTGGCAGTTATTCTGGGCTAACAAGACCCGGTTTCTATCTAAATGAATGGGAAGAACCAGAACTTCACTTTCAGTGGTCACCGAGAAATAGAAACTGCTCATGTAAACCCTAACCCTAACCCTAAAATCACCAGTCAAATCTGATTTTTAAAAAAAACTGCTTAAAAAGTTCAGTGACTTTGTCACAAAATGAGATTTAAAATACAGATTTTTCTTTTCAAAATGCTTAAGTGGTTTGTCCCCTATCTTATAATGTGGCTGGTTTAGCTTAGGTTTAGGCTAAGGATTGGGTTTAGGCAATTAGTAGTGATGGTTGGGGTTAATGGGCTAGTAATGAGGGTCCTCACAAGTGAAGCAAGACAAACCTGAGTGAGGACATTTTGGCCGATAGTCACAACTAAATTTAAGACAACAACCTGGACTGAATTTAAAAGGCAGGGTTTATGTGTGTGTCCTCAGGACTTCCTGGTCCTCCGGGTAGAGATGGACCATCAGGTGCACCAGGAGAGAAAGGCCCCAAAGGTGAGTCAACCTGAAGCATTAAAGATAAAGTTGAAGTTAATTAAAGTGTGAAAGGTTTAACAACCAAAGATTTCCTCAACTACAACAAGCTACAATTCTGTCAAAAGCATCTTAACTATATTGTTTTTGTTTATAATTCTGTTACTCCGGCAGTGTCAGAGACTCTGAGCTAGAAAACAACAACAGAATAAAAGTTTCTGAGTGTAAAAAGTTAATTTCATCAGGACAGATTTAGCTGAGGTGCATATGTGTGCAGCAGGAGGCATTAGCTTTCAGCTGCAGGTCCACCGATGATGACCTGTCATCTCTTGTCAAACGGCCGCATGATGAAAACCAGCTGATGGATGAGCTGCAGCCATTATTTCACAGAGCCTCGCAACTTAGTCAGAGCACTGACATTTCCTGAATGAGATCTCTATCAGAGCTGGACTTTTACTGAAGCCGACACATTACAGATGTTGGGACCCACAGATGTAGCTCAGTCGTTGTGGATTTCAAAATGGACTCTGAACTGAACTCAGTTTCCCAGAATTCTCCAGTCTTCACACCTAGGTGCTCCAACTCTAGCTCCTTCCTTTGTTCTGTCTCTTCTCCACCTCTCTCCCCATGGGGCTGCCCGCCCTCAAGATCTCTTCTTCTGGATTCTTCTGGCCTAACAGCTGCTGAGAGTTGCCAGCTGCATTTGCAGCAGGCCCAAAGAACTTCTCCTCACAGCAGCGATGCAAGGTCCTGCTAGTATTCCAGCTTAGTTAGCACAAGGAGCTGCAATGCAAAGCTCACCATCTAACTAAACAATCCAAGGAACATGAACCAAGTTAGCACCGCGCTGCTATCCTTGTAAAGGAAAGGAGCGACCAGTTTCCTCCACCTGCTGTCTTTCATCAGACCAGAATAGCATTGTTCAACATTGGAATTACAATCTTCACCTGCTTGGCTCATCAGCCAAGGAACCACCAGCGCCTTTTCTTCAAAGACTGGTAACGTTGAACTGGGCCTAGATAGCATATAGCATAGCATAGCATAGCAGTATATATTACATGTTAGATAGATTGTGTGTTTTCATCTTTGTGTTAAATAAAATACTTTTGAACCTTCATGCTGTCCATTTAATATTGTACAAGAGTGAATGTTGCCAACCTCTACTCTACTCCAAAATCCTTCAACCATTACTACCTTTTATGGTAATTTTGGTTGTAGTTATTAAGTTAATTATTAATCAGAGTTACAAACAGTTAAGTACCTTTTTCTGAGACTGATTTGGTGAATTGGCTCTTTTCCCTTCTTCAAGGGTGGTACCCAGAGGTGATCTAATGTAAATTGGATCTTATTATGTATCATAACTAATAATTATCCCTGATAATCATTAATAATTATTGAAAGCCAAATTTAACCCAAAACTCCCTATTACTGTTGCATGAAGCACTACATATGGTGCCCCGTGTGAGGCAGTGTACCGTTGGCAATCATTCATAAATGTGCGATATTAATTTCAACATTATTTGGCCAGTGCTAAAATTTGAGATTCACATCTTGAACCCCTCAGTCTAAAGTCTTTACATCTAACCCCGCTAGTCTACTACAGGAGTAGACGTTGATTTATACTTACAAACAATTGCAGTGTGGTGAGAATTGATTTATCGATCAAATTTATAACCCATTTGATTATTATGAATTGCCACTTGCCATTTGCTATTGCTGTTAGCGATTCAAGTTGAAAGTGCTCTGTAGAAATTGTGAGAATATCAGTTCAGCATTTGAATTTCCTGAATTTCCTGCCAGAGATAGAGCCACAGCGTGCTACCAGCCCTGTGAAACAGAAGTTTTGTACTTTAGCTTTTACTACCACATGTTTCAGCCCGAGTCAAATTTAAGAGACAATCCTCTGACTGTTACTGCCCTGCATTCCAGTCCTGCATTAAAGTAATAATGTAAATTGGATCTTATTATTTATCATGATTAAAAATGATCCCTGATGATCATTCATTATTATTGTTAGCCAAAGTTAACCCAAAACTCCCTATTAATGTTGCATGAAGCACTACACAGAGTCTGAGGCAGATATTTCTATAGGCCGACCCCAGAACACGACCCCAGAGCACCACTATGAGACCTTAATGAAGCTTACAGTTTGTGTTAATGATCTTTGGCAATCTTTGGGTGTGGTTATCTTTGATATTACACAGGAACAAACAACAGTTGATTCCAGTTAATGTTGACTCAATATAATTAAGTTTTGCCCATTTTTCGACAGCCACTGGTCAGACTGTCCTGTAGCCCTGCGGTTTTCTGGTACAAAATCTAATCAGCAGATTTATTTTGCACCTTCTTGCATTAAATTTGCTGAATGTACTTCCAAAGGAAGAACTGGTCTTGACTGTACTGACCCTTCCCAAAACAGGACAGAACAGGGTTAGGGTGAGGGGGGTTAGGGAATATTAATTAGTCATCGTTTTACATTTACACAAGTACTGTATTTAATTCAAGGTACTTTACTTAAGTATTTCCAAATATTGTACTTTTTACTCTACTTCTGTACATTCTGTTTTTTTGAGTTTTAAATTTGCAGCCAGTATCATCACTGTTAGTTTGTGTTAATTAGTGATAAATCATCATAAAGTGATCAGCGGTTACATACCTGTATTATTCTTTCCAGGTGACAGTGGTGTCATTGGACCTCAAGGACCAAAAGGGGACCCAGGACTCAAAGGAGAACGAGGAGAGCCAGGAGTTAATGGTCAGATGAGTTTCATTACGATTATTTGTGGGGAAAATGTTCTTGTTATTGTGAGTTGGAAGCATGTTTTCTTAAAAACTCTTCTTTCAGCAGATTTTGATTTAAAGCATTTGCAAGTGTATAGTTTAATCTTCCCACAGATCTGCACCAAAATCCACCATAACCATGTGGATATACTTCTAAAACTATGAAAGATGTGTTAAACTGTTGGTACCTGAATCCTCATGGGTTTTAGTTGCAGGTTTCTATTCCTATTTGTTACCATATACCATCTATAAAAGACAAGCGTCCATGAAAACATCCAGATACGAGCCAACTATATACATCTGATTTGTTCATGCATTATTGCCTGAGAAATTAACAAAAATGTTGAAAAACACCCATCAGGCAGTGTTCAAGAAAGTGAGAAAAACAATCCTGGATTCACACCAAAAGTTAATGGGGTCTATTTTGGGCCATGGCCCATCCTCCATCCAAGTTTAATGGAAATGTGTTCAGTAGTTTTTTGTGTAATCCTGCTGACAAACCAACAAACACACAAATGGATGTGTGTAAAAATGCCCAGAAACTGCTTGTGTTAGTAGAGTTAAAGAATAAAACTGAATCCATCTGTTTTTATAGATATTATATTAATTAATTCAAGTTTCTTTCCAGGATCTGGTTCATGCAAACTGTTTATTTTTGGCAAACGTTTGCTGAGACATGCAGATTTAAGTAAAAGTGAAAAGTGAAGTAAAGTGTCACTATTTTAAGCTTAGATTTGGTTATTTTTCCTGACAAAGGCATTAATCACGCGTGATTCATTCAAGGGCTGTTGGATATGTGAAAATCCAACGATTATTTCTCCTGTTTCTGGTTGATAAATGGTGTAATTTTGGTAATTTTATAATGAAAACATGTCTTCCAGCTCACCAGCATGTTGTGGGGATCAGAGGATTTATCTGTACAGTAATGTTGTTTATTTTTGTCAGAGGATGTCATGATCATAAAAAAATATTGATTTTAGCAGCTTGTTAATGACTTCTGGTCAACAGGAGCAGCTGTCAAATGTCTGCAAAGGATAAATACATTAGGAAAAGTAACAGGGTGGTGCTGAAGGGGAGAAATCCTGAAAATGTGTTCCTCATACTGTGTGACGCACATACTGACTGACTGTAAACAGAACCGTGACCATCACTGGTTTCATATCATGTTAGCTCCGTTCATGGGTGGAAACATTTCTCAGCAGATTGATGTGAAGAAACAGTTTCTGTTCCTCCTTTAACTTCTGGTCATCTTCAGAAAATCTGCTGACACACTGTTATTCCACCCGATGGATGAGGACGATCTGCACAGCTTGCATTTATTAAAATAAAGATGTGAGGCCAGAAAATTAACAAAATCATCACTCTGATTGTGTGTTTGTGTGAATGCAGGTACCAGCGGTCCACCTGGGCCCCCAGGAACCCCAGGAGATCAGGGACCAGGTGCAAAGGGAGAGAAAGGAGACACTGGAGCCCAAGGTAAGAGTCTGGATATTGGTTGAAGAGTTCGTGGCACCAAAGTGGAGGTCAAAACATCCTGAAATAATTCTTTAATTTCTTACAATAATTAGTTTTTCTGCTCTTGAATAGATGTTGGGGATCTCCTTCCATACAGAGCTGCTAACACTTAAATAAAACTTCTAGTGTTTCAGGACTTTAATCATCTTAATGCTGTTTCAGAGATCGAATTATCTGTGATTGAACAGCAGCCAGGCTTTAATGTCTGACTTCTGAATCTTGTCCCTTCAGGCCCTCATGGAGACAAAGGTGACACAGGGAGCGCTGGAGAAAAAGGTGCCTAAAGAATCTTTCTTGCTGTGTAAATATATGTTTACTCATGTGTGAGGTACTAAATGCATTTCTGTTGATCTGTTGTTCACCACCAGGATCTCCTGGGGTTCCTGGAGTTGGTGGATCTGATGGACAAAAAGGAGACACTGGGAGCATTGGTCCACCGGGACCTCCAGGTCAGCTGCACACTATTATATGTATTTATTAAATGTCATGTCAGTTTACATGCCATGAATAAGCTTCCTGCCTTATCTGTGAATCCAGCCACAACTTTATATACACATTTTCTCGTGTAATTAACTAACGATTCCCCAAAAGAGTTGGCCCAAATCGTGTACTATATTTTAAATATTAGCACATAATATGTATTATTACAACATCAGCTACACTAATATTCCATATATATAATAGCAGTAGTCAGTTTTCTGTGTTCAAATTTGGGGCGGTCGGTAACTGCTCTCATAAAGTTTACCCTGATGAGCAAGCTGCTGGTGTTCATATGTTGTTAGGTCCAGTTTAAGTTGTTAATCCACACATGTTGTATTTTAATTTGAGTGTGCTTCACCTGAATTAAAGGACCGCTGCCCGCTAACGATCACATCAAGTGATTCAGAAGACATATTTTGTTGTTGTTGTTGATCCGACCTCTTGAACTGTACACTTACAAAAATCAAAGAAAGAAAATAATGTCACATGTGAACTGGAGAGTTGCACAAGCGACATATGAATGTAAATATCCACATGTAGAATTTACATTTCACTTGTGCAAAAAAAAATATAGTATATGAAGTATAGTGTATTATACTTCATATACTAGTATATGAAGTATAGTATATGAAGTATAGTATATGAAAGCGTAGTATCATTGAGTATACTTGTAGGCCAACTAATCATGAGTGCACTTAAGTACAACTTAAAAGAACGAACACTTAAGTGGTAAGTCTACTAAAATACACTTATAATGAAGTAAAACTAAAGTACGCTTCAAGAGTATAAACTGACGAATATAACAAACGAAATGAAAACGAGTATACTCCTTATTCGTGACCAAAATTACCACTATACTATAGGTATACATACAACATATGTACGATTTACAATACACTTACAACAAACTAACACTGAATATTGTTGAATTAGTTGCAGTAATTAGTATTTAGTTTTAGCACATTGAAGTTAAACTTAATGACTTAAAATAGATGTACATTTTAAATAAACTTTAAATTAAGCACAAAAAGGAAAAGTATACTTGCACTAAGGTTTCTTTACCTCAATTATATTGTTGATACGATGAAATATACTTTTTTCTTTATAAGGGATGTGTAAACAAAACACAGCACACGAAATCACATTAAATTAACTTCACATGTGAATTCCACATTTTCACACGTGAGCAAAAGTTTTAACGTGAAAATAAAACACTGTAACATGAATGAAAATGTCCACATAAGAAATTCACATTTTCACAGGTGAATTACAGACGTTGCTTTTACCTTTAATCCACTCGTGTTCATTTGTTGGTTTCCACTCGGTGTCTTTCATCAGATCTCATTTTGTTGTCTTGTCACCAGGTGTAGCGGGACCTCCTGGTGCCAAAGGAGCTCAAGGTAAGTCTGTGTTCAAGTTGCAGGAAACTTGATTTAGACTCACGTTTCTTCCACATGTGATGAACTGTACAAAGCATTTAAAGTTACAGAAAACATCAGAGAACAGCTGAACTCAAACTTGAACTTTCTAAGTTGTATGTTTTCTGATGGACGGCAGCTCTGTGCTTCACTCTGTGTGTGTTTGAGGCAGAAAGAAAGACGGATGAGTTTAAGACCAAAAATCTGTTTAATGTTGCACCTATAGATAAAACTGCAACATTAAAACATGTGTGGGTAACAAATACAGTGTCTGCAGTTTTATTCTCAGTTGATGGTTTACGGTCATATAAATTCATGTCAAGTGTCAGTTTGGTTTGAAGATATATTTGAAATGTTTTCCCTCCACATTTCTTCCAGGACTTCAAGGACTCAAAGGAGCCAAGGGAGATCCAGACAGTAAGTCTGCACAGGACTGATGTGGTCAAAGAGAAGGAAGCTTCAACCTCGAGGCTCGTGTAGAGAGAAATTTGAGGTTTTTCTGAATCATTCAAACCAGTGGCAACGTAGGGAGTTTGAGGGGAACTGCAGCTGAATGAACTGGTTTCTGTTTCGTAGCTGCTCCTTTGTGTCCCCACAGTGATCGTGCGTCTGGTGCCGAGCGGACGCCGAGGGCGAGTGGAGGTGAAGCACAACGGAGAATGGGGCACCGTCTGTGATGACAGCTTCGACACCAATGACGGGACGGTGATCTGTAGGATGCTGGGCTACACCAGAGCTTCTTCTGTCTTTCAAGCCGAAGCAGGTAAGAAGTCTGCTGCCTTTAAAGCTTATTATGTTTATTTTCAGCTACTGAGCAGACACATAAATTGTTTAGGCTCAGTAGGTATCAGACAACACAGAACAAATGTCTACAGATGAAATAAAAATACTGAATGTGATATTACAGCCGCTTATAATTTAAAATCATCATAAGCAAAGGGTTAGGGTTAGCTATTTAACAAAAGCTATGGCACTCAATTTTTAATGCAGGACTGAATAACTTCTAGATGTGATGTCTAACTACTTCAATACTACACAGAACCCAATTTGGTTGCAAGAAAGTGAAAACTAATGGAGATATGAATTTTTAAGAATGACTTCCTGTTATTAATTTGATTACTGTAAACATTCAGCAGCAATTATTTAAATGAATACATGTATCCAAGTTTTCTTAGGGTCTCCTGGATGTTCAGGACAAATTTCAACCCAATCCAGTGAAAAAAAAGACGTTGCTGAGGTTCAGAATAAACACAGAGAATCACAAAAATATTGACATTTAGCTCTGAAGGCCAAACTTCAAAAATGAATTAAAAGTATTCAGAGTACAGCTACAGGATTCTGCAGGGTCCCATGAATTTAATAGAAGTTTCAACATGAATGTTTCAAGATAATCTGTGACATGAACTGAGAAAAGTCCTGGATTTTGGGTGAGTTGTTGTGGAGTGACCCACGTCTGACTCGTAACACTGCTGTTCCTCTGCAGGGTCCGGTCGGATCTGGCTGGATGAGCTGCGATGCACAGGAACAGAGTCGAGTGTCTTTGACTGCCCACATTCTGGAGTCGGTACCCACAACTGCGGACACGGCGAAGACGTCGCAGTGCAGTGTGTCTAGAAATGGCACCAATGAAGAAGAATGGTGGTTCAGCTGTTGATGGGTTGACTGGCAGGCTCAGTCTCACGGGGGATATAAGTCACAGAGCTGCACTGCTGCTAATGATGTTCACAGCTGGTTCTTATTACATATTCATAAAACACAGCATTTTAAATTGCATTCAGCTCAGTTTCACTTTGTAACCAAACACATTAGCTTAAATGAATGTAAACAAAAAATCGTGCGAATAAAACTTTGTGGAATAAAACTCCTCAGACATCACTTCTCTGCTCTGTTAGTTACTAATATGAAGCTGTCAGCCTCCAATCATTGTCTGTCTCTCTGTCCTCATCAATCCTCCTCCCCTGCTGCTCATCAGCGTCACGTTTACTGTCACCTTCAGTCCACGGCAACATCACCACAGAAGATTCTGCAGAGGTCA
Source organism: Pagrus major (assembly GCF_040436345.1). NCBI lineage: Eukaryota > Metazoa > Chordata > Actinopteri > Spariformes > Sparidae > Pagrus > Pagrus major. Next base: position 33,393,811 of record NC_133223.1, read on the forward strand.
GCGAAGATGAAGAGGTCACGTTGAAGGACAGGAGTCGTGATGAGGGATGATTTCTGACACAGCTGGCTCAGGCACTTTTTCCCTGATGCCTCTGGGAACAAACTGTAGATACACATGTCGAGCTCACATCAAATGGGATCACAGTGACTGAACGCTAACATGGGGATTAAGTCAGAATTATATTGTGAAGGTTTAATGTCCTGTGCCACCGTTAGAGAGCGGGAGACACAGCGCAGGATGTCCAGCATTTAAGTTGCAGTCTGTGGTGAAATTATCTGAATGTCAAAGATCAAACCACAGATCACAACTACGTTTCTTCAGGTTCAGTTTTCAGTGATATGTTGTGACAACGCTGTGTTTATGCTCCTGAAAGGTTCAGGTGCAAAAACTACTTGGTTAGGGTTAGAAAAAGATCATGTTTTGACCCAAAATACCTGATTCTGTCACCACAAACACGACTGAAACTACTCCTGACATCTCGATAAAAATATCCAGTGGTTTCACGCTTACAAATTTAAAACTCTGTCTCGAACAGTGGTCTCTGGGTAAAGATTACGTTTTTTGCTCACCTGACTGTGTTGCCACAAACATGGCTGGAAAACTTCCCAACTTCTCATTGAGACCATCCAGTGGTTTCACGCTTAGAAATGTTAAAAAGCCATCTTGAACAGTGGTCTCTGGCTTGGCAGCTTTCTCGCCAAAAACCACTTGGTTAGGGTTAGAAAAAGTTAACATTTTTGTTAACCTGGCTCTGTCTCCACAGATATGTCTGGAAAATGTCCTGATGGCTGGAGATTGTCCCAACCTGAATCTCTTCAAAGCTATCCAATGGTTTCATGCTTCTAAATGTTAAAACACCATCTTGAACAGTGGTCTCTGGTTTCAAAAGCTTTCTCTCCAAAAGGGTTAGAAAAAGATAACATTTTTGCTTACCTGGTTCTGTTGCCACAAAACAACCAGAAAACGTCCTGAGGTCTCATTGAAACTAACCAGTGGTTTCACACAAAGTCCACCTCCAACAGTGGTCTCTGGCTCGACAGCCTACTTGCCAAAAACCACCTGGACAGAACTAGGAAAAGATCATGTTTGACTAACCTGGTTCTGTCGCTAAAAATACAGCTAAAACACGTCCTGACATCTTGTTGTCCAGTGGTTTCACACTAACAAATGTTTAAACAAAAGCTAGAGCAGTGGTCTCTGGCTCAACAGCCTTCTTGCCAAAAACTGCATGGTTATGGTAAGGAAAAGACCTTTTGTGGCTGAAAATGCCTGTTTTTGTCATCAGAAACGTGGCTGGAAATTGTTATAAAATCTCAATAAAAATATCCAGTGGTTTCATGCTCATAAATGAACAGCGGTCTCTGGCTTCACAGCCTTCTTTAAAAAAAAAAAACCCACTTGGTTAGAGTTGTGAAATGATCTTGTTTTTACCTTGTTCTGTTGCCACAAGGTGGGAAGACGTCCCAGTGTCTCATAAAAACTATTCAATGCTTTCACGCGTACAAATGTTGAGATGCAGCCATCTTGTGGAGCTCTAACACCACAACCATCAGCTCATATTACATGTAATAATGTGAACATGTAATATGTCATGTTTTGTACAAATATGATATGATACACTTTAAAAGTACATATGAATGTATCCATGGTTTACAGAAAAGTAAAATGGCAGCGTTTTCTTCTCCTTTCAAAGCTCTGGTAGAAACTCTGTATGAATAGATATTATTACTGAGACTGTATTTTACATGCTGATGTATCACCTCTTTATCACACAGCTCATATCGATGTCTGCTGTAATTAGCTGGTTAAATCAGATCTATTGTGGCATTTTTTAAAGATACTTCCTGTCCGAGTTGTTGCACTTCCATCTGGCTGCTAGAGGAGGCAGATGAGTTCAAAGATTAATAAGAAATTTCTTCAATAAAAAATGAAACGCTGGTTTTAATCATCAGCAGTTGAGCTGACTGATGAGCAAGAAGAAATTGAAATGCAGAAGGAGACATTTAATTCCAGGACGCGGCTGCTGCAAATGGATCGACCACCATGAGAAAGCGAGGCGTCGTTACGGCGCAACTGGAACTTCCCGGCCGAGCGAGGGGGGGACTTGATTCACAGCCGATCCATCTGCCTGCGTTTCCCTTCGGGGGGGAAGCCAGCCTGACTCACACCGCCATCATGTCCCCCTCTTAGTGGCACGCCTCTCTTTCTTCCACTCGTCTCTCCATCCGTATGCAGAGTGACGGCCGGAGAATGGGAGCAGGCGAGGCGAATTAAAACTACAAAGTGCTGATTATAATTCAGCAGCCTCGTCCCTCCGGTCCTCCTGGGGCCCCCGCTCTGGGTGAATGCTGGAAATAAACATGAGGGGGGTCTCACTCCGTTGTTCATTAGCCAGACCAACCCCAGGTCACCCAGGCCTGCTCCCTGGCCCCCAGACCACTGCCTGTAATTGAGGGCTGACGTGGATAAATAAATGATAGGAGCGAGGAGGGGGTCGGGAGGAGGAGGAGGAGCGGGTGACAGAATGGGTAATGGGTAATGAGGGTGCCCTCGCTGTCCTCCTCACCTGTGTGAACCACCTCAGTACTGCAGCAGACTCTCTGAGCAGCCGAGACGTTTAGGAAGATATTCATGAGCCGTTACTGCACATTACCAGGTCCTCTGAGTCACCACAGAGACTTTCTGTGTCGCTGCCTCAGTCTCCAGTCTGTGCTGTGTTGAATTATGTCGAGGAATGATGGACGGAGGGCTGACTGAATGTTTTGTCCCTCATGAACTAGCAAAGTTTTAAATGTTGAAACACACGATGCCGCAGGTTTACAACAAGCCAAATATCTGCACCAATCAGAAAACATCAATATAGTTCATAATAATAGATGTTGCGAGTGTTATTATTCGTCTTTGTCTGATTTCAGTTTGAGGGATGATCATGCTCTAAGTTTTGTAACTAATGTGGAGGATGTAATCAGGAAGTGCTGCGACAACCTGCAACCTGTTATTTTAAGCTTATATTTTCTTTTGGCACAACTAAAAGTATGCTGAGTTAGCTATCAGCAGCTCCTGTTTGCAATGTACTCATGCATGTTCAGACAACTATCACAGAAATACTGTGATAATGAAGAGAAACTAAAAACGTGATCATTCTGAAGCAAGTTCTGCAGCTGTGAGGAGCGATTTACTTCCTATGATTTCTAAGTTGATTTAGTTTATTTGCAGTAGACTTCTGAATAGTGTGAGTTTAAATCTCACTGAATCTAAAAATATGTGCATCATGTCTGTGTGTTTTTTTGGTTGACATCAGAGAGTCAGCTGGGCTTTAAAAAGTCGCTCTGGCCTCATTTCCACCGGATATTTACTTGTATCTCTCTCTGTGTATCCTGACATCATCTCAGGAATCATTACCTAGATTATGACATCTGATTTAAAGGCCTTTGCAATTACACCTAGTATTAAAACTAGCGTCCTTGTTATCTTGAGTTTGTCCACGTTGTGATCAGATCACAATATGATAATTAGGCAGGGCTGTGGCAGACTTACTACAACCAACAAGGTGCTTCCAAGGTCAAAGGAAGCAATGACTCATTCCCTTTAAAATCACTTTGCATGGGATGTTTGAGTTAGCAAACAGATACGGACAGAATTTTAGTTTAAAATAGTCAAAAAATTATCTAAAAGACAAAGTGTGAATAAACTACAGTGTTGGTGTTTTTTAAGCGTCTCTGTCCTGTGTCGCACAGACTGAAGTTAGCATGCTAACCAGCTAGCCCCAGCCTGTCCTGTCTCCTAAGATCACTGTGTAGCTCAGAGGTGATAGTCTCACAGCCCCGTAGTTTCAGCTGGGAGATGTAAAAGCCAGTAATACAACTGTTCACCGTCTGAGTTCAAGTTTCTCTCTTTGACTGAACTAAGATGAGCTTCATCGCCTCGTTAACTCATCGTCAAACACACTTCATTCGGACTGGACACAAACCGAACCACAGTCACCAGAACAGTGTTGGTTTGTCTCCACAGTCACGGTCGGTCCAAATAAATCCTCAGTTCACAGAGTAACGTGAAAATATCTGTCTCTCTCTGTCTCTCTCTGTCCTCTCTCTGTCTCTCTCTGTCTCTCTCTGTCCTCTCTCTGTCTCTCTCTGTCTCTCTCTGTCCTCTCTCTGTCCCCGCCTGCCGTGTCTTCTCGTGTCATTTCGTAAAGACTCAGTTCAGATGCAGCTCCTGTGCTGATCTGTATTCTGTGAACCTGAGCTGCATTAAGACGAACAGCATATTTAATTTGCCCCATTAAGCGTCTGATTACAGGAGGTGTTGTCGCTCCCTGAGGGCCTCACTGGCCCGCGTCACCCTCAGTGGTGAGTACAGTTGGATCTGTGTTATACTGTAAATGTTAAATGAGACGCAACTTTCTTTTCTTGTTGGACAGTAAAACATGTACAGTTAGACACAAAATGGCTTCTCCACACGTTTATTTTTATTTGTCTCTGGTTTGTTGGTCTGACTGAATGAGTGCCTGAGACAGCTGAAGGATCACTGCTGCAGCTGTAAGTAACCGTCGGTGACAGCACTTGGCTTTGTTTATTCACTATCATAATTATTTTGTCCCTGGCTGCTGCCTGAAGCGGCCTCATCATCAGTCAGTTTGGCGTGATCCTTTATTATCCCGCAGCATCCTTCCCCTTGTTGTTCTCTCGTTCTAGAGGAGCTGTGTTCAGCTCGTTTCATGCCCGTTGGACTGTGTTGTGCATATTTAGTTTCAGTAAGCCGTGCTCAGAAACCTTCTTTTCACCGTTGAGTAGTCTCTGTAATTAAACCAGCTCTCCACGAGGTTCTCCTCAGGCTGGAAGCTGCAGATGTCCTTTCATTTTCTTCTTCTTCTTCTCACTGGCTTCAGAGCAGTCAGGAGAGGAACAGCATTTTTCTCATCTTTCAGGACAAAAGGCTGTCAAACAGCTAACGGCTGAGCGGTGCGTCCGTGACAAAGCGGTGTCCGTGGGAGTGAGGCCAGCTGGATGGTCCTGCCGCGCCGCAGCATCGCCCCAATGACAAATCATCTATCATCCTCCATCTCCAGCTGAGGGCCCGCCACTGGAAGACAGGGTCAGGCCCGCGCACGGCGACGGGCTTAGCCAAGACCCATCAAACGCTGACAGTACCCACCATGCCGTGCATGCCAAAGGAGAGACGGGTGGAGTATCAAGGGTAGACGTCCTCCTTTGTTGGTCACCTCCTTTGTAAAAGACGAGACACTGATGGGATTTCTCCCCTCAGGAGGATGACGATGACACCTGTTCTGTTTGACTGCTTCAGGTACTGAACAGGTGTTACTGAAGAATAAAGAGAGAAGATGACTGGTGGCTCAGTTCAACACAATGAAGGCAACAACTGTGTCAGGTGTTCTTGGAAAAGGGTGATTCCAAAAAAAAGAAAATATCAAGGAACAAGGAAGGAAACATCAGAAAGCCTTTACTGTTGTGGCTGAGTCATTATAACAGCGCACATTAAAGGTGTTATCTGTAAGAAAAGTTGACTTTTGAGTCTCATTCCCAACTCGTCACATACTGACGCTTTGGGCTTGTAGAGGGTCAATGAGTTTTTCTGTGGAAATGCAAATCAAATCTCTTTCAGACAGAAAGATTTTGTATTTTAATGAACTCGTCCTTCGACTTTACATTCTCACAGGCCAATTTAACACCATGGTGATGAAAAGTTATTAAAAGCTGGAGTTTCTGTTGACAGCGTGACCATGGCAACAAAGGCTGATGTGTCGCCATGAAGCAAGAAATTGCCGTAGCCCCACTGTACGTGGTCGAATCTGAAGACGAGGCTGCAGCGGTGCGACATCTAGAGATTCAGAGTCTCACCTGTTTTTTAATAGACCTGAAAATGACCTGTAGACATTCATATCGACATCATCCCACCACAGTTTTAAGGTCTGTATCTGTAGACTGTCACAGAGATGAAGAGAATGCACACTTTCCCTCCCTCTCTTTCTCTTTCAACAAAAGTGAAGGAAAGTCACGTCATCATCTTTATCGACCATCACAAAGACAGACGCATCTGCTGAGCCGCAGCAGTTGATAGATGCTGTGTTGAGGTTTTCCTGCGGTTTCTGCCGGTACGCTCCAACAAGGACGGTGTTGACAGATCCTCCCGCTTAATTTATTCACACAAGTGTTTTTAAAATGCAAACAGTGTCTGAATCCTAACGACACGCTCACACTAAGATTCAAGTCACATCAGTAGCTGAGTGTTTGACTCAGGAGACAAGTTAGTTTAGATTCAGTCTAATGTTGTTAGGAGACGGATTTAAACTGGTAACAGACGGTTTCTGCTTCATCGTATCATTATGAAGTGAATGTTGATTGTCTTCAAACTGACATCATACGTCAGTCGACCAGTAGTCCTGCATGTTCGTCAACTTTTAGTCAAAATGTTTTCACTCTTTTCATCATCGTCTTTATTGATCATTATCTGAGGCAAACTCCATGTAGAAAGATGGACGTAACTGTCCCACCCTGTGTTTCACTCACGTGCTTCGAAGCTAACGAACTGAAGCTAAACATTAACACAGCTAACGTTAGCCTACAGTAGCCTGATTCATTCATTTATGCTCACGTCGTCAACAAAAACAAAACATACATACAGTAAGTGATAATAAACACTGTCCTCCAACAACACACATGTATTTGTCATGTTTTCTGGTCTCTGCCGCTCAGTGACAGACGTCAACATCGACTCATCGTGACATCTTCGTGTTTTTCTTTTAGATTCCCTCACGATAACAACGTGAAGCTTCATTACAGTAATTGATTTTGACCGCGAAGTGTCGGCTCTGTGTGGAGGGAACGTCGGCTGGAGATAAAAACACTGGATGTCTTAAAATGAGCCGTAATGAACGCCTGCTTTCTTTCCCCCGAGGGGTTAATTTATGTGACATAGGATGGTCACTGCTGGCAGCTCTGTCACCCACAGAGACTTCATTCTGGGGGAAACGTAATGGTGTTAATTGACTGTTATGTAATGTTGACACGGACAGTGGTGTGTTTTATTAAATATGTTCTGTAGGAGTGTGTGTGTGTGTGTGTGTGTCCAGAGACTCTCTTCTTCTTCTTCTTCTTCTTCTTCTTCTTCTTCTTCTTCTTCCTCTCTGCCCTCAGACAGCCTCAGTGTTACATCCAGCTGAAGGTGTCAGATGTCTGATCGACACATTAATGATATCATCACACATATACAGAGTTCGTCAGGTCTAACTAAGTCTGGGTTAAACTCTGCCCCTTGTGAAGCCTCTGATGTTCAGACTAAGATCAGCTCAATCGACAGAATGTTGCTATTTTAAATTTCTGCAAACCACAGATGCGTTAAAATTTGTAAGTTTCATACAAACCACATCAGGTTCAGATTACATATAAACTGATTTGAAAAGACGTCATTTACACCTTCTGCGTGCGGTCGCTTTTAGCAAGATTAGCTTTAGCTAGATTAAAGATTTCGTCTTAATAAAAGGTGTGAACAACGTCTTTCAACTCAGTTTGTGGCTTCTGCAGACTTGGATCACAGCAGACGAGCTGTACGGAGACATTTCATGTTTTTCTGTTTTAAATCAAGTCTCCAGCTGCTTCAGGTGTTTAGCACAATGCTGCAACTGTGAAGCTCCAGAAATGTTCAGTGGACTACGAGACTTCACCTGACTTTCATCATCAGGAGGGAGGAGACGATGACTCAGTTTTCCTTTTCGTGTGAACTTATCCTTAATGTATCTAAATGTGTACCATGGGCCGACTAATTATTGGATCGGATATTCAGCATTTTTCTAAAGATCAGAATCAGTGTAATTGTTTTTATCTGATTACTGATAATAGATTAATTAAAACTTCAGCAAATTAACTAGTAACTAAAGTTATCAAATAAAGTGGAATATAAAGTACGATATTCACCTCCACACTTTAGTGTACAAGTACCTCAAAATAGTACAAAAGTAGTGACAAACACAGCTGAGCAACTAAGCAAACGCTGCACTTTAGGTATATAGTCATGCCAGAGATGGTTAGAAAGCTTCAACAAACAAACAAATCTGGTGAATATATAACTTGATTGGGCTTAAAGCTCGTTTATGTCATTTTATATAATTATCTCTGTGTTTTCCAGCTCACAGGGGCAGTTACAACTCATCAGCAGGCTGATTTTTTTACATTTAATAAATAAATCACTGTGTTCAAACTCCTATAGATCAATGACAGAAGCACTAACAGCCTCTGACTGTTCGTCTCAAACCTCAGGTCTGTACTCTGAGTTTGCTCTGGGCGACACTGAGGCGGACGTTTAGGATAATTTTACATTCATTTCCAGGACTGGTATCCGTTAACAAAACGCTGTGTCAGCACTCGTATTTTCCGACCAATTAGAAGAACTCTAACAAGTGTCCAATTTTATCCCAAACTCGCCTGACCTGCTGTCGTCTCTGCTCTCAGACCAAACTCAGCCCACTAATCACATGGTGCGTGTTGCTCATTAGAAGCCCTCATCTGCCATGCGGCGTGCAGCTGCTAACCTTTGAGAGCGGCCCTGCGGGAGGGGCGCGCTCTCATTTGTATACAATGCATGTCAATGATGGTGTTAAAGGGCAACCAAACAGCACTCGGGCGGTGCTGAGCCGAGGGGGTGAGGGAGGGGGTGAGGAACAAGAGGTGTCATTATCCATAAGTGTTTTCCCTCTCTGGGCCAATGAGCCTCCAAATGTACTCGACTCAGACGTTTAAGTTTAAACACTCAAACTTCCTGTTGGGTTCTCGGACGTTTCAGAGACTTCGTTGCTCCATTAATCTCTTATAAAGGTGAAAGTTACACTGGATGAATGTGTTTGTTTAAAACACAGACTGTGTTCAGTCAGAGTCGCCTTCAGGTGCAACGTTAATTAACAAGAGAATCAGAGGATGTTGTTCATTTATCAGGTAAAGGTCAAATTAAAAATTTGGTCTGATGACGGGATTCCCAAATTGAATGCAATATATCTCGCAGTTAATCCAACAGTTGTCTAAACATTTTAGCCAGAAGAAGTCAGAGGATCACCAACAATCATCGAGGGTCATCTCTCTGGGAAACGTGAACGTCTGAACTTTTTAGAGAATTCATCCAGAAGATGTTGAGATATTTCACCTGACAAGAGAAAAACTCGCTGCACTAAAGTCAGCGGGATTCATCATCAGGAGACAACGTTTGCTCGAGCAGATTTATTGTGATGTTCATCTTGTTTACGAGCTGTTCTGAGCCCAGTTGGCTCCATGTTGGTGCTGGTTCTGGTGCTGATGAGACGATGTAGTTTAACACAAACTACATGAGGTTTGACTTTAATACAACAAACTAACAAACATCGTGTGTGATTCATGACCCAGTTCAAACGGGATCAATGCATTAATTCTCTCTTCATTCACGACCAGAACCAGACAAAGGTTTTATCAGATAAGGTCCATGAGGGGAAACTGAAGGCCGTGACTTTTTAAAGATAATAGTCACTGTGTTGGTGTTTTTTCCAGTTTTGTTTTATTTATTCACACGAGGACAAAAACACCTGCAGAATGATAATAAAAGGAACCACGAGGAGAACAACACGTCTCCAACGACACTGAAGACATAAACAAATACAATAACACATCCCACTGACGCTGCTGCACCACTGAACACCTCTCAGATCACACCAGACAGAGATCAACTGATAAAACTACAACACACAGCTCTTTAATGGATTACTTGTAAAAGAATAAAACGGTCTGACTCTTTCACTCGTCCATGTCAGAATCCATCAGCTCGGTCCTGCAGAACTGGACGGTCTGTCTAAATGTTGAGTGGATGGAGGAGGTTTGTCTGTGCTGACATTAAAGTTCTGTGTCAGGCGGTGACAGCACCTTATAGCAGCCGTTTAGCATAGTGATTAGCCGCCGTCAGCGTGTGGCGGCGGCTCGCCGGGAGCCACCCACTCCTGGAGACGGATGGTGAACTCCTGATACGAGCGGCTCACTGTCCTCCGTCCACTCCAATCTCCTCCCCTCGGGGCAGCCATACCGCGTGATAGATTCCCAGGTCGCCGCTCAGTCTCATTACGGATCGCTGCCATGAATAGAGATGTGACACATCTGAGAAACAGTGGCCGTGCATTATGGCTGATTCACAGGACCGGAGGTTTAAATCAACCTGAAGGAAGCGGGAAACGGGGACATAACTCAGCCGCAATGTCTCCCTCTGCCTACATATGTGACATCCATCGGGAGGTGAAGAGGATAAAGGAGAAGCTATTGTAGATGGAGCTCACAGTGGAAATGTCTCCTTTATAGGCGGCTAAATCAGGATTCTTATTTACTCTGCAGCCGTACAGTCTGAGAGCTGCAGGATCATCAGAGTAAGAGCTTTAAAAACAGACACAGTGTTTGTAGAGGCCGAGGCACACTGTGAGTCACCTCTTCTCCTGGAGCTGGTGTCAACGAGTCACTAATCAATAACAAAAAATTATACAAACCTTTTCCATAAACGAATAAACAAGCTGTGCTCAGAGGAAAATAAGGTCCCAGAACACTGGGGCTAGAAAGGTGGCAGGGTCCGCCACATATAAACAAAGTAAAACAGTATAAATTGTGTTGTCCTTTAAGGTCGTAAATATAAAAAATTCTGTGTTTGAATTTCTTCTTTAAAAACTACATCGAGCCCCTTTAAAGAAAGAAAATGATATCGATCAATCATTCAGCATTCAGACCGAAGCTTCATGAAGCTCTGCTTCAGGCCACACAACACACTCACATTACCTCACAGTCTCTGATAAAACAATACAGCAGCTGTAAGAGTTGAATGAATGAGAGAAATATCTGTCCGAATGAAATTTAAATTGTCTCCTTCGTATGTTTTCACATGTTATTTTAAAAAGTCTTCCTTATCTGCTCCTCCTCTGGTCAGACTGCTGCAGCCTCCTCCAGCCTGGAGGCTGCACAGGTCGTATCTTTGCTCTGCATCAGAGGCCTGAGTCTGTCTGTGACGTCGTGTCATCGCCGCGCTCTGTGACTGTCGCACAGACTCAGCTGAAAGGTCGGAGAGCCTCTGCGAGCCTCGCAGCCTCTCTGGTGGTGAGGGCCGATCTCTCCCAGCAGGGCTGCTCAGAGGCGACACCCGATCACAACAGTCCGACTGCAGCCGCTGTTAGGACACGCAATGTTGGCCAACGCTGCCTCAGCAAACACTGTGTGTACACAACCATGTAGCCTGGTGTCACAGAAACACTGTCAGAAGACAGGGTTTCATAAGAGACATTCATCAGGAAAGAGTCATCAGACGGCGGCTGAGGAACAGAGCTCATAAACCAAATACACCAAGTATTTAAAGTCCTCACACAGCTCAGCTCCTCAAAGACAACCTGTCTGTCTTTAATCACCTGGACGAACTGCTTCTTTAACGATTACAGCTCTGAAATTAGTCTTAAAAGCAGGAACGTTAACTGAACATCGACAGGCAGACGGGACAGACAGAGTGACAGCTGCAGGACGTCTCCTCTGAAATCAGCAGAGACGACTCGTCTCTTTGTCGCAGCTCGCTGTGAGAGACGTCGAGCTGAAAGAAGCTCAAAGGTAGACAGGGAACACCGAGTGGACTCAGACACAATACTTAATACAAGTTACATGAGCTGACGTTGAATAGAGATAAATGTCAGCAGGACAAAAGCTGCTCACATCGTCCAGACGTCCTGTGATCGCTCTGTCTCCTGGTCAGACACTTTCTACAGACGGACGGAGATCTGAGGGATGAAAAGTGTTTTTAATGTATGTTCTCACTAGTTTGCATTGAAAATAAGCAGATATTGTGAAAGGAGGAGATCATTTAACCTTCATCTGCATTTTTATGTCGCTATATTTCCAAAGGTTGAACTTGCTGCTGTAAGACGTCACCGATCACTCTGGTTTACATGGAACCATGTTCAGGTTTCTTAAAGACAGTTAAGAAAATGCTTCTTGCCCCCGTAAAGAAAGACTTCGGTGAAGTCTCCTGGTCCATGAAACATTTCTGGAGCGGCTCGTGATTCTTCAGATGCAGATGGTTGTTATGCACGAGGGTTTCTACCTCAGCTGCACTTTACTTTTATTGACTTTCAATAAGAGTTTCAGGCTTAATGTGTTCAAATGTGTCTCCCGTCCTGTTCCTGTGCAACATGTGGTTCATTAGTTCATCTTCTCACTCTGTCCTGGTCCGTCTGATTGTGTGTTGTGTGTTTTTGTCTTTGCGTTGTGTTTGCTGCCTGCGTCCTCGTGTTGACCTGCTCAGTACTTTGCTGTGATTATTCTGCCTTTTGTTGTTTGTATTTTGATCTAGATGTAAAATCAGTCTGCTCCTCATGATGTTTTTAAAGTGAAATCAAATTACTGAAATAGCAGATAAGCTCCGGTCTGATCCAGTTTTCTTTTTCCTGTGTTTTTTTGCAGAACTTGATCTGTACAAATCAGATGTTTCTGCTTTTACCAGGAGATAACTGTGGTTTGTTTTCTGTTCCTCTGTCACTAATTTACTGAACCAGAACCAGATTTTTAAAATAATCAGATCATAATTTTGGATATTATTCTTGTATTTCCAGATTTAGACCCTGAGCTCCTGACGGGGTAACTTCCTCTGGCAGGATTCACAGGACAAACGGTCAGTTGATATTGGTTTTACTCTGCAGAGTGGAGCCCATTTTCTATCATCACATTACCAAACCATTACCGGATGAAGACGGTATATGCATTTTGTCGCCATAGCAACCGTTCACCTCTTGAGGGGACGTTATGGGATGTGTGGAGAGGACAGAGAGGTTATGGCAGGACGAACAGACCACTGTGACCTGACTGACTGTAGTTATTAACACACAGGGAGGTAAGGAGGTTTTATTTGATCCTTTTTTAATGTTTTAAACCTGGAAACTCATGTAAAAGTCTCCTAAACGTCTGTCTCAGTGTGGCCCAGTGCACTCAGAGCTGCTGTTGAACCGTTTGGAGTACAGACCTGGTTTGGGCCCTCTGTTAGTGCTTCTGTCATTGATCTACAGGAATTATAAAATCTTCCCGCCTCACTCTTAAAGGTGTAAAAATGCACCTGCAGATGAGCTATAACTGCCCCTATTAGCTGGAAAACACAATGGGTCCACATCATGTAGTTTTACATGGTGTAAGTTCAAATGTAATAACAGTATCACTGAATATAAACACTTAACACGTGTTTTTCTGAGGAAATATTCAGGCGCCTGGGAAAATATGCCATTTTGTGACCTGATGGAGCATTAAACTCATTATAATTCTTTATTTCCTCATCTCTGTGCTGTAACTCTGTTACGCTGTAGCTCTGACTCTTCCTCTTTTTTTTTGACCCCCGTGACATCGTCTAAACTTTAATATAATCTGTACCAGTCTGACTTTTATTATGCAATACTTATACTCTTTAAATACCACCGGTCCATCGCTGGTTTGCACTGAATTATCAGGAACATTTAGTTTTCATTTCTCTGCAGCCCGACGGTAAGAGAGCCGAGCAACAGAGAGAGAAAGAGGGTAATGCATTTTGAGAGGGGGCTCATTATCATGCATGAGAGGGAGAAGAAACTACAGGTCAGCTGACCTTTGACCTCGGCGTGTGAGACCCTGGAGTCAAACGGAGAATGTGGAAGCAGCTCGGGCGTGAGGGATGACGGAGGACGAAGATTAAGAACAAGGACGGACTGCAGGAGAGACTGGGATTGTTGTTGTGATCAGCTGAGTCATCTAATGAGGCGCTAATGAGACAAACATGCTAAGAGGCTTAAGTCCTGTTTGTTGAGACAAAGACACGACGAGCTCGATCTTCATGTGAAATGACTGTGGGGAAATATTGACAGTGGGATTGTGTTGAGTGTTTATTTTTAGATTTTGTTGTCTCATAAATGATTTTCTCCTGAAGAGAACGAGCACAGGGCCCAGCTAAATATGTTGTGAGGAGGAGGAGGAGGTCGAGGAGGAGGAGGAGGTCAAGGCTTTTTATTCATCCGCTGGAGCGTCCAACATTTAACTGTTGAATCCTCCAGTATCTGCATTAACCTTCACCTAAAGGCTCAAATAATCTTTACTGCACTAAGAAATGTTCACCGTCTGCTCGCACGACACAAAACGTTGCACACTGATGTCCATCTTAAAGAAACCTCCTTACATCAGCTCTGCAGCCTCACAGGAACAATCACCTCTCAGCTCTAACAGAAGAAGAGGCTGATTGAGCTGTTCTGGTTTGTCAGGTAGTTTGGGAACGTATAACAAGAATAGCTGCTTCATGTTGCCAACAATATGTCAGTGTTGTGATCACTTTAATTTCTGCTGTTACATCGTTGCGTTATGTCAGAGATGTGAGCGTATCTCTTCTCCCTGCACCGTCTCATCTGTAGTGTTTCTTTAACTCATTCAGCATTTTGATCATATTTCTCCTCTGCTTGAGAAAGTCCTCCCCACTTCTCCTGACAGACCTTCACCTTAATAGCTCTTTAAGGCCTGAGATGCTTTGTCAGTAACATTTTTCTTTACAAGCATCGAGTCTGAAGCTTCATGAGTCAGCCCCTGTAGTGTGAGCTCTTGAGTTGAGATGATTCTCAATCGTTGTGGTCGAAACGTGGATCAAATCTGACTCCAGTGTGATTTGCAGATAAATCTTCTACCTTTAAAACAGCCGGGCTGCTTAAATGAAGAATCAGACATGACCTGTTTCTCTGTGGCTCATTTTATTGTCTGTCTGTACCTGTTAGCCTTATTTCTAGTGTGCAGGCTAACAGTGGCTACGTCGAGACATCACAATGTGATACAGATCATGTGAACAGTATATTCATTCAAAATGTAGTATTTTCAGATTAAGACGTGGGGTTTGTATACAGTGCGTTCACAATATGCGCCTCGACCGACCTGTTTGTGGTCAGCTCTGATCTGTAGCCTTGAACACAGTTTGCGAGGCTGCTGTAGAGATGCACGCACAAAAAAACATATATACATTGAAACACATCAGAGCTCCAACATGACCGTGAATGTTTAAAAGAGAGCGCCCTGGAGTTTTCTTGTGATTTTCTTTTAAGCCCGTATTTTCTGTTTGGAAGGAAAACACAGCTCCTTTTAAACACTTAACAACAAGTCTGACCCTTTCAGACGGTGGCTAAACAAATGAAGGCTGTGTTACTTCATCGGAGGATGCACGGCTGCATGTGAACGGGAATATTTGTAGAATATTATTTTTTATTTGCCATGTAAACAGCTTATTAGGAATATTGTCTTAAGGTCAAAAACTGGAATATTGCGTGCATGTAAATGTGCATGTACAGTACATGTTACAAGGTGCACCTGTAGAGTAGCTCATAAACAGTACAGTGACTCACATTTGCACTTTGGCACATTGTTTTCACTGTCTCATATGTTACAGGACTGCAGAGACAGAGACGTTTAAAATCCAGACTGTAGTCTGAATCATTTCTGCCGTCTGTGTGAGTCGTCGCTTACTTTTCTGGAACAAATATTAGCAGTAAGAGCAGAGGGACAGCAGACTCTCCAACAGGTCGCTTTAGTGCTGGAAGATGAATATCGCAAAGCAACATTTAACAGCTGCTTCTATAAGCATCTTCTCCCACCTTTAAACCAGCTCTCCTCCCGTAGTAGACAGGTCGTTTACAGCGTCAGGACGGGTCGAGATCAGAATCAGAATCTGAGTAAAACTCCTTCAACAGTCGCTGCTAAAACAACTATATTCTCTGTGTAATTTACAACATTGTTCTGATGTGATATTTAAACAATAAATACATTTGTATTCATGAGAAAAAGAAAATTGCAAAATAAATGCAAATAAATAACAGGAATAAAAAATATTACATATTTACTACAGTTGAGTTTTTCTCTTAAAAAAACACCCTTAAAACAAACCCAGGTGAACCCACTGCAGTTTCTTACAACACATAAATGAAAACCTCCCACGATGAATCCGTGTGACTCTGACTTCTCTTCTTGTGCATCATCAGATCAAAACTTCTTGTTCCCGGAGCTTTGGTTCAACCTCAGCTGTGCTCTGAGATTAGCGCTGATTAGCAGATGTATATAATATATAAACAGCTTTCTAAACTAAGACGGTGAACTTGGTGAACATTATATTTCCCAAACATCAGTATGTTAGCATGCTGCTGTTAGCATTTAGCTCAAACTGAGTGTGAAGTTCCTCTCTGGGATCTGAGCGACAGCAGCAGTTAAACTGTCGGTGACGCAGACGACTGAGCTGTGATACAGAGAGAGTTTTAAAACCTGCAGCAGGACGACGTGAACCTGTTGAACCGAGCGCCGGTGTCAGTCTCAGGTCTGCCCCCGCGCTCGTCAGGCCGCTAATTGATGGCGCTCTTGTTTAAGAATGCGGGCGAGGCGATCATCCGCACGCTGACCTCCAGCTCAGGATGTGTTGGCATGCAGCTCCGAGTTTAATCGGTCAAATGTGAGCAGCAAGCAGAGAGGGAGGCAGACGGAGGGAAACATCAGCCGTGTTATTTTTAGAG
The DNA here is from genome assembly GCF_040436345.1 of Pagrus major. Taxonomy (NCBI): domain Eukaryota; kingdom Metazoa; phylum Chordata; class Actinopteri; order Spariformes; family Sparidae; genus Pagrus; species Pagrus major. The sequence goes on from NC_133223.1 coordinate 33,410,345, forward strand.
GACGCTGGTATTCATAGAGGAGTGTCAGGGCAGCTTAGAGAGCGTCTGTCCCAGTTCTGTAAACCAGCGTCAGTGTTTCTGATGAAAAGGTCAAATACGATCACATCACACACATGAAATAAATCACACACAGCCTGTGAACTTTCATGTAGACACTGACGCAAAATACAGATTAACTGTGACATTTAAGCTGCTGGTGGAGCTGCTGAACGACACGCTCGTCTTCTAGCTCATCAACATTTATTGATTTTGATCAGTTTTCTGTTTATTTACTGCAATAACTGAACTTTTTGCCCACTGAGAGAACAATTATCCCTTTTTATGTTTACACACAGCTGCTTAGTTCCACATCCAGCTGTTACAGACAACGTGATCCTTCATGTGGAGTCGTGTTCGTCCAGTCTTCTCTCTCGTTAGCTCTGTTTTTGGTCTCCACCACCTCCTGAGGGAAATATCCGTCTCTTTAGCTGCTGAACGCTCCACGCTGTTCACCAGCTAGTCTCTTGCTGTGTCTGCCTGCTGTTTGCTGCTCAGCAGGTCGTGCACAGCCGCTTCTTACAGCTTTTCCTCTGAAAACACTGCGAGAGCGTCGACGTAATATAAACAATGAGCTGTAATCACTATGAAGCTCCGTGAAGCCGAGGAGAGCTGCTGATTCAGCTGATAATTCATGAGCAGAGGCACCAACACACTTTTCAAACTGTCTTCATTTTGTCATTTCATACATTAAAATAATATTGATTATAGCGGCTTTAAGCATCTTATTACAATAATATAATAATAACTTGATAAAGGACTCAAACATAGTTCAGGTTTTTTTACACCCTTGTTTAAAAAAATAACAATAAATTTGCTTTGTACCTTTTTTTTGTTTCATTTTCTTCCTGTTTGAGGTTTAACAACCAGTTATCAGTTCACAACCTCTTCTTCTTCTACTCTGTTTATTACAGCCATAGTCTAGTTTCTGCACTTTAAACCAGTTGATGGAAATGAAGCCAATTTGCATTTCGATTATTTTTTGCGACATTTCGAAAATTCGCTTCATTTTCGCTTGACATTTGGATGGAAACACACAACAGGTGTGGGTCAAAACATAACAAAATACACCTGTAACAACCAGAACAGCCACAGAAAATAAAGAAAATGAGCTGAAGGGTTTTTTGTGATTCAGATGAGTGAAGGGTAAGAGTGAGGGTGACTCTGGTGTGGTGTCAGTTGGTGCACATGATCATCATCTGAGGTGTTTATATATAGACCGTCCTGAGGCCTACAGACGGCCGTCGTGGGCTCAGCTGCGACGCTGTGGGGACAAAGTGCCTTTATCTGCAGCAGAACAACAACAGACCGACGGCGGTCGCCATCTCTCACATGAAGCATCCGCTCGTTCTGCCAGAGTGTCGGACACGAGTCACACAGACTCGCACCGGCCTGAGTCGTCGGCGTTTGCCTTCTACACGTGGCAGGTGATGAAAACGTGGCGTCGTCACCTGAAGTAACGAGCGGTGGCATTTCATTCAGATGCTGTTCGACATGATGATCACTGCTCATGAATTTTAATGATCCTCCAGATGAGCCTTGGGAAACTCCACGATGACACGACGCTGCAGACCTCTCCATGTGGAGTCCCCTGATACAGTCCACCACACACACACACACACACACACACACACACACACACACCAGCAGGCTCATTGTGAGGAGGGAAACAGGCTGATGTGACACATGAAGCTGTTGGAGTCCAACAGGACGAGCGAGCTGTCGTCTAATTTCTCCAACAGACAGAAATACACAAATCCTCCATAAATCCCTCCGTGTCACACACACACCTGCACTTTCAATCACACCTCAGATGTTGTTCACATTTAAACCTGATCTGTTAAAGCTTTACACTCGTCTTAATTCCCCTGAGGCCATTCTCACTCTTTCCATTATTTATCAGCTGTTTGACAGGAGCTGGTTCTGTTCTGTCTGTAAGATGATGCACAGATGAAACGAGACGAGGTCAGACGAGGCAACACTCAACCCGTCTCACCCGGATGTAAAGAGGTTTGTTTACTGGTCACTGCTGGGATGAGAATGAAGCACCAGCAGGAAGTGGACCAGCGCAGTCGCCACAGTAAAATGTTGCCGTTTAACGTTTCTGTAAACAACGAATACGTTCAAAGAGACGAGGTCGAGGTTTCTACAGCATCACATCACATCCACGTCGTGTCGGGAGGGTGGTCGAGTCACAGCTGCTCGAGACATCGTGAGACATTTGTAAATATGAGACCACCAGATGTGTTTATACCGAGATGTCGGGACATTTTCAAGTCAAGGTGTTTTCACCTGTTAAAAGCTCAGCTATGAGCGCAGTCATCGTTGGAAAGCTTCGATTGTTGTGATTCAGTCACAATCAGCAAACAAACCGAGTCGACAAACAAGCGTGGACGAAGTTTTGGCAACTCACAGATGGACGACTGGGTGTTAAAGTAGTGTCTTAAAAGCTGTTGTTTTTCAAAATTATAATAATAAACTTTATTTATATATCACCTTTTAAAAACAGTTTACAAAGTGCTCTGACAGACGAGCTGAAGCAGGAGACAGGACTACAGAACAAACACTCAACAGTCAAGTCAAACACGAGGAAGTCTCGTCTAAAGGTTCAGACGAGACGGCAGAACAGAAAATGTCCCAACACAAAGAGACAAAATGAGTCGTTAAGGAATAAAAGTGATGAAACAGACAAAATCACAGAGAAGAAAGATAAATAGATAAAAAATAGAAATGAATAACAGAATAAAAACAATAAAGGAGGATTAGAAGACGTCACATCGAAGTAATTAAAAAGAGATAAAAAGATTATGAGCCATAAAAGACATAATTATATAACAATTATTCACAGATGTCCAGTGGATCCATTTCAGTAACATATTTAGTCCAAAACACATATTACATCATTAAATGTGACAAAAGAGCAACAAACTGTGATCGTGGCAATTTTTCATACTTTTATCTGTCAGAAACTAAAATGCTGCTAAAGAGTTTCCTAAAATGGCTGCTGACCTCTGACCTATTGATTGACAACTCATTTGACCAGTTAGGAGCTCCTCTGACAGCCGTGTAGTCTGCAACAGCCAGCGAGCGGTCGGAGAACGAGGCTCGATGTGCTGAGGTTCTGATGGTGTGGTCATACTTTGGATACAACTTACCCAGTTTCAGTAAAATGTTTCAGCGCTGCCCCCTCAGGACCCTTGAGGGACGCTGCTGGAAAGGAGGAGGGTCGTATTTCTAATAATAAATCACGTGGTATCGGAGAGGTGCATGGACCCGTGTACTCGCTGATACTGAGTCCAGCATTTCCGGCAGTATCGGAGGCATTTCAGATACGGGTGTCGTACCAGAGCAAACCTCGTTTATACGCCAGCAGAGGAGGTTTACTCAAAGTGGATGGTGCAACACAGCTAATAATCTACAAGTGTTCTCCATTTTGGATATTCAGACACTGGTCAGTGGTTCAAATTCACGCCAAAGTTCACCAAAATGGACGTGGTCGGCACTGATTCAAATGAAATTGTCGTTTTGAGCTCCGGAGCCCTAAAGCAGCTGAGGGGAGAGGTGTATAAATCCTGGATAAAACCCTCTTTGTCTCATCCATTACCTCCATTAGCCTCCCTGCAGGCTCTGGTCCTGATGGTTTCACATCGCAGCAGCTCATCGGGCTGCAGATGGCTGAAGCTTCTCGTCTCCTCGCCCCCTCCCTCCCCCCTCCTGCAGCCGGCTGATGGGAGGAGACATATGTGTGGCTGCAGAGGGGCAGGAGGGTCAGTCCTGCACACTAACTCATTGTTTAGTCATCTCGGTGACACTGAGCGTAGCGGCCAGGTCTGTGTGCCGCTGCTGATTAACTTGGCCTCCTTTTCCCGCCGGCGCTCTTTGATTCAGAGAGACAAAAATATAACCTCCTGCAGCAGAGCTGGCCCTCCCCTCGGAGCATGTTGGAGTTCGTGTAGTGAAATGTTTCCCCTAAGTGCCGTGTTCGCCTCCGAGTCCCTGTGTTTGCTCTCTGAGAGACAAACCTATTTTAAATCGTTGCCTCTTGTCAGAAAAAGTTAGCGTGCGATGCCCGACGCTCGCCAGCAGCGCCGTCCAGCCCTCCTGTTTGTTTCTGGAAGTGACAGAGAGCGTCTTGTTGTTTTATTAGTGCCGGTGCAGAGGGAATGTAGCATCTGTGTCAGACCTCTGGCTCAGGTGTCAATCAGACACATAAAGCGTGCACCTGCCTGCCCGCGGCCTCCTGAAGCTGCTAAACGAGAGAGGCAGGAAAGCAACAAACAGAGTGTTTTATCCCGGCTGCCGCGGCGTCCCATCGCAGCGCCATAAAAACCTGTTGCCTTTCATTTAGCAGAGAGGATTGTGGGCCAGAGAGGGTCTGACAGTAAACGAGCCCGTCTGATGAAGTCTGACAGCTGCCGACGGAGATTGAGATTTCTGCCCGAGCGGCTCTCAGAGGGTTCAGCTTTGATTCAGTGCTCTGATTTGTATGTTCTGTGAACTGTCGCCTGTTTTAAAGGCGTTTCACTCACAGGCTGAGAAACCTGTTACAGGGGCGACATTCATCATATTAAATCTGCTCTCATTTGCTCTTCCGGGTCTGGTTCTCTAGACGTTGAGTCCAGTGTCGGCCCTGTTGTGAAGTTTTTAAAGAGAAAAGACTCTTTGATAATCTTTCTGTCTAATTTCAAAATAATTAAATTGTATGTAAAAAATCTAAAATCTTCAAGCTTCTGAAAACCTGAAGTATCTGAGAAACTTTAAATAATCAGGACTACTACGTACTTCCAATCAGTGAGAAGAGCAGAGAGAAAATAGAAGATACAACATTTTGTGTCTTACTGTAGCTGTTAAACGTCTCTTTGTAGCCAGTTTGTGGCCATTTTGTCTCTGTAGTTGTTTTGTGTCTCTTTGTAGCCAATTTCATCTCATTGTAGCTTTTTGTGTCTTTGTGACCATTTTTTGTCTGTTCTGTGTCTCTTTGTAGTTGTTTTGACTCTTTTTGTTGACGTTTTGTCCCTTTGTGGTCATTTCTTGTCTCTTTGTAGTTGACTTGTGTATCATTGTAGTAGTTTTGCGCTCCTTTAGTCGTTCTGTTTCTTTGAAGCTGTTTTGCATCTGATTTTGTGTCTTTGTTGTTGCTTTGAATCTCATTGTGGCTGCTTTTGTCTCTTTGTAGCCGTGTTGCCTCTCTCTGTAGTTGTCATTCGACTACTATGCGACCACTATAATCAAAACTACTGTTGCTGCTTCCACCACAGTTACTGTCTCCTGACAAAGACGGGTCAATCTGAGACATTTGTCCATGTGAAGTTCAATAACTTACTTTCTGTTTCTCTTAATAATCCAGTAACTTCCTGATTCCCAGCATTTCTCTGCAGCATCAGGAAAAGTAAAAGAAAACTTGATGACGGATTGAATTTTCTTCCTCATATGTTTTCTAGCAGATACAAATATTTCACACGTACATCTCCTCTTTGTGCTGGAGGCAGAGAATATCTACATTAACACTAATAATTGAATGGTTGATGGTAGCAGTATGTTTCCACTTAAGAAAGATTGTTCCCCCTTTTTGATTCCACATTTTGATCCAATTGTTACAACATTAAGATTTATTCAGCGACAGAATCTGACCTTTGACCTCGGGGAGGTTTCCTGGATTATTGTGATTCAAGTTTGAAAGCTTCAGATCTGCCCCCACAGAGATGTAACGTGACCGCAGTCCGTTCACCTCAACTTCATTTCTCTGAGCTGGGTGAAATGTCGGCGCCCCCTTTTGGCGGGAGTGAGAATGACGGCTCTGAAATATTCACGTGGAGTGCCTCTGAGGGGCAGTTTGGTAAAATGTATTTGCAGATGTAGTTGGCATGATTATTGTTATTACATAATTATATTTAAGTATTCCACCATTTTAGCATCGCACTCCTTTAACACTGAAGGATCTAATCGATGCAACAGAACCAGAGAGAACAGAGTCGTCAAAACATGTTGCCTACATTACCCACAATGCAACATGACTGCCAAAAGTTTGGCGGGAGATTCAGGTGTGTTGTTCTAGTAGATGAAGAGCACGTCAACAGATTGTAGTGACTCAGGTGGCATCATTTATCACTCAGTGGAGTTCCTCTTTGATTACAACATGTTAGTGACGGATGAGTTGGTTTGTGCAGAGCTTTATTTACAAATCACTTTTATCACAGGAGTGGACTGATGCTGAGAAGTCTGATCCTCTGAGGAGTCCTTGAAAGCAGCAGGAGTCTCCTCTGTCCATGGTCCTGAAACAGACTCCTGCAGTCAACACAACAGATTCAACAATGAGCTGATAGTTTAAGATGCTCAAACAGTACGACTTTAGATGAAATGATTACCTGCAGACATAAAGAGTCTGTACGTCCATCAGGGAACCTCAACAATCATGTAGAACAAAATGTCGCCAGTAACAACACAGAAGATGAGAGTTAAGTTGAGATGAGACTTATGTCCAAGAATAATTGGCTGTATGTCAAAATGGACAACGTGTCTCCAGGATGGCATCGAGATCCCGCCCAGCTCAGTCACAAGCGTGGTTTAGCTGTCAATCATGATGTCGCGCCTTCACATCTCCTCAGATCAGGTTGTGATCTCTGTGATCGCAGCAGACGAGCTGTGTACATCTGATGTTTAAATCATCTCCAGCTGCTTCAGCTGTTCAGCAGAATGCTGCAACTGATGATGGCTGAGCCTGACTTTATATCATCAGGAGGAGATGATGGCTGAGCCTGACTTTATATCATCAGGAGGAGATGATGGCTGAGCCTGACTTTATATCATCAGGAGGAGATGATGACTGGGTTTCATTTTTTGGGCGAACTGTTCCTTTAAACATTGAAAGCCATCAGGCAGACAGGAGGAAGTGGACCTGTATGATCAGAAGTGAAGGTGACATTGTGTTTGTGATGAGGCTCATATTAAATGTTTAAGAGGATTAAAGCTGCAGGTTTGTTCAAACATGGAGCTCCAGGTGCAGCCGGCTGGAGGAACAACGCATGTTTACCTACAGGATGTGACGCCGCGTGTCTTCAGGATCTTAAGCGAGCGCGACACGCCGCCGCTTAACGAGGACGGTCGTCCTGAACGAGCGTGACGTGCTGAGCTGTTGACTTAATTAATGTGACGCTCATAAAGAGCTGAGACACGACGTCATCAACATCTATCAGAGCAGGAATGGATCACTGTCCAACACAAGAGATGCATGCAGAGCTGTGTGCAGGGCCATCCATCACACACACACACACACACACACACACACACACACACACACACACACACACACACACACACACACACTCTCACACACACACACACACTCACACACAGTCTGTTTCTCTTTCTTTACGTCTCCATTGATAAAAGAAGACTTCAGATTCTTAAGTAGAGTAAAAGTACAATTATGTAAGAATACTCTCAAACTCCCACTGAAGTAAAAGTACACAAGTACTGTCAGCTTCATGCAGTAAAGCGTCTCCATGATTCTCTGTCACAGCAGCATGTTACTGCAGAGACTCTTTGATCTACTTCAAACACAGTGAGATAGTTGAGTCCAGTGGTCCAACGTCAGGCTCGGGCCCCTCCAGCAGGTCACCAGATAAATCTGAGGGGTCGTCACAAGATTAATGAGAGAGGAGAGAAAACAAAGATGTGATTCACAACTCTGTAGTTTTTTTATGCTACTTTTTCTGTCATCATTGCTGTTGTGAGAAATATTTTAATATTTGTTCATGGTAGTGCCTCAAAACCAGAAAGTCAGTTTGCATTTTTGCTCTCCTGGTTCCTTCATCTCAGAGTTTTTTTAATTGGTTTTCAGTCCGTCTGTCCTGTTGTTGGTTGAGCTCGATTCACATTTTGTCAACACTGTCAAATAAGTTCTGATCTCAAGAAAACAAATTACATTTAATTTATTATCACAAGAAAATGGAGGAAATAACATGTTTGACCCTTTGTTTTGTTCAGGGCTCACGTAGATCAGATCATTTTTTTGCTTGTTAATTAAATTAATTTCAGTTAAATGTGTGAAATAAGGTGTGTGGTTCCCACCGGCTGAACATATTTACACGTTTCGTTCTTCATTAAATGTCCACAGTTTAATTATAAAGCTCTTCATGTGTTAAAAACGGTTAGCGGTTGCTAACAAGTGTCCAAATGAGACTACAGAGGTCGTCGGGGACATTAAACGTCCTCACAGCGAACACGGAGACTCATCTGCTCACTAGTCCGTCTTTACAGGCCACTTTAGTTACACACTGTTCTCACTCTGACTTTACAACTTGTACATTGATCAGTTTATAGAAAACCTGGATAGTAATTGTGCAGTAAGACGCTCAGTGGTGGAGACGTTTAAGTCATGTGACCGTGATGTCGTCTGTTTGTAGCCTAGCATTAGCTTTTTACTGCTACACATTTAATTTACCTTCAAACATCAGAGTGGAGTTCATCTGTGGAGATTATCTGGATGAACAGAACCTGGAAGGATAAAAAAAAACTTGAGATTATTTTCTGCAATAATCCAGAATACAGTTCAATAATCCCACAGAGGAACCAGAGTGATGCTAACTTCAGTTAGCTACAGAAATGCATCACTGCTACACCGCTCTATTGAGAGGAGGAACTGATAACAGCTCAGATTAGAGCTGCAACGATTAGTTGATTAATCGATTAGTAAATTAATCAGCTATCTTCTACCTGCTATCTCAATAATCGATGAATCATTTCAGTCATTTTTCATGCAAACACCTGAAACGTCGTCTGCTTCCAGCTTCTAAAATGTGACGATCTGCTGCTTTTCTTTTTCATGTACGAACTGAACGAAGAGTCTTTGGGTTTTTGACTCAATTTGAACATTTTTCATGTTTTTTTGTTTTTTTTACACTTTAAAGACTAAACGATTAATCATGGAAGTGCTCGACAGATTAAAGGACAATGAAAATAATCGTAGGTTGCAGTCCTGACTCAGAGACTGTGAGAGGTCGCCGGACTGAAAGTTGTGATCCTCTGGTTTAATCCTGAACAATGTATGTTATGACCTTATCGATGTTATTTACCTAAAATCTTAATATGAAACCTAATTAGTAACTAACAGACATGTGACTCGAGTCGTTTGTTTCGAGTCCGAGTCATTTTTTCTTGGTCAGGTCACTTTTTAACCCGACATGCTGCAGTGTCCTGCAGCTCCCGTCTCTATAAGGAGGAAAGACGAGGTCTGATGAAGGCATCATCAGCCATTTTATCTCTCCTGTTCAAACAGTATAATAATTATTGATATTCAGTGAAATAAACATAACCAAGCAAAAAACAAATGACTTTATAAAAGCTGATTTGTTTCTTAATTTCTTCATAATCAGGAAAATATTCTGTCTTCTTCACTGTTAAACAGAGAAACACGACGACAGACTGAAAGACTGAACTGAAAACGCTAAACTGAACACAGACGAGTCATTTGAGTCGCCAAGTCTCAAGTTCCAGGTTCCAGTTCCTGTCAGATAAATGTAGTGAAGGAGAAAGCACAACAATTCCCTCTGAAGTGTAAAGTCAGCAGAAAGCAGAACAACATGAAAACACTCTGCTGTTTGTCAAACACAACTGAAACCTTAAAACCAGCTGATCAGAAGGAGTAAAGCTGCTGTGACTCAGACCGATCTGAGTCTCACATCCTGCAGTCCGATCGGGAATCATTCGTCCTCGACACCGACGTAGAAAACATAATCATTTATTGAAATTACTGACCAACGTTGATACGGCAATACGAAGACATATAGAAACATTTTTGCACACTGGATGGACAGTTAGCCGACAGCTTATACGGGTTCACTCATTTCTCTTTGAATAAATATGTACAGGAGTGCATACATACGTATAGACTTTATATATATATCATATATATCTTTGTGAGACACTTTCAAGCATAAAATAGCATCACAGCAGAGTCCTCTGTGTACAGGGTGATCTTCAAGGCAGTGAGAGTTCAGTTTCCGTGTCGGTCACCCCGCTACAGAACAGAACGCACAACGAGAAACAACATCTGCAAATATCGACTCGATCCATCGTGAAGGCAGTTCATCAGGAGGAAATGACTCTGAAGGATTATTTCATGTGTTATCAGAATGATTTCCAAACCGTGCAGGAGGGTCCGTGAACGCACCACGGCGCAGAGGAATGTGCGTTTTGTTTATTGCGAAAGAAAATCAGCAAAACACGTGAAACTACTGAAACAAGTGGAAACATTTTACTCCCCCAAAATATCAAATAATCCATGTTCTATCAGAGAAGTGAAGCTCTGAGACCGAACATGAGACTCATGGTGATGATGGTGATGATGATGATGATGACATCTTCCTCTGGTCGTGTTGGTGAGGTTGTGAGGTTATCCATGTTTAGTCCGGGTACAAAAGGAAACCGGAAAACGTGCTGTACTTGTTGTTGTTCCCGCCGTGCGCTTTCCCGCCGTCCAGTTTGACGTAAATCTCGTCCCCGGAGTCCAGATGCAGGACGACGCTGTTGCTGGCGTAGTCGTAGTTCTGGTCTGCGTCCTGCGCGATGGCGCTGGCTCGGACCTGAGGATGAAGAGAGAGAGGAGAGAGGTTTGACCGGGCAGCAGCGTCAGCACCTTCACTGTGCAGCACATATCAACCAGCTGAAGGAAAAAAATATGTTCCCATGGGAAGTCATAATTATGAAATGAAAAGTCAGAAATATCGGATACAAGGTTGAATTTGTGAAATAAAAATGAGATCAATAAGTCAAAATTCTTACATTTTTATCATAATTTAAGTCATAATTTCTGATAAATATGACTTGTGATTTTTTTCTTATCAAGGTTAAGTTTTCATCATTTTTTATTCTATAACTGGCTGAAATGAGCCCCCGTCCCCTCCCTCCTGCAGGCAGAGCCGTGCGTAATTTACAGCCGGAGCGACGGAACAGAAACCTGAAATAACTCAAACTAAACTACCTGTGACGTTCATGTCGCGAGCATTCAGCCTGTCAGACATTTATTGAACACAATAAAGAACCAACATCCACCTCACAGTCACGGATTGTGGATTATTTTGGTGCGTAATTTCACTTTTACGCATCAGGGAGCTGATTTACGCACGAGGAAATAACCTTAATGAACGTGTCTAATCAGCACGTGCACAGAGCAGGTGGAGGAGTGTTTACCTGTCCGTTCTTGCACAGGTCGGCCCACATGCTGGTCCCGTCTCCTCCGCGCATCAGCACATGGTAGGTGAAGTAGTAAATCCCGGACACTTGGCACGTGAACTTGCCGGTAGTCGGGTCGTAGTGGTTCCCGAGGTTCGTGACGACATCGTCGAACCTCAACACTTCGTATCCCTCGTGCGGGTTTTTCAGACCCACATAAAACGCGATCTTTGCCCCGCCGATAGCAGAGCCCAGCTCCGCTCCGGTCTCAGTCCGTGCTGTGCCCACGACACCAGGATACCCGGCCCTCCCGGTGTCCCCTCTGTCTCCTGGCGGTCCTCTCGGACCAGGTGGTCCCGGTTCGCCTGGCGGCCCCCTCGGCCCGGGTTTCCCCGGCCGACCCGGCTCGCCTTTAGTCCCTTGCACAAAGCTCGGAGAGGGGATGGCGCTCAGGTCCTGCATGACCTCCAGAGCCGTGGCGCTCGGTTTTGGGTTGTACGGGTCACAGATCATCCGGCAGGTGCCCATCATCTCGTAGTGCGCGTCGGTCTTGGAAGTTTGGACCAGCAGGGGGATCGCGATGATGAGAGCCAGAACCATGACGATGCCAACCACCGCGGCGACGATTCTCTTCCTCTGCAGAGTCCGAGAGGCTAGCGCTAAAAAGTCCGTTTTGCTTTGGGACGTAATGGTGAAGGTGGAGAGAGCGACAGAAGTCACGACAGGAGGAGAGAGGAGCGACACGGAGAGAGTGAACCCCGGACAGAGAGGAGAGGAGAGGAGGAGAGGAGGAGAGAGAGGAGAGCCCGCAGCGCTCAGCGCGGTGCCACTGTCACTCGGCTTCACGCAGCTGACAGAGCGCAGATCGGTTGTGGCAGCAGTGGACGCGGCGGATCTCCGAGCGGGAAGAAGCTTCCAGCGCTTTTTGTTCGTCTGCAACCAACCCGAGCTGCTGACGTAACGAGTTCAGGGCAAAGCCTGTTGCAATTTGGATTAAGAGCGCAACAATAATCATGTTATCTTTATGTATGAATTATAAATCCTCCGCAGCCTCCAGAGAGGATCAGGGAGCATTACTGACACTCTGAGTTTCCTCTCTTATCTCCGCCTTTATGGGAAAATCTGCTTAACGCCACTTTTGTCTTTGAGGAGCTGAATAATTAATTCAGATGTTCACATGTACAATCTGCAGGAGCACGTGGAAGTAAAGAAACATTTCAACTTAAAGCAGCTGAACTTTACTCTGCTCTTCTTTTATATCTTTAATATTTTATGTGTCAACTAAAGTTCTGGTTCTGGAGAATCTTTGCCTGTGCAACATTCATGCATTTAGGTATTAATTCATCCCACAGCCTCTGCTCACTCTGCAATAAAGTATAATGATACATGTTGGTGTGAAGGTGGAACAGTTAATTAACAAGTCTGCTAAAATAATACTCTTATTAAACAAATCTTTGGACTGAAGTTGTTCAAATGTCTGTCCGGAGAGACGGAGGGAGAGCGTAATGTGTTCACTTCAGTGGAAAATTGAGGTCAAGTCACATAAATAAACAGAAAAGAACAAAAGGAAACTCAAAGAAGTCGACAAATAAAGTGATAAAACATAAAATATGAAGTAAAACTGAAAATAATAATTTTCTAAGTGTCTTTGAGATGTTTCTCCTGTGTCGAGGTGTAGTTTTAACAGCAGGTGACCATGTGATTGCTCACTCAGCAGTTTCAGCCGGAGGTGTAGTGACACGTAGAGGTCAGAGGTCAGTGAAGCAGGAACAACAGTGTGACAGTCACTGAACTGTGATGTCTGCGCTGTGATGGTCTCCAGACGAGAACATGTACTGTTACACCCCGAGTTTCAGATCAGACGAGGAACAGAAGCTGCTGAAAAGTTTGCTGATGTTCAGGCTGACGTGACGCCTGCAGCTCCGATACTTCACCAGTGGTCAGATGCATGCTGGGAGCTGCTGAACAGAGAGGAGATCTGTTTGTGTGTTTGTCAAACTCTGACAGATCTTACATCATCTGGCCTCTGGTGTCAGATTATTCTGAGCTCCGGGTTTCCCTCTCTGGAGGCCCCACACCACCACCACCACCACCAGCACCACCAGCTCCTGGCTGAAAACGAGCCTCTACAGTCGGAGCCATGGAAAAGTTGGCTGGAGCTCATTTTGTCTTCTAATCTGTTCCAGAGGCTCGACCTGCCTTCTGCTGTCTGGATCAGATAATCCTCATCTCCGCACATCCAGGATTTAACCTCCCCTCAGAGCCCCCGTCTCAGCAGGCTAAGCTAGCAGCTAACACAGTGATTCCCAGGAGCATGTGTCACAGACACACACACACACACACACACACACACACACACACACACAGCAGATCCATGCCAACGAGTGACACTCAGACAGGAAGTCACGGCGCCCCCACAGAGCCTCTGAACTCCTGATGGGAACAAATGAAATCTTTCTGTGTCGGTGATTAGCCTCCTCGTCAAAAGTTGGAATAAAACAGATTCAGACGCAGCTTGATCTGTATCCAAACTGAATAATGCATATTTGTGTGTGTGTGTGTGTGTGTGTGTGTGTGTGTGTGTGTGTGTGTGTGTGGATTAAGTATTCCTCGGTGTAAACGGGAGCTGAGGGAACGTGAACGATGGTTTTGACTCAGTTGTGTTTTTCATCAGAAGCTGCCGTCACTTCATTTTGTCTCTTTATATCTGTTGCGTCACGCCGCAGAACATTTCATGGTTGTTTCCAGTGAGGAAACATTATTTTGGTGCGAGTCGCCGACCGTTAAGATGTCTGCCTTCTCTCTGACGTAATGGGACAAGATGGCACTCTCACAGAGCCAAAAAGCACATTTGAACAACTCAACAGAAATGTCTCTTTCCAGAAATCCTGACTCAGTTACTCAAGATGATCCACAGACTGTGTTGTGAGCAGTTTGATGTAGGAACTATTTTTCTTCTGCCGAACTACACCTGCTCACCGTATCGCTGCCCAGCAGGAAGCTGCATCAACTCTGATTGACAGCACGGGATGTAAAACATTAATGACGTCACAGCGGAGGAAGCATTTAAAATGTGGGTGGGACGATCAAACTGAGGTCGAGGAGTTTCATTTCCTGTTTGGCAACCGAACCGCCAGAATAAATGCAAGCTGCAAAAAAACCATCCTGGTCAGGTTAGAAAGGTTTATTTTGAAAGGTTCATCCTAATGTGTCATGTTTTTCTTTCCACTTCCTGCCTTTGTGTGTTTTCCCGCTCACGTCCGTCCCATTAGTGAATCATTAATGTGTTTTTATTCTGTGTGAAAAATAGACTTTGACGCCACGAAACATCTGGAAATGTCTCCAAGTGTCCTTGCCAATGTCCAGCGGTGACTCGACTGCGGTCAGCTGTTTGGCTGGCTGTTATAACTCCGCCTCCTGATGTGACAGTCAGCCAATAATCATATAATGTGAACGTGATGTGACACGTTTGGCACAAATGTCGACCTCGGACGTATCTGCGGTTTACAGAAATGTTAAGTGGTGACATGATATCCTGGAGACTGAGCGGGTTGAGTGGCTGAGTCACAATCATCTGATGACTTCATGTTTTATAGAGCGGCCGTCTCAGCCTGCAGGGACACTTTACTGCAACACTTCCCTGATTATACTTCCATACGTTCACTGAAGTAAAGGATCCGAACACCTCCTCCTCCGCAGTAAGAGCTCGTTACCCCTCCTGTGTGTGATGCTGGTGATGTATCTATATAAAGCCTGGTGTTCCTCGGGTCAGGTTCTGACACACTGGCAGCAGTTTGTTTATCAGATGGACTCTTCATTAGATTTATTTGTCTTCGAAACACGAACCTGAACGCCTCGCGGACCAGAGCTGTCGACATGTACTGTGGCAGTTTACATAATCAGCCTGTCACATCTCATCGGGTGACATTTACGTTACCTTCTATAGAAACTGTGTCCAACACACAACAGACTCGGAGGAAACATCAGTTTCTTGTCAGTTTGATCAATGATGGATCAGTAGGAGCAGTTAGCGATTAGAGAGGATGATGAGGGTGTTTTTAGGGCTGAGACTTATTTTTGTTAGTGATTAATCTGCTGTTAATTTCAGAGTAACTTTAGTAGAAAAAATCTCAGTTGTGAAACTGCTCATCAGTTTCCCAGAGCTCAGAGTGACGTCTTCAAACGTCTTCTTCTGTCCAAACAACAGTCCAAAACCCAAACGCTCTTCACTTACTGTCAGAAGTGACGGGAGGACGTGTGTGTGTCAGATCTCAGGTTCAGTGAACCGTCGACTTCTTCTGTTCTTTGCTTCGGGGCACACAGGCAGCGTGGTGACACTGAAATCACAAACACCCTGAGCTGAACATCTCAGCAGCCAAATGTTAACAAACTGTCTCTCACTCAACTTCTGCGTAAATGTCAGTTTGACACGTTCGGCCAAGCAGCTCGACGCGCTGCTGCGGGCCACGACCGAGACACCGAGCACAGAGGCCGGCTCAGCCGAGTGTGTCGCCCAGACAGCGACTCTCGCTCGGCGCTCTTACAGGGAAGCAGGAGCAGAACATTTGTATGAATGAAGAATAACCATCATGTTGTGAATAAAAAGCCAATTTGATGCAAAAACAAGATGATCTTTGTGAAAGTCAGCAGCGTCCGACGACAACAAACACGTAAATAATCAGAATTTAACACAAAACGACTGCGGGAGGACGTTTCTGTGCCTCCAGCCGCCGTGCAGGATCACACACATGCGGCTGACATATTGTTGGAAGGTGTAAATGAAAGTGGACTGAGGTCAGAGAGGCCTGCAGCTGGCTGTCTGCTCAGCTGTGGTCCAGCCCGGCCCGGCGGCCCGATGTCACACAAACACAAACAGTTTGAAACGGTCGACTCACTGTGAAGGTCAGCGAGCAATTAATGCTGCTTTGTTATCTTCAATAACGAGAGCGCGGTTTTATATAAACTCTGATCTTTACTGCAGAGACGACACGCTGATGTCTGTCACATGACGACACGTGGTTCTGATCCGTGGTTCTGATCAGTTCCAGCTTCTACTGTTCAGTGATGGAAGAAGAATTCACATGTTTGGCTGAAACGAGCTACGAGAAATGTTACATGGAGGTTTTTAATTTCCAGGACGTTTGTTCATCAGCAGTAAAACATGTTGTCACCCGCTGCAGCGAGGCGTCGCCTTCAGTGGACTTTAACTTTGGCTGTGACCCGGAGGAAGGTCGCTGCAGAGCGACGTAAACAAAAAGTCCCCTCAGTCAGCTGAAGCTCCTCTTCAGTCGCTGAACGTGCACGTAAATGCATTTTGGAAGATCTGGAGAGACGAGTGAGGCCTGGAGGAAGGAGGGAGGTACATTTAAAACAATAAAGACTAAAGTAAAGAGCAGCGTCTTTATGTCTGCCCAGAGACAACACAGACAGACGGAGACGGGTGTGATTATGAGTCCCCTCAGTTGAATCACTGACTGGATCTCCGCCTCAGACAGACGTTCACTGTAATTTTTGCGTCTTTGTTCTGACTTTTGGGTAAAATGACATTTCCTTCTTCTCTCTGGAGTCGACAAACGAACAGAGCTGCAGCCAAATGACGTCTCCTGATGGATTCATATCGCTCTCTATAAGATAGCTGCTTCCCTCCAGGCTCAGTTTGATCCAGCCAGCTCAGATCAATGCTGTCACAGGACTGTTAACATCTGTTATGTCCCATAATGCATCTGCTCATTGAACGACAGAGAGAAATGCAGCTGCACAGCGTGACGAAGAGTAAAGTCTTAATGTCTCAGTGTGAGCTGCTGTCGTTAACATAAAACATGTTAGAAGGAGTCTGATTGTCATGAATAAATCAGTCAGCACGCTGATGTTGAGACGTTATGAGGAGACTGGAGACAGACTGGAGACGAGCGGCTCCACACTTTGGTGTTGTCTTGACCTTGAAGCTGTGTTTCGGTGCCACGCTGTGCACAGGCGGAGGACAGCAGCCGACAGGCGGAGGACAGCAGCCGACAGGCGGAGGTGCGTTCAAATCAGACAACACAGAGTGAGCTGGTGGTGTTTTGGTGGTAAATGTGTCTCAGGCGTCTCGTCCTGGAGTCGGTGATTTTATCAACAAGAGCAACACGACTGAACAGGCCAACAGGTCACTGGACCTTCATCACACTCAGTCTGGTTTGGGTTTAAAGAACTCTTCAGTTAGTAAGAACTACGCACGTAAATTAAGTTGAGTCCTCACTTTTCTACTCTTTTACATGTTTCAGGTATCTGTACTGTACCTGAGTATCTCTGAGACTTTCCCTCTCTACATCTGAACACAAACATCTGAAAAATGAGACTCAACAATCAACTGTCTCTGTGGTGCGTTCAGGAACAGCTGGGACAAATCCTACTGAGTCTACCTTTAACTTTAATAGTCTTTGAATTATATTAATATGACGTGAGCTTCAGTTAGCTTTGACCACAAATGTCCTTCAGAGGGAGACTTTTTACTGTGATACTCTGAGTACATGTCAGAGCCTGTACTCGATTACTTTTACTGGAGTAAAGAAGCTGAATCAGCACTTCTACTTTTACCTGAGTCTGTTTTTACACGGGTATCTGAACTTCTGCTGGAGGACAGGCTGTGTGGAGGTTTGACACCTGCGGCTTCAAGCTTACAAATGTTGAAACTCTAACTCTAATATACTAATATTTGGGAATGAGACACAAAAATCAACTTTTCTTACAAATAGCACCTTTAAACCAGCAGAAGACACAATAACACACACACCTGCTCACACACCAGCTCGCTCTGTTATCACAGCTGTTTGTGACGTCACATCACAGCTTGTTAATCCTTTGTGTCCCTTCAGTCCAAATCTTTCAGGCAGAAATCATGTTTCATGTTTTATTCTTCGTCACATCACACAAACGCTGCTGTGCCACATTTTACGATCTGATGCGACAGTTTAACGTGAAATACAGAAGAAGTCGAGCTGGATTAATGAGGTCATATAAACGCTTCATGAAACTATAAGTGATGAAATATAACTGACTGTTAACAACCATCTGTCTGTGGCTGCTGCAGCAGAGCTACACACACATCAACAGGTTACACAACAAACAAACAAACAAACAAACAACAGGAAACAAAGAAGAAAACAAATGTGCAGTAAAATAACTTCAGGAACACGAGCAGTGCTTTAATAAAGAGGCTGAAGTTTCCCTCGGGGACGACCCTGAGGACAGCACAGATACAGATGCTCCTCACGTCACTGTCGCTCATCATCAGTGTAATTAGACAAAGCTCACGGGGATTACTCCCTCCATAAAGTAACTAACAGCCTGTAGGAGCAGGACGACGCAGGGCTGATCATTAAAGGTGCAACACGCCAGAGTTTTAGTTTAAAATGTTCAAATAAATTCACTAAACTTAATTAACAAATGTGAAGAAGTGACAGACTGAGACTACATTTATTTGATAACTTTAGTTACTAGTTACTTTACAGATTACATTCTGCATCAGAGCCAAAGTAGAACATTTTAATTATTTTATCAACAACTAGATTAAATAAAAAACACTGTTCACCAGAAAATGGCAAATTTTATATCCAATAATCGGTAAACTTTTTATTCTAAGTACATTTAATATCAGATACTTCAAGACTTTTACTCAAGTACTTATTGTCTGGGTTACTGTCTTGTTTACCAAAGTAATATTTTAACACGATATCTTTTACTCAAGTATGACTTTTAGGTACTTTTTACAACGCTGATGTAAATGTAGTGGAGTAAAAAGTCTGATGCTGGTCTCCAAGATGTCGTAGAGTTGAAGTATAAAGTAGCAGAAAATAAGAAATAAATAAAGTATAGGTACCTCAACATTATAGGCTTGAAGTAACTAATTACATCTACTCAAATTACTGTAATTAAGTTATTAAATTAAGTACAAGTGCCTCAAAATTGTACGTAAATGTAATTTGTTACAGTCCATCACTGAAAAGTGCTGCTACTTCACTACGAGTAAATCCTGCAGTCAAAAATGTACTGTGAGTAAAATAAGTATCTGCAAAAGTTACTTAAAGTATGAGAAGTACTCAGAGTAGTGTTTTCCTCTTGGATCTGATGTTCTTGGATTTATATTACTGCATTAATGTTTATGTTGCATCTCACTGCTGTAGATGAAAAGTAACTTGTAACTAAAGCTGTCAGATAAAAGTAGTGGAGTAAAAAGTACAATATTTTCCTCTGAGATGCAGTGAGTGTAGTACTCAGGTGAAGTACGAGTACCTGTGCTGCCAGCGGTCCAGTTTTAGTGTAACTCACTGTACGTGTTGGTGCTGAGCAGCAGCAGTGGGTCAGTGGAGCAGCACCTCAGAGTCCAGCTCACCTTGACCCAGACTCTCTGCCCTCCGGCCTCATGTTTTATGCAGATCGGTGAGAGAACAGAGCGGCCCGCAGGTCCTGTTCCAGTTCAGCGCACCGGCACCAGAAGTGTTTCACACACGACAAACCAGCAAATAAATAAATAAATGAAGGGAAAAGGTCAGAATTATATAAACGCTTCAGTTCTGGTGACCGAGAATCTGCTACAGAGATCGATCCTGGATCAGCTGTTTGAAGGAAGTTCAGCAGCTACAGTGAAGAAGAAGCTGAGGAAAGGTGTTCAGGGGTTCATCCTCTGAGGAGCATGAGCACCTGAGGCAGACTTCATGTTAACTGATCCAGTGTTGGGTCTGACTGAGGAGGTGATGCTTCCAGAATATATTACAAAATGTGATAAATGTACATTTTGATACTGATGTGTTTTTAAAAATGTATCACTTAAATATTACCAGATAATGTATTAAAATTAATATTTGGTAATATTGTAAAAAAAAGGCAATAATTGGTGTATTTGTTATTAAAGAGAGAATATATCATTTGAAATATTCAAAAAACACATTGTAAGTGTATTATTAAAGGTGCAATACGTGAGACTGTAGCTAAAAACAAACAAGTGTAGGATTTTTATGAACATTAAAAAATTAACTAAAATTAGCGTCAAGATGTGAAGAAATCAGTTTTGACGTTATGACGTTTATGTTCTGTGTTGCAGAGCTAACATGCTAACCAGCTAGCCCCGGCCCGTCCTGGTCCATAGCTCCTGTGCTAACAGCTAACGCCAACACTGCTCCAATATTTAAGATATATCTCCGTCACAGGAGGGTGAACAGCTCCGACTGTTATTAATAAAGGTAAAACCCAATAACAACTTTATTTGAAGTGAACCTCTGTGTTGTGACCTTTAACCGCTCCTCCTCCCTGCGGTCGGTGGCGTTTGACATTTCAGGTTCAGACTGAGTCACACACACACACACACACACACACACACACACACACACACACACACACACACACACACACACACACACACAGCACAGAGTCCAAAGATCATCATCATCACCTGCAGATTAAAACGTCTGTGTTCAGCAGTTGGACCTGATTGGATGGATGGTTGTGTAACAGCTGCTTGATTCATTTCATCTTAAAATCACGCCGTGACTCTGTGACCGATGTGACGCTCAGTCTGCTGCCACATGATCGATCAGGTGAGATTTTTAATGAACCTCGTGAGAAAGTTATCTTCAGCTGCAGCTTCATCTGTCAGACGTCCTGCAGGTCTGCGGCGCCGCTCACAATGAGGACGTCGAGGGTCGGTTAGATAGAAAAATCCTGTTGTGACCTTTTAGGATCTGAAAACATTCACGTTCTTTTTATTTCTTTTGCTTTTATTCTCATAAAGTCTGCGACCAAAGAGCTTCAACAATGTCTCCTTCCTCCAGTGTTGGTCTCTTTCACTCCGTCCCGCCTTCAGCACAGTGTGAAGGACTGTAAAGGTTGACCTGAGTCGGTCTGTGACAAAGGAAATGTAGAGCTCACATTAAAAGCAGGACCTGACTTCTGCTGGAGGTGTGTAATATAAAAATAAAACTTAAATAATGGAAGTGAAATGTCTTCAAAGTGAATCGTGGATCCAAAAACATCATTAAAGTACAGTGTTAGCATCATGCTAATTCTCTACTGCAGCAGGAGACTTTAACACGACAAACAAACACACTTTTCTCATGTTATTTGAAGTATTTCACCTTTTTTATGTTATTTTTTATGGCTCCATACAGCTCAACTGGCGAGGGTGTAAATATGGAGCCATTTTTTGGGTGAACTGTTCCTTTAACAGTGCAGCTATCTTGAAATAACACTCTCTGCATTTTACTTCTTATTTCTGCTCCACTACATCTCAGAGGGAAATTAGTTACTAGTTACTTTATAAAAGATCTTTACACTAAACATATGAAGAGTTTATAAAATGTTATAAATAAATCCAAACTAAACTGAACAGTTCATAAAAGTAATTAGTTGATTTACAGAATATTTATTATAAAATACATTGATTGTCAGTTTTTCACATTTTGATGATTATACTTCCATATCAGTTGTGGTATTAGTACTTTTACTTCAGTAAAGGATCTGAATACTTCCTCCACAGCTGAAAAACACCAAATAAAAACACTAAAAACTTTATTTTTCTTTCTGTCGTGGCCAAATTTAACCAAAGCAGCCGGAGCGATTACTCGGCACAGTGTTTTCAGCGCAGTCTGATTCAGTCTCCTTCAGCTGGTGAGAAAATCCCTCTCGATCAGGTTTTGTCCATCTGAAGAATCTGAAGATCCGACTGCCATCTGGAGCGAAGTGACGTCTCCGATCAGGATGAGTCACGTTCAGAGCTCAGAGGAGGATCTGTGGAGACATCAGGAGATCAGACAGAGGAGACTGAAAGTCACAGCAGGAGGAGAGCGACACCCAGTGGACACAACTCACTGCTGTACTTTACTTTTTACTCCACTACTCCTGTCTGAGCTTTAGTTACTGGTCTTTTTTTGTGTTGTGTTTTTTTTTTTATCACTCCATTAATCAGAAAATACTGCCAAACAGCCAGAAACAGCCAATCAAAAGTGTTTAGTAATGAAATGTTGTATGAATCAGGCTGTGGATGAAGTGTGAACTCACCCCTCTGTACAAACCTTCAGACTGTAGAGAGGAATCAGACTGGACGGTTTGGTGTCTGTAGGAGCTGCTGGAGGGAAGATTTCTGCTCAGAGTCTTTTTTGGAAATTATATGTTTAAATAATGTCAATGTGGCTTTCTGATTAAACATAAATCTGATCTGAAATCAACATCTAAACATCTAAATGTGTATTTTGGACGTTTTCTTCCCACTAGTCTGAAAGAAGCATGAAAACGTAGTGTTTTATTTCGTAGTGTTTGCTTTATTCCTCCCACAGTTCATAACTGACATCATGACAATTAGTTTCTGTATCACAAGTTTTCTGAAATGTTTTGTTTAAATAGGTAAATGGAGCTTTCTGACTCATTATGCATTCATTTGGATAAATATCCAGAAATCTGATCTAAATATGTATTTTGGACGGTTTCTTTTCACTCGTCTGAAGTAAAACATGTTATAACAGACAACAGTCCCTCCTGGATCAGCTGAAACAGGCTGTTTGTCTGACTGGTTCTCACAGGACGGCCACGGGTCAAACATCTGATGATCTGATGGGAAATGAAGCTGTGCTGCAGATTAAACTGCTGACAGGATGTAAAAGAGTTAAAACAGCTCAACCTGAAACATCTACAGCAGTAAAATGATTTATTAATGCAGCAGGAACAACAATCATAAAACATCAGAGATAAAAGAAAACACTGACAACATGAATACATGTTGATTACACTTACACACTTCTACTGAAGTTGTTTTTGAATGCAGTATTTTTCTACTTGTAATGGAGTATTTTCACACACATCAGTACTTTTACTTCAGTAAAGAAACACTTCTGTTTCTCTGACATTATCTGTCCTTATCTTTACGTGTCTGTGTGTCTGTGAGCTCCATGTTCTTCACTCTTTGACTCTTACAAAACTTTTGTCATATCAGCAGACTGAAACACAGGGTGCAGCCTTATCTGCCACTGTCAGCTGTGATGCCTTCATGGTCTGTCGGAAATATCACAGTTACGCTTACAGGATCTGCAGTAGCAGCACCCAAAACTTTGTGAAGGCTATCTAAGTTGTAAGTGGCATTATTGGCAACTACATATCTTTAGATTCTGCATGAATGTGTGTTCTTAATTGTTCAATTCAAATAACAATTATCTTAACCACAGCATTTTATCAAGTGTCATCAGACGGATTAGGGTAAAATAAAAAGTCATCATTTCACTTCTCTGGGGAAGAAACAGAATAATGAGCAGCAGGATGAAGTGGATTGATAAATTAAATAGGAAAGAAGAAATAGAAAGTTATTCTGACATAAATTTGGACTCATTTCACAAACTTTTCTCTAATCTTTTGCTATTACTTGTAAAATATCGGATATTTGACGTCTTTGGCTCCTGAACAGGTCTTTAAATGAAACCATGTGAGAAGTTCAGAGAGGAAATGTGGATTCAGTGGATCTGTTCACTACTCATTAACATCTGGAGCATGAAGAGGAGACACAACTGTCTGACACACTGCTGCTGCGTAATGACCACGAGACAAAGAGGTTTGAAAATGTATTTTACTGTGTTCAGATGACATGATTTATAGATAAACTTCAGTCTGCACTAGCTTCAACTAAAGGTGGCTAATATGTTACTTTAGATCAGAAGTGTAGGTAGTAGGTAGGAATACTCTGCGGTGGCCCTGACAGTTCAATGCACTGCAACTTAAGGGAAAAACATACAAACAGACAAAAAGGAGGAAAGTAAGAAAACACCAAAGTGATGAACATGGCTGAGACAAACAAAAACTATATTCTACTTTATTTTCCAACGTCAACTTAAAAAACGGCACAATCAACAGGACAACAACGTGTGCCCCGGCCTCATCTCTTTCTCAGCTTCTAGTTTGTGTGTGGTGTGTTTTACTCTGAGTGTGATGAGCTGCAGCACTTCTGTCTGTGAGGACTGTCACCACTGACAGGTTGAAGTCTTTCTAAGTCAAACATTTTATGAAATGCGAAAAACCAAAAGTCCGAGCTCATCGTGAGTACCTGAAGGCAGCAGTGGGCGGGGCATGTGAACATGTGACCGGCACGATGAACATGAGTTTCGTTTGCAGTGAAGGACAACAGACACACAGGAGACAGACAGGAGACACACAGGAGACAGACGTTGCATGCTCTCACCTTCAGCCTCACCTGTCCGCCTCACTGAGGATCCTCTGACTGAACTCGGTGAGTTGTTGTAATGTAACGCGTTACAGTCTCAGTAACGTGTTTCATAATGTTTGCACTTTTGGTTTCCTCTCAGTTTTGTGTCTCTCAGCTGTTTTCACTTTCATTTCCTCACATCCTTAATGTTCCCGTCAGAGGTGATGTTTGATTTATTGAACCAAAGTGAACAAAGACTCAGTTTCCTCTCTGAAAGGTCAAAACATGAATGAAATTGAGGACAAATGTTGGCTGAAGAGAAATGTTTCTTTACTGCTGGATAGAAAAGTAAATTATCTTAGATTAGATTAGAGAGTTTATTGTCATTACACAATACACAACTAAATTAAAAGGGTGCACAAGAAAAGCAGGCATCCACACCCACAATACAAAACACACACAACCCAGCACATGATAATAGTTTGTTTGTGTGATGTAGATTTTCTTTTTTGCATTGTCGTCCCATAACTGTTGATTATTGTCAACATGCAGAGATTGTTGTGTGGTGTTGTGTGGTGTTGTCGTGTTGAGGTGTTGTGTTGTGTTGTGTTGTGGTGTTGTGTTGTATCACTGCCTGTCAGAAGCAGCTTGTCTGTGTTCACACACTGAAGACAAACAGCTCAGACAAGGAAAACAAGCTGAACAACGACGGTCAGCGTCAAACCTGAACTGTAATACACAAGCTGTGGTCTCACAGTGACAGTTAACAGCAACACACGTCAATAATGTGAAGGACGAACCATCGAATGGGGCGAAGTAACATATTATACACATAAAGGAGGTTATATATGATTGAATATGATTATTTACTCATTCATTTGGATCCTCGTTAGACTTTACCAAGGCAGCAGCGACTCATCACAAGTAAACATGACATCATAATGTCAAACAATGACGTCATAATGTCAAACAATGACGTAAGAGAGCAAAAATAATAACGACAAACCAGAAAAACAAGAAACCAATCAACACTAATCAGAAAGATAATAATGACAGCTCATCAGACCTGAATCTAAATAATGAGCCAAACATTTGCTGCAGCTTGAGAAACCACGTTAGCACCACTGAAAACTGTTGACAGAGAAAATAAATGAATAAAACTGAACAATGACGGAGAAAGTTCTCCATTAATGATCTTACAGCATGTTCACGTCTACATAACATGAAATAATATTCATTTAATCACGTAAAGGTCACAGCGTTTGTCTGATGTGATCGTCTCCTCCTGCAGCTCGTCATGCAGACCGACATGAAGACCCCCTTGTTGCCCAGTTCTGCCCCTGACCCGTCAGAGCCCGGCGGTCCTGGAGGCCCTGTGATCTCCATCATCGGCTCTGGAGACTTCTCCCGCTCCCTCTCCGCCCGGCTGGTGGCCTGTGGGTTCAGGGTGGTGGTGGGCAGCAGAGCCCCTCGCCGTGTAGCCGGGGGTCTGTTTCCCGCCGGGGTGGAGCTGCTGACGCAGAGGGAGGCGGTGGAGAGGGCGGAGAGGCTGGTGTTCACTGCCGTCTACCCAGAGCACTATCACACCCTGGTGGGGCTGAGGGAGCAGCTGGAGGGCAAGGTGCTGGTGGACGTCAGCAACGCCACCGGGCTGAACAGAGGAGGGCAGGCCAACGCCGAGAGGCTGGCCGAGCTGTTCCCACAGAGCAGCGTGGTGAAGGGCTTCAACTCGGTGTCTGCGTGGGCGCTGCAGGCTGGAGCTCACGATGGAAGCAGGCAGGTGAGGTGGAGCTGAAGAGCAGAAGATGTCAATATAAAATATATTCTTCATTAAAAACAGTGAAAAGAATAATGATTTACTGTCTCATCAACACCTGGAAACACACTGTGATGTGTCGTTTTAGGAAAGTTACAAAATCGAGCCAGAAGAAGTGGTAATGTTCCTTTAATCCTCCTCCAGGTGCTGATCTGCAGCGACTGCTCCGACTCTAAGTCCACGGTGCTGCAGCTGGCCTGTCGTCTGGGCTTCAGCCCCGTGGATCTGGGCGGTCTGTGTGCCTCCAGAGACATCGAGGAGGCCCCGCTCATCCTCTTCCCCTCCTGGGGAGGCCCCGTCTTAACCACCTTCCTCCTCTTCCTCTTCTTCTATGGTTACCTCTTCCTGAGGAACATCCTGCTGCCGTACCTCGACGAAGGAAGGAACAACTTCTACGAACTGCCACTGGTGACGGTCAACGAGACGCTGCCCGCCGTCTCCCTGGTGACGCTGGCTCTGGTCTACCTGCCAGGTAACAGAGGAGGATATTATTTACATATTATTTAAGGATTCGACTAATCGATTAGTCGTTAACTACTCTGATTCCAGCTCAGAATATTTTCTGGCATTATCATGATATGATCATTATCATTATCATGACAACGTTGGAATGATATTCGTGGATTTGAACTTCCAGGATTAATAACAAATAAGCAAAATGTCAAAACACAAACGACGCCTCATTCAATCAAGATCGACGACGAGCTGCAACCTAATGTTCATCCGAACGAGCTGGACAGCTGATCGCTGGTGTTTGTGTGCAGCGGCTGTCAGGAGAGTCTGCAACACCGAAAACAAAACTGGTCACTAACTTTCCCCAAAATGACTTCACCCATCCGTCTGTCGGTTTTACAAGAATTTTCCTTTTCTTATTTTGCATAAGAATCACGTTATTGAATATTTTTGCTCTTCGGTGATGCACTTTGGCGTCGTCGTCGGTCTCTGACAGCTTTTGAACATCAATACAGCTGATTTCACAGCACAGTCGCTGACGGCTGCTCAAGTTTCCAGGCCTGCAAACATTTTCAGCGACAGGTGTCGATCTGTCTGTTCTGCTTCTGAATGAGCTGCAGGATTTTCATCCAGCTCCTTTATCTGGGCCCAGTCTGATGTAAATATCTGCTGAGCTGTGTTAACTCTTTGCGTCTCTTCAGGTCTGCTGGCAGCGGTCTTCCAGCTCGGCCGAGGAACCAAATATAAGCGGTTTCCTGATTGGCTGGACCGCTGGTTGTGCAGAAGGAAGGAGCTGGGCCTGCTGAGCTTCCTGTGTGCGGTGCTTCATGCGGTGTACAGTATGTGTCTGACACTGAGGAGAGCTGCAGGATACAACCTGCTGAACGCAGCCTACCGACAGGTGAGGTCAGAGCAGGTGAACACCATCGACCTGAAGTCTGACCCCCTCCGCTCTGACACCTCTGTGTCTTTACTTCCAGGTGAAGGCCGGTGTTGAGCACTCGTGGTCGGAGCAGATGGTGTGGAGGTCAGATCTCTACCTCTCCTGTGGGATTCTGGGATTTGGAGTCCTCACTCTGCTGGCGATCACCTCACTGCCCTCTGTGGGAAACGCTCTCAACTGGAGGGAGTTTACATTTGTTCAGGTCAGCAGGTTAAAATGATGAATCGTTTATTAGTGTTAATGAACTGAAAATTCCTCGTGTGAGAAGAGAAAAGCAGAGTCGACGCCCTGAATCACTCGTTTATCTCATGCGGTGTGGCAGGACAACACCTCAGAGATGAAGTCTCTGGTTCATATCTACTGTAGCTGTCGTCGTCTCAGTATTTGTCTGTTCTTCTAACATACAGACACACGTTTCTACAACTCCTCATACATCATTACATCATTAATTATGCTTTAAAATGTCTAAAAGGGCTCGGCCTTTGTTCTTCATGTTGTTGAGTTGTGTTCTTACATTTTCCCAAATGTTTCCAACAAAGTTCAGACCAGAGAGAGCGAGCTGTGATCTGCACATTTCATGGACGGTATGACGGGAAGAACGTTTAGCAGCTAATGAGGTGGTGGAGACCGAAAGCAGAGCTAAAAGAAGAGAGAACATAGACACAAACAAACATGACTCCAGCCATTTTCTTACTCTTATCGGGGTCATTGTTTCAGTCACTACTTAAAGCTTGTGGCTATATGTCAGAGAGGAATGTGGATCTGCTGGTAAGACCACAGCTTTGCCCTCCAGCTCAGCTCCGTCTTCACCTCCACAGTCTGTTGGATGTGTAAATACACTATAATGTGTCAAACGTGTGTGTGATGTTCAGCTTGGTGTAGGTTGAGTCCTGAAGTGGCCCAAATATGAATAATGCATCTTTAAGTCTAATCCAGTTTGGATCTGTTTGTTATTGTAAAGACTGAAGAGTTCTTTGTGTTATTGTGTCACCATGAGCTCTTGTCTTTGTGTGTCTGCAGTCCGGACTCGGTTACGCTGCCTTGACTCTCTCCATCATGCACGCTCTCTTCTTCGGCTGGGACTTTGCCTTCTTCCCCGGGGCCTACCCTTACTACCTCCCCCCGGTGTACCTGCTGGCCCTCGTCCTGCCCTGCGTCGTCCTGCTCGGACGGACCTTCTTAGCTCTGCCGTGCCTCATGTTCAGACTGGCAAAGATCCGCCGGGGCTGGGAGAGCCCGAGACACCGGCCCCCGAACAACCAGGAGCCACCTGAAGAGGATCCTCCTCGACACCCTGGTGATGTTTAATGTTCAGAGATAAGAAGGGAAAATCATCTGGACCATCCAGAGGTGTGTTTTCTCTCTGTGAGAGTCTGAACTCTGTCACCTCCTCCGAGCTTTAACAGGACAGTCCTTCACGACTGACACTTCTCTGTTTACACTAACAAGACTAAGACACAGAGACGAGCTGTGATCTGCTGATCCGGCTGTGGCCTTCATTAACTCTGACCACTTTTAAAGATTAGTTCATTTTTATACAAATCTTTTATCAGGTTATAATAATAGTTATAAAAAGAGTTATTTCAGGGACTGTAGACATGTTTCAGATCAGTTCCAGCTTCACATTTCACAATTTTCTGTTGACAAAAAAAAAGAGATTAACATTTAATTTTACAGGTCTGATATTTCTGAATAATGTTGAGAACGTTTCCTGGATTGAACTGTTTAAACTGGCACTGATCACAGAGAGGACGGCGTCTGGGACAATTACTTTAGTTCGTTTAATTGGTTGTTTTGAGTTAATTATTGATCTGGAGGAAGAGAGAAGGAGAATTTTTCCTGGGAGAACAGAAACATGTTGAGTTATATTTGTGTGACTGCTGTTGTGTACAGCACTTAAAATTTAATATGAAGTGAAATGAATATTAAGTGAATCACATAATCATAATCATTCTCTAATTTACCTATAACTAGTTTCGAATGGGGCATAACAAGGCAAGCAAGCAAAACTTTATATATATATCTATATAAATATATTAGATCTGTGCTGCAGAGTGTGAGTTGCTATGAAAGTTGCAGCCACAAAAATGTGAGTAAAGATAAAGATTAGACAGGAGGGGGCTTAGTTGAGACAATAAAAATAACATTAAGAAAGTAAAATAATTAAGATCAGCAACCGACCAGTAAAAATAAATAAGATGTGAAAGGAAACATGTTAAGAAAGCAGGATTAATATCATATTTAAGACCAACAGTTGACCAATAAAGAATAATTAGACTCGCGATTTGAAACCAATAAAATAAGTAATATGAAAAAGTTAATTTCTCTCTTCCCTCTTTACGTGTAGTGTCTCTATTGTCATTATCCAATAATGGCATAAAATATCCTCCTTCATTATAATCAGCACCAGATTGCAATCTTGAGCTCTCAGCTTCTGTTTAATAAAATGTTTATCCTGGAAACACTGAACACAAATGAAAACTGAGTTTAGGCCTTAAACAGTTGACAGAGTGAATGACTCCTTCAAGTCTATATGAAGAAACAAGTGTGATAAATTCTTTATTAATGCCTCAGTTTGTCTTTATCTTCATGTCATTACCTTCACCGTCAGAACAGTTTGTTATTGTTTGTTAAGACATTTTTACAGGGCGGTAAACCCGACAACATTATAACAGCTGCTCTGCATCATGATTATCAACACATGTAAGCACTTTATAGTTTTATTTTATTCTGCACGTCTGTTCATCATAAAGAATCTGTCCTTTTGTTTCATTAACACTTTTCAGTTTACTACATTTAACAGTGATTTCAATATGTATCCGTTTTTTAGAGGACAAATACAAGTAATTACGTGTGCCTGTGTGTGTGTGTGTGTGTGTGTGTGTGTGTGTGTGTGTGTGAGTGTGTGTGTGTGTGTGTGTGTGTGTGTTTATATAGAAATATATTGGTGTGTTTGTATATTTCCCCTGTCTCTTATATTGCTCTCATGTAACACCTCAGCTACAACATGAAGTTAATTTTTAAGAAATTATCTCTTTTAATAAATTATTTTCTCTATTGTTGCTGCTCTCTGTTCCTCGGTGTGTGTGAACTTTAGAAAGTACAAGAGCTGCAAAAAAGATTAAATCATTTTATCCTCATTCAAGTTAGCCGGGTGCTAAACCGGAAGTTAGCCGACTCGGTCGGCGGAAGTCTCTACACGGAAGAGAGAAGAAGAAGAAGATCCGGGATATTTACAGCCGGGAAGTCGAGTTTATTGGCTTCAAAACGGATTGCTAGCTGCACGGCTAACTAAGCTAACTAGCTTGGGGCGGCTACAGTCAGCAGCAGTTACTCAAATGCTCCCGTGTTTGTTTTGTTTTGATTGTACTCGTTTACACACATAAAGTAAACACTCCGACACGGCAGGGGGCGATAAAGGCACGTTCCCGCCAAAACCCACGAAGAACAAAGAGACTCGCCCGCTCGGGGATCGACTCGTCGGGTCTGGATCGCTGATCGTTGATTGCTCCGGTCTGTTCGGGCTGCCAGCCCAGGCTTGTCTCCAGACACATGCCGATCACACCCACCATGACACCGGAGCCGCAGGTCCGCACACACCCTGCCGAGCACACCTGAGGGAGGTCTGAGGAACAGAGCCCGTCCAGCAGCTCCGTGTCAGCGGAGCCAGCAGCGGGTCATGGCCGGGGAGCAGCGGGACATGGCCGGGGAGCAGCGGGACATGGCCGGGGAGCAGCGGGACATGGCCGGGGAGCAGCGGGTCATGGCCGGGGAGCAGCGGGACATGGCCGGGGAGCCGGTGGTCACGGTCCGGCTGGTGAGGTCCTTCGAGCACAGAAACTTCAAACCGGTCGTGTTTCACCGAGTCGATCTGGACCAAACCGTGCAGGACTTCATTCAGCTCGTCAGAGACGGTGAGACAGCAGGAAGACAGGCTTTATTACGTCATAGCGAGCGACACTGTCTCCTTTTGTCACGAGACAGAGTTAGTTTGAGTCTTTGTTGTATTTCCAGGTTGGTTGGAGACATTAGCACGTGTTAGCATCTCCTGTCAGTCCGCACTGTCCTGTAGCCTCCAGCTAGCAGCTAGTCTGTTAGCCAGGTATTCTCACCTGGCTGCTTAATTAGCTAACCCCAACCCCCCAACACTTACAGTAACCACCAGCTACTCTGATAATCGATTAATCTGTGTATCTTTAAAGAAAGTAACACTTCTCTGTTGTCAGCCTGTTAAATGTGAATATGTTCTGGTTTCTCTCCTCTGTGACATTAAACTGACACTCTGAGGACGTTGTCTCGATTCACATTTTCCATTTCCTGACGTTTTATAAGATAAGATCCTTTATTAGTCCCACAGCAAGTAACTTTGCATTATTACAGCAGCAGAGGGGATAAAATGCAGAGTATCAATTAAAAACAGTGATAATAAATAATTAGAAAAAGCAGTAAGAACAATATAAACAGTATAAATATGTAATAAACACTCCAAAGATGTCTATAGATCAACCTACTAATCAATGAATTGAGAAGATAATCGATAGTTGCAGCTTTAACTCACAGACACTTTTGCTTCTGTTTATTTTTGTTATTATTTTTCTCAAATGTTGTAACTTTATTCTAACAAATCTCACAGTCTTCCCCCCAATGCTTGTATATTATAACGTATGACATGTTTCTATCTATAGAAACTAACTTGAGGCTAAAATCATGATAAACCTTTACATTTCTTCCAGATATCACAACAAGAGCAGGACTTCCTCCTCCTTTCAAGAAATATGGTTATGGTACGTATCTCTGACATGGTTGGCTTTAAAGGGGCTCTTTGTTATTTTAAAGAAAAAAATCAAACTCAGAATTTTAATATTTACAATATTAATGAGGTAATAATACACTTTTCCCCATAAGTGAATAAACAAGCTGTTCTCCGAGGAAAATAAGGTTCCTCTGTTTAAAGCCAGAAAGTTTGCAGGGTCCGCCACATATAAACAAAGTAAAACAGTGTGAAACTCAAGATTCAAGAGGTTTATTAGCCATTTGCACACACACAGACACACACAGACACACACAGACGGTGCAGGTACACAGGAATTTGTTGTGCAGAGCTCAGCAGTAAAAAGGAAAGAAAATCAGCCAATGAAGCTCTTTCTCTTCTCATTAACATTTCTTGAACAAAGCTACAGAGCGCTCCTGTAATGTCGGTGTAACGAATCAGTTTTCCTGATGATGTTTGGTGATGAAGCTTTGAGGCGTCAAACTCAGCAGCACAGTGACATCTGGTGGTTTTAAAACTAACAGCAGCTCTTCAAGCTCTGATTTTAATAATAAACTTTATTTGTACAGTACTTTTCAGAACATGGGTACAGAGTGCTGCTGCAGGTCAGAATAAAGCCAGTACACACAGTCAGTATAAACACAAGAAAACTAAAATGGTGCCAACAATCTGGATAAAAACAACACATCATAAATTAATGATAAAACTGAGATAAATAATAATATTCAATACTATGAAGTCTGATTGTAGAGAAAAAGATGATCGATTGATTAAACATATTATACATGTTTTGTAGTGTCAATATAATCCGGAGTTTAAGATAAAACATTTATGCTGTGTTTTAATTTATTCTGATCTTCGCAGATAAAAGAGAGGATGTTGAAATGTTTACACCTGGTAAAACACATGTTCACCATCTGACTCCTGTCTCTGTATTTTCAGACACCATGAAGATTACACACCAAGCACACGGAGCAAAGGTATCAGTCTAAAGCAAGAGTCACACTGCTGTCTGAGGGACAAACGTCCTCCAGCCAGCGTTGATAGAAGTACCCAAAAGTTATACTTGAGTCACCATATCTTTACTTTTTTAAGATATGGCGTTACAATATTACTTTGATTAAAGTGAAACACACCCACACGAGAAGTACTTGAGTGAAAGTCTTAAAATATCTGATATTAAAGTAAACTTAAGTATGAAGATAAAGGTAAATAATTCATATATTTGTACATGTATATATAAACTATGTACTCCGGGTCCAATTACCCACCTGGACGATGATCGGATTGGATATTCAGCATCTTTCTGATAATCAGAATGCGTTTTATAAACAGAAATATAAATTTGTGTAATCTGCAAAGTAACTAGTAACTAAAGTCATAAAATAAATGTAGTGGGGGTGTTCGCATAAAATTTCTTCAAGGTTGGCAGGTCTGCAGCTGGTGGAGCTGAAGAGATGTGATTGGTTGAGCCAACGATCAGTAAAAGATTCAGGATTTCTCCATGAAAGGAGCTGCACACGCTGAATTCGATTGTTTTCTGCATGTAGTCTGTGAATTCTGCGGCTCTTTGAAATCAGAAGTTCCCATTAAAGTTGAAACTTTTTTTTTCTTGCAGACGAACGAGTTGGTGATGAGTTTAGACGACGATGAGAAGCTCATTCTGCAGAATGGTCAAACCCTCAGAGCTGCTGGTGTTAGTAAGTTTGTCCCTGCTGTTCATTAAGTGGGATGTATACATGTCTGTATATACTGTATACACCGCTCGCTTAGGTTTACAATTGACAGTGAATGTAGATGTTAAAACTGTACTTGATCCTAAAATGAAACCTCAGTAATAAAGGATATTATGACGTTAAATGAGGTGGATAGACATCAGAAACACCTCTAAATATAACAGAGTTCAACGACACCATAAAGTATATATTTTAAATAATTAAACAGTTGGATCAACACCTCTCTGAAACAGTTTCAACAGAACTGAGCATCAGAACATGAAGGGAGGATTGACTCCAGGACTGTTGGATCAGACCAGGAGATCTCAAACTGTGAGGCGCCTCCAGAGAGGATGAGGAGGGACAGGTGTGAGGCAAAGATACTGCAGGAGCACGTCAGTGTGACACAGGAAGGTAGTTTAGCTGTTTGACCTGCTCGTCAAAACAGGAAGCAGACGGAGCAGCAGTGGCCACAACACACAGCTCACAGCGCCTTTGTGCCAGATTCCAGCAGTTCACATAAAAATCACACTCCCTGTTAGATTTGAACAAACAGACTCGGTGCCTATATGATCATATATATCACATTTTTGGCCATAACTCAAGAATTCATCCGATAATTAAGATAAAATTTGACATAAAAAATGTCTAATAGGATAAAATGATGAAGTTATGACATAAAATTTCCAAAAGGTCAGAGGTTAAATGTCCCTGTGACATTGTAATATGATGCAAAAAATGTCCTGGCCGTTATTCAACACCACAGCTCAGGAACACCAACCTGACTGGAGGATAACAACCACAATGTGGTAATTCTAATTAGATCCAATATGACAAACACTTAATGAGGATATCGCCAACATTGCAAATAACCAACTGTAATCTGCTTAGAAATGATAGAAAAAAGACGCTCTTGCATGTGAAGAACTTGCCTGAGAAACATCATGTTTTAAGTTTTCTTCAGTCTCAGTAATCCAGTGAGAGTTGTCTTTACATCCATGAGCACACTGCTAACAGGAGCTGCTAACAGCGAATTCAGGATAGTTTTAACGGAGCCAGCCAAACAAATACAGGTGAGCAAAACAGCATTATGCTCTACTTCCTGTTTACGTCGCCCCAAATCCAACATCATTAGAGCTGGAGTTGGAAGACTATGAGAATGATGTTCAGCTTTTTGACCGACAGTGTGATCATCCGGAGGCTTCTGAATAAACTGGGATTGTTATTGATTTATTAAATTAGGTGGCAAAGTAAGTGAGGAGTTGTATCTATTATTTGTGTTATATATTCTGGCTGTTGCTCTGCGTCTTCTAACCGATGCTTAGATTGAGTTTAACGAAACACCTCGACATTTGAAACATAATTCGAAGTACATTAAAAGTAAAGAAAGTGTTAAACAATCTAACAATTTTGTGTTTGTCGTTTCAGCGAATGAGACGGAGGTGGCGTTCTTCAAGAAAGAAGACTACGGTCTCTACAAAGCAAATCCTAAAACTACCTGGTGACCTCAGTGTTTTACGTTACAGCAGAGGAGCTTCTTAAAGGACGGGTCAAAGGTCAAGCACGGCACAAGAACGGCTGCCACCGTGTTTATACAGAGGATTGTTTTTAAGCTTATTATTATTCACCACTCTGCCTTTTTTATTTCTGTTCATTATTTACTCTGCGGCTGATTGTGACCGTGGATATTCATTTACAATGTTGTTTTAAAAACATGCTGAATAAATCATTTGTGAAATCTGATTTTGAATGTTGTTTTTAAAGGTATTCACAAAGTCATATTTACTGCGCTGAACTGAGAGTGTGATGAAAAATGTTGTTTTTTTTTAAATTAACAGAAAATTGTTTATATCTTTTTATATTCTCTAAACTGGAACATTTGTCATCGGTTCAGTCAATCACTTTTAAAGAACGGCAGACTGATTATATCAGAAAAGATATAATCGGTTGAAGAGGCAGAAAGTTTTAAAAGATATTTAACAGAATCTGCAAAGACAAAGTAAGTGTTCATTTGAGTTATCAGACATGTAGTAAAATGTGAGTGTTTGTTTTTGAATGTTGTGTAGAAGAAATGGAGGTGAAGCAGCTTTAAACTGAGTGACGAGTTCTTCTGTGATTTGTGTCTTCATCATGTTTTATGTTGGTGCAGATATATTTACACTGTCACTGAAACAGAGAGCGAGTGTTTGTTTATGGAAGGCAGATGTCTCTCTGTCATTCAGCAGCGTGATAATCCAACTGGACCCATGTCTATTTTTACCACCTCCCTCTCTGTCTCTCTCTCTCTCTCTGTCTCTCCCTCAGCTGTGTTTCCTCTCAGAGTGTTTCTGGTCTCAGCGGCAGCAGCGTGATCTCCAGAGACGAGGCTCAGGTACTGTGCTCAACTGTTTCTAATCTTTTCTTTCTTTGCACATTTACTTTGTGATTTTGTGTCTGAAGGTCATCACAAACTTTAAAAAGGGATACAAGTGAATTAAAAAGTGTTTGATGACTCAAACCTCATCCTTCACTTTCTGTCAGTGAGGAAAGAAAAGTTAAACTCGATTAATTAAAATGATGAATTTAAAACAAACTAGGTGAACTGCTGATCGGATGAAAGTTTTTATCATGTCTCACTTGAGTTTTTTGCTCCTTCATCCTCACATTTGGTAATTGTTGGTGTGTTTCCTGACAGATTATCATTTACATTTTGTTTTTAAAATTATCTCTGCCTCTCGCCTTAAACGATCATTACTCGTATCAGTTTGTTAGTATTTTCTTTCATTGTCAGCATTTTATACAATTCTACTAAAGTCTTTAAGTCAATACATTTAAACCCTTTATCCATTTCAGAAATATAAACCTCCCAGCCAACAGTTGTAATTGTTTTAAATAACTGATTTTATTACATGCACATTTTAATTGATTGTCTTATCTATTAACTATCTTTTTGTTTTATTTCCAATGATTTTATTTCATATATTAAGTTATTCTGTTATGGCTGCAGGGGTTCGCTGGTTTTATGTCTCTGAATGTTATTTCACTGTTTCACACAACATTTCTCTTTTATTTTGCGTCTGTGGCTTTTTATGAAGCTGCTGTCTGACTGTCTGTACGTTGTCAGCCTGTCTCCTTGTTGTTTTGTTGGACTCGATGTCGTTGTGAATGAGGCTCAGTGATCCCTCCAGAATGAATAAAGGTGAATGATTGAAGTAATATTAATAACTACACGTTAGACCAACGTTTGGGTTGTCAGGTTCGATTTATGAATATCTCACAAGGCATTTATTGATGGATTAATGTCTATACATTTATTAAAGAATAAACACTGGCCAAAGAGATTTGTTTTCATTATTGGTGATTAATCTGTGAAGCATTCCTAAATGATTTGTTAACTTTTAGACCTTTTATGAAATCTTTATTGTTCAGAAGAGGTACCTGTATATTTCATGTCTTTTATCTGGTGGCCTGCTGTTGTTTGAGAAAAAATCTGACTCTTAAATTTAGAAATTATTCTGTCGAGACTAAAAAGCTTTGAACAAACCCAAGCAAATCTAACGTGATAGAAAACATCTGTTTGATCAGTGGAAAGAGTTTGTCTTCATTTCTCTTCTCACTCAGTGAAATACTGAAGTTTTTCTCCCCGTAACAACAAAAAACCTTCAAATAAAATTGGATGTCAGGAACAGGAAGTCTTCTTTTCACTCATATACAACACAAGAGATTTAATCATGATGAATGTAAACCTGCCAACACCGTTAATCCTGCTCTTGATTCGTTTGGGTGCAGGGAGCGTGAACTCAGTCATTGTTCTTGTATGACCTTTATTTTGGTGGGTACCCAGAGTGCAATGGCTTTAACTGTTTTTGAATCTAACTGTTTCCCTGGAGCGATTTATATTGAAGCCTTTTCTTTAATTTATATTTTCTGTTGTTCAGTAGGAGGTTTGACAGTCGGGAACAAGAACCAACAAACAACCAGCACAGATCGATTCAAACTGGAGACGCTTCCCGACACAACACACTGGAGCAGCTCTGATTTCAGGAGCTGTTTGGGGAACTGCTGCATGTGAAGCCACCGACAATGAAAACCAAGGAAAAGGGAATTAAAAGAACAAGAATATCCTGAAAAGCTGGAGGCAGAAAATTGTGTGACACTTGATGAGACGAGCTTGAAGTGAAGGAAGGAAAGGAGAAGGTTTCCAACAGTTTCCTGGATTTAGTCTTTCCTCATGACGATCGGAGAGATCGAAGAGTCTGTGACATGTGGAGGACAAAAGAAGGCAGGAGGAGCAGGAGCAGGAGGAGGAGGAGGTGGGAACATGAAGCTGTCTTTCACCACTCTCAGTACTATCGCCATCCAGGCCGGCCAATCGCAGATTGTCGTCTCTGTTCTGAAGGTATGTGAAGAGACACAAAGCATTCAGCCTGTTGAGCTCTGATAACAAGGCCTCCACCTTCACTGACACCAGCCTCCAGATTCACTTAAAGCAAAGATATGAGGTGGGAGAGTAAAGTCACATTAACCAGATCAGTAATTACACATTTCTGACTTCTACAGTTTCCTACTTGGTCTGAAATAAAATGCTAACACTAGTGCGATCACTCAACAGTAAAATGAATCTTTACTTGCTGATTCATGATCTCATGATGGATCTGTTGAACTCTAAGACACTGTAACACGTGGACACTCTTTAGTTACTTACCATGATTTATTTGCCAAATCATAAGATAAAATAAGAGACGACAGCTGAAGAACATAGCGAGATGCTTTATTTATAATGCTGTATGATAGTGTTATATTTTGTGATCATACTTCAGAGATACAGACTGAATATTGTCCTGGTGTGGATGTGGTGGATCATCCAATCAGGAGATGATCTGTGATCGTGTGTGTTCACTTCTTTACCTGATGAAGACGTCTGTGGGTGAATAACTTTTTTAGTTACTCAAGTAGTTGTTTTGATGACTTCTTTTACTTCTACTCGAGTAACTTGCTTTTACTTGAGTACAGTTTCAGGCTGCTCTGACTATCAGACTGAATGAGCTGCTAATTTGAGACTCGCCCTTTTCAACCTTTCAGCTACAGAATTAGCCGACCAACCAGCAGTCTGATGTTAGAATAGCTTCTTTAAAGTTAGTTCATTTATCTGTATTTCTGTGAGTCAGTGAGTTTCATGAAGCTGCTTCAGGGGAGACGATCTCTCACTTCATCTGAAGTCAGTCACTTTTCTGTCCATGTGCTGTTTCCTGTTATAGCCAAACTATTTACTGATGCTGCTGCTGCTGCTGTAAAGGGAAGAGAGCAGTGTGTGTGTGTGTGTGTGTGTGTGTGTGTGTGTGTGTGTGTGTGTGTGTGTGTGTGTGTGTGTGTGTGTGTGTGTGTGTGTGAGGCTAACAGCTGATGCCTCTCAGTGTTTT
This sequence comes from Pagrus major, assembly GCF_040436345.1. Classification (NCBI taxonomy): domain Eukaryota; kingdom Metazoa; phylum Chordata; class Actinopteri; order Spariformes; family Sparidae; genus Pagrus; species Pagrus major. The sequence goes on from NC_133223.1 coordinate 33,449,806, forward strand.
GAAGGTGAGTGTGTATTTAAACATGTGTTCATATGTGTGTGTGTATGTGGGATTTTAGTTCTCAACGCTCTGGTTATTGTTTTTAAAGTGTGTGAGTGTCGGTGTGTGTGTGGTCACGCGTCACATGCTCTTTTCAGTCGACATGCCAGAGATACTGTATCATCCTGAGGAATGCTGCAACACACACACACACACACGCACGCACACACACACACACACACACACACACACACACACACACACACACACGTGTAGCCAGATACATGCAGCTCCTTTTCACCTAAAGTGGTCAACAGGTCACTGTGTGGAGAAAACAGCCAAACAAAGTTAAAAACAATCTAGAGTGACAACATTTTCACAAAGTGTGTGTGTTTATGTTTGTGTGTGTGTGCAGAGTGGGTCCCTGGTCCACCTCCAGCTGGTCCAGGTCCATCCAGGCCTCTGTGAGATCGGATCGAACCAGGGAGAAAACCAGACGCTGATCCAGGAACAGCAGCAGCTGATGGACAAACTCAAGGTAAACACAGACAGAAACACAAAGACGCACGTGGCATCAGGTCATCTGACGGAGCAGAAATAGAGCCGAAGTCCTGACGTCTCGCTGCTTCCTGTCCAGCTTCTGTTCCACTAGATTCTGTAACTCACTGCAGCGCTTCATTCAACATTTCTCTCATCGATCGTTCTGATAAAATGAGGTGAATGAACTCTCTCTTTTTTTAAAATCTGTTGTCGTTATCCCAGAAACATGAGAGGGAGGTGCTGGCTGTGGTGGAGAAGAGCCGACAGACCAAGCAGAGGAGGAGGAGGGATGAAGGGATGATGGAGCAGAAGAGGAGCAAGAACCAGGAGGAGGAGGAGGGAGTGTACAAAGCCATGGGGGCATCTCTGAATGAGGGATGGTTGTTGCTCCTCCGCCTGCTGGAGAGACGACAGGAGGTCCTGATGCTGGCTTCAGACTTCTACTGCCGAACACAGGAGGTATGAACATCAGCGATGTTAACGCACAACTTCATTTACACTTTCAGCATTCATATCATTTTCTCCACAATAATTCAGCCGATTTTTTAAAGCTATTGTGAAGCAGAAACTTCTGGCCATTAAATTTCCTGGCTCCAATTCTTGTTCTCCAGAGGAGAACCCCTTTAAATGTACCTTAAATGTACCAAAATGTACCTGAGAGAGAGAGAGCATATTTCTGCAAAGTTAAGAAGGGAATTTGACTGAACCAGGCTTTTCAAATCAGTTTTCAAACAACTCAATATATCTTTTATTTGTCTTATCTCACCAGTTCTTCAGATGCAAAAAAAATCTCCTTTAGTTCACCGGCTCCCAACCAGAGAGTCAGGACCTCAACAAGGGTTCACAGAATTAATAAAGGGGATGAAAAGATGATTTTTCTCTTTCTTTCTTTCTTTCTTTTACTTCACTGAAATACTGCACAGTTTCACCTCTTCAAGCCCTTAAAAAACATCAGGGTCTGATCAGGGCAAATCACTCTGAACCATGTGATGCAAACCTGCAGAAAGACATTTAAATTCAGTCTCAATCAAAGCAACACAAAAGGAGCAAGCAGCGTGGGATCATGGGAGTTGTTGTTTTCATTATTATGGCTGTGATAAACCAAACTGACATCGAAGAACTCGCTGCAACAAAGGCCGACTGTTGCGTCACCTCACATCAAAAAGCTACGCTTGAACACACCACAAAGACGACAGCTGGCGCCAACTAGCTTGTGACTTCTGCAGCTGCGTGAGAAGAAATATCTCTCTGCAGATTTACAAACTGTTGTTATGATAAAGAGGCACATTTTGACACCACTCTCGCTAATTTAGCCGCTCCTAATGAAGAACATGTCTGATAAAAAGTTGTAAATGTCAGCGGTGAAGAGGCAGAAAAGAAAAAAAACACTAGATGGGTGAAATCATGGATATGACAGGAACAGGCTCGAGGGTCTTTCCCTTTCTTTTGCTGTTTCTCTGTTCTGCACTGAACGGCCAATCAGAGTGATTTCTCTCACCGACAAGCCGCCGCCAATTCTTCACGCTGAATCGGCCAAATGCCTCCAGCAAGTGCCGTCCAGTGTGAGACACACCACACAGACTTCAGCCACAGGCGCTCCCTGATGGCCCTGACAACGCCTGACGGGCAGTTGTCTACAAAGACTGAAAATCTATCTAGCTTCGTGTCTGCAGCAGAATTGTGTGTAAGTTTTCTTCAAGTTATGTTTCGTCTCGTTCTCCGACCTCCTTCCTCACTCTCCGACAGGCGACCAAGTGAAACACATCGTTACCTTGAGGAAACTTTATGATTTCTCTGGTTTGAACATCGTTGGAAACCTTTAGGATAATGTCAGTAACAGTAACAAAATAAATAACAAAGGTCTGTTAGTTTTAAAGCATTTTAATTGAGAGTGTTGACATTGTAACCACAGCTCACTGTAATCTGACTCTCACTCTAAGTGTTCATCTCTTGTCAGACGGCGGTGACCTCTGACCTCCTCCCTGTAGGCAGTAAAGTTCTCGGAGATGAAGCGTGATGTCCTCTGTGTTTTATAAACCAGGACTGTAGACGTGATTTATCCTCGTCTCGTGGCTCCGTGAAGGACATTTGTTTCAGCTCTCAGTCTCACATTCCTCAGGCGGTGCGGTGTATTTCCTGAATCACTGGCGTGCCGCGGTAAGCCGTGCTCGTTGGCTGGCGTTTTATTAGCAACACCTGCTGCAGCCTTTATCTAAAACAGTCCAACAGTCAGCTTTATGGGGCTATTTAAGTCTTCTGTGCTTTCAGTTATTTTTTTATGAGTTGAAAGCAGCTAATAAACGTCAACCACAGTAACGCTGAGTGAGATAAACACTTTCCCAACACATGCTGGTGGAAGTGTTAATCAAACACGTGGGATATTTACATTTTTAGCTCGATCACCACTCGACTCAAGCGTCAGCTGAGTTTAGTCGACTGTAGAGTTTGGAGCTGAAACCTGACCCCCCCCCCCCACGATGAGTTCAGGATTTAAGAGATGCTGCTTAGAGTCACTACGTCAATAAATAGCTCCAACACGATGTATGGCAATGTCAAGTGTGAGGCTGATCCATCACTTTGGTCCAGGCTAAAATAACTCAACTGCTAATGGATGGATTGCCATTAAATTAGGTGGAGACATTCATGTTCCCCAGAGGATGAATCCTGCTGACTTTGGTGATCCTCCTCACTTGGACTCCAGATCCACCATGAGGTTCAGTTCGTGGTTTTGAGTGAAATGTCTCATCAGCTACTGGACGGATTATCATGAAATGTGGTTCAGACATTCATGGTACCCTCAGGATGAATTGTGAAAACTCTGGTGATCCTCTGACTTTTCCCATCCGGAGGCGTTATGTTTCCAGGTTGTGCACCTGTCCCATTCTTGTGAATGCATCTCAAGAATTTCTTCCAGTAAGACTCAAGGATGAACTGCTTAGAGGTCAAAGCTCAGGTCCCTGTGACCTCACAAAACACATTTTTGGCCATAACTTAAGTATTAATATGATAAGTATGACAAAAAAATTCATATAAATGTCTAACAGGATAAAATGATGAACTGAAGACATTTTATGTCTAAAAGGTCAAAGGTCAGCTTCACTGTGACATCATAATATTCTGCAAAAAATGTTCAGCGCCACAGCTCAGGAACATCAACCTGACTGGTGCGAGGAGGCAACTGAGATGCAGTAATTCTAATTCATCTGGCACATTTTAATGTTTCAATACTTTAGTTTAGGACCAAATACCTGCAGAAGTAATGACATTCACATCAGCCTCAGGTTGACTTTGACCAACATCTGTTTGTCTGTTTCCATTTTCAGTTTGCTGTCGGTATCGATAAAGTTGAGGATCTAAAAATCAAAGCAGACAACGACAGACTGACTGAAGTGCAGCTCACGTACGACTCCATGAGGAGAGGTAACCAGTGTTCATTTCATGAGAAACAGTAGTATGATTTATGGTGTTACACACAGCTGTAAAATATAATACCACTCTGTCCACTCTACCACTTTGTCATTTTATGACGTCATCACCCTAAAAAGAGTTATTTACTAAAATAGTGTTTAAGCAGAAATAGATGTTGTGTTATTGGGGTTATATAAATATAATTCATGGTGCTGTCAGATTGCTCAACATCGCCCCGTTAATACTGCTGTGAAAAGGTTAAACACCAACAAATATGGACTGAAGCAGAATATTTTCATTAAATAATAAGATTTTAGGAATTTTTATATAAATTTTGACTTTTGCTCTTTCCAACGCTCTGGAGTTGGGGTTTGAACGTAGCCTCGTCTCTATCTGCAGCTGTGCAGAAAAAACTTCTTCAAACAGAATAAATAGACATGCAAATATAAAGATACAACCTCTCTGTGACTTTCATCAGTACGGCAGTCATAGTGTCTTTACGCTTTGATTCCAGATCTTCTGGAGAAATCCCTGCAGGTGTTGACCAGCAGCAGCGTTCTTCTCCAGAAACTCAGACAGCTACAGAGGACTGAGGCCCTCCAGAGGAGAGGAGGAGTACTGCAGGACGAGGAGGCGGAAGAGGACGAGGTGAAAGCGCCTCAGCTGCACATTATCTAACAACTCAGGGTCATATTTGCTAGGAAAGCATTGTAAATGGATAAATATACCAGTCGGAGTTCACATTTCATTTGTATCCTTCTTCAGCCTGCTTTTGATTTGCTCTTTGTTGAATGTATGGATTGATGCTGATGCTGTGTCCTCTTCCCAGCGTTCCCAGTGCAGCAGGGGGATAGCGCTGAGGCTGGAGGAGCTGGTGGAGGCGCTGCAGGATCGGAGGAGGAGAGCGGACCAGGTTGTCCGGCTGCAGTTTCAACAGGCGGAGAACAGGAAGAAAGAGCAAGAGTCCAGACAGGCCGGTTCTGAAGTAAGAGACAATTATAGCAAAGTAGCTGGATGGGAATTAACAGGATATTTTTAGTCTGAGTAATGAGCTGCTGCCTGCATAAATCAGGTGCTGAATACACACAGGTTATCACCACAGGTTTAAATCTGGATGTCTGTCAAGATGTCTTAAAGTAAAACACTGTGTATTATACAGTTTATTAGAGTATTATAGATATTAGAGCACAGCAGCAGTGAGAGTCATCTGTCTATTCTGTCAGCATCCATCTTGTGTTCGGGTTATAAATATAAATCCCGCCCGCAGTTACATTCTCGACTCTCCGATGTCTGTATTTAAAAATATTCTGTCAGCTCAAAGTTTTGGTCAGCTGATAACTCTGAAATCAGGCAGCTGAGCTGAAAGAAACAAAAGCATCTGTAGGTTAAGATGATGATGAAATGATGATCCCATGAACTTTCTTTATCTAACGAGCTGTTTCCCAAAACCAAGTTATTGACAAGTTCTGAAAGACACCTAATAACAACACGTCTGTCTTCACTTCAGGACTGGAGTCTCACAGATGACAAGATCCTGGACCAAACCCTGCCGTCTGGATCCCCATTAACAGAGAGCACAGGCCTGAAGTCAGATTCCAAAACAAAAGAAACCAGAGACCTGCAGTCTGGATCCAGATCAGATGTGAAGCCAGGATGTAGAGCAGAGGAGACCAGAAACCCACCGTCTGGATTCAAATTCAACCTGAAGGCTGGATCCAGATCAGACCTCAAGTTAGGTTCTAAATCTGAAGAGACCAGAGATCTTCAGCCTGGATCCAGATCAGAAGTGCAGCCACGATCCAGTTTAGATGTGAAGACTGAATCTGAATCCACACCAGAAGAGACCAAAGACTTTGAGTCAGGATCCAGATTAGATCCAAAGCAGTCTGAATTCAAATTCAACCTGAAGGCTGGATCCAGATCAGACCTCAAAATAGACTCTCCATCAGAAGAGACCAGAGATCTTCTGCTTGGATCCAGATTAGAACAAACACCTGGTTTAAGAACAGAGCTAACCCCAGACATATTCCCTGAATCCAGATCAGAGGAGACTAAAAACTTTTCAGGATCCACATTAGATTCAGAGCCTAAATCCAAATCAGATCTGAAAGTTGGATCCAGAGTTGAGGAGAGTAAAGATCTGCAGCCTGAATCTAGACCAGACCTGCACCCTGGATTCAGATTACAGTTTAAGCCTGTATGTAGACTAGAGGAGATCCAAAACCTGCAGTCTGGATTCAAATTCAACCTGAAGACTAGATCCAGACCTCCAGACCTCAAGTTAGATTCTGAACCTGAGAAGACCGTAAATGTTCCCCCAGGATCCAGATCAGAACAGAAGCCTGGATCGAGATCAGACGTGCCTGGATGCAGATTAGATGTTAAACCTGAATCTGGATCAGAGCTCACCAGAGATGTTACCCCTGAATCCACATCAGAGGAGACAAAAAACTTTGAGTCAGGATCCAGATTAGGTGAGACTAAAGATTTGCAGCCTGAATCTCGACCAGATCTGCAGTCTGGATTCAAATTCAACCTGAAGGCTGGATCCAGATCAGACCTCAAGTTAGGTTCTAAATCTGAAGAGACCAGAGATCTTCAGCCTGGATCCAGATCAGAAGTGCAGCCACGATCAAGTTTAGATGTGAAGACTGAATCTGAATCCACACCAGAAGAGACCAAAGACTTTGAGTCAGGATCCAGATTAGATCCAAAGCAGTCTGGATTCAAATTCAACCTGTACATTGGATCCAGATCAGACCTCAAAATAGACTCTCCATCAGAAGAGACCAGAGATATTCTGCTTGGATCCAGATTAGAACAAACACCTGGTTTAAGAACAGAGCTAACCCCAGACATAGTCCCTGAATCCAGATCAGAGGAGACTAAAAACTTTTCAGAATCCACATTAGATTCAGAGCCTAAATCCAAATCAGATCTGAAAGTTGGATCCAGAGTTGAGGAGAGTAAAGATCTGCAGCCTGAATCTAGACCAGACCTGCACCCTGGATTCAGATTACAGTTTAAGCCTGTATGTAGACTAGAGGAGATCCAAAACCTGCAGTCTGGATTCAAATTCAACCTGAAGACTAGATCCAGACCTCCAGACCTCAAGTTAGATTCTGAACCTGAGAAGACCGTAAATGTTCCCCCAGGATCCAGATCAGAACAGAAGCCTGAATCGAGATCAGACGTGCAGCCTGAATGCGGATTAGATGTTAAGCCTGAATCTGGATCAGAGCCAACCGGAGATGTTACCCCTGAATCCACATCAGAGGAGACAAACAACTTTGAGTCAGGATCCAGATTAGGTGAGACTAAAGATTTGATGCCTGAATCTAGACCAGATCTGCAGTCTGGATTCAAATTCAACCTGAAGGCTGGATCCAGATCAGACCTCAAGTTAGATTCTAAATCTGAAGAGACCGTAAATGTTCCCCCAGGATCCACATCAGAACAGAAGCCTGAATCAAGATCAAACAATCAGCCAAAATCCAGATTTGATGTTGCGCCTGAATCCAGACCAGGGGAGACCAAAAACTTTTCCGGATCCAGATTAGATCCAAAGCCTGAATCAGATCTGAAAGTTCGATCCAGACTAGAAGACACTAAAGATCTGCAGCCTGAATCTGGACCAGACCTTCAATCTGGATCCAGATTAGAGTTTAAAACTGAATCTAGTGCAAAGGAGACCAGAAACCTGCAATCTGGATTCAAATTAAACCTGAAGAGTGGATCTAGATCAGACCTGAAATTAGATTCTCAATCAGAAGAGACCAGAGATGTTCAGCCTGGATCCAGATCAGACATGCATCCAGAATCCAGATTAGCTGTGAAGCCTGAATTTAGACCAGGGGAGACCAAAAACTTTTCAGAATCCAGATTAGACCCAAAGCCTGAATCAGATCTAAAACCTGGATCAAGATTAGAGGAGACTAAATATTTACAGCCTGAACCCAGATCAGATCTGCAGCCTGGATTCAAATTAGATTTTAAACTTGGATCAAGACTAAACGAGAACCAAAACCTGCAGTCTGGATTCAAATGTAATCTGAAGACTAGATCCAGATCAGACCTCAAGTCAGATTCTAAACCTGAGGAGAACAGAGATGTTCCCCCAGGATCCTCATCAGACCAGAAGCCTGGATCCAGATCAGTCGTGCAGCCAGAAACCGGATTAGATGTAAAGCCTGAATCTAGATCAGAGCCGATCAGAGACGCGGCCCCTGAATCCACATCAGAGGAGACCAAAAACTTTGAGTCAGGATCCAGATTAGATCCAAAGCAGTCTGGATTCAAATTCAACCTGAAGGCTGGATCCAGATCAGACCTCAAGTCAGACTCGAAATCTGAAGAGAGCAGGGATCTCCTGCCTGGATCCAGATTAGACGGATCCAGATCATACATGCAGCAAGGATCTGGATTAGATATGAAGCCTAAATCTAGATCAGAGCCAACCAGAGGTGCGCACCCTGGATCCACATCAGAGGAGACCAAAAACTTTAAATCAGGATCCAGATTAGATCAAAAACCAGAATTTCGATCGGATCAGAAGCCTGGATCCAGATTAGAGGAGATTAAAGATCTGCAGCCTGAATCTAGACCACAACATCAATCTGGATCCAGATCAGATCTGCAGCCAGTTTCGGGATCAGATCTGAAGCATGGAACCAGATCAGAGGAGACCAGAGACCCTCAGTCAGGATCTGGATCAGAGGTAATTATTTCTACCAGCAGACAGAATCAGATACTGTTTTATTGGTCCAAGATGTCCAAAGTTAGACCAATGTGAAGCATGGCAACCGTGTTTTGATACACCTGGGTCTGTCCTGGGGGTGGTGACGCAGGAAAATGACATAAAAATGTGAAGAGTTCAGAGATCAAGGCATTTCATGAAAATCTGGTCAATAGATTTTGGCATATCTGAAGACACCTGCAGCTTTCTGTCTTTCTGTCTGTTTTCTCAGGCTGAAGACAAACAGGAAGAGACCAAACAGCACAGAGCTGCTACTACCAGTACCACCAGGTAGGAAAAATGTTACAATACTGCAAAAACGTTCAATACACTACATACAATAAAAAACACATGACATGAAATCTGCGTGATTTTCCCCTTCTTTGGAAGCAGGCAGGTGGCAGGGCAGGAGAGCATGCTGGGAAATGAGACTCAAAGTGGAGAGGACCAGGCCCGCCAAGCCCTCCTGACCAATCAGAGGCAACAGCTGCTGTCGTCATGGGAACACCTCGTGGACAAGGTGACATTTTCTCTCTGTTTTTTAAAGTAGCTGAATTTTACTGTTTAAGCGGATGTCACTAAAGAAGCTGGTACCTCACGTGAATTTAAAGTAAATCTGTTTTGCAGGTCTGGAGCTGGGTGCAGCAGGGCAGCAGTGTGTTGTCTAACTGCTCTGAAGCAGGACAGCAGCTCTTTGAGGTGGAAGACACCCTGAAGACACACCTACAGCTGCAAACACAGGCTGAGGTACACACCGCCACACATACACAGTATTTATTGGTACAAAAAAGTCTGTTAATTGTTGCAGGTGTTCCAAACAATACATTCTCAAATATAACAAATCAGAGTTAAAGACGAGCTGCTGTCACTGTAAACCTGTCTATAACACTGTAATGTATGCATAAAGGATTTAACCTCACAAGCACTTTTGCAAAGAATGTGTCACTTGAAAATGTAGACATTTGATGCCATTTAAAAAAAAAAAGGTTATTATCCTACTAAACCCTCAACTTTTCAACAAACTTGAGTCCAGTCTTCAGACACGGTTAGACGTCTCTTCTGCCCTCTGCTGTTATCAATTATTTCAACAGCTAACTGAAATAGGGGTAAAACACAAAAGCTTCTGGTGCTTAGTGCTCTTTTATTTTTCCTGTCCGGAATCACACTTTCACAGTATTGTGTGTCTTAGATGCATGTATGGATGTATTTCCTCTGATTACAATAGGGGGAATCAATTTTGTACGTCTTTGACTCCAGTCTGTAGGTCGTGATGCAGAGAACATGAAGCAGATCCTGGATCAGATCAGAGCTCTACACACAGATTCGACCATCAGGACCAGTGAACCCAGCAGACAGCTTCCCCCTCTGAAGGCTCTGACAGAGCAGCTGAAGAGAGGCAGCACGGGCAGACAAACCAGAACCACTGCTGCTCAACCCAGCCCACCCGCTGCTGAGCAAACTGGTTCATTGAGTCCTGAACTTGCTGGCCAAGTTGATCTGGTCTTGAAGGAGCTGCAGAGTCTGAACAGCAAGATCGACTCAAACCTGCAGCTGCTGCAACCCTACGTCGCTTTCCTCAGGAGAGCAAAGCAGGTCAGAGTCTCTTCTGGTGTCTTGTTAGGGAGGAAACTGGAAATGTGGTGGCAAATTCCACTGGATCCAGCTGTCATGCAGCTGCTGTAGACGACACGCTACCTCTCTAGCCATCTAAAATAAAATACAGTATAAACAGTTTTCATCTATACTCTGTTTTAGTTTATTAAACAAGCCAGTGTCCTCATTGTTTTCTACCCACAAGACTCAGGAAAATCTGGCAAGTCATTCTCTTGTTCTGCACCAAATTGTCAGAATAAAAGCATGACATTGTTTTCATATTGAAGTCTATGATGAAGGTGAAGGTTATTCCTCCATTAGCGGTCAGTGCTCATGTTCTCCAGGTGGAGGAGGAGATGGAAGGACAGAGGGAGATCTACATGAGGAGACCAGAGGAAGATGATGAAGAGGAGAAGCGTGAAGGGGAGGAAGCTGACAGTAGTAACATCAGCACAACCAGCAGCTCCAGCTCACCAGAGAAGAAGAAACAGGTTGATGCCTGTTGGCAGGAAACACTGCAGAGGTTCCTCACTGTTCAAGAACTGGGAAACAACTACATCAATACTGTCCCCATGGTAACAAGACTGTCAGGAATTGGGATTTCTGCATCATCAAGAATACTTTTTGCTCTGTAGTTGTAAAAAGAAAAACTGTGATATGCTGTGTGATATTTATTTGTGCGTGTGTTGTCAGGTGTCAGGAGCAGGGTTAAACCTGCAGTCCGTGATGTCTGTGGTGCAGCAGATGGTGGAGCGACTCAGCAGAACCAAACAGGAAGTGAATGAGCTGCGGAGTCAGCAGCAAACCCAGATCCAGCAGCAGGAGTACTGCAGGAGGTACCAGGAGAGACTGCTCAAGGTACTTAATACACTGTGACTGTGAAGATGTAACCGGTTGTACAAAAAATCTTCTACCACAAAGTAACTAGTAACTATAGCTGCCAAATAATTGTAGTGGAGTACGTGTTACTTTAAAATGTACTTGATTAGAATAGTAAAATAGGAATACTTAAATAAAGTACAAGTACCTAGAAACTGTAACCAAGTACAGTAATTAAATAAATGTACGCAGCTACTTTCCACCACTGGTGCGCTGTATGTTTTCAGACCCTGAAGGACTTGAACTGCGTCTCCGAGCTGCTGGACTCCTGCACTGAGATGGATCTGGGTTCGGACCTGCAGACCTCCAAGCTGCTGGAGCATTTCAACCAGGCCGGACCACATTTTACTGTGAGTCTTGTGACTTTGATCTGCAGGGACACAGAGCACTATCAGAACTCTTTGATAACAAGGACTGTTGAGAGCATTGTAACGTTTGGACTGTAGAGACTGTTGGAACCTTGGAGCTCTGAAATAGTTGAGATGTATTGATACTCATGGGACTACAATAGTTAATGGGACTTTTTGACCGTAAGGACTGTTGGTACCTTTGGACTTTGGGGACTGTTGGGAGTGCAAAGACCTTCATACATTTCGATCCGCTGTACTTTTTCTTTGGGGAATTTTGAAGCGACTGGGACCATGGAACGGTTAGGACTTGTAAGACTTCTGAGACCATTGGGACTCTTTGGGATTGTGACTGCCAAAAACGACCCAAAGTCCAGGGTTGGGTAGTGTCATTACATTTATCTCAGGTGTCCCACTGGTCAAGAACCACTGGAAGTTTTGTCTGAATCGGGACCCCTGGGACTGTGACCATTAGGGTCTTTAGCAGTGGAGGCTACTGGAACCGCTTGGAGTTTTGGAGAGTTGGGACTTTTAAGACTTTTGTTCTGTTGGGTAAATAGGGACTGACTTTTGGACTACATACACTGTCATGACTGGTTGGCCTTTAGCCAGTTTTGACTTTAGGTACTTTTGGACTGGAAGGACTACTAGTAGTGTAATCAGCAATGTCCAAGGATTCTCAATGGTCCAGAACATCTACCATTGGGACTCCAAGGATGGCTGTGATTGTTGGAATGTAGTTACTGCTAGAGCCTAACCCTAACCCATAACCAGACACACTCTCTTCCTTTCTCCAGCAACTAGACGCTGAGGTGGAGTACATGGAGATGAGCTGGGAGACTCTGAGAGGAGTCCAGGGCAGGCTGGAGTTGAAGGGAAAAGCAGTGAGGGAGGAGGATCTGTCAGAGCTCCTGAAGCTCCAGAAGAGCGTCAAGAACAAGATCCATCAGAGCGAGTCGATCCTGGACCTGACCAGCAGCTTCCACCGCACATCCCAACAGGTCAGTGGAGCAGAGAGGACGTTCTTCTATTTACAGCTATTCTTGTAGAACAAGCTGGTAGAACAACTGTAAGTTCTCGTCAGGTCTTGCATACTACTTTCAAATCTACACCCTGAATTATTCTTACTTTACCTTGAGAGGCAGCTAGATTTCATGCAAAATCACGTGATCATATGATTTTGCAAATACATCTTGCCAGTCTTCAAGCTATGCGCTCATGGCCAGACACAAGGTGTTTGAACCAATTAGCGTCCTTTGAGGAACTTCTGGCAGCTACGGGTGTGGTTTAGGTGTGATGACCAGACTTTTTACTAAGTAAATCTGCTGACTCTTCCTGATCTCATCTGTTCTGGAAACCACCTGACTGAAAGTGAATCATTATTACTTTTAGTGTTGTCTCCTTTGTGTCCAGCTGGAGGCGCTGCTTCAGTCACACCTTGCGAGTCCTCTGACTGGTTTATGTGGATCCGCTGAGGCTGAGCTGAGTGGAAAAAGAGAGGAACAACAGCAGATCCAGAGTCTGTTTGAAACGGCTTCAACACTGAAGACAGACATCTGCACTGCCATCAACCACAGTGTATGAGAGCGCACACACACACACACACACACACACACACACACACACACACTAGTGAACATTACTATCCTATTTATACTTTTCATTAAAAGAACATGTTCATCTTATAAAACCTCACATAAAATCAGACTGCACAACCAGTTCCTTTTCTTGTAATGGAGTATTTTCACTTTGTTTGTACTTAAGTAGTGGCTGTGAATACTTTGTCTACCACTCTTAGGGTTGGACGTGTTTCAGAGTGGAGCAGCTGGAGGCTCGTCTTCTCTCTCTGGACTCTCTCTGTGTCTCGTGGCTGAATGAAGCAGCTCGACGTGAAGAGAAACTCCGCAGAGAGCTGCTGGCTTGTCGACTCAATGATGATATCAACCAGGTGAGGTCGCTACAGTGATTAGCTGAGAGATGCTATTATAGTTTCTCAGAGTACAATTGTCTATATATACGTACATGCTGCATCGCTTCCTGTCTATCCCTCTTACATGTAAAGGTGATCTGAATCCAGGACAGGAATGGCAGACTCCGCCACTAACAATGAAAACTTCTTAAAACGTACACAACAGATTATTATTATTACCAATAAACTGAATGACGTTTGCAGACAAAATGGCAGCTGTATATGAAACAGAAAACGGGGTTTGATTTCATGAACATTTTAAAGAATAATAAATACAGTGCAACATTTTCTGCAGTATGGGTAATGACATGGGCATTTCAGAGGGCAACTACAGCAGCTTACCTGCATCTGGTATCTGGGCAGGTAACTACTGACGCAGAGCTCTGATTGGTTTGGGATGCTGTTATTCATCAGTATGACCAGCAGAGGGGGCTGCTGCCACTGTCTGTCTGTCTGTCTGTCTGTCTGTCTGTCTGTCTGTCTGGATCCACAAATATACAGGATCTACACAGAGCCGGCAGCAGGTTTTCAGTCTGTGTGACTCTGATGCCAAGCCCTTAATTACACAGTCTGTACACACTCAGATCAATTAAATGTATCTTTATTTTATTACCGATTAATGAAATTTTGTTCTTTTTAAAAGGTCTGCAATTTGTAAGTATCTTTTTAATGATTTAAGTTTACTAAAAATAAATCAGAAATTTTCTTGGAAGGAAAAACTCCATTTTAACCTCAGTTAGTAGATATATTATTCTTCAAGTCTGTCAGTTAAACACTGTCTCTATTTTCCCACAAATGAGTACCAAGTTACAGTTCTTTCCAGGTCACGAACTGAGAAATTATCAGGAAAATAGGGACCGGTGAAAGATTACTAAAATGATTTGCCATCAATACCTTAAGTTTTAGACGACTGTACAAATGAGTTTCACTTATTCTGTAAATACTCTGACTTTTTTAAACTATACATTAAAATGACATCTTTAACATTTTGGATCTAAATCAAACCTACACAGACGATTTTTTATAAAATAGTTTTAATTTTTAAAAACAGATTAATAGTTTTTTAATTTAACTGCACTGCTTGCCTTGACTTGGACGGACAACTGTGATCTGAGGCAGCCACTCGCTCAGTTTTATCAGACTCTAAATATAACTGAGGTCAACAGGACACATTTAGATTTTATTGGGAGTCCATAAAGTCTCTCAGCTCACTGCAGCAATCGCTTTCTCCACTGGAGCTGCTGGTTCTTAGAGTGCTTTTTTTCTCGATGTCGGAGAGAAAATTAAAAAAGGCGGACTTGTGCTGGGTCAGAAAACACAGAAAAGTTCTGACATGTTTGTGTTTTGTATCAGCAGCTGAGTCAAAGCGTGTTCAGCTGCAGTTCATATAATGTCCACTAGATACTGCGCCAAGAAAACTGAATTGAAGTGAATGGGAAAGCCTCCAACTTCTCTCTATGAGAACAAAATTAACACAATAAATTCATGCAAAATTTTCACGTCAAGTTCAACTTTGGTAATCTTTGACCCACAAATTCAGGAAGAGTGACCATTAAAACCAACAATGCTGACCTTTAAGTGGAGAGAGAGAGAGCAGGAGAGCCCAAAATGAAGGATGCTGGTAGTGTTGGTTAGGTTTTGGCACCCAGACTCAGACCAGTATAGGCTAGATCTGCCATTTTTCTAGGGTCAGCAGTTTGGTTCAGGTTTAGCAGCCAGATCTGGACCAGTGTTTTGAGGCCGATTCTGGGCCGTGATTCCAACATGTTTTGAAAAGAGTCTGGCAACCGTAGTTGGGTCGAGCTATTTCTTCTGCCAGATTTGGGCTATTTTTGGGCCAAACCATTTTTGCTACCTGGGAAGCTATCGTAGCTTACTTGCTGTGTTCCATTGTCCTGTTAGCGAAAGTTTGTTAGCACAGAGAACATAAACAAGTTTACAGAACAGTAGAGGGTGACTTAAAGAGATATTTTGCCCAGCTGGCTAGCAAGGTAGCAGTTAGCTTTACCAACCAGCCCTGTGAGTATTCACTAACTCCACAACCACAAAGTGGTGACTGATAAACTAAAACAAGTTGGTCCCATTTTGAAATTGTGATTAAGTGAAATTGTAAAATGTAAAACTTTCACCAGTTTGACATTTTACTGGTTTCACTGGTGTGAGGTTCAATCTGCAGTGTCATTGGACAGCAGAGCAGCAGCTGTTAGAGGAATGACAGAGAGAGAGAGAGGGAGGGAAAGAGAGGGTGAGAGGGAGAGCTGGAGTCAGCTGGAC
Organism: Pagrus major; assembly: GCF_040436345.1. NCBI lineage: Eukaryota > Metazoa > Chordata > Actinopteri > Spariformes > Sparidae > Pagrus > Pagrus major. Next base: position 33,465,530 of record NC_133223.1, read on the forward strand.
AGATCAGAAATACAGGCCGAGTCAGCCAACGGGTATTTCCCATCATGCACCTGGCGCAGTGTGTCACCAGCACACTGAAACCTTCAGGGGCAGCTGGGGTGGACATCAGAGACTCATGCCTACATACAAACAAACTTGGTTCTTGGATAAAAGCATCACACAGTTGGGGCAGTACACACTAATGTTACTTGATGTTACAGATACACTCTGACAAAATCCAGTGAAATGTTGAGTCAGATAATGTCAGACATCATTTACCAACTTGCACATTACTGATAACATTTAGGAAGTATTCCAATTCAGGAACTAAATTATTTTTTCAAATAGTCAAATATTGTCAATGAGTTGTGAGCTCCTGTTTTTTTCTTGAGAAGCTCAAAGTTGTGTCACTTCTTGAAGCTGAAAAATAGAATAATATCCTATTATTTTCATCTGTACTGTTACACTTCCACCAGCTGCTCACAGATATAGAAGATTGTGTTGTTTTTAAAGGTTTCAGATTGTAGACAGGGTTATCTTGAAGTTAGCCGATCTCCCACGATCGTTAAAGCGCAACAGAACTGGCAGGGGAAGTATTAAGTGGAGTTGTTTGACCACTAGTGATGTGATGGAACGAAGTTTAGATGAGTAGGTCACTGTTTTGTTGTATCTTGTGTTTCACCAGTTCACCCACAGGGCCAAACTTGAACTCTTCCAGGAGTATCATGAAGTATGCTGGTGTCAAGCTACACATTTCTGCCAACATTTCAGGCTACTCAACTGGTCCACAGTTGGTGGCGATACCAAACCAAGAAATATATTGATGTGCCATCAGAAATAGACACGAAAGAAGGACTTTAAACTTTGTTTAATATCGTAATGTTCTGTTTCATTATGGTCCTCTTAATGTCCTCTTAAACTTTTTCAAAGGTGTTACTTGAGACACTTGATGCAACAAGAGAGGCAATGCATCAGCAAAACGCAGCAAAGACAACTGCTGGATGACACAAACATGAATGCAAACGATGCAGTTTTTAAGAATATTTAAAATAAATCAACTGGAAATAATATGTTATTGCAGTGACATAATTTCGGCAATCTTGTGCTGGCCGCCAGAGTGTCAGTTTGGAAATACTGGGCCACAGGACCTTGGCTGAACAGCACTCACAAAACAGGCTCGGGATAAGATTTTGTCACGTTTGGCCTTCTTTGGTACACCTTTGGTTTGGATTGGTCCTTCAGTCAGAGAGCTACGACAGTTTGTGATGAGATAACATCACTTAAAAATGAAAAATGCTTGTGACTTGTACAGATCATTCAGCAGCAGAATGGGAAACAGGTACTGAAGCTGCGTCATCGCTTTAAGAACCAAACAGTTAAGACCAACGTCATCTGAACAGGTCAACAAGATCATCCTGCCCCAAAGGATTTGAGAGGTGCGCCTTTTCCTTTGCCTCGTTTTGGAGGACCCAACTTCTGTGGCATTTGTTGTCTCCAATATCTCAAAATCTTGCACGTGGATCATTCATGACCTTCTGTGTCATTTTTGGACAAGGAGAGGCAGGATCATCGTTCAGTGCTCTGATGGACACACTTTCCTATCCAGACATTCCTGCACTGGGGACTTTCAGACATAATTGGTGTGTAACCGTGAAGGTCTGTCAAGTGTCTATCAAACTTTTCCATCATGTCTGAGGAGCATCTCTACGCTTTATGCAGATTTTAATGGACTTCCATGAAGTCCACTTCACTAGGCAATGTTCAGATTAAAATATAAGATTACCCAGTTTCGACGTGGAAGTTTGTTTTTATAGTTTGTGTTGATGTTGCACACAGATTGCCAGTAAGAATCCTGCTGAGAACCATTCAGGAAAACACTCAGTTTTCAGGGTCAGGAGTTTGTGATTGGAGTCAGGTCGCAATTTTCATCTCATTTTATCTCCCTGTGCCCCGATTGCCTTTAAAACTTGGTGTGATATCAGTGTGCACTGGCAGCACGACAGCATCTTTATATTAACCTTCCTCAAGGTATTATGGGATTAAGGGAAGCCCCCAGCGACGAGATCAGTGGTGAATAATTTCCATTTGGAGGGCTTAACTGTCACTGTTCTGGAGGTCTGTAATTGGACACCACCACTAAGCCGACGATGAAAACTCAATCAGAGGGATGAGGGGTGAGCTGGAGGGTAAAAAGAAGACGTGAGATGCAGAATGACTAAGACTCTCTGGACTTGTTTGTGTCCACACTGCTGAGTCACCTGAAGGGAACATACATCAGTGTGTTGCTGGATGATGATGAGCTGTTTTTTTTTTTTTTTATTTGACTTGTTGCTGAGGAGTGGGTCTATTCTTGTTCACGTGTGGTTTGTTTATTCTCACAACAGACATTCAGAGTATTTTTGGTTCTCATTAAGGATCCCTATAGACACAGTACTTGATCACAGAGTCCGCCAGCTGAAGATATAAAAAGAAAAAAGATATTTGAATTAAGTTTCTGTGCAAAGTGTTCAGTGTGGTTGATACAGGGGTCATTTTATTTTACTTCCTGGCAGCTCATGGCATGTTGGGGTATTTCATGGTACATTCTTATCATCTCTTGGATAAAATGCTTTGCGCTCTCCTTAGGTAGGCTACCTCAGGGTTATCTCTTTGTGTTATGTCCTACTACATCCTTGAAGTTGTGGGTCATATTCATGATAGCTTGTTATTTTTGTACGGCATACACTGGTCCTTCATGGACCATTCAGCACAATATCATGGAAAACTTCATGAAGCTGTGAGACAGCTCTTGATGGACTTGATGATAATCTCTTTGGGGTCCGAATGGCCCTCAGTGGTAGTTCGTAGTTCATTTGGGGTACTTCCTGGTACATTCGGATTGTTCAACCTGCGTAGTTTTTTTGTTATTCTAGTGCCGCAAACGCTGGCTCAACCGGGGTATCATCAGAAAATTTAACCAACAACCTTCTGGAGGTTCTTCATGGTACTGTTGGATAGCTCTGGTGTACTCTATGATAATCTGGGGTAGTATGTTGTACTTCATGGTCTTCTGGGGTACCTACTTACTTCATTGTACTCTGTCAGATACAATCTTTATCTGTCAATCTAATCTAGCTTCTTTATTCCGGCCTTTTTCTGGGATTTTTCAGGGATTTGAACAAAAACTTTCTGGAGTACTTGATAATACTTGAACTCTGAGGTCAACTATGTGGGGTACTTTTTAGTTGTTAGGGTAAGTTCATTGCATTTTTTGGTCTTCAATGTTAAAGTAAAGTGGAATTCTCTTACAGGCTCTTGGTCCTTGGGGGTAGCCCAATTTACTTGATACTCCGGGTTATTTTCCAGTACTTGTAATCTTTTGGGGTGCTTCAGGATCCTCTGAGGTCTTTGATGAAAGTCTGGGATTGTTGTACTTCTTGGTAGTTCATGGTAATCTCTCTGAGGTACTCTCATGGTACTCAGCATTATTTTAATGCACCTAATGATGAACTCATTGTATTACCTCTTGGTACCTCCTGGTAGTTATGAGTAATCTCCCATGTAGTTAACGTGTGTTATTTTTAGCACTCGCTCTTGCTCAATCTAGGGTTTCCCCAGGTGGCTCTTGGATCAACAACCTCCCCCTCCCTCCTCTTCAGTGTTAGAAAACAGTTCATCCTCCTCAGCCTCTGATTTGAACTCCTTCATCCGTTCATTGAATTGACAGCGTTGTTTCTCTCTACTTAACTCTCTCTCTCAGCTGTCCTCAGCTAACAGATGAGCCATCTGATACCGCTGTACCTCCTGTTAGAGGCAGAAATGTCCCTCTGGGTTTAAACCCTCCTGCTCTAAAAATAAACTTATCAAAGCTCCGTCTGCAGGCAGTCGTAACGACGGCAAGTTGAACTACACGCAGCAGGACAAGCTTTGGCCAAGGATGAGATAAAAGATGTAGACAATAAGAAATAATGTGAAGAAAAAATATTTTTTAGCCCTGCTAGTAGCCCTGGTTGGCAATGTCTGAAACATCTCACCAACTGTCTGATGGTTTGCTATGAAATTTTCTGTAGACATTCATGATCCCCAGAGAATATATCCTAGTGAATTCGGTGATTCCATGACTTTTCCTCTAGCGCCACCAGCAGGTTGATGTTTTCGGTTTTTATTTGGATAGTAATGTCTTTAGTTTTACAGGTATTCGATCACAGACCAAAGTATTGATATCCCCAAACTCAATACAGTTCATCCTGAGGGGAATATAAGTGTCGCCTTTGCCAATATTTTGACATTTTAATGATGAATCAATAAAAAAATAATCTGACTCATTAACATTGAATTATTTGCTAGTTGACCCCACATGATCAGCCAGAGGAAGTCCTTCTGTCAACATAAGACTCTTTTTTGCAGTTGGATTCATGATGTGTAAACACGGACCATCGTTATGTAAAATCAGCTGTGGACTGGTGACTGATTTTCTGATGATTCATATTTCAGCTTCGTGACTCCTTTAAGGAGCTGAAGAAGCGCTTCAGTAACCTGAAGTTTAACTACCTGAAGAGAAACGACAGGACCAGGAACATGAAGGCCGTCAGGAACCAGCTGCAGCAGGTGGAGCTGTACGAGGAGAAGCTGCAGGTGAGTCCAACTCCTGATCTGATCCTCTGATTAAACACCTCTATGAATCAGGAGCAAGATATTTTTCATTCGTCATTTATCTCACTTCCAAGCAATTTTCTGAAATTGTATCATGGATGAAAATCTACCTGACTCCTGCAACTCTTACATGACTGTCGTGTCATCTTAACGACTTAAATGGAACATAAACAACTCAAATTTAGTAGTTGAGAAGACGGAGGGAGGTCAGTCATGTTCTGTCTGATCCAGGCGCTCAGGAAACGTCTGCAGGGTGTGACGGCCCGGCTGGGCTCAGAGGTCAAAGATGGGGGCGTGGCCCGGGAGGCAGAGGACGCCATCAACGAGCTGCAGAGACAGATGGGAGATTTTGAGCGAAATGTCAGCGAGCACCAAAAAACGCTGGATATGACCCGCAGACTGCAGCAAGCCATGGAGGAGGTGACGAAAACTGATTATATTACTTTCTTTTACTTGTATTATTATTTTGTGGGGGGTTTTTGTTAGTAGTATAAAAATACAAGTGTGTGTACGTATCATTTGTTTTACCTTTACATGTTGTTTTGTATGAACAGTATCAGTTCTGGTGCGAGGAGGCGAGTGCAACGATCGCTCGAGTCGGGAAGTTTTCCTCAGAGTGTCGTAGCACAGAAGCCGTCTCTGTTCTCTACCGGCAGTTCGAGAAGTTCGTCTGGCCGACGGTGCCTCAGCAGGAGGAGAGGATCAGTCAGATCGCTGAGCTCGCTGTCAGACTGCACGGTGAGCAACAACAGATTGATTTTTTGTCTGATGTGTCCTCTCAGTCATGCTCCAGATTTTTCACTTCCGCTGGATGTAAATTAACATTGCTGATTATAGAAAGGTTGATATTGTCACAGTTTATGTTTCATACAATATAACTGTCATTATTTGCCATAGTTTGTTTGATTTTTACTTCTTTTAGCTAACTACTTTAACCAGTTATCCGTTACCTTCTGATTCAAGATTTAATTTATTGTCATTTCCTTGTGTTCTCGCATACATAAAAAAACAAAATGCTGTTCCTACAAGCCACAGCTGTGCCACAGAAGACAAAGACACCAATAAAGATCTAAAATATTATAGACAAGCTGTGTGTATGTACCCATGTGTGTGTCTGTGTGGGTTTTAGGGGTGGAGGAGGGGCAGCGATACATTGAGAAGACGGTCAGTAAACACTCAGAGATGGTGGAGTCCATCAGAGAGCTGAGTGACGGACTGATGGAGCTGGAGGCCAAACTAAAGGTATCACAACACAAACATACATAAACAAACACACACTGGTACAACTTTAACATAACAAGCAGGACTCCAACACATGTTTGAAGTTCGTCAAGGATACACACAATCCATTTTAGCTGGTAACAGTGAATGTAAACAAATTCATTTTTTTTACAAGAAAAAGGGACCTCAGCTTGTTGACCAACACTAGTGTCACTGTGGTGTTTTCAGCGGGAGAGTCTCAAAAAACAGCAGAATGAAGGAGAGAAAGAGAAAAAGAAAGAGGGAGAGACGGAGCGAAGGAGAGAGGATGTGACTGAAGAGAAAGACGAAGAGAAAGAGAAGAAGGAAAACAGAAAGATGAAAAAGAAGGAGCTGAGGGATAACCGCAGCACGCAGGAGGCGGCTGACATGGTAAAAAAGATAATCACACAAACTTCATGGTTTAAAAACATATAAATTAACTATATTAAACTAAAAACAAGTTTATTTCATATTTTCATCAGACTACTGATAATGTGAAGCCTGATAAAAATATTAGATATCAGAGATGTTAACTCATCTCATCTGTTTTCAGTACGAGCTGAAGGAGACAGGCCACACCCCCGAACTGACCGCCGAGCATGATGGGAAGGAGGTTCCTGTGAAGAGGCAGAGTGCAGCCAATAGGAAGCCTCCATTACAGAAGAGCCGCAGTCTGGAGTCAGACAGACAGATGGACAGACAGACCGTCATCTCAGAGAGCAGGTACACTGGTACAATGAAGATGGGTGCTGATGTTCCTGCTCCCCAGAGGATGAACCCATTGATTTTAGCCCATAACCTAAACTTCTGGAAATGCCAAAAACTTAAAGGAAGTCACAAAAATGTGAACCTGATGATGCAGCTCAGAAAAAGTCAGGTGGTCACCAAAGTTAATCCTCCGGGTAAAAGGAACATCTGTACCAATTCATCTAGTAGACGCTGAAATATTTCAAAAGATAAGTGAAATATTTGACTTGTTAGGTTTAATGTTTAATGTAAATCCACTGGGAACAATGGATTTCTGTGAAAAATACATAGTTAATAAAAACTGTGAGAAATTAATCACTTTATACAGACTAGAAAATGAACAGTAAGATAGAAGAAACTGCATAAAAGGTACATGCCCTTACTGGACTTTTCTTTGGATTAAAGCAAATAAAGTAGTTTAATAACATTCAACATGTTGTTTATTTCTATGCCACAGACAGCAGATGTACGGTGAGAGGTTCACCTCGACTCACACCTTCAGCATCTCCTGCTCACCAGTGGAGGCCAATCGACGGGTCCACGCCATACACAGCCAATTACAGCCTGGCTTCACTGATCCTCAGGCCACACCCCCTCCCACTGTGATTGGCCCATTGTTCTCTGACATTCAGAGGGAGTTTCAGAGGAAGGAGATGCAAGGAACAGGACAGGAACGGGTCTTCGCTGCCTGTGAATCAACGCTGCTTCAGGTTGAGTACCACAGAGTTATTGTCATACATGGTGTCCTCCAAGGGTCAATTTTAGAGCCTCTTTTGTTTTCCATTCACGTGCTGCTTCCTGGCATCATATTTCCAAAACACTGCTAGAATTTTCATGTCTATGCTGAAGATACACTTCTGTATAAACCTGTTAAATCTGATGACACTTTAATATGTAACACACATCAGGTTAAGAGCTGTATGGCAACTAAATGATTCAGAGTCTAATCTTCGACAGATCTTTTGCAATCCCAACCTGGTTGTTTATTATCCAATATTAAGGAGTCTGAACTGGTAATATTTAAAATTCCAGGGTTTTAAAATCATGCATCTTTTACCTAATGTTAAATCTTAAGAAAAAAGAAGAAAAAGAAATGTAACTATCTGTACAAACATCCTTGTCCCTGTTTCTGTAAGCCGTACAAAGACACACCAGTGATTATTATGTCTAATGTCAATTATTTTTTACCCAGGATGCATCTGCAGGAGGCCTGTCAGAGGTGGAGCTACAACAACAGGAAGTAATGACTGAGGATTATTTCTCCAATGACGAATACGACTGTGCGTCACCTGACGACATTTCCCTGCCACCACTGGCAGAGACACCAGAGTCCAACATGGTTCCATCAGATATTGAGGAGGGCTTCTGTTTCAGTTCCCACAGCGTCCACATCAGCCAGTACAGCCACCAGTGCCGTGCCCAGTCAGAGCACAGTGGAACTGGTCCTGGTGCAGTCCGACAACATCGAGAGTCCAGCCAAACAGAGAATTGTCCGACTACTCCAGCCAGCCTTCACAGCAGTAACAGGTCTGTATTACAGTCCCATCAGAACAAAACAACATTCCTTTGTAGGTTATTATGATCTTGGACAGTGATGGACATGATCTAAGGACAGTAAAGAAATGCAAAAAAAAAAAAATAAGTCAGTGGCCTCATCTAAACTCTGAAAGCGACAGCAGTTCATTGGTATGGGCTGTAGCTGACTATTCCCTCAGAAGGCCATCCAAATGTAAGAGTTTGTTCCTATTGGGTGTGTTTCAGGTTCAGATCAGAGTCCAGCTCGTTTGCCCAGAGTCCAATGACAGTTCCTGCTCCAGGCCTACTCACCAGCACTCTGTGCACCATCCTAAGGACTGATGAGACCAGCAGAGCCCCCGAGACCGCTGACCTCTCCTTGGACAGCCCTGAACTGAGCCTCTCCTCTGGATCTCACCTAGTCCACAAGAACAACACTCCAGAAAGTTGTTCCAAGGACAACAATGCCCCTGAAACGAAGACCCTCTCACAAACTGAACACTTATTAAAGCAGAACAACAGTCAGTATAATCAGCCACAGTGGAGGACAGGTACCCAGGCTCAGATCACCCAAAATGTTGTATCCACAGGTGAGACCTTACCACAGACTGATCCAAGTCCCCAGTCTGCAGAGCACAATCAAAGCCACACCCTCCCCCAGTCCAGCAATTGTCCTCAGCCCTTCAGTGATCCAGAGCCGGATCTCCACAGGGACAAGACCCATACACGAGACACAAGGTCCCTCAAATGCAGCACTATTTTATCACAGCCATTGTCTGACTCTGAGAGTGGCCTCCATCAGGACCTAAAATCCTCCCAAAGTAGGGAGGGAACACTCCCAGTCTCCAAACCTCAAAAGAACAGTCTCACCAACACCAGTACAATAACTCAGCAGACCATTTACTTCCAGTCCTCCCATTCAGACAGTCATCGCATCTTGACAGAGGCTAGTTGCAGCCTCAGGTCAACCCAAGAAAGCTCTTTATCCCAGACTGAGACCCTGCCAAAGATGGATGCAGTCGCCCAGGCCCAAGACAGGATTCAAGACACTGGGTCCCTCAAATCTTGTGCAACATGCCCGCAAAACTTCCCTCAAGACAGCAATCTTCCAAAGGCTTACCCAGATTCCAGGAGTGGCCTTGATGAGGATGTAACTTCCTCGAAAACCAGCAAAGAAATGCCATCAGTCTCGATGCCCCAAAGCAGCGACCAAACCGCAGCCACTGTTGTTACCCAACAAACCATTAACTGTCAGTCCTCCCCTCCAAACAGTCATTGCAATAGGCCACAGGCTCGCAGAAATCTCATGCCACAGCAAGGAAGCCCCTTATCCCAGGGTAGTGAAGGTCAACCTGAGGCCCATGCCCCCATTCTTCCAGACCCAAACAGCTTCAGCAACATTAGTATATCAAACAGTACCATCACCAGCAGTAATAGATTCAGCAGCAAGCAGAGCCACCAGACAGTCTACTCCCTCCATGAGTCCTTGACCTCCGACAGTACCCAGCAGTGTGTGCATGACCCTGGCATGATCCCCAGCAGCCCTGCCAAGCCCACTGCTCCAGAATCTCAGACCCAAGCTTTGGCTCAGCAGGCTAATCTGCATGTCACTCCCCTCTCCTCTCCACCTCATCTACTAACTCCAGACCAAGACCCAAACATTTGTCAGCCCATGGCCATCCGAGAGGAGATCAGGCTTACTCCTCAGATCCAAGGGCCCTCCCTTCCTGCACCTCCTACTCCTTCCCAGGCCCAGGCAGAGTCTCTTCCCCAGGGAAAAGCCTCTAAACCGGGCCCTCCCTGCATCACCAGGCCCCTGTCTAGAGCCACCGTCATGGAGGGCTCTCCAGTGACGCTAGAGGTGGAGGTGACGGGACACCCAGAGCCCACGCTCACCTGGTGGGTAGCTTATAACCAGCTCCACAATAACACACAAGCTAAATGAGATAATAACTACACAACTCACTTTGAGACACCTGTTACACCTGCATTAACATGAGCCCTGCAGCTGGATCAATAGCTGTGTCCCACTATCCAATTTGTCTCCATCGTATCTACAAGATCAGGAGCTACTGAACTCTTGCAGCTGCTGTCAAAATACATTTTCCTCGACCCTTATTTGATATATGATTCTTCGTTTCAGTCATTTTCCAAGCAAAAAAGTCAAGCAGTTGCTGGTTCCAGCTTCTTAAATGTGAGGATTTGCTGCTTTTCTTTGTTGAAGACTACATTTTACTGCTTCTGCACAATGTTTTGAACCCCATCTTGAGCTCGTTCTTATGAGTGACAAATTTACTAAGGCCCATGCTAATGCAGGTGTAATGGATTGAGACATCTACCTTGTATTCATCCACATACTCTAGGTGCTGTATCGTAGGCAACTGGACGTGTTTCAGTTTGTTGAAGACGTTTCACCTCTCATCCAAGAGGCTTCTTCAGTTCTAACTAACTGGAGTCTCTCAGAGGACACACCCACACAGGGTTAAAGCCTGCAGCTCCCCTCCAGTTAGTTAGAAGTGAAGAAGCCTCTTGGATGAGAGGTGAAACGTCTTCAACAAACTGAAACACGTCCAGTTGTCTACGATACAGCACCTAGAATTACCATGACCCGGATGGCTGAGAACCTTCAGCAACACTCATCCACACAGTAACACTTAAGTTTAATGAACTTTAATGAACACACAACCATCATGTAAGTCTAATGTAAAGTGTCAGGTAGACATAATGCCTTTTCCATCACTTCTGCCGGCCTGGCTTTACTCTGTTTAACTCGGCATGTCAGACCAGTGTGGCAGGGATTTGCATTTCCATGACAACCGGGGTTACCTGCCTGAAGGTGTGTCTTTGACTGATGATGTACTTGGCTTGTGTAGTGATCAGAGGAGCGACTGTAAACGCTCTTCTTCCCCACAGCACTTTTGAAAAAAGCCACTGACAAAGCTCCCGCCAGGCGCACTTTGCACCTACTCCGGAGCAGGTCCATCCAAAGCGCAGATTGGCTCAACTCGGTGCGATTAAACTGGTGATGGAAATGCAAATTGACTCTGTGTCACCAAAAGCGATATTTGAAAAGCCCCATATTTCTAGCCAGTATAAGCTTAATTGGAAAGAAACAGATTGTTATTATTATATTTGCTAACAAGCTATATAGCCACACTTTTGAGAAGAAGTTGCAGTAATTAGCTAGCAAGTACTAACTAATGTTAGCTTGTTGGCTGAGTACAATCTATATCCAGTGGTACTTAATTGGTTTGATTGATTGTTTTCAGCATGTAACCCCCAAATTTCAACAACATACTGTAGAGAACCTGCGTGTCAAACAAGCTCATTGATTGATCCAGATTCAAAATATTAAGTATAAAGACAGCTGCCTATGCTCTTTATCGTTGACATATCCGGGCGCATCAAGAGGTGACTGGTTTTCAGGTTTAAATGTATTTTGTTTAATAATTAATAACTAATTAACATAAGTTTGCTAGTTAACGGTGTGTTCTGTGATTCCTGTTATAGGCTCTTTTGTTTTTGAGCGCACATTAACAAAAGAAAGGCAGTGACGCTAACATATAACACTGAAATACAAACTGCTGCATGAAAAAGGCAAACTAAAGGTTGAATTTTACACGTCACATCATCTAACTGCCACATCGTTTATAAAACCTACAACTCTTTTGTTTGGCTGTCTGGTGACGCAGTCAGGGATCCTGTAACATAATAGATATTTATTGTATCAGGGGGCCCATCATGTATGTTCCTTGCCTAGAGTGCGGTTGTTGTGCTGTCTGACCTGCTCTCATCATGGTCGCTTTAGGTTTAAAGATGGAGAGGTGTCAGCCACCGGCCCGAGCCGAGAGCTGGCCTGCGTGGACAGGAAACACTTCCTGTTTGTCCCGGAGGCGTCGGACTCAGACGGTGAGTTGTACCAGGCCCGGGCTGAGAACCATCACGACGCAGTTGTTTCCAGCGGTGATAAGTGGCTGGTGGCCGAAGTGTTTGACATCATCAGTGAGGACTGGCAGACTTGGTTTGGTACAATGTGTGTTCTGCTGTGGCTGCTCTACCTGATAGTACTCTGATTACTCCTTTTCCACTACAGGAACCTGACAACCTCTAACCTGGAGCTTTTTATTACCAGAACTTAGGAGAACCTGTCAGACTTTGGTTCATGGTTTTGTCTTGTGTTTCCACTGTGTGTTACAACCAGAACATCTTAGGTGTGTATTTAAGAGGCAACACCGAGACGAATGTGTGATCTGTGTGCACTGTTTGGTAGGCGAAAGCAGTTGTGGGACAGAAAACAATGGAAAAAGTGTGGCCAGTATTGATTTTCTTTCACACTTACCTGTCATACATTTAAACATCATTACCATTAAATAAATAAAGAGTCACAGTCTGACAGAATGGATCGGAGAGTGAAAGGGACTCCAATCCACGTCCCAACAGCTGACCAGCTCTCCAGATCCAGCTGAGTCCAGGTCGGCCGCCGGTCCTTTGAGAGAAAATAAAGTACGACAATGTTGTCACACTGCATGTAGTTGTGTAGCATAATTTCTCACTACTGGAAAGTTTTAAAAATAACTGCAACCTGTTGTTTTTCCATCCTCACTGACACCCAAACTTCAGTTCATCTCTAAACTGGTCGGAGGACAGTGGAAACAAGAGCAGAACCAGTGTCAGTGGCTTCAGTTGAAGTTATGGGTCATTCATTACCTGTAGTGGAAAAGGCCTATAACACACACACACACACACACACACACTCCAGACACACACGGTTCAATTCAGAGGGCACACAAGTTTTGTAGGATTGTTATATTCACATGTGTTTGAAACATATGTATTGAAAATATAAATGATATAAGGGTAGAAATGTTGCATATAATGATTTTAAAATAAGTCTGTTTCATTAAATCACAAGATGAACTGACGCCCGTCTAAACGGTGAACGTTTCAGGACTTAAAAACTGGACAGGAGGTTAGAAAGAGTTTGAAGTAATTAGTTTAATCTCTGTGTTTCCTGTTTATGATCTTCTGATGAGTGTTAAATTTAGTTAAATCTAAATGGATTTTGCATCCAACCTGTAGTTAAAGCAGCTGAAATAATGTGAGCAGCATTTAAAGATAAAGCTGATGAAGATGAAGCTTTAACTTTTCCTACTTGTCCATAAATGGAAGCTCATTTCTACCTGGATGGAAGCAGAATCACCATTACAATCATAGTAGGAGTTAAAGATCTTGTCTAAGTCAATTTTGAGATCATCTAAATTACGTAATTTATAATGATGGAAAATCAAAATAATAATAATTATAAAAAAAGTTGAATTGTTTCTCGGTAGATATGAGCTTCCATATAAGCCTTAGTTCCCTCTTAATGGATCAATGCTTTTATTCTGAAAATCCTCCCTGTCTGGCACCAGACGAAGGTAAATGATTTCGTCAAGTTAAACTTGTGTAAAAACTGAAGTTATTGACTGAATCATGTTTATCATTTATTAGATCAACCCAGTCTCCAGAGTTCTGATGATAAGTCCTGATAATAACATGTCAGCATGTGTCAAATATATAAATCTGTATTTATCTCCTTCCTTCAGTAGAATAAAACTTAAAGTCATATTGGATGTGTTTGTGCTGTGTATAATTCATCATCACATGTTAAACACAAATAAACACGTTTTTATCCCATAAATCGTCTCAGTGTCTCGATTTGATTCAGAGGAATTCTTCAGTTCAGTCGACTTTTGTGCGCAGTTAACAGGATTATTGATTATTATGTGTGAATGTTTCGATTCACAGCTCTTTCTTGGTGGTGTTTTCAACTTCAACAGAGAAATAAGGGCAGTTCAGCATTAATGGTGCTTCAATAGAAAATTTCAGTCTCCTTTAATTCTACTGTGAAAAAGTAAGGATTTAAAAAAGTTTTGTTTTTTGTGGTTTAAAGAATAATGTCAAAATCCCTCATTTTAATGGAGCTTGCTTTAATTAAGAGACTTAACGTGTGTAGTTGGTAAAATGGAGGATTTTGTTTCAGATCCTGCTTTGATTGGTTTGATTTTCACCTGGGCTCTCACTCTGAACTCTCTCACTCTGTTTCTTTAAAATAAAGGAATCCAACATGTGTCCACTGTCCAGTTCTGACAAATTCATACAGTTTACTTTGTGTTAGTAAGAAACTTTTAGAGTAGCAGTTTGGGAGCAGGTTAATATGGTTATTTCTGTAACACAGCGATTAATAACCACGGGCACTTCAGGGTAACACTGTAGAGTAGCTCAACTAGTTTGAGAAAACAGAAATTCTGATTTAATACAACGCAAGACGGCACTGGTGAGAAAACATTATTTGAATATACTGTATATCTCCATGAAACTTTCCTGGTTGATTACTCACATCTATTATTTTTTGTTTTTACATTCTGAAATGTTGTGTTTAAATACACAAATGAGTAAAATTCAATAAGTTGTATAAATGTCCAGAACATAAATGTGAACGTTGGATAAAGAGAGGGACATTTGGAGATCTATTTTTATCACTCCAAACATCGCAAAATACTGTTAATAGTCATTTAAAAAGAAAAAAAAAAATCAACTTTCTCCATGTTTGTCTGAGAAAAAACTCATTTTTAGAAAATAGCCTTTAATGATATGCATTGTAAGATTCCTTACATTTTTAGACAAAAAAATGTGAATAGGGTGAAATTTTAATTGATAGATTTCACTATGAAACTTCTCGTTGATTAATTACAACAAGATATTTTTTGTGTAAATGTGCGAATGAGGCTATCTAAATGAAATATGCACTAATTTGCATACATGTCCAGAACAGATATCTGAGCTAAAATAAACACCATAATGTGTATTTTGAACATTTCCTTTACAGTAGACAAGATATGTTACAGATGCAAAATAGCCCAAAATCTAAAAGTCTGAATTAATTTAGTGAAATGAGCCTTTACTGCATAATTTGGAGTCTTCGTGAATGTTATCTTATTTTGAAGGACGGAAGTGGGTCAGGGTACCGGATGTGCTGACAGCAGTGATGTCCGCTGACAGACTCAGGAACAACCTGCGTCACTGCAGGTGATTTATCCTCCTTTAACAGCTCCAGGACAAAGCCAAAGTCAATGATTAAAGCTTTACACGGTTAGAAAGGTAAGAAGTTAGACTTCACTTTCACACCGTTACATTAACTCTAAACTTTAATTGACATAACGGACATTGTTTATGCGAACATTCATAATTATACTTCAATTTAACCACAAAAATAAATGTAATGTTTAAAGTAAAACTTGGTGAAAACAATTTTCATTAATAGGATAAGAAGCATCATTAAAACATCATTAAATTAACTGTAAACAATACGCCATCGTTTAATTTTACATCAGCTGGTAGTTAAAGTCACATTTTAATGAATGTTAGCTTCGCAACCGCAAAATTGTGTGAAAGTGGGTTTTCACCTGTTTCCGCACATGGAAAAAAAAATTCCACTGAAATTTTCTCTTCAGTCAGTTTCACACTGACTGAAGAGACATAAAAAAAATATGACATTTTATTGTCACCCACTTTCAACATCAATTAAAAAAATACTCAGTACCGGTTTCACACATGAAAAGGAAATCTCTAAAAAAAAATTCAAAATCATAATTTTTTGCCAGGTTTCTTCCACCAAGAAAAAAAAATCTGAATTTTTAGGAAAAAAATCTAAACAATTTTACTTGAGATGTTTTTTCACCTATAACAAAAATCTGAATTTTCAGGGGAAAAAATCTAAATTTTTAGGGAGAAAAATCTGAATAATTTTACTTCTAGAAGATGTTTCCACCTATTAGACTTTTTCCCCATATCAGTAACTGGTACTTTAACACATGAAAAGGAAGTATATAAAATCAATCACATTTTTTTAGGGGAAAAAATCTGAATTTTGAGGGAAAAAATCTGAACTATTAGGAGAAAAAATCAGAATTTTTAGGGAAAAACCTGAATAATTTTTCTTCTAGAAGATGTTTTTCCTCCTATTGGATTGTTTCCCCACTCAGCACCAGTTTCACACATGTAAAGGAAATATATATATATATAAAAAAAGAATAATAATAATTTTTGCCAGGTTTTTTCCACCTTGAAAAATAATTTCTGAAATTTTGGGGGGAAAAAATCTTAATTTTTGGGAAAAATCTGAATTTTTAGCAAAAAAATCTGAACTTTCAGGGGGAAAAAATCTGAATTTTTAGGGAGAAAAATCTGAATATTTAGCAAAAAAAATCAGAATTTTGAGGGAAAAAATCTGAACTATTAGGAGAAAAAATCTGAGTTTTTCCTCCTATTAGACTTCTTCCCCCACTCGGTACCAGTTTCATACATGAAAAGGAAATCTATAAAAAATGTAAAAATTATATTTTTTTGCCAGGTTTCTTCCACCTGGAAAAGAAATCAGAATTTTTAGGAAAAAAAAATCAGATTTTTTAAAGAAAACAACCTGAATAATTTTACTTCTAGAAGATGTTTTTCCTTCTATTACACTTCTTCCCCCACTCAGTACCAGTTTCACACATGAAAAGGAAATCTATTAAAAAATTTAAAAATCTAAATTTTTTGCCAGGTTTCTTCCACCTGGAAAAAAAATCTGAATTTTTAGGGAAAAAAATCTGAAGTTTTAGGAAAAACAATCTGAATATTTTAGAGGAAAACAATCTGAATTATTTTACTTCTAGAAGATGTTTTTCCTCCTAATAGACTTCTTGCCCCACTCAGTACCAGTTTCATACACATGAAAAGGAAATCTATAAAAAAAAAAAAAAATCATAATAAAAATCATAATTTTTGCCAGGTTTCTTCGACCTAGAAAAAAAAATCTGAATTTTCAGGGAAAAAAATCTGAATTTTTAGAGAGAAAAATCTGAACTTTTAGGGAAAAAATCTGAACTTTTAGGGAAAAAATCTAAATTTTTAGGGAAAAAAATCTGAATAATTTTACTTCTAGAAGATGTTTTCCACCTATTAGACTTTTTCCCCATATCAGTAACTGGTACTTTAACACATGAAAAGGAAGTATATAAAATCAATCACATTTTTTTAGGGGAAAAAATCTGAATTTTGAGGGAAAAAATCTGAACTATTAGGAGAAAAAATCTGAATTTTTAGGGAGAAAAATCTGAATATTTAGTGAAAAAAATCTGAATTTTGAGGGAAAAACCTGAATAATTTTTCTTCTAGAAGATGTTTTTCCTCCTATTGTATTGTTTCCCCACTCAGCACGAGTTTCACACATGAGAAGGAAATATATATATATATATATAAAAAAAGAAAAATAATAATTTTTGCCAGGTTTTTTCCACCTTGAAAAATAATTTCTGAAATTTTTGGGGGAAAAAATCTGAATTTTTGGAAAAAATCTGAACTTTTAGCAAAAAAAATCTGAACTTTTAGGAAAAAAATCTGAATAATTTTACTTCTAGAAGATGTTTTTCCTCCTATTAGACTTCTTCCCCCACTCAGTACCAGTTTCACACACATAATAAGGAAATCTATAAAAAAATTAAATATCATAATTTTTTGCAAGGTTTCTTCCACCTAGAAAAAAAAATCAGATTTTTTTTTGAGAGTCAAAACCTCCAAGAAACAATCTGCAGACGTCTCCAACAGAGTAGCTCAGTGTATAGAGACACTGCCTCCAAGATTTGAGGTTGTGGGTTTGATCCTTGCGTTTCAGGAAACTTATCCGGGTTGAATTTTGAAGGCTGAAGTCCAAAAGAGAGAGTGAAAAGCTCTGCGAGACAAAGCTCATCTGTATTGACGAGACGTACTCACACCGTGTAGTTCAACATCCAAGTTTACTTGCAACTGCACTTACTAGTTACATACACTTGAGTAAGCAACTGGTGCCAACTAGTGGTAGCGTTGATCATTACATCTCAATACATCTCCCTTTTTTTTCAAGTAAAGTATTCTTGTACCACTTAAACTTAAATCATTTTTTCAGTATGAATCAATTCTTGTTAACGTGCTTTCACATCTTAACTGAAATATTTTGAAATAAATTCCTTTAAATTCAAATTCACATTTTACTATCATTTACCACTTTATATTAACAGTTTCCTCTTTGACACTTTAACTGTTCAGAACTTAACACTTAACATGTGTATTTTCTTTTGCTCACATCATTTTCATTTTTTTTTTTTTATTTTTTTTTTTATATCTCTTCAATCAGTCTCTTTGGTTTCACAATCAGTCTCTTTGGTCTTTGATCCTGTGTGACATCAGTTGGTGTGTCTTTGTCTGTCTCAGAACAGGATTGGTCTGAGATGACTGGCATGTCATTTGTGTCATTGTCCATGAGTTCTTTCTGAGGCACTTTGAGCAGATGCCTTCTGTTCCGCCTCAGTGGTGTCCCATACTCCGTGATGACTTCATATGATCTAGGTGTTGTCTCCTTGACCACCTTAGCTAGTGGTCCCCACTGTCCATCACATCTCACCCTCACAATGTCCTCCTGTGAGAGTGGGCCCAGAGCCTTGGTTGCTCTGTCGTACAGTCCTATCTGTCTCATGTTTGGACGTGTTGTCACATACTTTTCCTTCCTGTATGTGGCTGCTGGAAGCCTGGTCCTGAGCTTTCTACTCATGAGCATTTCTGCTGGCGAAAGTCCATTCTCCAGTGGTGATGCTCTGTAGTTCAGGATAGCAAGGTATGGATCCTCTGCATTTTCTGCAGCTTTTTTCAGAATACGTTTCACTATTTGTACTCCCTTCTCCGCTAATCCATTGGATTGCGGGTAGTGAGGACTCGAAGTCACATGTTCAAAACCGTACTTTTCTGCAAAGTTTTTAAAACATTGGCTCGAGAATTGTGGTCCATTGTCACTTATCACAGTCACAGGGATCCCATGTCGTGCGAAGATCGCTTTTGTGTGCGTCACAACTCTCTCAGCAGTCGTATCACTCAAACACGTGAATTCTGGGTAGTTTGAATGATAATCTATGACTAACAGGTAGTCCTTGCCTTTAAGATGAAAAAGATCCATCCCAACCTTTCTCCACGGTTCCCTTGGCTTGTCATGTGGCCTCATCGGTTCCTTGGCCTGCTGATATCTGTGGCGCTGGCAAGTGTCACAGCGCTGGATGTAGGTCTCAATATCTCTGTTCATGTACGGCCAGTACAATACTTCTCGTGCACGTCTCTTGCATTTTTCTATTCCTAGATGTCCTTCGTGCACTAATCTGACCATTTGCTGTCTTAATGAGTTAGGAATAACAATCCTGGTGCCTTTTAGAAGAACACCATCCAACACTGACAGTTCTCCTTTAAAGTGTTGGTATGGCTTAGACAGTTTAACCTGGCCTGGTAGGTTTATCTGTTCCATGACTTGTTTCAATGTTTCATCCTTTTGTGTTTGTTTGGCTATCTCTGACCATTTTAAGTCTGACACTGGCATGTGTGCTCTGACACAGTCTATGTGGATTTGCACGATTTCTTCAGTTGTGCTCCTTAAATCCTGCAGGCTGGCCCTGCTCAACGTATCTGCCACCACTAGGTGTTTTCCTGGCTTAAACTCAAAGTCCACGTCATATTTCTGAAGTCTTAGCATTAGGCGTTGAATGCGTGGTGGTGCATCACCCAGTGGCTTCTGTGAGATTGCTATTAGCGGCTTATGGTCAGTTTCCAGTGTTACTGTTCTTCCATAAACATATTCATGAAACTTTTCACAGCCATAAACAGCCCCTAATGTCTCTTTCTCAATTTGTGCGTAATTTCTTTCTGCACTGGTCATAGTGCGAGATGCGTACGCGACAGGATACCATTCTGTGTCATGCTTTTGAAGAAGCACAGCTCCTAGGCCGGCTTTGGATGCATCAGTTGACACCTTTAACGGTTTGTCCTGATCATAGAATGTTAAGACGGGCTCTCTGATCAGACTATTCTTTAGCCACTCCCATTCTTTTGCATGCTCTGGCATCCACTGCCACATTGTTTTATTCTCTAGCAAGCTTCTTAGTGCTTTAGTGTTAGCTGAAAGGTTCGGGACAAATTTTCCCAAGTAGTTTACTAAGCCTAAAGCTCTCTGTAGGTCATTTTTGTCCTGTGGTACAGGCATTTCCGCAATCGCCCTGACCTTCTCTGGATCCGGTTGGACCCCTGCCTCTGAAAGTTTCTCTCCCAGGTAGGTTATTTCTCTAACCCCGAATTGGCATTTGCTTTTGTTTAGTTTTAGTCCTGACTTTTGCGCCTTAGTGAGAACTATGCGCAGCCTTGCATCATGCTCCTCTTTTGTTTTGCCCCAGACTACGACATCATCAATAAAAACACCCACCCCTTCTATTCCATCAAAGAGCTGCTGTACTGTCCTATGAAATACCTCAGGGGCGGAGCTTATTCCAAATGGAAGTCTCAAGAAGCAATGTCGACCAAAGGGAGTGTTAAATGTGCACAACCTAGAACTTTCCTCATCAAGCACAATCTGGTAAAACCCCGATGAAGCGTCTAGTTTAGAGAAGTAGCATGCTCCACTCATTGCACTAGTTATGTCTGATTTAGTTGGAAGCCTGTAGTGTTCACGCTGGATTGCCTTATTTAAATCTTTGGGATCTATGCACAATCTCAGATCTCCATTAGGTTTCTCAACAATGACTAGGGAGTTAACCCATTCGGTGGGCTCTTCAATTTTCCTGATGACCCCTTCAGTTATCAAAGAGTCTAGCTTTTCCCTGAGTCTCTTCTTAAGTGCGACAGGCACTTTTCGTGCTGGGTGTATGACTGGTTCTGCATTATCTTTCAACCTGATTTTGTGTTTGCCTGGCAGACATCCTATACCTTTAAACACATCTGCGTATTCTTTCACCCAGTCAGCATGTGTGGCTCTTGTTGCAGTAGTCACTGTTTTCTTAGTTTGTTTGTTTTCTGTCATTTTGTCAGCATCAATGACATTTATTCTCTTTATTAGCCCTAGCTGCTCACAGGTTTTTAAACCTAGAATAGCTTGTCTATTCCCCTCAACAAGCACAAATAGAGCATTCACTTTCTGATCATTTCTAGTCAGACTAACTCTACACACCCCTTTAGTGGGTATAGGAGTGTCATCATATGTCCTTAGATTTATCTTTTTGTCTCTCACCTTGGGCTTGTTTTTCAGTCTTTTATAGTCTGTTATTGGCAGTATGTTCACCTGCGCCCCCGTGTCCAGTTTCAGTGGGATGTCGGTGCCATTCACATCCAGGTGAGCTATCCACTCATCCTTTGAAGCCGTCGGTGCCTCCTCTATTGCACCCACAAAGAACGGCATCTCCTCGTCGTCCTCGGTGTCGCTCTGCTTTTCCACGAGCTGCACTTTCTTCTTGGTGAAACAGCATTTGGCGAAGTGATTTCTTCCACCGCATTTCCTGCAGTCCTTCCCGAACGCTGGGCACTGTTTCGGCGCGTGTCTCAGCCCGCACCTCTCGCAGTTTCCCCTCTCCTGCTGCGGCTGTTGCCTCGGCTCTCTTTTCCTTGCCGACGTCCTCGGTCTCCCGCGCTGGACCGCGTCCACTTCCGCAGCTTCACCCTCGTTGCTGAATGTCTTTATCTGAGCCTTTGCGCTATCTGAAGCTTGGCATATTTTAATAGCTTTTTCAAGCGTGAGATCAGTCTCTTTCAATAAGTGCATTCTCACTTTATTGTCCAGTACACCGATAACTATCTGGTCACGTATCAGTGAATCACATAACGTGCCGAAGTTGCATGACTGACTTTTCAGCCGTAGGTCTGTGACATACTTTTCTATCGGCTCGGACTCTTTCTGAACACGGTTTCTGAAAACATATCTCTCATATGTCTCATTCTTTCTCGGCGTGCAGTACTCCTCGAACTTTGCCATGACCACATCGAACTTATCTTTTTGGTCGTCTGTGAAGACAAACGTGTTGTACACGTCCAGTGCGCTGCGGCCTGCTACTGTTAGCAACAGTGCTATCTTCCGCTGGTCGTCGCCTTCCAGTCCGATGGCAAGCACATATAGTTCAAAACTCTGTTTGAATACTTTCCAGTTTTCGTTGACGTTTCCTGTCAACTTCAACTCCTCTGGTTGACGTATAAAGTTCATTTTCTAGTTGAGATATTTCTCCTGGTACCATGTATTGACGAGACGTACTCACACCGTGTAGTTCAACATCCAAGTTTACTTGCAACTGCACTTACTAGTTACATACACTTGAGTAAGCAACTGGTGCCAACTAGTGGTAGCGTTGATCATTACATCTCAATACATCATCCATCTGATCAGACAACTCAGGGTGATAGACATCTGTTCTTAACTTCTGATGTCGATGGTTCAATTCTTACAAGATTCAATGAATTTTAAAGTCCAACACCCAAAGGGAAAGTGAAAAGCGCCCAGAGAAGAGCTCCCAGTGTGAAGAGGACTTGGTGGCTTTGTTCTCTGCAGGTAGTAACCAGAGGAGGTCACGCTGGTTCGAGTCCAGTTGACTACCTATACAAGGAGTTCCTCCAGTTCATTGATCTAGATTTACTTTTGAAGGCTGATGTCCAGAAGAAAGAGTGAAAAGCTCTGAGAGAAGAGCTCCCAGTGTAAAGTGGATGGTGGGTTTGTTCTCGGTTGGTAGTAACCAGAGGAGCTTGCAACGGTTGAAGTCCAGCTGACTGCCTGTACATGGATCCTCAGTTGTTGGGCTTTGTCCCCTCCTGTAGCTTCTCATAGATAGAAGCAGTTGTCTATGAGATGAAGATGGTGTCTGGAAATTTGAATTTTTAGGAAAAAAATGTTTTTTTTCCAGATGTTTTTTCCTCCTAGAAAAGATAAATCTGAATTTTTGAAAAAAGCTATGGGCACTGGCAGGCAGCAGGATTTGAACCTGCACAAGTTCCTCTGGTTACTACCAGCTGAGAACATACCCACCACACCACCAAGTCCTCTTCACACTGGAAGATTGTCTCTGGGCGCTTTTCACTCTCACTTTGGGTATTGCACTTTAAAAAAAAAAAGAGTTGAGTCTCATAAGAATCAAACAGTCAACCCCAGAAATTCAGAGCAGTTGTCTATCAGCCTGACAAACTCTGTCTCAGAGCTTTTCACTCTTTCTTCTGGACATCAGCCTTCAAAATTCAATCCAGATCATTGAACTGGAGGAACTCAGGAATCAATCCCACAAACTCTAATCTTGGATGCAGCGCCTCTACACACTGAGCTATACAGGTTGGAAGAAAAGCAAGTCTGCCTTTAATAAAACAAATTATCTTTTTCCGAGATGTTTTTTCTTCCTAGTAAAAACACTCAGTACCAGTTTCACACATGAAAAGGAAATCTATGAAAAATTTTTAAAAATCATATTTTTTTGCAAGTTTTTTTTCCACCTAGAATTTTTTTTTCTAAAAGTTTTGGGGAAAAATCTGAATAATTTTACTTCTAGAGGATGTTTTTCCTCCTATTGGATTGTTTCCCCACTCAGCACCAGTTTCACACATGAAAAGGAAATTTATGAAGAAAAAGAAAGATCATAATTTTTTTTGCCAGGTTTCTTCCACCTAGAAAAAAAAATCTGAAATTTTAGTGGAAAAAATCTGAAATTTTAGTGGAAAAAATCTGAATTTTTAAGGGAAAAAATCTGAAATTTTAGTGGAAAAATCTGAATTTTTAAGTGAAAAAATCTGAAATTTTTTGGGGAAAAATCTGAATTTTTGGGAAAAATCTAAATTTTTGGGAAAAAAATCTGAACTTTCAGGGGGAAAAAATCTGAATTTTTAGGGAGAAAAATCTGAATATTTAGTGAAAAAAAAATCTGAATTTTGAGGGAAAAAATCTGAACTATTAGGAGAAAAAATCTGAATTTTTAGGGAAAAACCTGAATAATTTTTCTTCTAGAAGATGTTTTTCCTCCTATTGTATTGTTTCCCCACTCAGCACCAGTTTCACACATGTAAAGGAAATATATATATATATATATATATAAAAAAAGAAAAATAATAATTTTTGCCAGGTTTTTTCCACCTTGAAAAATAATTTCTGAAATTTTAGGGGGGAAAAATCTGAATTTTTGGGAAAAATCTGAATTTTTAGCAAAAAAAATCTGTACTTTCAGGGCGAAAAAAATCTGAATTTTTAGGGAGAAAAATCTGAATATTTAGTGAAAAAAATCTGAATATTTAGGGGAAAAAATCTGACTAATTTTACTTCTAGAAGATGTTTTTTCACCTATAAAAAAATCTTAATTTTCAGGGAAAAAAATCTGAATTTTTAGGGAGAAAAATCTGAACTTTTAGGGAAAAAATCTAAATTTTTAGGGGAAAAAATCTGAATAATTTTACTTCTAGAAGATGTTTTCCACCTATTAGACTTTTTCCCCATATCAGTAACTGGTACGTTAACACATGAAAAGGAAATATATAAAATCAATCACATTTTTTTAGGGGAAAAATAATTTCTGAAATTTTGGGGGGGGGGAATCTGAATTTTTGGGAAAAATCTGAATTTTTAGCCAAAAAAATCTGAACTTTCAGGGGGAAAAAATCTGAATTTTTAGGGAGAAAAATCTGAATATTTTGTGAAAAAAATCTGAACTTTTAGGAAAAAAATCTGAATAATTTTACTTCTAGAAGATGTTTTTCCTCCTATTAGACTTCTTCCCCCACTTAGTACCAGTTTCACACACATGAAAAGGAAATCTATAAAAAAATTAAATATAATAATTTTTTGCCAGGTTTCTTCCACCTAGAAAAAAAATCAGATTTTTTTTTAAGAGTCAAAACCTCCAAGAAACAATCTGCAGATGTCTCCAACAGAGTAGCTCAGTGTATAGAGACACTGCCTCCAAGATTTGAGGTTGTGGGTTTGATTCTTGAGTAAACAGGAGATCCTGGGTTCAAATCCCAGCGGTGCCTTCCTTCCCCGTTGTATATCCTGATTCCCGGGCATCTTCTTTGACGGCCCCTATCGAACAGGGCACCCACCGCTAGACTGACTCTACCATGTCCTTTTTTTCGCCCTGACCAAATAACGACGCATCTATCTCCAAACATGTTTGATCTGATTTGGTGTGATTTGATGGTTCATATAAGACTCTGCGAGAGGTCTGAGAATGAAGGCACCGTGGCTTAGTTGGTCAAAGTGCCTGTCTAGTAAACAGGAGATCCTGGGTTCAAATCCCAGCGGTGCCTTACTTGGCTTTTTCAAAGATGTTTGCAGAGGACTAAAACCACTGTTATCTCATGTGCATTCAGTGCGACTTCAGGCAAAACACAACCCATCAAGAATGTCCTCTGGAAGAACCCGGAAATGAAAAACAGAGACATGTTTGAGAAGAAAACAAACAGCTGTGTTGTGTCCTTGTCTTGGAAAGAACAGTGAAAGGCCATTAGTTTTGACAGGTAGTTTGGTAGCAATCTACTAGACTGTGGCATCACTCCAATTAGAGGGGATTCTTTGATTACATCAAAAGCGCAAGTTGGCTCAGCATAGCGGGACTCATTTGGGAAGAAGACGACGCACGATGTTTCTTGAGCGAGGACCGAGGCATGTCTCTGTGGCGCAATCAGCCAGCGCGCTCGGCTGTTAACCGAGAGGTTGGTGGTTCGAGCCCACCCAGGGACGGAGAGTCTTTGTTCCGTTCAAAATCCAGGGCCAACCAAGTATCTAAACTTAGTTGTCCACCTTGAAGTCAAGCAGGGCTTTTGTCCAAAGACCCAGTGCCACGATGTCCCTTGACCTCACAGGAAATTCCGTCCTTGTTCTGCAGAGGCCCGAGAGGCTTTGCCGCCACTACATGCCAGTCTAGAGCTGAAGGCTGATTCTGCTGACTCGCGATCCGGATAGATCCAATTGTTCCGATGAATATGAACGTTGTATATCCTGATTCCCGGGCATCTTCTTTGACGGCCCCTATCGTACAGGGCACCCACCGCTAGACTGACCCTACCATGTCCTTTTTCTCGTCCTGACCAAATAACGACGCATCTATCTCCAAACATGTTTGATCTGATTTGGTGTGATTTGATGGTTCATATAAGACTCTGCGAGAGGACTGAGAATGAAGGCGCCGTGGCTTAGTTGGTCAAAGTGCCTGTCTAGTAAACAGGAGATCCTGGGTTCAAATCCCAGCGGTGCCTTCCTTGGCTTTTTCAAAGAAGTTTGCAGAGGACTAAAACCACTGTTATCTCATGTGCATTCAGTGCGACTTCAATCGGCCAGCGCGCTCGGCTGTTAACCGAGAGGTTGGTGTTTCGAGCCCACCCAGGGACGGAGAGTCTTTGTTCCGTTCAAAATCCAGGGCCAACCAAGTATCTAAACTTAGTTGTCCACCTTGAAGTCAAGCAGGGCTTTTGTCCAAAGACCCAGTGCCACGATGTCCCTTGACCTCACAGGAAATTCCGTCCTTGTTCTGCAGAGGCCCGAGAGGCTTTGCCGCCACTACATGCCAGTCTAGAGCTGAAGGCTGACTCGCGATCCGGATAGATCCAATTGTTCCGATGAAACTGTGTAAAAAGATCCAAACTAATGGCGCCGTGGCTTAGTTGGTCAAAGTGCCTGTCTTGTAAACAGGAGATCCTGGGTTCGAATCCCAGCGGTGCCTGCCTTCCCCGTTGTGTATCCTGGTTCCCAGGCATCTTCTTTGACAGCCCCTATCGAACAGGGCACCCACCGCTAGACTAACTCTACCATGTCCTGACCAAATAACGACGCATCTATCTCCAAACATGTTTGATCTGATTTGGTGTGATTTGATGGTTCATATAAGACTCTGCGAGAGGACTGAGAATGAAGGCGCCGTGGCTTAGTTGGTCAAAGTGCCTGTCTAGTAAACAGGAGATCCTGGGTTCAAATCCCAGCGGTGCCTTCCTTGGCTTTTTCAAAGAAGTTTGCAGAGGACTAAAACCACTGTTATCTCATGTGCATTCAGTGCGACTTCAGGCAAAACACAACCCATCAAGAATGTCCTCTGGAAGAACCCGGAAATGAAAAACAGAGACATGTTTGAGAAGAAAACAAACAGCTGTGTTGTGTCCTTGTCTTGGAAGAACAGTGAAAGGCCATTAGTTTTGACAGGTAGCTTGGTAGCAATCTACTAGACTGTGGCATCACTCCAATTAGAGGGAATTCTTTGATTACATCAAAAGCACAGATTGTCTCAGCATAGCGGGACTTATTTCGGAAGAAGACGACGCACGATGTTTCTTGTGCGATGACCGAGGCATGTCTCTGTGGCGCAATCGGCCAGCGCGCTCGGCTGTTAACCGAGAGGATGGTGGTTCGAGCCCACCCAGGGACGGGGAGTCTTTGTTCAGTTCAAAATCCAGGGCCAACCAAGAATCTGAACTTAGTTGTCCACCTTGAAGTCAAGACTTTTGTCCAAAGACCCAGTGCCACGATGTCCCTTGACCTCACAGGAAATTCCGTCCTTGTTCTGCAGAGGCCCGAGAGGCTTTGCCGCCACTACATGCCAGTCTAGAGCTGAAGCCTGATTCTGCTCAGTCGCGATCCGGATGATCCAAATTCAGCATTTCTACCAGCAAAAAAGTGTATTAAGGTCATTTGGCTTTCACCTGGTCTTGAACCCATGACTTTAAAGTTCCTACTCAGTATTTCAACCACTAACTTATTTACATGGCCACTGGACCAACATGACAACACAAACCTGTCTGACAGCAACTTACGAAGAATATCAGCTTACTAAGGGGATCCCACTTTTTACTGGCATATGCCGCTTCTAACTGGCATATGCCACTTCAAGTCCAGATTGTTGCCAAGTTGTTTATTATGCAGCTTCTGTTTCACAAGTTGTATGGTGCCCCATCAGGAGTGGTTTCCTGTTTAACACAGCATACCACTCAAGCAACATATGATGCAAGAAAAAAATTCTTCTGAATTCAGATTTTTTTTCACTCAGTTTCAAACATTTTCACTGCAAAGACAATAAAAGTGAAATTCTGAACATTTGTTTTCACTAAACATCAGCCAAATTCATGGCAACGGCAACTCAAGTAAATTCATGACGCTAAAAAAAGTTCTTCAGAATTTTCTTTCACTCAGTTTTTTTTATTTTGGCCTTCATACAGCTTTATTGACAGTAAAGGTTGAGATATGAAAGGAAACAGGATGCAGAGCAACACAGCAAAGGGCCCCTGGCCGGGACTCGAACCCTGGGCTGCTGCAGTAAGATCAAAGTATCTGCAGATAGGACATCTGCTCTACCAACTGAGCTAATCAGAAAGTAATTTTTTAGTATTCTGAACATTTGTTTTCACTAAACATCAGCCAAATTCTGCATTTCTTCTAGCAAAAAAGTGCATTAAGGTCATTTGGCTTTCACCTGGTCTTGAACCCATGACTTTGAAGTTCCTATTAAGTATTTCAACCACTTCTGCTCTATCAACTGAACTAATCAGAAATTAAAAACAATTAAAATTCTGAACATTTGTTTTCACTAAACATCAGCCAAATTCGGCATTTCTTCTAGCAAAAAAGTGCATTAAGGTCTTTTGAGAGTCATTTGGCTTTCACCTGGTCTTGAACCCATGACTTTAAAGATCCTGCTCAGTATTTCAACCACTAACATTCAACCATTTTTACTCCAAACACAATAAACTGAAATTCTGAACATTTGTTTTCACTAATCATCAGCCAAATTCAGCATTTGGCTGATTTCTACCAGCAAAAAAGTGCATTACGGTCATTTGAGAGTCATTTGGTCTTGAACCCATGACTTTAAAGTTCCTACTAAATACTCAGTATTTCGACCACTAACTTATTTTAACCACTAGTCATGGTTTACATGGCCACTGTACCAACATAACAACACAAACCTGTCTCACAGCAACTGACGAAGAATATCAGCTTACTAAGGGGATGCCACTTTTTACTGGCATATGCCAGTTAGAAGCGGCATATGCCACTTCAAGTCCAGACTGTTGCCAAGTTGTTTATTATGCAGCTTCTGTCTCACAAGTTGTATGATGCCCCATCAGGAGTGGTTTCATGTTTAACACCGCATACCACTCAAGCAACATATGATGCAAAAAAACAATAATTCTGAATTCAGATTTTTTTTCACTCAGTTTCAAACATTTTCACTGCAAAGACAATAAAACTGAAATTCTGAACATTTGTTTTCACTAAACATCAGCCAAATTCTGCATTTCTACCAGCAAAAAAGTGCAGGCTTTCACGTGGTCTTGAACCCATGACTGTGAAGTTCCAATTAAGTATTTCAACCACTTCTGCTCTATCAACTGAGCTAATCAGAAAGTAATCTTGTAGTATTCTGAACATTTGTTTTCACTAAACATCAGCCAAATTCTGCATTTCTTCTAGCAAAAAAGTGCATTAAGGTCTTTTGAGAGTCATTTGGCTTTCACCTGGTCTTGAACCCATGACTTTAAAGTTCCTACTCAGTATTTCAACCACTAACTTATTTACATGGCCACTGGACCAACATGACAACACAAACCTGTCTGACAGCAACTGACGAAGAATATCAGCTTACTAAGGGGATTCCACTTTTTACTGGCATATGCCGCATCTAACTGGCATATGCCACTTCAAGTCCAGATTGTTGCCAAATTGTTTATTATGCAGCTTCTGTTTCACAAGTTGTATGGTGCCCCATCAGGAGTGGTTTCCTGTTTAACACAGCATACCACTCAAGCAACATCAGATGCAAAAAAAAAATTCTTCTGAATTCAGATTTTCTTTCACTCAGTTTCACACATTTTCACCGCAAAGACAATAAAACTGAAGTTCTGAACATGTATTTTCACTAAACATCAGCCAAATTCATCGCAACGGCAACTCAAGTAAATTCATGGCGCTAAAAAAAAATTCTTCTGAATTTTCTTT
Source organism: Pagrus major (assembly GCF_040436345.1). Lineage (NCBI taxonomy): Eukaryota > Metazoa > Chordata > Actinopteri > Spariformes > Sparidae > Pagrus > Pagrus major. Next base: position 33,495,444 of record NC_133223.1, read on the forward strand.
CACTCAGTTTTTTTTATTTTGGCCTTTATACAGCTTTATTGACAGTAAAGGTTGAGATATGAAAGGAAACAGGATGCAGTGCAACACAGCAAAGGGCCCCTGGCCGGGACTCGAACCCTGGGCTGCTGCAGTAAGATCAATGCATCTGTAGATAGGACATCTGCTCTACCAACTGAGCTAATCAGAAAGTAAATTCTTAAAATTCTGAACATTTGTGTTCACTAAACATCAGCCAAATTCTGCATTTCTACCAGCAAAAAAAATGCATTAAGGTCATTTGAGAGTCATTTGGCTTTCACCTGGTCTTGAACCCATGACTTTAAAGTTCCTGCTCAGTATTTCAACCACTAACATTCAACCATTTTCACTCCAAACACAATAAACTGAAATTCTGAACATGACTTTGAAGTTCCTACTCAGTATTTCAACCACTAACTTATTTACATGGCCACTGGACCAACATGACAACACAAACCTGTCTGACAGCAACTGACGAAGAATATCAGCTTACTAAGGGGATTCCACTTTTTACTGGCATATGCCGCTTCTAACTGGCATATGCCACTTCAAGTCCAGATTGTTGCCAAGTTGTTTATTATGCAGCTTCTGTTTCACAAGTTGTATGGTGCCCCATCAGGAGTGGTTTCCTGTTTAACACCGCATACCACTCAAGCAACATATGATGCAAAAAAAAAATTCTTCTGAATTCAGATTTTCTTTCACTCAGTTTCAAACATTTTCACCGCAAAGACAATAAAACTGAAGTTCTGAACATTTGTTTTCACTAAACATCAGCCAAATTCATGGCAACGGCAACTCAAGTAAATTCATGGCGCTAAAAAAAATTCTTCAGAATTTTCTTTCACTCAGTTTTTTTTATTTTGGCCTTCATACAGCTTTATTGACAGTAAAGGTTGAGATATGAAAGGAAACAGGATGCAGAGCAACACAGCAAAGGGCCCCTGGCCGGGACTCGAACCCTGGGCTGCTGCAGTAAGATCAATGCATCTGTAGATAGGACATCTGCTCTACCAACTGAGCTAATCAGAAAGTAAAAATTTAAAATTCTGAACATTTGTGTTCACTAAACATCAGCCAAATTCTGCATTTCTTCTAGCAAAAAAGTGCATTAAGGTCATTTGGCTTTCACCTGGTCTTGAACACATGACTTTAAAGTTCCTGCTCAGTATTTCAACCACTAACATTCAACCATTTTCACTCCAAACACAATAAACTGAAATTCTGAACATTTGTTTTCACCAAACATCAGCCAAATTCAGCATTTCTCCCAGCAAAAAAGTGCATTAAGGTCATTTGGCTTTCACCTGGTCTTGAACCCATGACTTTAAAGTTCCTGCTCAGTATTTCAACCACTAACATTCAACCATTTTCACGCCAAACACAATAAACTGCAATTCTGAACATTTGTGTTCACTAAACATCAGCCAAATTCAGCATTTCTACCAGCAAAAAAGTGTATTAAGGTCATTTGAGAGTCATTTGGCTTTCACCTGGTCTTGAACCCTTGACTTTAAAGTTCCTACTCAGTATTTCAACCACTAACTTATTTACATGGCCACTGGACCAACATGACAACACAAACCTGTCTGACAGCAACTTACGAAGAATATCAGCTTACTAAGGGGATCCCACTTTTTACTGGCATATGCCGCTTCTAACTGGCATATGCCACTTCAAGTCCAGATTGTTGCCAAGTTGTTTATTATGCAGCTTCTGTTTCACAAGTTGTATGGTGCCCCATCAGGAGTGGTTTCCTGTTTAACACCGCATACCACTCAAGCAACATATGATGCAAAAAAAAAATAATTCTGAATTCAGATTTTTTTTCACTCAGTTTCAAACATTTTCACTGCAAAGACAATAAAACTTCTGAAATTCTGAACATTTATTTTCACTAATCATCAGTAAAATTTTGCATTTTTCTAGAAAAAAGTGCATTAAGATCAGGCCTTTTGGCTTTCACCTGGTCTTGAACCCATGACTTTAAAGTTCCTGGGCAGTACAGTGAGCAGCTGTGGCTCAGGAATAGAGCCCGTGTCTTGTTATGAGAAGGTCCCTGGTTCAATTCCCATGTACTGCTCCCCTGTTGTTCACATTCATAAACCATTATCCTTATTAATGAGCTTTAAAGCATTAAAGACCTTTAGTTATATCATGTCTTATAAAGGCTGACCAGTTAGGGTGTTCACATTGTTTTTATCTGTTAATTATGATCATTGGTTTGGTTTCTTTCTTTTTTTTAGGTCCTCTGTGTTAAAAGTTTTTAACTTCTCAGCGCTCTCATAATACCAAACGTTTGGCCAAGTGCCTTTTTAATGAATTGTTTTCAATTCAAATATTTTGTGTTTTAGATTTAAAATGTCGAAACTCTACATCATAGTAAAAATGTAGATAACGACTGTCAATAAGGTTGCTGTAATGAGGGAAAGCCTCTGAACTCCAAACTCCTCCCAATGTTGATCGGCATCTTGCATAGCACATTAAACATCAGCCAAATACTCCATTACAACCAGCAAAAAAAGTGCATTAAGGTCATTTGAGAGTCAGTTGGCTTTTACCTGGTCTTGAACCCATGACTTTAAAGTTCCTACTCAGTATTTCAACCACTAACTTATTTTAACCACTATCCTACATGGCCACACAAACCTGTCTGACAGCAACTGATGAAGAATATCAGCTTACTAAGGGGATCCGACTTTTTACTGGCATATGCCGCTTCTAACTGGCATATGCCACTTCAAGTCCAGAACTGTTGCCAAGTTGTTCATTATGCAGCTTATGTTTCACAAGTTGTATGGTGCCCCATCAGGAGTGACCACCTGTTTAACACGGCATACCACTCAAGCAACATATGATGCAAGAAAAAAATTCTTCTGAATTCAGATTTTTTTTCACTCAGTTTCAAACATTTTCACTGCAAAGACAATAAAAGTGAAATTCTGAACATTTGTTTTCACTAACATCAGCCAAATTCATGGCAACGGCAACTCAAGTAAATTCATGACGCTAAAAAAAGTTCTTCAGAATTTTCTTTCACTCAGTTTTTTTTATTTTGGCCTTCATACAGCTTTATTGACAGTAAAGGTTGAGATATGAAAGGAAACAGGATGCAGAGCAACACAGCAAAGGGCCCCTGGCCGGGACTCGAACCCTGGGCTGCTGCAGTAAGATCAAAGTATCTGTAGATAGGACATCTGCTCTACCAACTGAGCTAATCAGAAAGTAATTTTTTAGTATTCTGAACATTTGTTTTCACTAAACATCAGCCAAATTCTGCATTTCTTCTAGCAAAAAAGTGCATTAAGGTCATTTGGCTTTCACCTGGTCTTGAACCCATGACTTTGAAGTTCCTATTAAGTATTTCAACCACTTCTGCTCTATCAACTGAGCTAATCAGAAAATAAAAACAATTAAAATTCTGAACATTTGTTTTCACTAAACATCAGCCAAATTCGGCATTTCTTCTAGCAAAAAAGTGCATTAAGGTCTTTTGAGAGTCATTTGGCTTTCACCTGGTCTTGAACCCATGACTTTAAAGATCCTGCTCAGTATTTCAACTACTAACATTCAACCATTTTTACTCCAAACACAATAAACTGAAATTCTGAACATTTGTTTTCACTAATCATCAGCCAAATTCTGCATTTGGCTGATTTCTACCAGCAAAAAAGTGCATTACGGTCATTTGAGAGTCATTTGGTCTTGAACCCATGACTTTAAAGTTCCTACTAAATACTCAGTATTTCGACCACTAACTTATTTTAACCACTAGTCATGGTTTACATGGCCACTGTACCAACATAACAACACAAACCTGTCTCACAGCAACTGACGAAGAATATCAGCTTACTAAGGGGATGCCACTTTTTACTGGCATATGCCAGTTAGAAGCGGCATATGCCACTTCAAGTCCAGACTGTTGCCAAGTTGTTTATTATGCAGCTTCTGTTTCACAAGTTGTATGATGCCCCATCAGGAGTGGTTTCATGTTTAACACCGCATACCACTCAAGCAACATATGATGCAAAAAAACAATAATTCTGAATTCAGATTTTTTTTCACTCAGTTTCAAACATTTTCACTGCAAAGACAATAAAACTGAAATTCTGAACATTTGTTTTCACTAAACATCAGCCAAATTCTGCATTTCTACCAGCAAAAAAGTGCAGGCTTTCACCTGGTCTTGAACCCATGACTTTGAAGTTCCAATTAAGTATTTCAACCACTTCTGCTCTATCAACTGAGCTAATCAGAAAGTAATTTTTTAGTATTCTGAACATTTGTTTTCACTAAACATCAGCCAAATTCTGCATTTCTTCTAGCAAAAAAGTGCATTAAGGTCATTTGGCTTTCACCTGGTCTTGAACCCATGACTTTGAAGTTCCTATTAAGTATTTCAACCACTTCTGCTCTATCAACTGAACTAATCAGAAATTAAAAACAATTAAAATTCTGAACATTTGTTTTCACTAAACATCAGCCAAATTCGGCATTTCTTCTAGCAAAAAAGTGCATTAAGGTCTTTTGAGAGTCATTTGGCTTTCACCTGGTCTTGAACCCATGACTTTAAAGATCCTGCTCAGTATTTCAACCACTAACATTCAACCATTTTTACTCCAAACACAATAAACTGAAATTCTGAACATTTGTTTTCACTAATCATCAGCCAAATTCTGCATTTGGCTGATTTCTACCAGTAAAAAAGGGCATTACGGTCATTTGAGAGTCATTTGGTCTTGAACCCATGACTTTAAAGTTCCTACTAAATACTCAGTATTTCGACCACTAACTTATTTTAACCACTAGTCATGGTTTACATGGCCACTGTACCAACATAACAACACAAACCTGTCTCACTGACGAAGAATATCAGCTTACTAAGGGGATGCCACTTTTTACTGGCATATGCCAGTTAGAAGCGGCATATGCCACTTCAAGTCCAGACTGTTGCCAAGTTGTTTATTATGCAGCTTCTGTTTCACAAGTTGTATGATGCCCCATCAGGAGTGGTTTCATGTTTAACACCGCATACCACTCAAGCAACATATGATGCAAAAAAACAATAATTCTGAATTCAGATTTTTTTTCACTCAGTTTCAAACATTTTCACTGCAAAGACAATAAAACTGAAACTCTGAACATTTGTTTTCACTAAACATCAGCCAAATTCTGCATTTCTACCAGCAAAAAAGTGCAGGCTTTCACCTGGTCTTGAACCCATGACTTTGAAGTTCCAATTAAGTATTTCAACCACTTCTGCTCTATCAACTGAGCTAATCAGAAAGTAAAAAAATTTTAAATTCTGAACATTTGTTTTCACTAAACATCAGCCAAATTCTGCATTTCTTCTAGCAAAAAAGTGCATTAAGGTCTTTTGAGAGTCATTTGGCTTTCACCTGGTCTTGAACCCATGACTTTAAAGATCCTGCTCAGTATTTCAACCACTAACATTCAACCATTTTTACTCCAAACACAATAAACTGAAATTCTGAACATTTGTTTTCACGAATCATCAGTCAAATTCAGCATTTGGCTGATTTCTACCAGCAAAAAAGTGCATTACGGTCATTTGAGAATCATTTGGTCTTGAACCCATGACTTTGAAGTTCCTATTAAGTATTTCAACCACTTCTGCTCTATCAACTGAGCTAATCAGAAAGAAAAAATTTAAAAATTCTGAACATTTGTTTTCACTAAACATCAGCCAAATTCTCTAGGAGATGGTTCAAACATGAAAGACGAAATCTATAAAATTGAGAAAAGAATGATTTTTCCTGTCAGCATGAATTAAAAACATTAACAGTGGTTTTAGTCCTCTACAAACCTCGTCGAAAAAGTACAGAAAGGCACCGCTAGGATTTGAACCCAGGATCTCCTGTTTACAAGACAGGCACGTTGACGAACTAAGCCACGGCGCCATTAGTTTGGATCTTTTTACACAGTTTCATCGGAACAATTGGATCTATCCGGATCGCGAGTCAGCAGAATCAGCCTTCAGCTCTAGACTGGCGTGTAGTGGCAGCAAAGCCTCTCGTGCCTCTGCAGAACAAGGATGGAATTTCCTGTGAGGTCAAGGGACATCGTGGCACTGGGTCTTTGGACAAAAGCCCTGCTTGACTTCAAGGTGGACAACTACGTTTAGATTCTTGGTTGGCCCTGGATTTTGAACGGAACAAGGACTCCCCGTCCCTGGGTGGGCTCGAACCACCAACCTCTCGGTTAACAGCCGAGCGCGCTGTCCGATTGCGCCACAGAGACATGCCTCGGTCCTCGCACAAGAAACATCGTGCGTCGTCTTCTTCCCAAATGAGTCCCGCTATGCTGAGCCAACTTGCGCTTTTGATGTAATCAAAGAATCCCCTCTAATTGGAGTGATGCCACAGTCTAGTAGATTGCTACCAAGCTACCTGTCAAAACTAATGGCCTTTCACTGTTCTTCCAAGACAAGGACACAACACAGCTGTTTGTTTTCTTCTCAAACATGTCTCTGTTTTTCATTTCCGGGTTCTTCCAGAGGACATTCTTGATGGGTTGTGTTTTGCCTGAAGTCGCACTGAATGCACATGAGATAACAGTGGTTTTAGTCCTCTGCAAACTTCTTTGAAAAAGCCAAGGAAGGCACCGCTGGGATTTGAACCCAGGATCTCCTGTTTACTAGACAGGCACTTTGACCAACTAAGCCACGGCGCCTTCATTCTCAGTCCTCTCGCAGAGTCTTATATGAACCATCAAATCACACCAAATCAGATCAAACATGTTTGGAGATAGATGCGTCGTTATTTGGTCAGGACATGGTAGAGTTAGTCTAGCGGTGGGTGCCCTGTTCGATAGGGGCTGTCAAAGAAGATGCCTGGGAATCAGGATACACAACGGGGAAGGCAGGCACCGCTGGGATTCGAACCCAGGATCTCCTGTTTACAAGACAGGCACTTTGACCAACTAAGCCACGGTGCCATTAGTTTGGATCTTTTTACACAGTTTCATCGGAACAATTGGATCTATCCGGATCGCGAGTCAGCCTTCAGCTCTAGACTGGCATGTAGTGGCGGCAAAGCCTCTCGGGCCTCTGCAGAACAAGGACGGAATTTCCTGTGAGGTCAAGGGACATCGTGGCACTGGGTCTTTGGACAAAAGTCTTGACTTCAAGGTGGACAACTAAGTTCAGATTCTTGGTTGGCCCTGGATTTTGAACTGAACAAAGACTCCCCGTCCCTGGGTGGGCTCGAACCACCATCCTCTCGGTTAACAGCCGAGCGCGCTGGCCGATTGCGCCACAGAGACATGCCTCGGTCATCGCACAAGAAACATCGTGCGTCGTCTTCTTCCGAAATAAATCCCGCTATGCTGAGACAATCTGTGCTTTTGATGTAATCAAATAATCCCCTCTAATTGGAGTGATCCCACAGTGTAGTCGATTGCTACCAAACTACCTGTCAAAACTAATGGCCTTTCACTGTTCTTTCCAAGACAAGGACAGAACAGAGCTGTTTGTTTTCTTCTCAAACATGTCTCTGTTTTTCATTTCCGGGTTCTTCCAGAGGACATTCTTGATGGGTTGTGTTTTGCCTGAAGTCGCACTGAATGCACATGAGATAACAGTGGTTTTAGTCCTCTGCAAACTTCTTTGAAAAAGCCAAGGAAGGCACCGCTGGGATTTGAACCCAGGATGTCCTGTTTACTAGACAGGCACTTTGACCAACTAAGCCACGGCGCCTTCATTCTCAGTCCTCTCGCAGAGTCTTATATGAACCATCAAATCACACCAAATCAGATCAAACATGTTTGGAGATAGATGCGTCGTTATTTGGTCAGGGCGAAAAAAAGGACATGGTAGAGTCAGTCTAGCGGTGGGTGCCCTGTTCGATAGGGGCCGTCAAAGAAGATGCCCGGGATCAGGATATACAACGGGGAAGGTAGGCACCGCTGGGATTCGAACCCAGGATCTCCTGTTTACAAGACAGGCACTTTGACCAACTAAGCCACGGCACCATTACCTTGGATCTTTTTGCACAGTTTCATGGGAACAATTGGATCTATCCGGATCGCGACTCAGCCTTCAGCCCTAGACTGGCATGTAGTGGCGGCAAAGCCTCTCGGGCCTCTGCAGAACAAGGACGGAATTTCCTGTGAGGTCAAGGGACATCGTGGCACTGGGTCTTTGGATAAAAGTCCTGCTTGACTTCAAGGTGGACAACTAAGTTCAGATTCTTGGGTGGCCCTGGATTTTGAACGGAACAAAGACTCCCCGTCCCTGGGTGGGCTCGAACCACCATCCTTTCGGTTAACAGCCGAGCGCGCTGGCTGATTGCGCCACAGAGTCATGCCACCTGGAAATAAAAAATCTGAAATTCTGGGGGGAAAAAATCTGAATAATTTTACTTCTAGAAGATGTTTTTCCTCCTATTAGACTTCTTCATCCACTCATTACCAGTTTCATACATGAAAATGAAATCTATTAAAAAAAAAAAAAAAAATTGTAATTTTTTGCCAGATTTCTTCCACCTGGAAAAATAAGATTCTGGAATTTTTGGGGAAAAAAACTGAATTTTTAGGGAGAAAAAAATCGGAATAATTTTACGTCTAGAAGATGTTTTTCTTCCTATTAGACTTCTCCCCCCACTCAGTACCAGTTTCATACATGAAAAGGAAATCTATAAAAAAAATTCAAAATCATAATTTTTTTGCCAGGTTTCTTCCACCTAGAAATAAAAATTCTGAAATTTTGGGGGGGAAAAAAATCTGAGTCTTTATCTTTTTAGATTAAAAAATCTGAATATTTAGGATTTTTTTTTATTTTTAGTAACAAAAATCTGAATTTTTAGGGAAAAAAAGTTGCATTTTTAGATTTAAAAAATCTGAATTTTTAAGGAAAAAAATCTGAATAATTTTACTTCTAGAAGATGTTTTTCCTCCTATTAGACTTCTTCATCCACTCATTATTAGGTTTTTCCACCTCGAAAAAAAATATCTGAATTTTTAGTGGAAAAACTCTGAATTTTTAGTGGAAAAAATCTGAATTTTCAGATTTGAATGTTTTTCGTCCTATTGGATTGCTTCCCCACTCAGGACCAGTTTCATACATGAAAAGGAAATCTATAAAAAAAAATGTGCATTTTTAGATTAAAAAAAACAATCTGAATATTTTTGTAGAAAAAATCTGAATTTTTAGGGAAAAAATCTGAATTTTTAAGAAAAAAATCTGAATTTTTAAGAAAAAAATTCTGAATAATTCTAGAAGATGTTTTTCCTCCTATTGGATTGGCACACACACACATTCACACATGAAAAGGAAATCTATGAAGAAAAAGAAAAATCATAATTTTTCTTCCACCTGGAAAAATAAGATTCTGAACTTTTTTGGGGAAAAAAATCTGGATAACTTTATTTCTAGAAGATGTTTTTCTTCCTATTGGATTGTTTCCCCACTCAGTACCAGTTTCATACATGAAAAGGAAATCTATAAAAAAAATGTAAAAGTCATATTTTTTTGAAAAATCTGAAAAAAAATCTGAATAATTTTACTTCTAGAAGATGTCTTTCCTCCTTTCAATCCCCCCCACACTCAGTACCAGTTACTCACATGAAAAGGAAATCTATAAAAAACAAAAAAAAAATTTTTCCTCCTACAAAAACAAATCTAAATTCTCTTTGTTTGTTGTTGTTGCTCTTGTTCCCAAAATAATGTTACAAAAATATGTTACAATATGCACTCATTTGGCTCTGATACAGCATCTAATCTGTGAAGTCACTAGTAACTAAAGTTATCAGCTTAACACAGCGGAGTTAAAAGTTCAATATTTGCCTTAAAAATATATTGCATTGGAAGTAAATGTAGCAGAACATGGAAAAACGAATACCTCAAAATTGTACTTAAGTACAGTGCTTCAGTAAATGTACTTAGTTTTTTCACTGAATACAAAAATCATTATTTCAGTCTGACATTGAAGCACATTTACAAAAAATAGTTTTATCAGTTCCCTGTTGTTGAGGTATTAGTTGTATTCTCAGCTTCACAGTTAGAGTATCAGCAGTATTTGTACACATAATGAGCTGTTAGAAGATCCGAACATACAGAATCACAGTATCGTTTGTTTTCATGTCTGTGTTGCTGCTGATGGGTCCCTTTGATTGACAGGGACAGCTCTGTAAACTGAGAGCAGTGATCTGATTGGCTGATGTGGATTTATGACACAAGCACGGAGGACAGAGAACCAGCCCCAGGCACCACGTGCATGCTGGGAAACATGAGCAGGTGAGTCAGTGTGATGTCAGAGGCAACCTGTCCTCAGTGAGGTGAACATCAGTGACTCTGATACCTGCTGTCATGATATCAGCAGACTGTGAACTCTGGGTTCACTGATCCAAACATGAGAAGCTTTAGTAATGAGCAAAGCCACTTTGCCCCGCCCACTGCTGAAACCTATACAATACGTACACTTCCACCACATTTGAATTTTGTGTACAGTAACTAAAACTCATACATGCTCACATTTCAGAAGTTTAACCTGTGATTTTTTTGGCCACAGCAGTAGTTTTTGTATAATCCTGCTGACAAAACAACCAACCAACCAACAAATGTACACGTGTGAAAACACAACCTCCTTTCTTGATGTTAAAACGGCCAAAAATTACAGTTCAAAGCTTCTGAAATTTCGGAGTATCTTTGGGTTTCGGAAATGTTGTGGAAAACTTTACCTGCATTCTCTCTGTTTTATGACATTTTATGAAGTGTTTATGATTGACCAATTAATTAAGGAAAAAATCAGCAAATTATCCAATATGAAAATAATTGTATATGTGTTTTCTCTGTGGAAATCTGGAAGGTCAGCCTGAAAGAATAAGCCCACATGTTGGTTAATGTCTCGGGAATGAAGCATTGAGCTTGATGGAAACAAATATCTATGGTATCTATGAGTGAGTACAATTTAATTAGAAAATTAAAAAATCAGCATCTATCAGATTTAAACATGTTTTATTTGGTATTGGATTAGGATTGATTAAATTAAAGGACCATGATGGAGGTTAAAAATGTCAAAATATTCACAGATTAAAATTCCATCATCGTCAGAAAAACTTTGACAGTGTCTCTTTCTTTTCCTTTGATATGTTGTTTTTTCTGACAGTTTATTCAACAAATGAGTGAGATGATCAAGAAAATAATTAACATTTTAATCCATATTAAAAATAACTGTGAGTTGCAGATCAATTTAGACGTTTTATTCCCAGATTCTCTCTCAGTCTGTCTCTTTGTTGTGTAAAACGACTGACAGGTGTGACGAGTTGCATAAAATGGCTCCCTGTGCTCCCATGATTCCTTGCAGGACGGTGCGAGGCTGACCAATGGCACCCCCCGGCCTACGTGATGTCACAGAGATATAAAGCCCCCCGCCGTGCTGCTGGCTCCTCTGAGCAGAGTCAGCGTTCCCGGCCTGGACGCCTCGGCTGGAGGGACTGCTGTCAGGTTGAAAAACAAAACTACACGGCGCTGACGGCCTGTAGTTTTGTTTTTTTCTGTGGGGTTCCTTCGAGGCTCAGCTCGTTCTCCTTTTGGATTTTCGAACAAAATTTTCTGGATAAAGAGATTTCTGATTTCCTGAAGACAGCCCTCTGGGCATCCCAGGCATCCTTGTGCACACAAGTAAGTGTCTTTAAAGTTTTCCAGAGTGTTGTGATTGACGAGCAGCAGCTGACTGACGGCTGCTGGATTCACACTTTAACACCCATACGTTTGTCTTCTAGACCAGACTCCATTCATTTTCTAGTCACTTTTCAGGAAGTGACACTGACACATTGAAGGCTTTTTGCTGCTTTTTCATGGTGAAGGTTATAATGGGACGTCCCAGAATAGCCCTGATAGCATCAGACTGGACTCTCAGCTGGGTGGCTGATGGCTTTTTAAGGGAATCAGCAGCAGGGCTATCAGTTGCTCCTCCAGCTATGTGCCACATGGTGGCTGTCAATCAAACAGAGGTGTGGTGGTGGGGGTATTGCGGGGGGTGCTGTTATTTTTAGTGGTTGGTGTCCTGTGTTAGATAAACCCCCCTCGTTACATTACACAGAGCTGTGTGGGGAGGAAGTGTTTGACTGACAGCAGGGACACATCAGAGAAGCTTTTATTTTGGAGGAGAGTGAACAGCTGTTGGTCCGTCCTCAGGGCTCATTATTTTTAGTTTTTATGTTAAAAATGACAGAAACGAGGGGCTGATCTTCAGCATGTTTGAGAAGTTTAAAAATGAAATCGTGATGTGTCGGGGGGGTTATCCTGCAGCTTTTATTTGATTTTAATGTGCTGAGAGAGCAGACTGAATATAAAAACCCTGTCTGAGAGGCTGATTCGTCTCCAGGAATAAATGGTCATTGTGTGAGGAAAACTGAATAATGATCATGAACACATGTTGACCTGATCTGCTCATTCCAGCTGATGCTTTGATTGAAAGTGAATTTGTCTGTGAGCGACTGATTACATGAGGTCTGACACTGAAGCTGAAGAGTCAAATCCTCGACATTTAGCAGGCAGTTAATGTGAATGTTGCATGTTTTTGGGATCACAAACATTTGTTTTTTCTATTAAAAGGTGTGTAATGTTTTTTTGTTAAAACATTAAATTTGTTTTCTGTCTTTTAAAACATTTTTATTGACTTGTTCAGAAATCAAATGTGTAAAGAAAGTGAAGAGGATGTAGAGAAGAACATGAAGGAAAAGACAAAAAGTGTATTTTTCATTCTGTTTCTAAATCACACAGCACAAATAGCAGATCGTTACATTAAATGTTATGTAATGTTCTCAATATAATCTGACAGGAAAATAGTCGATGAAACTGGAATAAAAACTTCAAAAGTGTCAGAACAAAACAGCTGAATAAGAAAGAAAAGAAATGTGTTCCTCATAAAAAACCCAGAAAAATCCAAGTAAAAGTTTTATATCACAGTGTAAAAGTCATTATGAGTTTCAGTCTTGCGTTATAATTAGGTAGAACTCAAATCATAGAAATAAAATAATAAATAATGAAGGTATGAAAAGTAAAAGTATTCACAATGCAGAACTGTCTCTTTTACTGGATGTTCGATTATTATTACTGATTATTGAGCTGGAGAGAATTTTAGCTACTTTTTATACTGATAACAAAGTAAATCAACAATAATTCATCATATTTAATAAGTTAATGATGTGATTTAGATCAACAAACCTGCTAAGCAGCTCCGGCTGTCAGATAAATGCAGTACAGAAATGAAATGTAGAGAAGTATAAAGTACTTTAACAAAAACTTTCCATAACTTGTTAGAAACACGTTGGCTGATGAATCTTTAATAAGTAGAGATGACTGTTGCGTGTCGACCTCCAGCTGGCAGCGTTACGCTCGCTTCATTAACATGCAGTCGAGTCATCAGATTAAGTTTAGCTGAAACCAGATCTGATCTAAGTCGAGTTCACAGACTCACAGAAACAGATTTAAACTGCTGCAGGAACCTGATTATCTCTCCGCACACTGTGACGACCAACCAACATCAATCTGAGGGTTTCTCTGCTTTATTAGCTTGATAGGTCTAAAAGTTATAGAGAGAAATCAAAACGAATGAACTGAAACAAGGTAATGATCACGTACTATATGTAACGTAGAAACATGTTGGACCTTAATGAAAAGATGAAACTTGTTTTTTTGTTTGCTTCTTTGTGGTTAAAATCTCTTTAATAAATCCTCAGTTTGAAGTTGAAAACACACCAAACAGCTGCATCCAAATCAACACTAATGAAAAGGGATTTTAATGGTTGAAGCTGAAAAAGTCTTAAAACAACCTCATTTTCAAAACTTTATTAAAAAGCTTAATCAACTTTAATTGAATTAAGTGTGAAGCCTTGACTTTTCACATTAAAAGCCCCTAAACTTTTCACATAATCCATTTCAACTACCTGCATACAATATATATTGTTTGTTTTTTGTTTTTATTTTTCATAAATAATCCCCTTTACATTCTCTTTGAAATTGATTAATTACACCATTATTAGTGGGTAGATAATTAAAACTATAGGAAATAAAGATGGACTTTTGATTTTATTGTATACATTAAGATTCAGGATTTAGTTTATCATTATACAACACAAGAGTGTGCAACACAACAGATGTTGTAGTCCTTTATTACTGCTTAAAAAATAATGACTAACTAAGTCATACAATTAAAATTCTGATCATTTTTAAATGTCTTTTTTTAAATGTTGCAGTGATTTTCAGTTAAAATACTCAATTTTGGAGGCCACACTGAGGAAGCAGAGCAGAGACCAAGATGTTCATGATGGTTTGGTCATATGATAAAATGAGTGTGCTGACAAACAACAGTAGCTTTCACTTTCACAGCCAATCTGATCCAAACAGGAAACCACAGCCAAACACAGTCGGTCAAAGCCAGAACAGAATCCAGATCGTCGAGTGATTCATGGAGACCTCAGATAGCTCCAGGAAGTTCATAGTTAATGGTCCGTTGGAATAAACTGTCCCTGCTGAAAGGTTCTGGTCAAAGCCGACCAGGGAACAGCTGGGGCCAGTTAAGTCTTACTGGGGCCACCTAGATATAAACCGGGACCATCAGGGCCAACCAGAGACAAATGGAGCCAAACGGCATTCAAGGCCAACTTGGATGAATCAAAGCAAACCAGTCCAGTTAGAAGAATCCAAGTAGGTCAGAGCAGGGCCATCCGGGCCAAAACAGGTTCATCAAGAGCCAATCAGAGCCAGTAAAGCTGAGCCTCTGACATCACTCCTCTGGTAGCCACCAGTGACTCTGGTTGAACCATCAGGTGACGATGGATTTGATTTAAAACTGCTGAGGATCGCAGGGATCGCCCTTTCCTCATATTTTAGATTCTGATTTCAAACAAAAAATATGTAAATAAATTGTTAATTATTAAACAATTATCAATTAATCGAGAAAATGATCAGCAGAGAAACTGCAACAAAATCCCTGTTGACGCAGGCACAGCCGGTCTTTAACAACTTTGGTTGAAGTGACAGAGTTTAACCTGGTTTGACATTTTTTCTGTGTCTGCTGTCACCTGTCAAAGAAACGCAAACTGCAAACACATAAAAAATAATAAAGTCCGCAAAACTTTTTCTTGTGACCAAACAGGAGTGGCTGGACACACGTGTTGCTCGTGGACACTTCAGCAGAGGAGAATCTTCAGCTGCATCAGCTGCTCAACAAATCTCACATTCAGAAATTATGAGTCGTCATTGCCTTTTTAAACATTGTAATTTAGTTGTTTTACAGCACAAACCTCGTTAGTTTTTTATGAAACTAAACCTGTTGGTTGATTTTTAGCTGATGAGATTAAAATCAAATAAAAATCAAATTTGAGATATGAATTACAAAGCAAAATAGAATAAATTAGATTTGTTTTTTTCCGTTTCCAGGCCTGGTTTTGAAGTACAAAAGTAAAATAATTATATCGTCTGTGTTTTGTTTGTATAATATTCATTATTTTAAAAAAGTGCAAACAAAAACTCAAACTAAAACTGGTAAAAAAAAAAAAAACAAACAAACAAACAAAATCATAAAAAACCCTTAAAATCTAAACAAACTGGAACTAAACTGAGTGCTCCGTGAAGACGACCTGAAACTGAACCGGAGCTGAAATCTAAAACCAGTTCCCCGTGCGGGGTTAAACAGGTGTTTTAATCTGCTGCGAGCTCTGCGCTGGATCCTCTGGTGGTTTATCAGCCAGACCCCGTGGAGCCTGGACCACGTCCAGGACAGACTCCTAAAAATAAACCCTGAAGGGATCAAACCGACGATCTGAGCTGCTGCAGCTTCATCACACCCAGAGTCTCGCTGTCAGCAGGTCAGCTGAGACGACACGAGACACAGCAGGACATCGCAGCTCCGTCAGTTTTATGGTTTTTACACGTTTAAGACTTTTAAAAAATTTGTTCTTAAAATTGTAAATATTCATAGATTTTTTAAAATAGACACCAACACCAGTGTACAGCATCAGTGATGAGATCAAATCAGCTGGACCATGATGTCAATAAAATACTTGGTACTGACACAAAATGAATCATTTTCAATTCCTTATTTAGTTTCTACAAAACTCTTTTTTAGAATCCAACGAAAGAAGTTCTGAAATATAGTCAAAACAAATTATAGACTAAAATAAAATGTACTAATCAGTTTGTGTTTGTGACTGATCAAGTCACGAAAATACACTCTCCATGGTTCAGTGTTTAGGAGTTTAGGAGTTATCCAGCATAGTTTACAACACATCTTTTAAACTTTCTGTTCTGTGGTGGTAAAGCTTTTGTGAAATTAAAGAAAATAAAACTACTTGATTGAGGCTCAGAAAAGGCTCATATTTCTTGTCAGGCTCTTTAAAGAGGAGAGAATCATCTTGTTGTCAGACTGATCCGATTTCTTCTAGACAGCCGCTGCTTTCAGTTCTTTTTCTACTAAAATCACCTCAGAGTTTTGTTATCAGTTATTATTTAGAATATGATTTACATTTGTTGCTCTTAGTCAGTTGTTTTCTAATATATTTTAATAGCAGACATTGAATTCTTGTTCCTTATTCCTTCCTGATTACAGTCGGGACATCAGTGGATATAATTCCTGGACATGTTCGTTCAATCTCTCACAAAGTGCGACATGTTGGATTTTTTATTAATACATTAAAATGTTGCCAATAAAACCTGAGAAAGATCAGCTGTTGTTTGAAAATGTTTGATACTAGTGTTGCTATGATACCTGAGTTTTCAATATCTCACTTAGAGAATTACAAACAGCTTTTCTTTTTTTAAATCTCACAAAAGAAGTTATTAAATGTTGAAACACAAGCAGCAACAAACTGTTAGAAGTTGAGAGCTGCCTACACGAGGCTATAAAGCGTCTCCAGAGCTGCGTGAAGTCTGAGAAATGACACCAGCTGTTGGTGGTTGAGTTGCATTGTGGGTAATGTAGGCACCAGGTTTTGACTCTGGCTCTGCTGCAGTGAGTTTGATCCTCATGTTTGATATGTCCATTGATCTGTGTTAGAGGAGTGTGATGTTAAACCTGTGGAGGACTCTTAGATCTGGACCTCTCCGATCAGAGATAAGGCAACAAGATGTAGAAGCTCATCAGACATTTGGTGCCAGTTTTTCTGTTCTTGATGAACCCAGTACAGACACATTTCTGTTGCTATGAAAACATTTTTTTGTAATGGATACCCAGCCCCAAAGTAAAGAGAATGAAACTAGCTCCAGATCCAAAGAAACATTGCGGTGCACCAGTAGTGATTTGATAATGATTTTCGTCAGAACAGAATTGTTTTCTGGACTTGAAATGTGAAAAACTGGCAGTGGGGTCCAAAAAATGTTGTGGTTTCCTTTGGTGCAGCTTGAGAAATAAAACGTGTTGTGGAGTTGTCAGTTTGAATTCATAGAACTGTGATCAGCATTAAAAACGTTGGAAAAGTCGGGAAAGTAAAGTTTTCTGTTGTGTCTGCTGACAACAAACACTTCCTCCATGATGAAGGTGTCATTCCCAGCATGCTCCTGTTCCCAGTCAACAGTGTCTTGTCTTGCTGTGGATCTTCACTGTTTGCTGCTGGTTACTGCAACAAAGATGGTCCTAAATAATCTTTTGTTACTATGAAATGATATAAGTAATAGAATATAGTATATAGATTTCCTATCTCTGTTATCCTTTAAATATACTGCATTGAAGAAAAGCACTGGAATTAGAGAAGTTGATTTTATTGCTGCAGTAATTTGACGACAGTACAGTAATTTTTCTCTACATATGTTTTTGTTTCTGAGTTGAATTGACTCAGAAAGGTCTTTGCTGCTCTTGTGCTCAGGTTTTTGTGTTTTGTTCTGACCATATATTTTATCGTCTCCGTCTCGTCTGCAGGGTGCCAACCAACATGTCAACACAGGCGCCAACATTCACACAGCCGCTGCAGAGCGTCGTGGCACTTGAGGGTAGTGCCGCGACGTTCGAGGCTCAAGTTAGTGGTAAGGAAGCTTCCTGACTCAACTCACAGTTCAAATGCCAAATTTAATTACATAACCTGCTTTTAATGCACTATTGTGTTTATACAATAATAACACTGTTTAATTCTTACCCTGTTAGCTTTTCAATTTCATGTTATTATTACTAAACGTTTGCTGGTGTGATGGATGCTGAAGCTAGGATTAAAGGGCTAGTTAAATGTGTCAAAGTCATTGTTATTAAATGTTTAGAGAAATGTTTTCTCTTATCTGGTCTGTCCTCCTCAGAATCAAATGAAAAGAGTGATATCAATTTCATGTCTGTGCAACCAGTAAAGAGATTCAAGGCATGTGTAGCCGCATAACAGCATAATCAATGCTAGATGTAGCATTGGGTTATTGTAGCAACAGTTAGCTTACATGTTAGATGAAGTGGTAACATTTGGTAGCTAACTGGTGCATATCAAGCAGGGGGAAACTGCTCACCTAGCTATCAAAGAGGTATCTAGCAAGCTAACTAGAAAGAAATTCACCTTTCAACAACTTCAACTCACTGATTTACATGATGTATGTTATTAATTAAGCAAATGTAGAGACAGAAATGTAAAAAAAAAGAAAAAGAGACATTGTGTGTTGACTACAAGACGAACTGCTGACTAGCTGGTTAGCTAGCTGCATTTCTCTACCCAACAAATGTTTGCTAATTGCTGTTAGCTCATTTGGAGATAGGTGATAACATAATTAGGATTTCCTGATAGCTAATGTTAGCGTAAATTACGCTAATATCAATGATAGCATGGCTATTTTTTAAACAGAGACTATCATGCTTCACAGGTTCACTGGGATATCACTGAGGGGTTGTTTGCGCCTTGAAAAGGCTAAATGTAGTTTGTTTTTTGCTGAAGCTAGGCTAGCAGTTTCCCACTGCTTCCAGTCGTTGTGTTAAGCTAGACTAAATGTGTTCTGGACTTAATTCTGTGAGACAGAATTTGACCCGGGATGATTGTAAGCAGGAGAATTTCTGGACAAATGCTGGAGTATCTCATCAGAATTTAAAGATCTCTGGGTTCTCTGACCGGTGTGGTTCTTTTCTCCTCTCTAGGTTCTCCAGTTCCTGAGGTGAGCTGGTTTCGTGATGGCCAGGTTCTTTCCGCCGCCGCTTTGCCCGGCATTCAGATCTCGTTCAGCGACGGCCGCGCTGTTCTGAGAATCCCCGCTGTGACCGCCGCACACAGCGGAAGATTTTCCGTCAGAGCTACCAATGGTGCTGGACAAGCCACGAGCACCGCTGAACTCCTTGTTACAGGTGAGACCTCTCACTGTGAGCCACTAATGGGCAGGTTATTGCATGGGTCTACCAGGTACTTTAAAAGGTACTTTCTTTTTAGAAAGTATCAAACAGCTACAAAGAGACAAAAGTATCATAAAATGACCACATTTTTAAATATAAAATTCATCTTCATCTACACTGTCCTGACATAGGTAAAAGTTAAACAGTCTCTGAGATCAGTGATTGTCTTTCTGCGCCACAGTTTGAGTCTAAATTTATCCTGCTCTCAGCTGAGGGGCGCGGCCTGTTACTTAATCCAGTGATAAAACAGATATAGATGCAGCTGTTGCAGCATAGCTTTCCTTAAGAGGAATCTCAAGTTTATTGAGTGGACACCTTGAACTTGAACCAGCAAAGATCTCATGTCTGAGTCCGCAGTTACAAACTCCACATGTCAACTAGTTGATAATAAATCAGCTTGAATATGTGAAAGAGAGTTCAGAGGTCAAATTGATCTTTATCTGTTACTGTGTTCATTTTTACATCATGCTGGGTCTATTTTTCTGTCCTGGACGTGGATTTTTGTTTTCTACAATGGCGAAGGATTGGCTTACCCTGACATTCCTACCCTAACCAACCATCATTCCCCATGCATAAGCCTAACCACCCCAGCCAACGAAGGCAGTGATTACTTCACAGAGGCAGAGTAGAGCAGGTCATTCCTGCGCTATCCTTTGAAAAGAAAACTGGAATGTTGGATTGTAACTCTGGCTGCTATCTTTCCAACTCAAACCTCAAACCTCATTCCTCATCCTCATCCTCATGTGAAATTGTATTTTGTTCAAATTTCCTTAGAGATTTTCCTGCTGCAACTATATAATTTTCCCACAAGGATCATAGAACTTACATGAAAGTTAAAATATGTAGCTCTTACATGACATCATTTCTTAGTATTTTCTGGTTCCAACTTCTCCAATCAAAGAATTTTCACCTTTTCTTTGATTTATAACATTTCAAACTGATTATGTGTAGTAATACTTTCTAGACCATTGGCTGATTAAAACATGGAAAATGTCCCATTTTACAGATTGAATTATGATTTTTGAATCAATTTGATTAATCCAGGAAGTAACAATCTGATTAATCAATGCTGAAAATAATCAGTTAGTGTAGCCATGAAAATAATTAAAAAGTCTGTTTTTACGCTGATGACACTCTCTTTACGTCTCATCCACAGACTTATTGTAAATGTAGATAACACTATTAAATTATGTTCTCTATATTTGTTATTCTCCCCAATTGTACTGTCATTAGAACTTTAAATGGTTTCCATGTCACTTTTGCTGACGCCTCCAAATACTTAGGATTAGTCTTGTCATTCAAGATTCAGAATCAATTTAACACAAGAAAATAAAATCCAACTCATAGAATCAAAGGCTGTCCGTCTTTTCATGATTGTAAAACTACTGATTAATCACTTGATTACAAAGGCTGCCAGCCATACTTTCTTCCTAGATTCCTTTTTCGAGATTCAGTTTTTAATTCTTCATAGAAGTATGATTTCTTGAAGTGTGATATGTTTTTTACTCTTGTCAGTTTTGTTGATTGATTTACTGGTCTCAGGTCTCTCTTGAAAAAAAAAAAAAACCTGAAGCCCGTGTGACTTCTTCTAAGTTAACATGTCATCATTAAAATCAGGCTAACGAGACATATTCTCTGTCCCTGCAGCGGAGACGGCGCCTCCAAACTTCCTTCAGAGACTGCAGAGCTCCACAGTGAGACAGGGCAGCCAGGTGAGGCTGGACGTCAAAGTCACAGGAATCCCAACACCTGTGGTGAAGTTCTACAGAGAAGGAGCTGAGATCCAGAGCTCAGCCGACTTCAGGATCCTCCAGGAGGGAGACCTGTACAGTCTGCTGATCGCCGAGGCTTTCCCAGAGGATTCTGGGACATATTCAGCAACCGCAACAAACAGCAGCGGACGGGCCACCTCCACCGCTGAACTGCTGGTTCAGGGTGAGCCCTCAATCACTCTGAATTTTCTGGTCTATGTTAATTAGGACTATTGTATATTGACAGACATAATCAAGAAATGGAAAATGAGAAATGTGTTTTCATAAGAAAAAACTTTAACAGCACCAGAAAACATGAGTAATCTAGATTTAGTAGCTGTTTTTGTGTCTAGATATAAATCTAAGTGTATTTTTGCTGCAGGTGAGGAAGCTGTACCTATGAAGAAAACCAAGACTATTGTGTCCACGTCACAGATGGAGACTTCCCAGACCAGAGTTCAGAGGGTGAGACATACTGAAAACAAGCTGGGCCTGTCCAAGAAGCAGATTACTGAGTTTTCTGGTTAACGTTGAGTTAAAACTAGAACCATCAAAATCTGAAACTCATGTAAGATGAACTGTTCCCAAAAGATTATACAGATTACTCAGTGAACTTGATTCAACATCAAAATACAGAAATGTTTTTTATTGCATAATTGTTTCTGTGTTTTGTAATTCAAACAACAGCTCAGTCATTATCTTCCCCCTGTTAGATCTGTTTCATGTTACACATATTTGGGGCTGAGAACTTCCTGCATAAATTGTAAATACAAATGTTAAATACAGTGTGGAGTTCTTGTGGTGGTGAATTTTGTGAAGTCATTTTTATTTTATTTTTCCTCTCCAGAAGGTGGAGGCCAGTTTCCAAGCCGCCACCATGATGGAGATGCGCGTAGAAGGAGGAATGATGACTCAGCATATGGCTCACAAAACCCCTCCACGGGTTCCCCCGAAGCCGACCTCCAAGTCCCCACCGTCCTTCGTTTCCAAAGTGTCGGGAGGACGCCAGCAGTCGCCTTCACCTGTCAGACACGTGAAAGGGCCGACGCCCCAACCTGTCAGGTATGCCCACTGCCACTGGTAGATTCTGCAGATGATACAGAAGTGACAGAAGTGATGAAGTGTTGATTTTAGAAATGAAAAGTGGATGTGACCGTATTGTAATCAACATCGTTGTTGTCTGCAGACCTGTTTCTCCCACCACCAGAGTGTCTATCTCTCCCATCAGACCAGTCAAGTCTCCTTCACTGACCAGGAAACTGGTGAGAACACGAAGTTTAGCTGTTTAAGAATCCACACTCACCATAGACCTCAGATCTCATGAAGAACTTCTGCTCCAGGTCTGTCAGATTATTGTAACCACCAACATCATGCTGCCTTCCTCTTGCAGGTATCTGGCTCTGCAGAAGTCCTGCCCCCCTGGAAGCAGGGAGACTATGTGGCTGAAGCCAGCTACAGCACTATGAGTATGAGCAGCATGGCCAGTGTAAGTAGCGCCACCCAGCTACATATGGAGAAGCACTGGGAGCAGCAGGTCACCGCCACCAGAGAGGTGAGGATGGAAAAGATGGTGTGAAGCTGCATGCAAAGTTTTTTTAACCAGCAAATCATTCAGACTCATTCAAGGAAGTAAGAAAACCACAGTCATGGTGGACGAGTCTGGAGTGTGTCCATGAATGTGGCAGCAGACTGAAGAGAAATCTAAATAATACAACAGCAGCACCTTTCAGTGAATGCACTCTGAAGTCAACAGTTCACATACACAATAAGCTATAATTGAACTAACTGAATGTTATGTAGTGACACAGTGCCTTGGTCCAGCTCTGCCTATGTGTTGGATGCAGATTGAACTTGTGCTGTTGTGTTGATGTGCTGTGAATGCGTCAGGTAGAGCATGTTTCCCAGGACGATAAGAGCGTGGCTGTGGCTACAGTGATGGCGGCTGTGGATCAGGCTCGTAGCCGGGGGCCACCTGAGTCCAGAGAGCAGGTAGACCCCCAACTGTCTGCTTCCATCATCCCACCTGCTCTTCAGACTGTCCCTTCATTCATCTTTTTTCACTTTTTCATCTTTGTTTACTCTTTTTTCCCACTTCAGTCCCTTCCCTAATGTTGCTTAGACTGAGTACATTCCTGATCCCCAGAGGATGAACCGTTTTCACTGTAACAGCACCAACCTGCCCCTGATGGCAAGCTTTAAAACTCTACTCCCAGCCTAAATTTTGCCACAAAATACACAGAAAACAACATATTACATTTGAGGTAATAAGTTATGACAATTAACAGAATTGGGTTTTTAAAGGCTTTATAACATGCAGCAAGGCAGCAGTGAAGGAAGCCAAGATTTACAGACAGGATTAAATGAAGCAAACAATTAGGTGTCATCGGCATAACAATGGTAGAAATAAGGAAATATTGTCAAGTTGTAGCATATTTAAACTAAATTAAGATGGGCCAAGTATAGGGCCTTGTGGGACACCACATTTTGAAAGAGCTGATAAGGAATACGATCACACTTGGACCTGTTTTAATTCACATTTTCAGTTTGTGCACGATACACTTTCCACATGCCAACATCAGAAATTTAAAGTAAGACCGAGTAAAAGTCCAGATTTTGCAAAAAGTTTTTCTTCTTTCCTGAAGTGTTGAAGTTTCTATGTATGGACTTTGACGTCACATGGGACGATGTGAAAATTTCATGTCATGATTTTCATGGCCAAAATAATTTTGATTTATGATGTTGTGCCAATAATCATCCAAATATGATCAAACTCTTAAAATGCTACTAAAACAATCACTTCAGGCCGTGCAACACTTAACACCAGAAGCTAGATTCATAAAACTCAGCAAACCTCCCTGTGTGTAAATATGACAAGGTTGGAGATTTGGATGTTTGATTTCTTTACTTTCAGTGGAGCGACTGTTGGACCTGCCGTCACTGAACATCTCCTCCGCTTCACCTTTTTTCTTCCATCGTATCTTTTTTTTTTAATGATGAAGTCCATCTTTTCTTTGCTTCACACTAACGAGAGTAAACTGCATGATGCATGGATTCAAAAATCAGTGATGATGATTGTTTCTGTTTGAATATTCTTCTATTCTTCTACATATATAGAAGTATTTTTCCAACCTTTGTTCGAGTTTCTTCCTTCAGAACTCCTGATATGGATGTCCTTAGATCTAAGTGCTACTTCTTGTGTCTCCAGGCTGAGGGAGGGAAAAAAGCTGAGGCGAGGTCAACGGTGTTGGCCGCCGTTGACCTCGCTCGTGTCCGCCTGCCTGTGCATGGGGAGGGCGGTGTAGCTGAAGAGGAGGAGGCTTTAGAGGTGGAGATAAAGCAGCAAGGCAGAGAAATGGCTGCAGAGAAACATGTTGTTGTGACAAAAACACCTCCTGCTGAACCGCCAGCTGCTGTCACTGTGAGCTCAGAGCAGCGCACAGTCCAGGTCTCACAGGTCGGAGGAGTTTACTGAATTCATAATCGATATGATATCTGACAATAGAGTCTCAGTTTTCCTAACCGCTCAATAAACTCTGTTGGTTGCTCTAGATTCAAAGAACAACAGAACTCTCCACCCATGTGGACACTGGTGTCGCCCCGTCCCCAGTTCCACATTTCACAGTTTCTAAAGTTTCTGTCCCTAAACATGAACCTAGCCACGAGGTAAGAAGAGGAGCTGCAGGCCCGCCGTCATCACCCAAAATCCTCCATTTCATCTTTAACACACGCACATCTTAACACACACTCCACTCGTTTGTTATGTGGTGTGATTCACTTTGAATTTATCCTCACCGTATCACCCAACCTAAACTATAAGCAGCAGCATCGCAGTGATGGGAAAATTAATTGCTTCTTTCGCTAAGAATTCCTCCCCCCGTTGTTTCCGGTCACTAATCCTCAGATGAACGTGGACGTTTGTTTTTGATGGTTAACGCTGTTCTCATTGGCTCGGTCAGGTGTCCATCGCTGGCTCTGCTATCGCTACTCTGCACAAAGAATTAAGTTCCTCCCACACTGCCAGAAAGATCATCAAGCCCGTCAAGTCTCCAAGTCCGTCCCGCAGAGCGGTGGAGGTGCGAGTGACGCCCGAGCCCCTCCCCCCGCCGTTCAAAGACGTCAGATATCAGAGTCAGTTTGAGTTGCAGGCGGGCGGAGCTTACGCAGTGAGTGAGGAGGAGTTTGAGGACTGGGAACCTCAGGTTGGTCCGAACCCTTCGCTGTAGTCCTCCCTTCACTTCCCCCATTTTAACCCTGTGTGGACTCTCACCTGCGCTCCCCCTCTTCAGCCAATCACACGCTACCATTCATCCGCCTCATGAAGAATCCTCTTCCTACTCTTCTTCTTCTTCCTGTCTTCACCTGTTGACCTTCATCCCTCTGTCTTCTCTGCAGGGTTTTATCTGTTATAACCGGCTTCCGCCCCTCCATCCTCACAGAAACGGCTGAGAAAACACCTTGTTGTTTTCTGTCTTTGATGAGGTTTAACTCGTTGTTATTTTTCCTCAGGAGGCGGCTGCTGTACCCACAAGAGCTCAAGAGCCGGTTGTTCCTCCAACTCTTATTGCTGTGAGTACTTCTCATGTCCACCTTTATGTTTGTTAATAGAGACCTAGAAAAAAAGGTACTGTAGTTAATAGTAAGAGATGAATCATTTTTTTAACGTTGTTTGATTTGTGCCATGAATTAGACATGAGATGTGTGTGGATTTAAAAAAAAAGAATGTACATCTCGAGAAAGTTGCAGTTTGTCATATAAATAATGATGTATAAGAGCTTGAAAATACATTATTGACAAGATTACACACCCAACAGTCATGTAAGTGACATTATCTTGTTTTACGCTCACCATAACCCATAACTGACACCTTGAAGAGCCCATCCTGCATATAAGTCAGTCAATATGACCAGACGTGTAGTGATTTTCACCTTTTCTTATGGCTGTTTGCGATGAAATCTACCACTTTGCTCTACAAATATTAGATGGGTTGTCATGACATTCATGGTCCCCAGGGGAATGATCATCATATCAAAATGTAAATTTGTCTGTTACTTTAGTTTACCACCAAATACTTGCAAAACTAACGAAGTCCAGCCTAAAAGAGCCTCTAGCAGGCCTGTAGACTAATGAGTGCACATCTCAGAATAGATTATCCTACATTTAGTTTTCTTGATTTTTCCATTTCCATCAGTTTGTTTTTTGCTGCTGAATCTTTAAAATGTTAATGTACATTGAATATTATGATGTTATAAGATAGAATTGTCATGACTGAGATGTTAAGTCATGAAGTCATGTTTCAGGGTGCAGATCATTGACATTTGTAAAGATGGATGATACTTCCTCCAACTGTACAAAAATTAAGTTGAAATATCTCTAATACAAGCGCTGCCATCTTGTGCTGGTGACCTGAGTCAGACACTGAGCAGTAGGGATCGGGCAGTGGAGCCACTGTATCGTTAATCATTGCTGTAAATCATGATGTTTCAACCCATTTTATGGCATCAGCAAACATCAGCGGAAAAATGTTTTTGTTGTGCACTTCGATGTATTAGTTTGGCCCGTGACCCATCAGTTAACGTAGAGGGCGTGAGGTTTATAAGGTGTATGGGAGCCAGCAACAAGGGGTTGATGAACAGTTTTGGTTGAATTTTGGGGAGCTGGCACGTCTTTATTTACAGTCAATGGTGCATATTTACAGCTTCTCTTTGTCTCATGTTATTGTAAACTGAGTAACTGTACATTGGTTGGACTAAACAAGAAATTTGAAGGCGCCACATTAAGCTATTGGAAATGTTTATTGTGAAAATTGTGATGTTTCACTATTTTATGATATTTGAAAGACCAAACGATGAATCAGTTTATCAAGAAAATATCATTCATAGCTGCAGCCCAAACTTCATCCCTTCAAAACTAGTAAGAGGTTAAAACATATACACATTTCCATTGGATCCAGTTTCAAAGCAGTTACTTTACAGTGAAGAGTTACACTCAAAACTGAAAACTTTGTCTAAAGGTGTCACTTTTTATTTCGTGTTTAGGGCCTGAAGAACGTGACGGTGACGGAGGGTGAGTCAGTGACTCTGGAGTGTCAGATCAGTGGCCACCCCACTCCCGTCATCATGTGGTTCAGAGAGGACTACCAGATCGAGAGCTCCATCGACTTCCAGATCACCTACAAGAGCGGATACGCCCGGATGGTGATCCGCGAGGCGTTCGCTGAGGACAGCGGCCGCTTTAGCTGCACCGCAACCAGCGAGGCTGGAACCGTCAGCACCTCCTGCTACCTGCTTGTCAAAGGTAACAGTCACAGGTCGAAGAACAAAGGCTGTTTGAGTCTTACTAACCAAAATAAAGATGTGAATCAAGAAAAACGGATAAAATAAACAATTCATGTACCCATCTTTTAGGGTTAATTGTGGCACTTAATTTTGATTTATTTAGTTGTTTTGATGAAAATGTGATATGAATATGATATGATCATATGATTAGAAACTAATGCCTGTCTGAATGGTAGAATTGTTTTAGTTTTGTACAGCACTCATTTAACTCACTTTCTTACAGTATCAGAAGAAATTGAGAGCAGAGAGGAAACCACAGCTGTAACTGAAATTGGAATCACTCAAGAGAAAATGTGAGTTAAAGTCTCATTTATTGGTTACCGATAGCCCTAATCAGTTTCCACAGCTGCAGTGTTTGATCAAGCTGTTGGTTCCTTTCAGTGTTTCCGTCGAGACAAAACAACAGATGGTGGCAGAGGTGACTACAGGAGAGTCTGCTGCTCCCTTCTTCATCAAGAAACCGACCGCTCAGAAGCTGGTGGAGGGAGGAAGTGTCGTCTTTGAATGCCAGATTGGAGGAAACCCTAAACCTCACATCATCTGGAAGAAGAGTGGTGTTCCACTCACTACTGGATACAGGTACAAACATCCTTTTTACTTTCTGTTCACACCTCTTCTTTAGTTACTGGATGAATTTCAAAACCTTTATCATTGGCTGCTTCAAGTCCCAAAATTTCCCAAGAGCATTTCCCTGTGTGTACAGATCACAAATATTGCTTTGGTTTTTGCCATCAGATATAAAGTCGCCTACAAGAAGGAGACTGGAGAATGCAAACTGGAGATCTCTATGACCTTTGCTGATGATGCTGGAGAATATGCCATCTTCATCAAGAATCCACATGGAGAAGCCTCAGCCTCCGCCAACCTGCTGGAGGAAGGTATCAGCATCCTTTTGTTTCTCTGTCCAGCGATTTTTATCAGATCATATCCGACTTTTGTTTCGAAAATCATTTGAATGCTCTGAGGAAAACTTTGTTGGTCCGGTGGCTCACAGTATATATGCTATGTGTTTACAGAGGAATATGAAGCCTATATGAAGCTGCATGACGTGACATATAAAACTGAAGTGACGACGACAGTGATTCAGGAGCCCTCTGTGGTTGTGACTCAATATGAAATGGAACAGAGGAGGATGACAACCCCCATGAGCTTTGTCTCAGAAACGGTACTTCCATAGTTCTGTGATACTAAGATTATCCAGAAGTGTTAGTAATCCCCAGCTGGTCTTTAATGTTAAACACAACAAACCTCTCTTGCAGGAGTTTCTTGTTTCGGCCTTTGAAGAGAGGATCATCCAGGAGATTGAGCTCCGTATCATGAGGATTACCTACAGAGAGCTGGTGACAGAGGATGGAGAGCTGATGGTGACTGTAGCAGAGGAGGAGGCGGTGCAGCCGGTCTTCGAAACACCGGTCAAAAACTACAGGATTATGGATGGAATGGGCGTCACTTTCCACTGCAAGATGGGTGGAGTGCCTCTGCCAAAGGTACAAAAAAGCTTTTAATAGTTAGTCCAGAGGTGTCTTTCTGTATCAGAGAAGATACCTTTACTTAAGTCACCTAAACGTTAAATTGGTGTGTAACGTTATCTTCTGTCTTTTGCCAGATTTCTTGGTACAAAGACGGCCAGCGCATTAGAGCTGGTGGCCGTTACCAGATGGAGGTTCTGCAGGATGGACGAGCCAGTCTTCGTCTGCCCGTGGTGCTGCCAGAGGATGAGGGCGTGTATACTGCCTTTGCATCTAACATGAAGGGAAATGCTGTAAGCTCTGGAAAGCTCTACATCGAGCCGTCCGGAGCTGTGACACCTCAGAGAATCACACCACAGCCATCACCGCAGAGGATCAGGTATGGTTTATTGTTCTCAGACGTGAGGAACACTGACGTTAGCTCGATCAAAAACATCAGAAGATATTTCCCACAGGAGTAGGCCGAGGCCTAAAAGCAGTTCCCAAGTGGCCAGAAAAACAGTTACAATGCTGTTGCTGCTTTACAGCTGCTGGATTTGTAAAAACTAACTGTTTATGGAGTTTCTCTAGGTTTCTGTAGGTCTCCTCAATTACTTTACCACCTTGATACTGACGACTTTGCTCCTCTTTCAGATCCACATCTCCTCGTTCCGTGAGCCGCTCACCTGCCCGTTCTGCCAGCCGTTCCCCTGGACGCTCTCCTGCCCGCAGGCTTGACGAGACCGACGAGGCTCAGCTGGAAAGACTCTACAAACCCGTGTTTGTCATGAAGCCTTCCTCAATAAAGTGCTCTGAGGGGCAAACCGCCAGATATGACTTAAAGGTTGTCGGCAGACCCATGCCGGAAACATACTGGTTCCACAATGGTAAGACAAACAAGACAAATCCTAGAGATGCACCTTTTATCTGTTGTGTTGGCCACTTGTTAAACTATTTTATCCTCCTTTTTGAAGGACAACAAGTGGTCAACGACTACACCCACAAGATAGTGATTAAAGAGGACGGTATCCAGTCCCTGATCATTGTCCCAGCCATGCCAAAAGACTCCGGAGAGTGGACTGTTGTCGCTCAGAACAGAGCTGGACGCACCTCTGTCTCTGTGACTCTTACTGTTGAGGGTAAGCTTGCGTCAGACTTCTGTTAAATGTACTGTATATCATTGCATCCACCAGGCACCTCTTGCAGCTTCAAAAATGATCTTATTATTAAATGCTGGCTCGTTCTGTTGTATTTCACCACCCACAGCTAGAGAAAGCCTTGCACGTCCTCAGTTTGTTGACAAGCTGAAGAACATCACTGTAAAGCAGGGCACTCTGGTTGAGTTGGCTGTCAAAGCCATTGGAAACCCCCTGCCTGACATTGTCTGGCTCAAAAACAGTGACATCATCACCCCACAAAAGCACCCACAAATCAAGTATGTATCTTTAATTTTGACTATGAAAGATTTTCTAATATTTTGACACAGGTATATAAAACTTGAGTGTTATTTATCAAATTTCCTGATCAATATATCTGAATGGTTATGTATTTCAGGATTGATGGAACCAGAGGAGAGGCCAAATTCCAGATTCCCTCAGCAGCTGGCTCAGACAGTGCCTGGTACACTGCTACAGCCATCAATAAGGCCGGCAGAGACACCACTCGCTGCAGAGTCAATGTGGAGGTGGACTTCGCCGCTCCTCAAGCTGAGAGGAAGCTCATCATTACCAAAGGAACCTACAAGGCTAAGGAGATCGCAGCTCCTGAGCTCGAGCCCCTTCATATGCGATATGGTCAGGAGCAGTGGGAGGAGGGTGATCTTTACGACAAAGAGAAGCAGCAGAAACCACAGTTCAAGAAGAAGCTGACCTCTATCAGAATGAAGCGCTTCGGTCCGGCTCATTTTGAGTGCAGACTGACCCCTATCGGTGACCCCACCATGGTAGTGGAGTGGCTGCATGACGGCAAACCTCTGGAAGCTGCTAACAGGTTGCGCATGGTCAATGAATTTGGCTACTGCAGTCTTGATTATGAAGCCGCTTACGCCAGAGACAGTGGCGTCATCACCTGCAGAGCCTCGAACAAGTTTGGAGTTGACCAGACTTCGGCCACCCTGATTGTCAAGGATGAGAAAGGCCTCATTGAGGAATCACAGCTTCCTGAAGGCAGGAGGGCACCACACAGAATGGAGGAGATTGAGCGAATGGCTCACGAGGGAGGACCTGCAGGAGTCAGCACCGACGACGAGTTTGAGAAGACCAAACCTGACATTGTCCTAGTTCCTGAACCAGCCAGAGTTCTGGAAGGTGACATTGCACGATTCCGCTGCAGAGTGACCGGTTATCCAGCACCCAAGGTTAACTGGTACCTCAACGGACAACTTATCCGCAAGAGCAAGAGATACAGACTTCGCTATGATGGTATTTACTACCTGGAGATTGTAGACATCAAGTCCTATGACTCAGGAGAGGTCAGGGTGGTTGCAGACAACCCTCTAGGCACAACTGAGCACACTGTGAAGCTGGAGATCCAACAGAAGGAGGACTTTAGATCTGTACTGCGTCGTGCCCCTGAATCAAAGCCTGCAGAGGCTGTACATGAGCCTGGCAGAGTCGGATTTGATGTTGTGAAGACCGACCGACCTCGTGAGGGCTCTGAGGAAAGGGAAGTTGTTAAGCTGCGTAAGGCACAGAGAATTGTTCATGAGAAAACCTCAGAGGAGACAGATGAACTGAAGAGCAAGTTCAAGCGTAGGACAGAGGAAGGTTTCTACGAGTCCATCTCTGCCGTGGAATTCAAGTCTCGCAAGAGGGACGAATCATATGAAGGTCTGCTGAAGAAGACTAAGGAGGAGCTGCTTCATCATTTGAAAGAGAAAGAAGAAGCTGAGAGGAAGAGGTTGGAGGAACAGGGCAAAGTCACAATCCCCACAATCAAACCGGAGAGGGTCCAGCTCTCCCCCAGCATGGAAGCACCCAAGATCCTGGAACGCATCACAAGCAAGACAGTCTCTCCAATGGATGAGGTTCGTTTCCATGTCAGAGTCATCGGCAGACCAGAACCTGAGTGCCAATGGTTCAAGAACGGCATTCTAGTGGAAAAGTCTGACCGTATTTACTGGTATTGGCCTGAGGATCATGTGTGTGAACTGGTGATCAGAGACGTCACAGTTGAGGACTCTGCTAGCATCATGGTCAAGGCCATGAATGTGGCTGGTGAGGCCTCAAGCCACGCCTTCCTGCTTGTGCAAGGTAAAGTCATTTTATAAAAAATCTCTTCAGTAATATGCTCCTTTTTATGTCCTAATTTATTTCAAAGTCTCACTTTGTATTTTCTCATTGCAGCCAAGGCAGCAATTAACTTTATCCAACCCCTTGAGGACACCAGTGCCAATGAGAAGGACACCATGGTGACCTTTGAGTGTGAAACCAACGAACCCTTCGTCAAAGTCAAATGGCTCAAGAACAACATGGAGATCTTCTCCGGAGACAAATACAGGATGCATTCAGACAGAAAGGTCCACTTCCTGTCTGTGCTGATGATTGAAATGAAGGATGATGCTGAATACACTTGTGAGGTTGTGGATGATGAGAGCATCAGGACGAGCGCAAGGCTTTACGTAGAAGGTAATCTTCACCCCGAATCTTTCCATCGACTGTTTTCTTTGGGTGGATTTGTAGATAACGGTTCTCTGATATCGTTCTGTGTCCAGGTGCTGCCCTGGAGCTCATCAAACACATGGAGAACATTGAGGTTCCAGAGACCTACGCTGGAGAGTTTGAGGTTGAGCTGTCTCGTGAGGATGCTGAGGGCAGTTGGTTCTTTGGAGATAAGGAGCTCTCTCCCAGCAATAAATACATACTGTCCTCCCGCCGTGGCAGACACAGCCTGTCTGTAAAGGATGTCAGGAAAGAAGACCAGGGGAAATACTCATTTGTTTGTGGAGATCTGAGGACCAGCGCCTCACTGAAGATGAAACGTAAGTAACTTTACAGAGTAGTGATGTGAAGCCACTGGTTCGCCCACTGTAGCCATGAGTTTTCTATTAGCAGTGTTCTCTGGTTTTCTCAAGAGGAGTCTCATTTGAATTTATTGATACTCTGAGTTCTGCTGATAATAATTGGTAATAATTACAGTTGGGTATCGCCACTGATTTCCTTGAATAAGTTAGATGTTGATTCACAAGTTCCCGTTTCGTTTTGATTTCCAATATTGATTTAGTTATGGATATTTCAGTTACCATTAGGGATGTTAATAATTAAGAATTTAAGTGATTAAAAATGTGTGTGACATTCAGAGATGGGCACAAATACATCAAAAAATATATTTTTCAATATCAAAATACTGGTATGAGAAAATGTTTTTAATTAAATTACTAATGATTTATCATTTAAGACAGTAATGACAGGTGTGGGTCTGACACGCATCAACAGGAAAAGACATAAATTAAAAGATCGATCTGAGGATTTTATGAATCTTTCTAGAGAAGATCCATTTCAGTTGGAATTTGTTTTTTCGTTTTTTAAACCCAGCCCTAATAATAATGTGATTTCTCTACCTTCAGTGCGCCCTGTGACCTTGATGCAGCCCTTGACCGACCTCACTGTGTGTGAGGGTGACATTGCTCAGCTGGAGGTCAGGTTCTCTCAGGAGAACGTTGAGGGAACCTGGATGAAGAACGGCCAGGCCATCTCTGCCTCGGACCGCGTCCACATCGTCATCGACAAGCTGGTTCACAAGCTGCTGCTGGAGAACGTCAGCACAGAAGATGCTGCTTCTTACTCTTTTGTGGTTCCTGCCCAAGACATCTCCACCTCGGGCAAACTAAGTGTTCAAAGTAAGAGTCAGTATTAGTATCAGATTTACGTGATACACGCCTCTAACCATCACTAGAACACACTGAACCCATTTTATTGTGTTTCCTCACAGCTATTGGCATTGTGGTGCCACTGAAGGACGTCTCCTCCATCGAAGGCACCAAAGCTGTTCTGGAGGCCAAGATCTCAGCTCAGGACATCAGCTCAGTCAAATGGTACCACAATGACAAACTGCTGACAGGCAGCGACAGAATCCAGATGGTGGCCAAGGGAGCCAAGCAGCGTCTGGTCTTCGCCAGGACCTTTGCCTCTGACGAAGGACACTACAAACTGGTGGTCGGCAAGGTCGACACCAGCTGCAGCCTGACTATCGAAAGTAAGACTTGAATTTTTGTTTTCCCAGGATCTTGTTTTTAAATCCAAATTACTGTGATGGTTCTAACCACGCTGTTGTTTTCACAGAGGTGCACATTGTGAAGCACATGGAGGACAAAGTGTGCTCAGAGTCCCAGAATGTCACCTTTAACGTTGAAGTTTCCCACCCCGGTATTGACCCCGTCTGGACATTCAGGAACCAGCAGCTCAAATCTGGACCCAAATACAAGATGGAGTCTAAGGGCAAGAATCACTCTTTGACAGTCATTGATGCCATGAAGGATGAGGAGGGCCAGTACATGTTCCACGCTGGTGAAAAGACATCCAGCGCCAAGCTCACTGTCTCCGGTATGTCTACACTCCATGAGAGATATATGAGTTGAGTCAAATGAGTCCATTTAAACACTCACTGTTTCCTTGTGCTGCCACCAGGTGGAGCCATCACACGGCCCCTTCAGGACGTGACGGTGGCGGAGTCTCAGACAGCTGAGCTCGAGTGTGAAGTCGCCAACGCCAATGCCGAGGGTAAGTGGCTGAAGGAGGGTCAGACTGTGGACTTCAGTGAGAACGTGGTGAGCGAAGTGAAGGGAGCCGTCAGGCGCCTCATCATCGTCATCACCAGACCCCAGGATGTCGGAGAGTACAGCTACCAGGTGGCCAACTCCAAAACCACTGCTAACCTCAGGGTGGAGGGTAAGCTGCATACTGAGTTTCCATGTTGTTATGAAAACAAGATGTATTTAAAGATGGTAGGCAGGATTACAATATGGCAGTTACTGCTCAGATTTACAGGCAATTTCCTGTGAATATTCATGACACCTTGATATTTACGTTGGTTTACAAATCGTTAAATAATCAGTATGTTGTTATCCATCTACAGCGGTAAAGATCAAAAAGACTCTGAGGAACCAGACTGTGACGGAGACCCAGGAGGCCGTGTTCTCCCTGGAGCTCACCCACTCCAATGTGAAAGGATCCCAGTGGATCAAGAACGGCGTGGAGCTGCAAAACAGCGACAAGCATGAGATCACCACCGACGGCATGGTCCACACACTGAAGGTCAAGAACTGCAACACAATGGATGAGACGGTTTATTCTTTCAAACTGGGTAAACTGTCTGCCAACGCCAGGCTCAACGTGGAGAGTGAGTATCACTGATGTACTGTAAAGGTTAAATTCATGGCCTTTTTATTGCATTTCAATTTTAAAACGTGTTTGCTTTTATCTGCTTCTTTGTTTGCAGCAATCAAAATCATCAAGAAGATTAAGGACGTGACCTCACTGTTGGACGGCACTGCCTCCTTTGAGATGAGCCTGTCACACGACAACATCCCCGTCAGGTGGATGTTTAAAGGTGTGGAGCTGAAGTCCAGCGACAAGTGTAAGATTCTGTCGGAGCGGAAAGCTCACAAACTGATCCTGCAGAACGTCGACAGCAGCAACGCAGGAGACTACACCGCTGTGGTCGGACACCTACAGTGCACCGCTGCACTCAATGTGGAGGGTATGTTATGTTTACATTTAGCAAAAAATAATATATGGATGGTAATATGGATGTAGTTTTTCAAAATTATTCAAAAATTGAGGACCTTTAATTCATACATATACATTTATTTAAACTTTAGAGAAGAGTATATATAATTGAATTGATAAAATTTGCAGTTTAAGTAATTTAAGTATTGCACATTTTATAAATTACATGTAGAAACTTAAATGTGTACATGTATGTGAATAGTGTACAGTACTCTATAATAAATAATGATACATAAGTTATAGTTAATAGGAATTTAACAATTATTCACATTGGAATAGGAGAGCTGGAAAATGTATATGTATATCAAATATTTAGTCTAATTCTCCTTATTTCTTCTGTTTCTTGCATTTTTCTGTTGCAGCTCTGCGAGTCACCAAACCCATGAAGAGCGTGGCGGTCCCAGAGACGCAGGTGGCCACGTTTGAGTGTGAAGTTTCTCACTTCAACGTGCCGTCCACCTGGCTGAAAGATGGCGTGGAGATCGAGATGAGTGAGAAGTTCAGGATCGTGGTTCAGGGAAAACTCCACCAGCTGAAGATCATGAACACGAGCAGGGACGACTCTGCCGAGTACACCTTCATCTGCGGGAACGACCGAGTGTCTGCAACACTCACTGTTAACCGTAAGAATAACTAATGGTTAACTAATAACCATCATAAATCAATTAATTATTAATTTAACCACAATTAAGAACAATCAACCAGATTTTTGAAGATGTGTTAGAAAATGTAAAACATTTGAAAATGCAATGTATTTTTTCTGTATTGTTGCAGCGTCCTAAAAGACCAAAGAAAGATGTTGAACATACAATCTGTTAATGTTTGAACAAAACTTTGTTTCTGTTCTCAAAACAATCGAGAAACATGCCTCCATTTTGCCGAATGTGTTTATAGTATTTTAGTTTTTCATCCCCACCTGTTCTCTGCTCCCTCCAGCCGTCCTGATCACCTCCATGCTGAAGGACCTGAACGCTCAGGAGAGAGACACCATCACCTTCGAGGTCACCGTCAACTACGAGGGCATCACCTACAAATGGCTGAAGAACGGCGTGGAGGTCAAGTCGTCTGACAGATGTCAAGTCCGCAGCCGGCAGCTCACGCACTCGCTCACCATTCGAAATGTTCACTTTGGAGACGGAGGAGAGTACCAGTTTGTGACCGGCTCTGCAGCCACCACCGCTAACCTGTTCGTAGAAGGTAAAGTGACATTTTACTGTGAACAACATCCTACACATGCCTAAAAAACATGTAAGATGTTTATTTGAATAACAGACAGGCAGATTTGATGGACAAGTGATTGAGGCCCAAAATATATATGTTATCTGAAATTCAACCTGTGAAGAAGCCTGTTTGACACTGCGAAAGTCATGTACTTTGTGCTTTTTATTAGCAGTTTTTTTCATGTATTATTTCTCAAATTTAGAAAATTATTTGAAATGATCACTGCAACTGTTTTCCTTTTGTATTCAGCTCGTGTGATTGAATTCACCAAGAAAATCAAGGACATAAAGATCACAGAGAAGAAGAAGGCAATTTATGAATGTGAGGTTTCTGAGCCAAACATTCAGGTGATTTGGATGAAGGACGGTCAGGAGCTGGACATGTCTGAGGAGAGGTACTACTTCGTCTTCAAATAACTAACTGAGCAGCAGCATTTTAAAAAGCCAAATAAGAACTGATGGGTCATTTCTGGTGTTGTGTTCACAGGTACACCGTGACAGCAGAGAAGTACGTTCACCGTCTGATGATCCAGACAGTTCGTATGTCTGATGCTGGAGAGTATTCTGTGGTGGCAGGATCCAGCGTCTCCAAGGCCCAGCTGATCGTGGAGGGTCGAGACATCAGGATCTCTGAACCTGCCGAGCGGGAAATCACGGTGAGACGGACATTCATTTCAGCCAAAAAGATCAATATGCAGGTTTCAGAGTTGATTCACTGTTTCTAAATCTAAATCCTGCTGTCCTCTCTTGCAGGTTCTGGAGAAACACAGAGCCACCTTCGAGTTCGAGGTGAACGAGGACGACGTGGAGGGTCGCTGGTTGAGAAATGGCGTGGAGATCCAGTTCTCGGTGGAGGAGAGGTTCAACTACGTGACCATCAGGAAGCTGCACCGCCTCACAATCTCTGAGACCTACAGGAGCGACGCCGGGGAGTACACCTTCATTGCCGGCAAAAACAGGAGTACCATGCACCTCCGAGTCAACAGTGAGTCCACCAGGAAGATTATTAACGCAGATTGACTGATGGAAATAATCACATGAAATTAGATTTACCACAGGGATTATATTTAAGGCTTAAATTAAGCTCTTTCTTCACTCTTTTCAGTCCCGGAGCCGCCTCAGATCCTTCGCCACATGGAGCCCCAGTCAGTGGAGGCTGGTAAACCCGCTCGCTTCTCAGTGCAGGTGAGTGGCGTTCCTCAGCCTCAGGTCTTCTGGTACAAAAACTCCCAGGCTCTGTCTCCGGGCTTCAAATGCAAGTTCCTCCACGATGGCAATGAGCACTCACTGCTGCTGATCGAAGTATTCCCAGAGGACGCTGCCGTCTACAACTGTGAGGCCAAGAACGACTATGGCACAGCCACAAGCACTGCTTCGCTCAACGTGGAAGGTAAGAGAGGGTGTTCCACCTGTGGATGGAAGAGAAATATGGACAGGGGAGAAATTTCAAATTACCACAGGTTTGTGTGTGTGTGTTGCAGTCTCAGAAGTGGTTTCTCCAGACTCTGCTGCTACCGTCGCTCCTCCTGTCGTCATCTCACCCATTACCAGCACTTCGGCCTGCGAGGGAGAATCAGCTCGCTTCCAGTGCAGAGTGCGCGGAGACGGTAAGAAAACTATATCTTACTTAAAGAGTAGTGATGAACCGGCTTTTCAGAGAGTTAAAATGAGTCTCAGCTCTTTGTTTATCTGTCCAGACACAACTTTACTGTTCTGGTTCACTTTGATTTACACAATTGAATCAACTGATTGCATCAATTCAATCAGAATGAACTGATTTTATTGCAAAATTATGTTGTAACCAGTCCACAACATCGAGGACTGCAGTATATCTTCATCATAAAATCCAGCCTACCATCACAA
Source organism: Pagrus major (assembly GCF_040436345.1). NCBI lineage: Eukaryota > Metazoa > Chordata > Actinopteri > Spariformes > Sparidae > Pagrus > Pagrus major. The sequence continues at coordinate 33,534,114 of NC_133223.1, forward strand.
ATGTTTTTGTCCTTTGTCCTCTGTCCAGATGTGAAGATCAGCTGGTTCCACAAGGAGAAGGAGATCAAGCAGTCGGACTTCTTCAGGATGTCTCAGTTTGATGACAGCTGTCAGCTGGAGATCTCCAGGGTTTACCCCGAGGACGAGGGCGAGTACACCTGCGTGGCCACCAACAACGCTGGCAGGGTGTCCTGCTCCGCCACTCTCACACTGGACGGTAAGTTTGTTAACACAAGAATGCAGTTTTTACCCCTGAACTGAGACTGTAACGGTAATTAACAGAAGCCAACAGCAGCCATGGTTACCAAATTTTATTATTGATGACTATAAATTTAAATTGTTACCTGGAGATGACAAACGGTGCGCATCTGTAGTTTTTAAAGCCTGTTACGCTGCCTGTTAACAACCCAAACCAGAGTTGTTTTATCTGCCATCATCTGGTTTAAATGAAGGAAAAGGTTTTTATCATGACTAAAGCACAGATATTCTGTTGTTGAAATAATAGCGCTTTCTTCTTCTGCTTTCTTCTGCTTTCTTCTTCTTTCTGGTGAGGACACTAGTGTCAGATTTAATAAAAAAACATGTGTTTCCACCACACACAGAATGGTTTGAAGCTGAAAATCACCAGAATTGTGCTGACTGGGATGAATGTCAATCAAATAAAGCATACAAAGTCAACGAACATGCTTCCTTTCAGGGCGAAAACAAACCGTGGACAGTCCTGCTGAGTCTCAGTGGCATATCTCCACCAGCCTCACCAGTGTAAAGAAACCTTCCATTGGCCAAAAGCCAGTTTTCATCCAGCCAATCACAAGCTGCACCGTGCCACACGGGGAGGTGGCCCGCTTTCATGCATGTGTGTCCGGCCTGCCGAAGCCCGAGATAAGATGGTTCCACAACCGGCAGCCAGTTGTGCCCACCAAGAATGTGGTGTTTCATTTCGATGAGATGACGAACTCCGCCATGCTCATCATAGTCGATGCTTTCTCTGAGCACGCGGGCCAGTACACCTGCAGGGCAGCCAATAACGCCGGAGAGGCCGCATGCTCCGCCACCCTCACCATAACCAAAGAAGAAGAAGGTAACTTCTGGATCCTTTGGCTGCAGCAGGTTCCCTCTGAAACCAAACTCCTGTCTCTTCCTGCAAAATAATTCACCCTCCTTGAAAACCTCCTTATCGTCTCCAGGCAAAACTCTTGAAGGGATGTCCCGAACCAATCTGCACAATTTCAATTAAAGTGTGCTACACTTTCTTTTAACCAGGAAATCCTCATGAAGAATAAAGAAACAGAAACATGATTATAACATAATGAAAAACAACATTAAGACAATCATGTAACAGATTTACAACATAAATTTTGTAGTTTTAAGTAAAACTGCACAAAGTCTCTTTTACTAACATCTTATACTTGATGAGTGCACCGCAGTAAGTAAAAAGAGCAAATCATCAAAAAACTGTATTGTGAATAAATTTTTTGTTTTGTTGAATAATTAAAACAGAAAAATATAGTAGAAATAGATATAATGGAATAAACTAATACATATAATTAAAACCAAACTTGTCAATCTAATAATAATCGGTCAGATAATTGACAGAAAAACATTTTCTAAATAGTTTAATAATCAGTCATTTCAGTAATATTTCAAGCCCAAACATTTGCTGGTTCCTAAATCTTAAAGTTAAAATGTAAAGTGACCCTGGATTAAACAAAACATGATCGGGACATCCCTCTGCCCTCCTCTGGAGTTGACTAACCTCACAGTTCCACAAAGACGAACCACTTCCTTCATGAATGCACCATTTTGTTTGAACCCTGGGATTGTCACCTCTCCCTTCTGCTCCACCTTCCTCAACCTTCCCCACAGGAACATCTCTTCACCCTTCATCCTCTCTGTCCTCACCTTCCTCTTCCTCTCCCGCATAGGAAAAATCTGGAAATGCATGAAACTCACATGTATACCCTCTCTGTTGTACGTCCATCCTCCAGGAAACTCAAACCCTTCTTTGTCTGATTCATTCTGCTCCTCTGTGTTATGTTATTGTGCTTACAAGGTTTGCATTGTTTAATTTCTCACCAGTGAGGCACAAACTTCTCCAGTCTATTCGCCTTATGAATTTGAATGTTGTCATTTTGATCCAGGTTGAAGGTGGATCCATCCTGCATGGGATCAGTGTGCTCACAGTGTGCTGATGAAATCTAAATTCTTGTTGTTTCTTTCCATCACAGTGACTCATGTGAGAGAGCAGATTGAAGCCAAGATTGAGCAAGAAGTCAAAGGTAAGGTCACAGCAGATTTCTGATCCATCGCATATCAAAATCACCCGATTATTCTCACATGTGAATTGCAGGCTTAGCAGAAAAGGGACAGTTTAACCAGATTTCTGTTTTACCTGATTGATTTTCCACTTCAAAAGTAGTCTGTCAGCAGGTAACTTTGATCCAAGCTTTGGCTCATTGAAGATGGTTTTTGAGAGAAGAAACTGTTGAGAAAGTGGAGAATAAAAACAGATGTGTGGGTGCATGTATTATGGATTATAGTTGGCCTGCATTCACAGACTGCTTTAAGTGTTTTTAAATGTGTCATTATGTTGAACTGTCCCTTGAAGTGATCTTTGAATTTCCACAGTTGCATGTCTTCTCAATGTGTCTTGGTAAAAAAATCCTATTTTCTGTATTATTCTACCTGCTCTTACTCTGATGATAATCCATGGTTTCCCCCAAGCGAGCACTGGTAGAACTTGCTTGTACCAGTTTTTGACACTTGCGGTTTGCATCCAAAAGTCGTTTCGTTTTGGCATGAAGGTTCCTCTGATCTTTTCCCAGAAAAGGCGCAGGATATGTATCTTTTAAAGCTTCCGGACTTGAAGTGCCCTTTAAAAGATATGGAGGTTTACTGCATCTGGAACTGATACCTTCCTCCTGCAAAATATTTCTAAGCCTGGCTTGCAGATAGTGGGATGTCATTCCTGTGGTTTGCCTTCTAAATAACACCAGTAAACTATATTAGTTCGAATAAACGCCTTCTCACCCAATTTTACAGCTTCATTTGTTTAAGTTTGGAATCTGAAATATGTATTGGAGAGCTTTGCTTCTCAGTGATACTTGTGCATCATGTATCCTTCCAAGTTTAAGGATTAGAAAGGGCGTTTATTCTCCTGTCTGCAAGTCAGGTAAGGAATATTCCAGCATAAAGCCAAAGCAATTATCAAAAAGCAAAACAAGCGAATGTTAGCAGCCCATCTTGGAATTATGCTTTCTTTTTAATAATAATAAAATAATTTATGTTTTGAAGAAATTTCCACAGACGAAGGATCAAAACCTCCTGCAGGTTTCTAATAAAAAGAATCAAGTCTTGCGTTTATTCGAACAAATATGGTGAGTGAAATTATTTCTTATGGCATTGTGACTCCCAGCATGCATTTAATATTTCCATTAATAATTCATTCAAATCCTTTTCTCTCTTTTTACCCCTGGGGGCTGAGTTGTTCTGACAGTTCTCTGTTTCTATTTTCAGAGCTATTTTATCAAGAAGGCAAAGAAGGAACACCGCACAGCATCGCAGAACTCACCACTACTCAACAGCTGAGAGGAGCCTTCTCAGACACCGAAGACTTCCTAGATCATGGCCTGGTGTCGGCCAACCGCTGCTCCAGTAGAACTTCGTCCATCACCTCATGGACGGAGAACATAAAGCCGTCTTTCACCAAGAAACTCAAGTTTCAATCAGTCCTGGAGGGGGAACCAGTGGAGTTGAAGTGTAAACTGGTTGCTTTCCCTCCACCAACTATTCTTTGGTTTTATAATAACAAATCTATTCCTAAAGAGCGTAGACGTAGGATCTGTACTGACAGCAAGATGCACATGCACATTACTAGTCTGGTTATCGATAGTATCAAAGAGAAGGACTCGGGCAGTTATAAGGTTATGGCTTTAAACACAGAGGGTTCTGCCGAGTCCACAGCATCACTTCTGGTGTCGCTGAGGGAAGAGCAGTCTGCTAACTACCTGGGCTTTGTTAAACGCTCTGCCAAAGCCCATGAAAGCATGGACACCATGGCAGAGGAGAGGAAAGAGAGGAAGATTAGGGTTGACCTAAGATGTGTCGGGTCTCCATTTGACAAGATGTCCAAAGTCCATAAAGGAAGATCTCGATCTGCGGACTCCCTGGTGCGTAGCGTCTACTTTAGGTCCGGTTCTCATTCAAAAGAAAAAACATCAGAGAAAGAGTCCAAACGTTTGGAGACTGCCTCTGAGCGCGCCGCATCCCCTCCCCCTATGTTTGAAAGGTCTGAGCGCTTTAACGACAGATTCAGTGATATCTACTGTGACAGGCGCACCGGTGCCAGGTTCAGTGACAAATTTAGTGACCGGTGCAGTGACAGATACAGCGATAGGTTCAGTGACACTGAGAGCCTTCACAATGAGGTAAGAACAAAACTTACCACGCTTCAAAAAGCTGTCAAACAGAAGAAGAGGCTTTCTATCTCTACCATGTCCTCCTCTGAGTTTGAGGTAGAATCGGTTGCCAGTGAGTCAAGCTACGCAGATTATGTGGAGAGACTCAGGGTCAAGCCTGCCTCTCTGCCTGATGTCCAGCATTTCAATCGACCCTTTGATTCGCGGGAGAGTCACAAGGAGATTCAAGGTAAAACTTCAAGCAGCATTCCCTCTCAGCATCGTGTGAGGCATTCATTTGAGCCTCAGTCCAGAACCAGGGCCATTCAGATCATGAGAGGTGAGTTGGTTGATACACTAGTGGATAGAAAAGTTGAGGGCTTTGTTGAATCTCGGGCAGATGTCGGATTCAAGCAGATGGTAAGTGAGCATCATGGTGCAATTGATGACCAAACAGTGGAGGGTACAAATGTTAAGGTCCCATACTCTGAAACATTAGCATACCCAGAAACGACAACGTACACTGAGAGCAGGGAAACTGTTAGAATTGTGCCTGATCAAGGGGATGTATTACTCATGGAGTCGCCCAGGCCTAAACCAGTGACATCAATCAGGGAAAAGTACCTTAGTGAAGCTCTCACACAAGAAGACACAGCAAGAACAAAAACAAGTGAGCCATTCGAAGGGGAGTGTGCAGAGGAGTCTTTGAAGGCTCAGTATGAAAAGAGCCTGGAGGCTGATCGAATGGAGTGTGAGGAAAAACTCCTAGCCCTGCGGATCAGGAAATGGCAGCAAGGAAGTAGGATGTCAGAAGAGGAGACATTTCACCCTGAAATTGATCTGCCTATGCCAGCAGAGACACAGTACATGGATCCTGCCGGGAATATTTACACCAAGCAGGACATGGTGGAGAAAAGAGTAACTGTAGAAACTGAGGCATTGCCCTCCTCTTTCCATAAATCACCAAGAATGAAAGCAAAGTTGGCAGATCCTGAAGCTGCAACTGTGTCGACACCCAAATCACCAAAAGTAAAAGCCAGAGGAGAAGAAGTGGAAATGTCTGCCACAATGGAAGCCAGATTAGAAGAGCTGGAAGGTGAGGCACCACTGATGCTAGCACAAAAATCCCCCAGATTAACAGCCAGAGCAGCAGAAGTGGAAGCACATTGGTCGCCTAGAGCAAAAGCCAGAGCAGAGGCCAGACTCAGAGAGTCACCCAGGTCAAGGCAAGTTGAAACTTTCAAAGAGAGGTTCCTCAGTGAAGCTGAAACACCAGATCGTGTAGTAACACAACCAGTTGAGCCATATGAAGAGGAGTGTGCAGGGGAGTCTTTGAGGGCTCAGTATGAAAAGAGCCTGGAGGCTGAAAGGATGCAGTGTGAGGAAAAACTCCTGGCCCTGCGGATCAGGAAATGGCAGCAAGGCATGCGCATGTCAGAAGAGGAGACACCTGGCACTGAAACTGATCTGCCTATGCAGGCAGATACACAGTACATGGAGCCTGAGGGACACATTTACACACAGCAGGAGGTGTTGGAGAAAACTCTTGACCATGCTGCCATGTCAACACCTAAATCACCTAAAGTTAAAGGTAGGGTAGAGCAGGAAAGCTCTGCTCCCTTGCTTAAAGCCAAAACAAAAACCAGACCCGGAGAATTGGAAACTGAAGCATCAGTCATGCTGGCACAAAAATCACCAAGAATAAAAGCTAGAGCAGCAGAAGTACAGGCTGTGGAATCACCTAAAACAAAAGCCCGAGCAGAGAAGATGTTGTTTGAGAAGACCAGAGAAGAGCGTGAGCTCCAGCTGTCAAGGGAGAACCTCTCTGAATTGAAGAATGAGAGTGAGAAGTTTGTCAGTGAAGAGGAGGCCTTGAATCAGCGGATAATGAAATGGCAACAAGGTGTTCTGATGGAACATGATGTGAAGTCCGAGACCAACTGGGAGGGTTACTCAGCGGTTCAGGCAGAAAGGACCACTGAGGTTGGAAGAAATGTTACTGAGGCCTCTGCTTCAGACTCAACTCCACAACCTGAAGTGGTTCGCAGCAGGAAGCCAGCCCCAGGAAAAACAGCCAAAGAGAAGTTCCTTTTGAGCGAGTCAGTTCCTACTGGTTTCCAGGATCAGCAGGGTGATAGCCTGCAGTGGCCACCTGAGCTGCCGACAGAGGGTCGTGAGACTAGGTTGCAGAGGGACAGTGAGTACTTTGTTAGTGAGGAGGAAGCAATGGCTCAGCGCATCCGGAAATGGCAAGAAGATGTTGTTGAACAAGAGGAAGTGGCTGAACTGGAGTCTGAGTGGGCTTTGGACCATCAAGGTAAACAATCTGCCTCTGGGTTGCCATTTGAGTCCCATGTTCCACCATTCGATAGTGAACCCCATCGTGGAGATGTACCTCATGAACTTCCAGCTCCACATACAACTCTTGTTGGTGGAGTCTCTCCAACAAGAAAACCTTCAACTCTTCAACATGCCACTGGGTACGAGCCATCGCCTCCTTGTGAGTTGCCTTCTCTAAGGAGGCATTCTCCTACACGTGCTGGCTTACCGCACCATGCAAGTGTGCCCATTGAAAGTTCTTACGATTTAAAATCTACTGCTGTAAAAGAGAGATCATGTCATGAAGCTTCAACGGTTCAAAGATACTCTCCAACCCAGATTACGAGTGTGCCTTTGGAGAGTCATGAACTTGCATCTGCCCAGGGTGAGGGTCTCCATAAGCCTTCCAGAGAGTTTACCTCTGTCAGGAGATGCTCCCCATGCCGCAGTCCACAGGAGGATCTGGGAAGAGAGGCAGAGAGCAGGCAGAGCAGGGAAGAGTATGCTGTCACTGTTGATAAATCCAGCAGCCAACGCTTTCAGTCAGAGGTAAGAGAGGAGAGAGGAATTGGAGAGGAGTCAGGAACTACCAGAGAGAGCAGCGAATGGAGACAACAGAAGGATGTTGCAGGTCTAAAGAGAGAGGAAAGAAGTGGAGATTCAATAAAGTCAAAACTGGATTCAAATTTGAAAGATGACGTTTTCCAATCTCAACAGTCAAAGACGGTAAAAGAAGGAGATACAAGTGCCGGAGGCTCCCGTCCAGTATTTGTGAAAGACATATCTTCAGTCAAAGTAAAAGTTGGTGAGATGTCGGAGTTCACATGCCAATTCAATGGTGACCCGCTGCCCACAGTCACCTGGCTCAAAGATGGCCACCCATTAGCCCACAACCCTGACTACGATATTGTGAGCAAATCTAACAAATCGCAGCTCACTGTCTACTATCCGACAACAGACCATGAGGGGACATATGACTGTGTCATAACAAATAGATATGGCAAATCGATCTGCAGTGGAACTCTCGAGATCTCTGACAAAAAGTTGGCTAAAACTTCAGCAGCCAGACAAGAGGTGGTAGTTTCAGAGGCGCTAGAGAAGGGTGAGGAAAAGGAGGGGAATGGCATGATAGAAGCTGAACTTAGGACCTACATGGATACAGGAAAGGAAACACTACAGGTGCCTCAGGCAGTGATCCAAAGACGCAGCTGCTCGGATGAATCTTTTAGCTCTTCACCCGTAGAAATCAGAATTACTGCTGCCACCCCTGTCCCTGGGATGTCAGAGGAAAGCGCTGAAGACAAACCTCAGGCATTTACAGAGAAAACTTCTGATGTGCCAAGTGATGAGGGGGCCTCTCAGACTGTCAAACACAAATTTACTTTCTCCTTTGATGTGGTGGGTGAAGCTCCTATCATGGTCAGAGATTTGGAGAATGTCACTTGTTCTGAAGGCAACACTGCTGTGTTAGAGTGTGTAATCACAGGTGAGCCTGCTCCAGAAGTCTCATGGTATTATGACAATGTTTGCCTAGAAATCACGCCTGGAAAATACAGAGTTGAGGAAGACAATAAAGTGTATAGGCTGTATATAAACAGTTTTATGTTCACTGACGTAGGAGTGTACAAATGTGTTGCTAGAAATAAGCTGGGAGAGGTCGCAAGCATCTCTGCTGTGTCATTTAAAGTTGCAGACGGTGGTAGTGCAGTAGATGATGGTGGTTTTACTTCGTCTGGGAGAGTGAGGAAGTCTCCTGTTAGCTTAACTGAAGATGTCAAGAAACCCTTACAAGCTCCACCAGAGGTGGCTGCAAAAGCCCCAAGAGCCAGACCCGGTGTCTCTAGAGAGCCCCCAACTATATCTGGTTGTGGTCTGTCGGCCTCTGCTGCTGTCATAAAAGTTTCTCAGATTAAACAAGCTTTTGAGTCAGACTCTCCAGTTGCAATACTCCCCTCTGCCGAGGAGCAGAGAAAGGAAATGTTTTTCCCTGAGGAGTTTATACCTGCCGTGGCCGTTTCTTTTGACCAACCGGAACAAGCAGTGGACACCATGCATGCAGAAGGTGGTGATGTACTTGCCACCTCTGTGACAGTAAATCCAGGTTCTCCAAAAGCTGGAGCAGGACCAGATTACATCCAAACTATTCCTGCTTCAGGGAAGTCAGTTTCCCCTCAAACTCTTGCTGCTGAGGAAGGCCGAGACATCTATTTGGTATCTGGTGATGTTGAAAAGGGAGCCGTTTTAGCAGAAAGTTGTGGTGCACTGAAACAGTTTGTAGAGGAAGTGCAGGAGTCTCCAGAGCTAGTCAGGCCTAAGCCACGGAAACCTGCTTATTTTCCCCAGCAAATGGAGGCAGGTGAATTAGAGATGGTTGGGGAGGAGACTATGCGTACATTTGACAGAACCAGCAGCTTCATTCCTTTCCAGTGCGAAAAAGTGTCCGGAGTAAAACGCTCCGTTAGAACAGCTGAAGAAGCTGTTAAGCCTAAAATAATTTCTGATCGTCTCAAACCAAAGAGACAAAGTGCAGCTGAAGGGTCTTCCGCTTTTGACAGTGAGGGTGAAGTTGTCAGTATGGAGGTCCCAAATTATGCTGAGGGGGCAGGTGTTGATGAGGAGTTGACAGAAATGAAAAAACACATGAAACAAGAGTTTGAAGGAATTAGTGAGGGTAATGTTATTATGGAGGAGGCTGAACTTCCATGTGAGGAGCTGATTTCCATCCCAGAACCCTCATTGGACAGTGGTGTCTTCTTAAGTATGCCTGACTCCCAGGGTGATGTGACAGAAGTAGCAGAGGAAATGGTTGGTGATGTAGTTGAGGTTCATACACAAATCAAGGCTGAAGATGAGAGGATTGATGTTCCTTTGAAGCCAGAACCGAAACCACTCATTGTCAAGCCTAAAGTGGACAGCAGAGTTAAACAACTTGGCCTGCCTGAGGATGCTGCTGCTGAGGGACCTCAGAGCCAGGTAGCATCTATTCAGGAAAGAGGTAGTTTGGCCAAGGCAGCTGCAAGAGCTGGCTCCATGGAGGAAGAGGAGGTCACTTTTGGTGCTGTGTACGACTACTACAACCCTCCAACAGATTGGGGAAGGCCACTGTCTCCTGAATCTGAGATGTCCATAGAGATCGGCAGCACTGTGAGTGAAGAGATAGCCGAGGTAGCTGAGAGGTTCTACACTCCAGGCTCATCTACCGAGGTCTCACAGCCAATTGCAGAGTCCTTCCATGATCCCAAGTCTCCCATGTCCTTCCATACTCCCAGTTCGGGTACGCCTGGTGGGTTTATGACCCCTCAGGAATATCCCTTCTCCCCCTTAGAACATAAAAGATCCTCAACAGGAGACTCTAGTGAGATGTTCTTCTCACCAGTTCATTTCCTGACATCTCCTGCGGATGAGGGCATTGAAACAACACCTCCTGGAATTAACGTGGATGAGAACCGGTTCCTGACCAAAGGAAGAGGGTCGTTATCCCTGGCTACCCTTCAGGAGAAAGTGCAGGGAATCCCTCCCGCCTTCCTTAAACCTCTCATAAAGAAAAGAGTGTTCGAAAATGACTCTCTAACATTTTTTGCCGAGGTGTTTGGGCTACCTTCCCCTGAGGTGAAGTGGTTCTGCAACAAAACCCAACTAGTGGCAGATGACAGAGTTAAAATGGAGAGAGATGGTGACAGCATCTCACTAACAATTCACAATGTCACTAAAGCCGATCAGGGAGAGTATATCTGCGAGGCTGTCAATTACGTCGGGGAAGCCAGAAGTGTTGCTTTAGTTGTTGTTGTGTCACAAGAAGTGAGGTTCATGCCGGCCCCACCTGCTGTCACCCATCAGCATGTGATGGAGTTTGATGTGGAGGAAGATGACTCGTCTCGCTCTCCTTCCCCTCAGGAGATTCTGCTCGAAGTGGAATTGGATGAAAATGAGGTGAAAGAATTTGAGAAACAGGTCAAGATCATCACGATTCCCGAGTACACAGCGGACAACAAGAGCATGATCATATCTTTGGATGTATTACCGAGTATTTATGAGGAAGGCACTGTGGATTTTGTCACCCAGGAGCATGATGACTTGAAAATAGCTTTTGAGGTCACTGAGATGCCTCCAAGGTTCATCAATCCCATCTGTGACATGGAAACCCCAGAGGGCACCACGGTCATGTTTGAGTGCTCACTCATGGGAATTCCATCTCCCATTGTGTCTTGGTTCAAAGGTGACAAAAAGATTCCTCACAATAACAAAAAATTCTTGCACTCATCTGATGGAGACAACCACTTCTTGAAGATCTGTAAAGTCACAACACAGGATAGCGGCGTGTATACCTGCAGGGCTATTAACGTTGTTGGGGAGACTCTGTGTAGGGCCACCTTAGTGGTGTTAAATGCTAAAGCTTTCTCAGGGAAGACCAGAGGCAGGGAGTTGACCGCTGTGTCTCTCGGAAGCGCCAAAGTCCAGCCGCAGAAATTCGACTTGATGGTTGGCAACACATCATTCGACGGTGAGCAGGTGTCAGAAATTGAGCTGGAGTTTGAGTTTGAGCAAGAGGCAGATGAGTCTCAGCGGGCAGTCAGGCTGGTGGCCAACACTGACAACGAAATGAGCGAACAAGGAGACAAATACGTGAGCATCAACTTTGATGTATTTGCTGAGCCAGCAAAAGATGACAAGATAGAATTCAAAGGGAAGTCCTCTGACATGTGTAGCTTCCAATTCCAGGTGACTGAGACGGCCCCTAAATGTGTCATCCCATTGACTAACGTTACAGCAGCGTTAGGGACACCAGTTATCCTCCAGTGTCTGGTTAGTGGTAAACCAAATCCCACAGCCGAATGGTACAAAGATGGAGACCGCGTCACAGACATCAGGTGTATAATCCAGGAGAAAACTGCAGGCCATTTCAATCTGCTCATTACAAACGTGACCCAGAGTGATGCTGGCGAGTATAAGTGCGTAATCCAAAACACAGCCGGTTGCATTGAAACTACTGCACTGCTGAAGGTGTTTTAGAAGTTGAAGGGTTTGGGGCTGGTTGCACAAAGAAAAACTAACTGTCCAAGTGCTGTAGATGTGTGTCGCTAATTCTAATTTAAGCAGGTTGTTTTCTTGGTGTACTAAGATTAGGTTTTGAAAATTTTAAAAATGGCTGACCAAGCAACCTCTTCAAACTGCTTTTCTGGGAAACAGACAATGAGTGAAGCAACAGCCTAAATTAAACAGGAAATGTTTCCACACATATAAGCTCTCAAAACACGGTTTATTTTTTCATTGCTTGCTTAACATTGTTTACAAAATTTCCACAAATTTCCACATTTTGTCAGTATGTAGAAGGTGTGCTTTACTGTTAACACTGAACCACAACTGTTTCTATCTTTTGGCTTAAATTAGTCAGTTTTTATTTTTGTATAACCAATGTCATACTTGTCTAAGAGCAGAGCTAAGACTGGCTGAACACAGTAGAAAGTGTAAAATTATCTTTGGGCAACCAGCCTGTAGTCATGTGGGTAAAAACATAGTGTGTTAATGTTTGTCATAGTGTGTCAGTGATGAAAAATGTAAACGTTTTAAAAAAAAGAGAGGATGAATAGTGTAGAAAGTGACACAGAGAGTCTGCTGACACTTTTTTTCTTTATTTATTCTAAGTTGTGTAAAACATATTTTATTTAAATTTGTGTTAGAAAAATCTGGGTTTATGTTTGGTTTTGTTATCTGGTAACACTTTAAAAGTGAGCTGCTGTTACTTTGAAATTCATTCGACGTAATGAAGTCTTTACAACTGACCACGAACTGCATCTATTTTATCCAAAGTTTTAACAGCTCAAAGAAAAATGTACCAGTCTGTTTTCAACATTGTGTTATTCACATCAGCTCGACAGAAAATAACAACTACTGCTAGGAATATTAGGGATGCGCGTGAAGCGAGTTTCTCATATACACAAAACATTCACAGCAATACATATCATTGACATTTTAAGTGCTAGTAAATTTTCGTGAAGCTTTTTGTGAGCTGCAAAGCCATAATAATGGTCTCACTGAGAAGCTGAATTTTCTTTTGAAGTAATCCATCTTTAAAATTAAATATAATTCAATCAAATTCATGTTTCACGTATAATTATCAGGGCTGGGATTGGACTTTAGTTCACTTATAGATAAAATTAAAAAATCTCAGCCCTAATCATTCTAAGATTAACATTTTAAGTGATCATCGTATCCAAAGTCAAACTTGAAACAAAAGAATATATTGTCATATCGCTTACTCATATTGTTGCTTGTGTGATTTAGCATTTTGTCGGCGTAAACTTTTTTGTGTTTGAAGAGCTTTCATTGTGTGTGAATGATATTTTTAGGATTTAAAGCAACCTGATATTCATAGCAGAGTATGACTATTGATAACAAATTTTAAAAATGAATAATACTGTGAAATTTTTTTAAAATTTTAAAATATAAATGTTGATGTCTTGTAAATATGTGTAATTTTAGGAGTGTATGAGTAGCATTTGCCATTAAAAGAAGCAAGTTTTAAAAGATCTGGCATTGCGATAGAAAGTTATGGTTTATTTGTACAGACGTCACATTGGTTTGTCGAAGAGTTTATATAATAAAATATTTGATGACGTAAAGTTAACGTCTGAGCTTTTTTCTTTTTTTAAACAATTTACATGGGTGCATATTGGTTGTCCAGTGTTCACATGGTCAATTTGTCAATCATCACATTTTCAGTCAAAATACAGCTTTAAAAATCAAATTTACTTACAGTATGTTTTGTATACCAGTGCGTCAAAATGTATTTGATTTGTGACTAACACCAAACAGTGATCCATTCTTGAGCTCCGTTATGACAAACAAACAAATAAATAGATAAATATTAGGAAAAAAGTTTTTGGTTATTTGTTACGTTAAAGGTTTAATTGAGTTAAATGCAATGTGTCATCAGTATGTAAACTATTTGTTTGCTTCGCAATGAGATTCAAATGATATTTGATCTATTTAGCTTTAATAATAATTATACATTTAAGTAGGTAATTGAGGAAAGTTACCAATAAAGCAGACCAGCTTTATTTGTACAGCCAGAATCACAAATCACACAATTTTTCTCAAGGGCTTTCTTGACAGTACAACAGACCCTCGATTCTGATAAGGAAAAACTCCCCAAACACCCTTTAATGGGTGGAAAAAGGAAGAAACCCTAGGAAGGGCAACAGAAAGCATTTCTCTCCCAGGATGGACAGGTCCAATCCCAGATAACAAAATTATGTCAGGCATCCTCATCTAGTCCACATGCGTGGAATGATGGCCCTTTGGAGGTCCGCCCTTGTTTGCCAGATCTGAGCCACAAGCAGTCCGTAGCATGGCCAGATGTCTTCCAAGAGCAAACCAAATAAATCAGAACTGGCCCAAGTCTGGGTCAGATCCAGCCCACCTGAACAGAATGATCTATGGCCCAGAGTTGGGCTACTTCTGGCTTATTCGCTTTGCTCTTGGCTGACATCTGGCAAACAGGAGCAGACCATCCAGGTGCGGTATGTGGGCTGGATGAATGTCATTGGTGTGGGCCAGATCTGGGCCGCAACAATTTTGCTATCTTGGATAGATGTGTACAGAATAGATACAATCATAGAAAATACATATAACATGTGATTGCAAGTATACAGATAGATGTTGAGCTCAAGTGAAGAGTAAAGATCCGTCATATAGGTAGAACCTCGCAAACCACAAACACTGAAGAAAACACAACAACATTCACACAGATAAGTGAGACAGACAAACACAGAGTAAGAGAGAAACATGATAGCACACAAAATAAAAGCACATAACATCACATAAAGATTTTAATTCCAATGTATAACCAGAAAAATAAATCACTTTCTTAAGCAGAGAAGGTCAAAGAGTCATCTATCCATTTGGGGGAACTTTTTTGGTCATTGTTTGGGTCATTCTCTTAATTGTCAGCAAATATGGGGTGGTAACTGAAACTGAGTCACCGTTAAAAAAAACAAAAAAACAAGTTTTTTAGGGTTGTCCTCTCTTAATCACTTAGTCAACTCATAGATAAGTAGGGTCTTTATAAACTGAGATTACATGTTAATTGTTAATTTCATTTTTCAATAATATGGATTAGGAATGAGCTACGAGCAGCTGTAAAGTGTAAACTGTCTAAATCAGTATTCACAAATATTATTTTATAATAATAAAGCACCAGATTGCCCAAGATTTTGAAGGGACAATAATACTTTAGTCAACATATTTAGTCAACCAATCAATTGATTGGAAACAATCCTATCACTATTAGTTGACTAAGAATTTCTGTAGTCAAGGACAGCCCTAATATTTGCTTTCATGAATTCATTGTTAATATGATAGCTTTTGTGTTGTGGATATTGTTATCAGTCTTGCTCAATATTTCCTGACAGAGCGTGTTAGCACCACCATCACCACTGTGGAAGAGCAAGAGGAAACCTACTACACTGGTGTCCAGTTACCACAGAAAACAAAAACACTTGAACTCAAGCCAGAGTCCAAACGTTACTCTTCCTCTTTAGAGAAGAAAAAAGAAAAGCCAGTTTTCCTCAGCCAGCTCTCCCCAGCAGCTGTAACATCAGGGGAAACAGCCAGATTTACTGTCAAAGTGTCCGGCTTTCCAAAGCCGACTGTTCAGTGGTCTCACAATGGAAAAGTGATAAAGAGCTCCTCTATATACAAACTGATAGAGGAGAAGGAGGACTATACGTTAATAATCACCAAGGTCACATCTGAGTATGAGGGCGAGTATTCTTGCACTGCTGCCAACAGATTTGGCCAGACAACGTGCACCACTTATCTCGAAGTGAAAAAGACTGATGTTAGCCAGGCAGAGAGATGGGTTGAAAAGATGTTCAAGGTCACAGGTCAACCTCCGACTTTCACTGTTCAGATTCAACCTGTGAGGTGCTCAGAAGGAGGAGAGGTTTCCTTTAATTACAAAGCCAGTGGTGACCCAATGCCTGATGTGAAGTGGTTCAAGGGGGCTTTCCAGATCCAGCATAGTAGAAATTGTATTGTTGTGGCCAACCCAGATGGATCTGGCTTCATCAATATTAAGAGCGTCAAACAGGAAGATAGTGGCCTGTACACATGTAAGGCCTCCAACCAGTTTGGGGAGGCATCTTGTAGTGCTGAGCTTGTTGTGTTAAGAGAATCTGTCTCAGTTTCTCGAAAACAGGAACAGATGACAGTGGTTCAGAAGAAAGGCTACAAGGTTTCAATGACAGAACAGGCAACTGAGTCCCGCTTGTACCAAGTCAGCCTGCCGGGCCAGGACAGAGCTAGATCAGATCAGATGGTTTACACCATTGGCACTGAAGACCGGCAAATAATTCCCAGTGAGCAAGTGGGCTCCCTTAGAGAACTAGACATCTCTGCTGCCACTGTTCATCGTGAGCAGCTGACCCATCAGGCAGCAGTTCTTCAGTCTCATGAGATAGAGGAAAGGGTGTCTGTTGTTCCTACCCGCCCACCTCAGGTTTCAGCTATTCCTGCAAAACAGCTCCACATGGCAGCGTTTACATCATCTGTCGAAGAGAGTCAGGACCTTACAGAGCAGCACTGTGATCGCATTCAAAGCCCTGAGGTCATTGAGCTTCAGGCATCTAGAGAAAAGAGGTCCAAGGTGATGTCAGCTATTGCTGAAGAGCTCATCCCACTTTCTACTATTAGTACAGAGCCCCTGGCTGACAGGAAGCCTGCTACTGTCAGGCCAACATCAGAACCTAAACATCTTGTAAGTGGGCATCAAGTTGAGTCACAACTGTCCATCCTAAAAGAGCAGTCTCAGGATATCCCCAAACCTCAGGAGGAGAAGGGTTACAAGGTTAAAGAAGGTATTAAGATTTTATACTCAGCCCAGTCTGCAGAGAAACGGGTTCTGGCAGAGGGCCACACAACTGAATTAGCAACAGCAGACTCTGCTGTGAAATCTTCTGTTGAGAAGGAACAGCACCGACCTGTCCTTGCCTCGGTGAGTGAGTCCAAACAGACTCTTTCCAAGGAGACTAAGTTCTCCATGCAGAGGCCCACAGAGGAGACAGCCCATCTCTGTAAGGATAAAATGATGAAGGCAGCTCTAACTGCCGAAGAGACACGAATGCTGCAGGCTGAGCCCACTCAGCAGCTGCCAAGTCTGGACAGTGCCATGTCCATCCAGTCACAGGTAGAAGGAGAGCAGTTATTGCACCTGCAGGTTATCACAGAG
This sequence comes from Pagrus major, assembly GCF_040436345.1. Taxonomy (NCBI): domain Eukaryota; kingdom Metazoa; phylum Chordata; class Actinopteri; order Spariformes; family Sparidae; genus Pagrus; species Pagrus major. The sequence continues at coordinate 33,551,058 of NC_133223.1, forward strand.
CAGGACCTTCTTCCATCTGAGAAGAGCTTCACCTGTGAGAAACCAGCACCAGAACAGGCAGGAAGCAGGAAAAGTCCCACTTTGCTACACATTGTTAGTCAGGATGAGCAGAGGACAGTAGTTTGTGAGGACACATTAGAGTTTGAGGCCAAGGCCAGCACCTTGACCATCCAGCCTCAGAAAGTGGCCCCTACTCTGCTGCATCTTCAGTCAACCCAACCTGCGGAGGCACTACCCAAAGAGGGTATTCTTATAATTGAGAAGCCTGACCAGCAGGTGGCGGCACAGAAACAAGAAAAGACAAGGAGTCATGCAGCCATCTTGGAAGAGAGAAGGGAGCTCACAGCAGATTATCACACAGAGCTGGATTTGTCCGTGACTGGCATTCAGTCTCAGCTTCGAACCGAGCCCAGGCCTGAAAACATCCTCCAGCTCTCCTTCCAGCCCATGCAGCTGCCAAAGGAGACACCACTTTCTACTGACATCAAGCAGCAGCGAGCTTTGGTGCAGAAGGAAGATCGCTGGAATGTGATGCATGTCCACATTGTGGCAGACAGTCAGGCCTTAGAGGAGGGTCACACAGAGAGTCTTACAGCCGTGGATAAATTCACCTGTGAGACAGCTGTAGAGCCAAAAGTTCCCACTGAGCCAATCCAGATCGAAGAGAAAGAGATCTCCACTGAAAGTAGTGTCCTCCTAGATGCAGCAGAACAGGACTTTGCTGTTCAGATCCAGGAGGGGCAGTCAGTCAGGCAGTCGATAGTGATGGATGAGAAACGAGTGCTGACGGGTGAGCTCTCTCAGGAGATCACCAAGTCTGAGTCCACTAAAGTTGTTGTCACCAGACAACCAAAACTGTCCCTTATGGCATCAGAATCAAAAGACAACACAGCTCTTCCCAAAGAGATGACGTTTGTGATTCAGGTCCCCAAACCATCCAGTCTGAATATTCGCCATCAGCTCAGAGATGCCCTTCAATCTGCTGTGGCCAGCGACCAGCAAGTGTTACTGGCTGATGTCGTAGGAAGGTTACAGGCTGTAGAAGTACAGGAAGTCAATGTTCAAAGAGAGCCCAAGCGGGCCATGTTTACATACCTGATCACAACAGCAGGTGCCCCCATGGAGATCACTCTGGCTTTTGAGGGAAGCTATCCTCAGTCAGCTGACTTCAGGACTGAACTCCAGGCAGCTTTCCACTCTATAGTATACCAGGAAGCCCATGTTCTTACTTCAGAACAGCCAGGCACTATGCAGCTAGACAAACCTCAAAGGGCGCAAGTCACATCAGCCCGCTCGAAGCAAATGCTGTCATCCATGGTAGAGACAGTGAGTGTGGCAGAGAGTGCAGTTGATTTCACTGCTTTTAAATCTCAGGCTGCTGCACTTAAGACTGAGTCTAAAACGGCAGTTGAATGTGCTGCAGCTGAGCAACAGGTTGTGGTGCAGGAATCCAAGGCAGCAAAAATGGAGCAGACCATCTCATCCAAGGTCAGAATTTCCACTGAGGCTCACATGGCTTTCGAGCAGTCGGTCCAGGTGTCAAAACAGGAGGTGAGGTCAGTAACGGTGAAAAGCAGAGAGAGAGATGTAGGAGCGGCTATTGTTACCACTGCCCTGCCTCCCACCACCGTCCCCACCGAACAGGTGATGGATGTTAGCATCCAGAGGGAGCACAGGGAGGAGATCTTCAAAGAGGAGGTCACAGTATCCAGGCCAGAACAGAGAGAATTCCCTGTAATAGTCACCTCCCTCGAAGATTTATCCTTTGAAGAAGATAGTAAAGTAACCTTTAGCACCACCATTAAGTACGTCACAGAGGTAAACTGGTTTTTCAATGGGCAATTGGTAAAATCTGGCAAAGAGTTCAAGTGTTCCAAAGACCACGACACATACACATTGGTTATCAACAAAGTTGTCAAGGAGAGGCATCAAGGAGAATATGTGTGTGAGGCTGAGAATGAAGCCGGCAGGACTACAACATCTTCAAGACTCACTGTGGTCCCAAGAGGTTTGAAAATAGGACAAATCAATGTATCATTCATTCATTCACCCACTTTCTCTGAATGACTAATCATTCACATAAATGGGTTCATTCAAGACCTTTATCCTCACATGAAATTATGCATTTGTCACTCTGGTCTATATTCATTTCATAGCTCAGCATGAGCACTCTTATCAGGGGACTGGATGGTACTAACTCACCATGTCTTGTTTGTCCCACATCATTGTATGGTCAACAATTGCCTGAAGACCAGAACCTTCACAACCATGCAAGTTTAGCTTAAGGCTATGTAGTCAATAAGCATCTTGCTATAATTGTTGTGATGATCCTGGTCTTCAGGCAACTTTCATGGTCTTTCCATGGTCACTTTGGCATGTCAGTGGCAACAGGTTCCTTTTCTTTTAAATCCATGTTTTGTCCCATTCCTTTAGGTTCATTCTCTCCACATCTCCAATGTCTCTCTGCATGTTTCAGGGCTTCAACTTGACATTGCTTCATCTTTTACAAATTCTTTGTTTCTTCCTTCTTTTAGCCTGAACCCTAGCCCCATGAGAATCATGTTCAATGAAAGTATCTTTTTCTGGGCAACTTTACATGAAACCATGGGGCTAATGTTCTTGCTATTTCCTTTACAGTCACTCCTGAACCTCCTTCCACCATTGTTGTACATTCCACCATTTCTGTTCCTGATCTGTCAGTTTTTTGTAAGAGTTTCATAGATTCCACTACTAATTTATCTTTTAATTTCTCTGCGTGTGCCTCAGTGCCACCTGTGTTTAGGCAGAAAATCGCACCTCTGGAGATCAACGTCGGCAGCCATGCCAAGTTTGAATGTGAAACCGAGGATGCTCCAAATGTGACCTTCAAATGGTACAAGTCTGGCATTGAGATCAGACAGAGCGAGAAGTATAGGATCCTCAGCCGCCACACCAGTTCATCCCTGGAGCTCATGAACCCACTCAAAGCTGACAGCAGTGAATACACCTGCAAGGCTTCAAACCAGCATGGCACTGTCAGCTGCACTGCCTCACTCATTGTCACTGGTAAGACCCAAGTGGGATCTTTTTTAAATTATCGCTTTATTATGTGTGTGTTTGAGAGAGAGAGAATTATATAAGTATTTGCATTGTGTTTTATCCTGAATCGTTACGATGCAATGTGGAAGTGATGATTTGTTCATAAACTGGATCTGGTGTCACATTTGGCAAGACAAAATTTTCTCATGTTTAAACCTGAATCGTTCACCAAGTTGAGATTGCTCATTCCACTTCTTAAAATTTGTTCAACTTTTTTGTATGTTCTACCTGCTCTCCATAGAAATGTACCCTCCGGTATTTGTATCAAAACCAGACCCAATGACTTTATATGTGGGCAAACAAGCTGTGTTACAGTGTGCACTCACTGGATCCTCACCCATGGAGGTTGTCTGGCACAAGGACAACATAGCCATCTCCTCTGGAGGGAACTATGTCATGAAATGTGAAAAGAACAAGTATTCTCTTCAGATTAAAAGTCTTGAACTGACTGACCAGGGAGTATACCTGTGCAAAGCCTCCAACAGTGTCGGCACTGCTACCTTTACTACAGAGCTCAAGGTTATCAACAAGCCCAGCTTTGTTAAGACCATTGAGCCAGTGTCAGCTGCTGTCAATGACCCACTGAGACTGGAGTGCCAGGTGGATGAGGACACTGGTGTGACGGTCACCTGGACCAGGGATGGCAAAAAAGTCCACCAGAGCATGGATTGTAAACTGTCCTTTGAGGACAAGGTCGCTGTTGTTGAGATACCCAAGTCCAAACTGAAAGACTCTGGGAAATATGTTTGCACAGCCACAAATGAGGCTGGGAGCTCATCCTGTGAGGCTCTGGTAACAGTTCAAGGTAAGATCTTAAAGATGATCTTTCCATTAGTTTTAGTAAAAACACATATCTCTTTAAATGAGCTTGGGAATTACTGCTGACAACTGTTCACAGCCAACTGCAAGCTGATGCTAACACTTTGCACTGCTGTCTTCTTTTGCATTTCTTTTTCGCTCTTTTCTGTCTTGGGTATTTAGTTTTTTTCTGTTTGTCTTTGATCTTTGATCTTTGTTTGAAAATCTTGGTGTTTTTGAACTAAAAACTCATTTCAGAGCCCCCTACATTTGTCAAGAAAATGGAACCTAAGATTACATGGAAACAAGGTATAGCTGCACGCTTACAGTGCACCATCAAAGGATCGCCTGAACTACGCATCCACTGGTTCTGGAATGAGAGAGACCTTAGCGATGGAGAAAAATACAAAATTTCTTTCAAGAATGGGGTTGCCACCCTGGAGATAATAAACCTTGTGGTCACAGACAGTGGAAGTTACACCTGTGAGGTGTCAAATAATGCTGGCAGCGAGAGCTGCAACACCCTTGTAGCTGTTAAAGGTTTGTCAAATCTCGCATTTACTTTACATTCACTGTTCAAGAAAGACAGCCTTTGGTATTAACTGCATACACTTTATTCACCCTTCTGACACCCAGAGCCACCTTCCATTAAAAAAGACCTGCAGACACTAGAGGCTGTGAAGGGAGCAGCAGCTCAGCTGGAGTGCGAGATCACTGGAACAGCTCCTTTTGAAATCAGCTGGCTAAAAAATAAGAAAGCCATCACCAGTGATCAGAAGTATAAAATAATCTCCCAAGATTCCTTGTCAAGGCTGGAGATTCAGACCTTTGAAAGTGCAGATGTTGGAGATTATCAGTGTGTCATATTAAATGATGTGGGAAAAGTCACCACTAAGGCCCTAGCTAAACTTAAAGGTTAGTAAACCTGAGTTTAATAAAACTGTGTAATTGACATTGACTGGTTGATCTTGAGCTTCAAGTTCAGTTTTTTTTAACTCATAATGTGTTTTTGTAGAGCCACCAACTTTCTCAAAGAGGGTTGAGAGTGCTACAGCAGTGTTGGGAAATACAGTGAAACTACAGGGAACCATTAAAGGCTCAGCTCCCATCACTGTTAAATGGATGAAAGACTCTGAAATACTGAGAGATGATGATCCAAATATCAAGATGGTGTTTGAGAACAATGTTGCTTGCTTATCGATAACAACAGTGGCCATCAGCCACGGCGGCAAGTATTCATGCCAAGCTGAGAACGAGGCGGGTCAACAAAAATGTGAAGCTACCTTGACTGTGCAAGGTCAGATGACGTCTTTGATGCAGAGTTACTTATTTTAGCTTATTAGAGTTTCTTGTGACTAAATTCTTTTATCTTAATAACTGTCTTATCCCAGAACCTGCCAGAATCGTGGAACCTGCAGAGTCCATTAGTGTGACTGCAGGGGATTCAGCCACATTGGAGTGCACAATTTCTGGAAGCCCAGAACTCAAAGTGAAGTGGTTTAAAGATGGGAAGGAGATGATTAGTGGCCGAAAATATAAGATGACTCTGAAGGACAATATTGCCACCATGAAGATTCTTACGGCAGAAAGAGGAGACACTTCAGAATACAAGATGGAGGTCTCGAATAAAGTTGGGAAAGCCCAGTGCACATGCTCAGTCACTGTCTTAGGTTAGCTGCTGGTTTCTGCTTTTTTAACATTTGATGATTTTGCTTGTTTGAAATTATGAAAAGTCTTAGTTACTAATAACTTCTTACTTCTAAAATCTATAGTTGTTGTTTATGTTTATGACAAAAAGGAAACAAACTTAGACACTTTATTAAGACGTTTTGGGATCTTAATCGTAGTTAAAGCCAGTGTGTGGAGTACCATTTGCTTTTGGATTTCAGCTGAGTGACTCTTTCCAGAAACAGTTGAAACTGTCTTAATGCATTAGATGTTTTTTCTTCAACAACCAGATCGGATAATGCCTCCAACTTTCACCAAGTCCCTGAAAAGAGTTGATGGAAATATTGGTAATGACGTCTCCATGGATTGCAAGGTGTCTGGGTCCCAACCCATGACCATAGCTTGGTTCAAAGATGACCAGGAGATCATGCCTGGGTCCAAATTCCAGCCTGGATTCAAAGACAGCTCTGCTACACTTCAAATTATTCGGCTGGAGAAGGCCGACTCAGGAGTTTACAAATGCAGAGCCACCAATTCAGCAGGCTTTAAAGAAACAAGCGGCACACTTTATGTCAAAGGTTACGAATGCTTGTCTTATGTTGTTCTTCTATTTATTGTGTATAACCTTTTAATGATTTCATGCTAACATGAAATGCAATTTTGTTTTGTTTACGGCCTCCAGAGCCCCCAGTGTTCACAGTGAAACCAGACAACCAGGATGTTATACCAGGAACCACTATTTCCTTCAAAGCAGCCTTCACTGGAACAGCTCCTTTAGCTGTTAAGTGGTTCAGAGAGGACAAAGAGATTGTAACTGGAGGCACATGTTTCATAAAGAAAGATGCCTCTTCAACTTCTTTGGAGCTTCACTCTGTGAAACCCAGTGACTCTGCTAAATACACATGCCAAGTATCCAATGACGCTGGAAAAGTGGATTGCACTGCAGTCCTCTTTGTGAAAGGTGTCTGTCTTCAGTATTGTGTGCAGCTGCATGAAAATGTCACAACATTCTTTGTGACATCAATATCTCTTTTTATACTAACATCATGTCTTCTGTCTGATAATGAATGTTAACCTCTTCTCTCAGAACCTCCCGTCTTTGTGAGAAAGCTTGAGGCAACTAAGCTCGTCACCAGCGGCGATTCCTCCAGGCTGGAGTGCAAAGTGACGGGCAGTCCCGTCATCAGTTTTAAGTGGTTCAAGGATGAGATGGAAATTAGTTCCAGTCCTAAATACACAATCGCCTTGACTGACTTAGTGGCATCTCTGGAAATAGTCAAATGCACGGTAGAGGACTGTGGAGATTATGTCTGTGTGGCATCCAGCGAGGCCGGTAGCGACCGCTGCAGCAGTACAGTTACAGTCAAAGGTTGGTTTAGGTTTACAAGTGCTTCTCTTGCACTGAAACATTATCTGAGTTCTCAGTGATTTATTTTACACAGATTTTTATTGAAGTAAAGACTTATTGTGATTTTGAAGATCTTTTCTTCAGTTCAAATGACACATCACAAGCATTTATCCCATCAACATGCCCCGCCCCCAGGTGGATGAGGACTTGGCAGCTGATCACACCAAAACTTGCAGCTAAAGGCCTGGCTTCAAAAACGCCTTGGAAAGCACGTTGGACAAAATGGCAGGGTGCACCTGAATTAAGAGCAATAAATGGAAAAAACAGTGAAAAGTTGAAAATATTCAAACAACATGCTACAAAAATGTGTTGCAAGAGAGGAGCGCACGCCAGGTGCACCATATTCTAGGAAAACAATGGTTTTGCTGGTGATGTGTTTGTAGACTTCTCTTGGTGTGATCAACTGCATAGCTGAAAACACCTTGTGAAACTTTCTTGGCCTCTCCGTACAGTAAACAATGAGGGTGTCTTACCTGTCATTAGAGCTGAAGAAGTATTTTAGAAAAAGTGTCTTCAACCTCACAATAAAAACTCCAGTGGACTCGTTCATTTTGACTTTGCATTATCATATGTCATACTTGTGTAGTCCAGTGTAATGCGCTGACACGTCCCTTGTTTTTTTTTAGAGCCACCATTGTTTGTGCGTAGCTTGGAGCCCAAAGATGTGGTGAAAGGTTCTGAGATGATGCTGGAGGGCCAAGTCTCTGGTTCTGCCCCTTTCACTGTGTCTTTTTATAAGAACACAAAGCTGATTAGGAATGACAAGAGACACAGGATCACTGTGAAAGATGACCTGATAGCCCTGCAGGTGCTGGCAGTAGAGGCAGGAGATGCTGGTTTGTACCAGTGTACTGTTGAGAATGAAGTGGGGAGGGCCTCCTGTGATTGTCAAGTAACACTAAAAGGTTGGTTTAGATGTTGTGGACCCATCAACTTTTCTGCTGCCATTTTGAATTTTCTCTATCTATATTTGGATAGCCTCGCAAAGCTAGCACACAGTTCCCTCTTTGCTCATTCTGATCTGGCAATGCTCGTTAGGCATTTGCTTCTGGCTTTGTTTCTAGTGGACCTCACAAATACAGCAACATTAAGTAATGTTTTATAGTGCTCAAAAGTAAAATTTGTACAACATACAGCATCATCTATCCCTACACAGTGCTGAATGAACAAATGTACTGAGTGTATGGGTGGCCATTGGTTTTTTGCTTCTGCTGAAAAAAAAGGGTGTCTGCTCCAGAAATGTTGGTAGTTTCCTCAGAAACTCCGACAAAATCAGTTTCTTGGTATTTTTGAGGATAGAAATACATCTGCTGAGCCAAGATTCATTAATTACACTCAACATGATTTGAATTTCTCCCTTTGATCAGGAGTTTGGAAAACTTACTCAAGCAGTTTGATTAGCCCAAAATGCATCAGGCTCAGCACATCCTCAGTGAATGGTTTCCAAAATACATAGCTTGTTCTAAAGACTGAGCATTTGGGATGAAGTCTAACTTTGCGAGGCTAATATTTTGTAGATATTTTGTAGAGGTGCCAATAACACTCATGTACGACTTTTCCTTATAGAACCACCATCATTTGTGCAAAAGCTTGGAAACCTCAGTCCCTTGGTGGGAAGCGAGGTTTCACTTCAGTGTACTCTGAAGGGCTCAGAACCTATGACTGTGTCCTGGATGAAAGACAACCATGAGCTCAAAGAGGCTGAACACATTCAGATTACATATGAGAACAAGACTGCTCTGCTGCACATCACAAACTTACAGAGCAAACATGGCGGCAAATACTCTTGCCAGGCTCAGAATCAGGCTGGGAGCCAGACGTGCTCCGCTGTGTTGACAGTCAAAGGTTGGTTGAGATACTCAAGAAGAGTTCTTGGTCCATCTTTACTGTTTAGTACATCAGGTTTGGGATTCTTTACTGATTATTTTGTTTGACATCTCAGAGCCAGCTAAGGTCACAGAGGAGGCTAAGTCTATCAGTGTGACTCAGGGGGATCCAGCCACACTGGAGGCCAGGTACTTGGGCACCAAACCACTGAAGGCCAGATGGCTAAAGGATGGCAAGGAGTTGACCTCAGGCCTGAGATATAAAGTACATGGCACAGACACCAGCTCTGTGCTCAAGATTATTAAAACTGACAAAAGTGACGGTGGTGAATACACCTTTGAGGTTTCAAATGATGTTGGCCAAAGTTCTTGTGAGGCGACGCTCACCATTCTGGGTCAGTTTGTTAATTTGTGTCCTAGAATCTAAAATGAGTTTTATTTAATTACAAATTACATTGAACATTGCTTCTCACTCTTTTCCTCTTCTACCTACATTAGATCAAATAATTCCACCGTCTTTTACAAGAAAACTGAAGCAGACGGAAGGTATCAAAGGATCGTTTGCTCATCTGGAGTGTCTTGTATCTGGCTCCCTGCCCATAACCATACAATGGTACAAAGATGAAAAAGAGATCCAGACTAGTGAGAAACACAAATGCACATTCTTTGAGAATGTTGCTTTTCTGGAAATCTCTAATCTTGATAGTAAAGATAGCGGCAGCTATACCTGCATCGCTAAAAACAAAGCGGGAACTGTCCAGTGCTCTGGGATCTTGTTTGTAAAAGGTTTGAATACGTTTTATTTTTTGTAGTATTTATCCGTAGCTTGATGTGTCCAATCAAAGTATAGTCACACAACTAAAAGGATATTTGTTTCTCCTTTCCAGAACCACCTTGCATTCTTGAAAAGCCTGAATCCATGAATGTTTTGCCTGGCTCAAAGGTTCAGTTTAGCGTACTTGTCTCTGGCACGCCACCACTGACCATAAAGTGGTTTAAAAACAAGAAAGAGATTTTGTCCAGTGCAGACTGCAATGTCGTCAAAGACAACACCTCAAGCTCACTGGAGCTCTTCTTTGCCAAAACTGCAGATTCTGGAGACTATATCTGTGAAATACAGAATGATGTTGGCGCCACATCATGCCAGGCAACACTCTTTGTCAAAGGTTATCATTCTTTATATGAAACTGTATGGCAACTGTAAAGTCTGTCTCCATCCATCTGTTCTTATGTATATTTTGAATTTAAATTTGTTTCTTTCTTTTGACTTCACACCAACCCTCCAATTTCCGATTTCATCTCCATTTCAAACTTTAAAGCGTTTTCATTGAAATTTTTGTGGTATGACGTGACCGTAAAGCCTTTCCTTCTGTCCCACAGCACTCACCATTAAGGTCTTAAACCTCTTGTCAATGGCATAAGATATTGCAATACTTAGGACAACTCCATGTAAGAAAGACTTAAGGAAGGTGCTCCATAAAGCCTAATTAGGCTTTTGCCTAAAAGGCAAATCTAAATTGGGTTTTACATTTGGCTGAGCTGTGAGTCTTCTCTGCTTGGGAAGCAGCAGTGAAATGCTGTGATATTGTCATTGTCATGTTTTGATTACGTAGTCTTGCACTGCACCACATTTTGAGCAACATTTGGATGGAGACACACACATTGCCCATTTATAAAGATCAGAATCCCCTCACCATCTGTCTGATAGTTACATCTAATGTTTTATTTCATTTCTTAGAGCCACCTAAGTTTACACAGACCCCAGCACGTGTGTCCGTGATCCGTCCTGGTCAGAATAAAGTGTTTGAGTGCCAGGTAACCGGCACACCTGAGATAGACATCTACTGGTTCAGGGAAGGATCTGAAATCAGCCCCAGTGATCGGTACAAGATGGCATTTGTTAACTCTGTGGCCACTCTGGAAGTCTGTGGGACTGATACCAAAGACAGTGGGCTTTACTACTGTGAGGCTCGCAATGAGGCTGGCAGTGAGAGCTGCAGCATGGAGCTCAAGGTCAAAGGTTAGTTGTGTCAGAAGACACAGTGCTTATTGTGCAGGATTTTTAAGAATATAGGATTGGAGGCACAGGTTTCCCAATCACTGAGGAGGCCATCTTTCCTAGATTATCTGCCATACACCTAAAAAGAACTGTATTGGCATTTATTTTATTTGGGAATTTTAATGTTTGGTTCCACCATTTAAAAAAATGACATATTTCATAAACAAACTGGCCTCGCAGATTGTTTAATGGACCTTAAAAAGTTCAAATGCTGTCTCAAACCAGCAAGAAATCTTTCATTGGGAAACTTTGCTTCTAAGAAAATGATTGATAGATTATTTGTCTTAAAGGATTAACACTTAAAAAAAAAGGTCGGTGACAATTTGTTTTTTCTTATCTTAGAACCGCCGTCATTTATTAGAGAGCTTGCTCTAATTGATGTTGTGAAGGGCTCCAGTGCTGGCTTGGAGTGTCAGGTTGCTGGGACTGCACCGTTTGAGATAACATGGCACAAAGATACAAAGGAGATCAAACCCAGTGCTAAACATGGTTTCTCTCAGATGAATGGCACTGTTGGTCTAGAAGTGAACAAATGTGACACTGTAGACGTTGGCGAATACCAGTGTACCGTTGCCAACGAGGTTGGAAGCTGTACTTGTAAGACTACACTAAACCTCAAAGGTTGGTCTAATCAGAATTACAAATCAACATGTATATCTTTTGAGGTAATTAATGATCATTTACTTTAACATTTCATTGGTTTTCTCCAATAGAACCACCAATATTTACCAAGAGGATTGAGAACACTGCCACTGTTCTGGGTAAATTGGCAGAGTTTCAGTGTATTGTGAAGGGTTCTCCCACTCTCTCTGTACAATGGCAAAAAGATGAGAGCTGGATTTTGGAGGATCCAAAGATTGAGAGAACATTTGAGAACAATGTGGCAACTCTCAGGATTCCTACCTGTGAGACGACACACAATGGAAAATACACCTGCCAGGTGGTAAATGAGGCAGGGAAGGATAAGTGCTTTGCCACCCTCACAGTGCAAGGTATACCTGTGCTAATAATCTTGGATGTCAAATCTTGCCATGTTCTTAACTTGGTTGGTAAATTAATGGATGATTGACTTTGTTTTGCATTGTAGAGCCTCCTCAGATCATAGAGAAACCTGAGGTGATAAAGGTTACAGTTGGAGATCCAGTCAGTCTGGACTGTAAGGTAACAGGCTCCCCTGAGCTCAAAGTGAAATGGATGAAAAATGGCAGGGAGCTTCAGTCCATCAGGCAGCACAAGCTGATGTTTGAGAACAACATCAGCAGCCTAAAGATTCAGTCTGCTCAGAAAGAGGACGAAGGAGAGTATGTCTTCGAGGTGGCAAACCACATCAGTAGCTGCACCTGCAAAGTCAAAGTGATTGTACTAGGTTGGTGTAAAATACATCTCATAAACAACTCTCGGTGACATGTTGAACAAAGTCTAATTGCTTTCTTATTATTCTTTTGGTAACAGAACAAGTAATTGCTCCAAGCTTCATCAAACCCCTGGTAGACATGCAAGAGATATTGGGCTCCTTTGTTCAGATATGTTGCAAAATATCAGGTTCCCTGCCCATCTCTGTGGAATGGCAGAAGGACGGGACCAAAATCTCTAGTGGTGTAAAACACAAACTCATTCAGCAGGACAATTCTGTGTCCGTTGAAATTGAACAGCTAGAGAGATCTGACGCAGGAGTCTACTCTTGCAAACTGACCAACGCAGCAGGAAGTTGTCAATGCAGTGGATCCCTCATGGTTAAAGGTTAGACACTTTTCTCCAACATGATTGGTCATGTAATCCAAGCCAAAGGTAAGTACCTCTTTAACCTGGTTCATCTTGTTCTCTTCAGAACCTCCCAGCTTTGTGACACTGCCTGAGACCCAGGCAGCTGTGCCCAATGCCACTGTACGCTTCAAAGGCACATTTAAGGGAACGCCTCCCTTCACAGTCAAATGGTTCAAGGATGACACAGAGCTCATGACTGGGCCCACTTGTTTCACTGGACTGGATGGATTGTCTTGCTTCTTAGAGCTCTATTCAGTGCGTGTCACCCAGAGTGGAGTTTACTCTTGCCAAGTCAGCAACGATGCTGGCTCTGTACGCTGCAGTGCAGACTTGACAGTCAAAGGTTGGATTCACCTCTTTTAAATCAACTCTTGCGTGGCTTTGTCCATCTCCCATCTGCATCGCTGACTAAAACTAGTGATTCGCTGTTACATTTTACCAGCTTCAAGGCACTTTTATTAGGATCATTTGAAGCATTTTCACTGCTGCAACTTCCAATCAAGAACTGTGTGTTGCCTTTGTGGTGCACCTGCATTTTCCATATCTATCAAGCCGCTGCTGCTAACCCATCATTGTCAGCTCAACTCCTCAGCTTATTTCATCTGCTCATCTCCTGCTTGTCATTACCTTCTATCTGAAATGTCCCTACGTGCTATCAGCAGCTAATCTGTCTGTATTTTGGCTTTCCAGAACCACCTGAGTTTGTGCTGAAACTCCCTGCCACTAAGTTTGTGAAGCAGGGCGAGTCACTCCGACTGGAGTGCAAAGTCAGTGGCACAGCTCCTCTGAAAGTGACCTGGTACAAACATGACACCAAGGTCACAGATGGGGGCAACTACAGGACATCATTTATTGACTCGGTAGCAGTTCTCGAACTGCTGTCCACCAGCTTTGATGATGAGGGAGTTTACACCTGTGAAGCTCAGAATGATGCTGGCAGTGTCAGCTGCAGCACCACACTTACCGTTAAAGGTTAGCCTCTCACTGAGTTCCTAATCATCATTTATTAATAATGGTCTGACTTTCTAATCCACTGGCTGCTCAGTGTGTTGTTGAGGTTTTAGTCAAGGTTTTGTTGTATTGCTTAAAGCTGGAATATGTAACATTTTGTCATGTCCTTTAAAAGCCGCCCTGGATGGTGTGGTATCGTCAAATACTCAGGCTAGCACCTTTACGTTGGTTCGCGTCGCTGTCCTTTTTTTCGCAATTGAGAAATGTTCATCAGGTCGTTGGGTTGCCCCTTTTTTGGGGCAGTCAAATAAAAAAACATGCTTGATACACAATCCTGGACAACACTTTAAACATTTTAGCTGTATTAGTTTTTGTTGCAATCTTAACTGTAGTTCCAACAAATTCAACAGAGTCTACTCGTTTAGGCATAGTTTCTTTTATCCATCCACAACAACTTTGCCATCTCGGCTGTAGATTCAGTGCACTTCCACAACCCTTTCTAGATTGTAGTTCCAACATCCAACATATTTTCCCCAAAATTCTGCCATTTTACCTGTAGTCAACACTGATGCTGCAAGTTTGCTTTTTTAGGTGTAGTCCCATTATAATTACACAACCAACTCATGTCAGTGTACTTCTGCAAATCTGCCATCTTAACTACCTTCAACAAATTCCCAAAACTCCAGCATGTAACCTGTAGTTCCAATGAACAATCACAAGTCCTCCATCTGGACTGTAGTTCCAACATACTGTGATAAAAAAACAGCCATCTTATTTGAAATTCCAACTATTTCTACATCAGTATCAACACTGCCATCCTAGTTGTTTTTCCAACAAATTCCCACAACGATTCCACAACTTGGACTGAAGTTCCAGCACAATTTTTTAAATGTCCATCATCTTAGTTGTAGTTCCAACCAATTCCACATCAGTTCTGCCATCTCAGCTGTAGTTTCAACAATTATTCACAATTCAGCAGACTTTACTGTAGTTTCAACAACCTTCCACAACAACTTAGCACTTCCACGACCCTATCTGGATTGTATCTCCAACGTCCAACATCCTTTCCCCAAAATTCTCACCACTTGGACTGAAGTTCCAACTGACTTTCTTAAAAGTCTGTCATCTTAGTTGTAATTCAAACCAATTCCACATCAATTCTGCCATCTCAGCTCATCTCAGTGCAGTTACACAACTCAACCAGTTTAACTGTAGTTCCAAGAAATTCCTTCCTTCAACAACTGTAAGCTGTAGTTCCCCCGAACATTCACAAGTCCCCTATCTGGACTGCAGTTCCAGCATACTGAAAAATCTGCCATCTTAGATTTAGTTCATCCAATGCAACATCAATTCTGTCACCTGAGCTGTAGTTCCAACACATTTCTACAACAACTTCCATGATGTAAGCCGAGTTTCACTGAACATTCACAAGTCCCCCATCTGGACTTAAGTTCCAACATACTTTGATAAAGAAAAAGAAAAAAACAGCAATCTCAGTTGTAGTTCCTATCAATGCAACATCGATTCCACCATCTTAGCTGTAGTTCCAATGAATTCCTGCAATTCCACCATTTAACTTGAAGTAACAGCCATACAAATTTCCAGTCTCCAAAAAGTCCACCATCTGGAAACTCATCTATCGTAGCTCTAGTTCCCCCAAACCTCGCACAGCAAATTTAGCTTTCTTGGCTGTAATTCCATAAACTTTCCATAATTACTATACCCTCTTATCTGTAGTTTAAATTATTCTCAACTCTGCCATCTTGACTCGAGTTCGATCCCCACTTTGCACAAAAATTCCACCACCATCGCTGTAGCTCCAACAAACTTTCTAATCAACTCACAAGAGCGTCACAACATGTGAAATGTTACGGTTTCAGCTTTAAGATATCGTCATGGTTTACCTTTTCCCCTGTATGCCTCTATAACAGTTTCCTGATCTTTTTGTAGACCCCCCATCCTTTGTCAAAGTACCTCAGCCCATTGAAGGGCTGAAAGGTAAGGACGTGAGTCTGTACTGCGAGATGAGCGGTACAGCTCCGTTCCAGATCACCTGGTTCAAAGACAGGAAACCTCTGATGGAGAGCAGGAAGTATAAGATGGTGAGCGAGGGCAGCTCAGCCACACTGCATGTCATTGGGATAGAGTCGTCGGATGCTGGCGAATACGAATGCAAAGTGTCAAACAGTGTAGGAAGTGACACCTGCCAGACATCGGTTAAACTCAGAGGTCAGTAGTAACTGCGATAGTCTCAAATTAAAATCATAAGTATTAGATTTAAATTACCTTGTCACCTTGCTGACTTTCCCTTTTGCGCTGTTTTTCTCCTCTCTTCAGAGCCACCGTCGTTCGTGAAGAAACTATCAAACATGACAGTGATACTGGGAGAGGAGGTGACCCTTGTGGCCACTGTTAAAGGGTCTGAACCCATTACTGTGTCCTGGGTTCAAGACAAGGATCACATTCTCAGGGACGGTGACAACAGGAAAATCACCTTTGAGAACAACCAGATCGCTCTTAAAGTGTTTAAGGCCGATGCCACCACGGCAGGCAAATACACCTGCCAACTCAGAAATGATGCTGGGAGTGTGGAGTGTTTCGCTAACTTGACTGTTCTAGGTTTGTAATCATATAATTCTCTCTTTCTCTTGTTTTTTGTCCATCCCTTCCCCTACAGGTTTGATTAAAAAACATTTTCTGCTCCTTCTCTGTTGATTCCAGAACCTGCTAAGATAGTGGATAAACCTGATGCTCTGAGTGTGACAGCTGGCGACATTGCCGCCCTAGAGGTCAAAGTGTGTGGAACCCCAGAGCTCAAACCCAAGTGGTTCAAGGATGGTGTTGAGCTGGCCTCTGGGAGGAAGTACAAGATCTCATTTTCACGCATGATTTCCAGCCTGAACGTGCTCTCTGCTGAGAAATTGGACTCTGGAGAATATACATTTGAGGTTATGAACGAGGTCGGGAAGGACCTGAGTAAAATTAATCTCACTGTCTTAGGTAGGTAACTTCTTTCTACTTGGAGTTTGATGGGTATTTTTTGACAATGTCCAAGTTAGTGCCAATATGATACCTGAGATTTGGTACCAATACCAAAATGATTTATGATATCTCTTGTTTTCATACCTTGATTTGTTCTTTACCAAACCTTTTTTAATTTTATTACAGAAGCAAAGATTCTCAAATCTTAAATGTTAAATGTTGTCTAAACATAAGCAGCTGGACATGAACTTTGCCTAAATAAAACCCAGTCTGAAATTGGCACAATTTTTGTTGAAAAAGTTACAGTACCTGCCAGTTTTTCATTCTTGGTGCAACACTTTTTGGTGTGCATCAAGGTTTTATACTTAGTCCAAATAATGACAGTACATTACACTTGTGTTACCCGTGATGCACTACTAAATCTTTGCTTCTATCCCAAACAGATAAGATCATACCTCCAACATTCACAAGGAAGTTGAAGGATTGCAGCACAGTCGTTGGAACAGCTGGAGAGATGGAGTGTAAAGTGTCAGGCTCCCCACCTTTTACCATCTCATGGTACCACGATGGGGAGGAGATACAGAGCGGGCCAAATTATGAGATTTCATTCAGCGACAACAGCTGCACGCTCAAAGTGCCCACTCTGAAGTTGCCCGACTCTGGAATGTATAAATGTAAAGCCGTCAACAAGGCAGGATCCAGTGAAACCTTGGCCTCCTTGGTTGTTAAAGGTCAGGAACTATGGACAGAGAAAGAATGCATGTTGCACTTGCTTCTCATATCAGTGATTAATTAACCCGTACAGTCCTGATGTCTGAAAATCTGTTTTTTCTTTTGGTTATTTGAAAATTAGGAAACATTAGATGTTGATGAATAATTATGATGGACTATATCTATGTAGATTTTAGGTTTGCCTATAAATGTTATGCTACAAATGCATTTTTATTCTGAAGGTATGCTAGATCATGACAGCACAGTAACACAACTAGCCTGTGAAATCTATGAGGTTACAGCCTACAACAGCCAAGGAAACAAACAGGACCCTTATTACTTTTAAGGAGTCAGGGTTCACTCTTCTTTGTTTATTGAGTGTTGGCTTTTGAATGTAGGTTGGTGACAAATTACTGTGCTTCTATTTTGGACATTGACTGAGATCTCAAGTGACCATACGGATTACAAAAAAGTCTGGTAAAGGCAGCTTTAGAAACAGCTTGGAAAAGGGCAGGCACTTTCAAAAAATGCTTGGCAGTTTATTGGACAAACCATCCGTCTGTCACCGTATATCATGGGCTAACTTCAACAGTAGGTAGATCAACAGTAGGAGCCAATTGGTAAATAAAACTCTACTGAAGACAGTAGAGAGAAGAGGGACATCTTGAAAAAACTGAAGGTGAAGGTAAGATGAGGTTTGCCCAGGGCGTCATGCAAGCTAGGACCGCCACTGCTGATGCCAGTGGTCCCCCAACCAGAACAATATTCAATGCCACAACACAAAAACTACTCAGGAATGGCCCGAAGAACATGACGAAGAGTTCAAGGTGTCAACCTGGCCTCCAAACCCCAGATCCCAATCCAATCAAGCATTCGAGACGTCCCTGAACAAGTCTAATCCATGCAATCCCATTGTGGATCACTGACCCATCAAGGCATGGACACAGGACCTCTGAGGTCATCCTGTGGTTTCTGGTAACCAGGGGTTGGCGGCGGATCCTTTGAGTTCTGTAGGTTGCAAGGTGGGGCCATCATAGATTGGACTTGTTCCAGCACGTCCCACAGATGCTTGACTGGATTGGGAGCCGGGCAATTTGGAGTCTAGGTCAACACCTTGAGCTCTTCATCACGGTCCTTGGGCCATTCCTTCTTTTGCTTGTTGTCACACTCAAACAATGCCCGTAGCTGCCAGTAGTTCCTCTTAGGATGCTGATTGGTTCAACCACTGTGTGTTTGGTCACAAGCGCAAAGCTTGAAACTTGGCAGGATGGATTTTCGAGATCACGTGATCTTGCAAATCCAGCTGCCTCGCAAGCATACTTATATTCCACCATGTTTGATCTGTTACTCTCTGTTTGTATCCAGAACCTCCATCTTTTGTGGTGCCACCACAGCCATTGGAGGCCATGCCAGGCTCTAACGTGACATTCTCAGCCATGGTGAAAGGCAGCGCCCCCCTCAAACTGAAGTGGTTCAGAGGAGCAAAGGAGATCCTGTCTGGACGGGGCTATGATTTCTCTCTGAAGGATAACCAAGTTATTTTCGAGCTTTTAAACGTGGACAGGTCTCACTCTGGAGAGTACACCTGTCAAATTATTAATGATGCAGGAAAGGAGAGCTGCCCAGTTAATCTCACTGTCAAAGGTCAGTCTGACTAGAACTTATATTTGTATTATATTTAAGTACAAGAAGTTAGATCCACACAACTTGATAAAAGGGTGATAAATGTTACTGATAGAAGAACTATTTAGATACTTGATCTTAGAAAAGTTAGCAATTGACTAAAGTTGCATTGGTATTATCATCAAAATGTCCTCATTCTAATATAAACCAAACATTTTGTCTGATTGTGTCACACAGAGCCTGCAGCCTTCTCTAAGAAGCTGAAGGACGTGTCAGTTGAGAAGGGCAAACCATTAACGCTGGAGTGTACGTACACTGGAACTCCCAAGATCACTGTGAACTGGTACAAAGACGGCCAGCAGATCTTTGCCTCTTACAAATATAACATCACCACGACTGAAAGCTCATGCCTCCTGGAGTGTCTCAGCACTGATGACAAGGAGGCCGCAGGGAAATACTCCTGCGAAGTGTCCAACGATGCTGGAAAGGACACATGCGAAGCAGCTGTGTCCATCCTCGGTTAGTTCAACTTTACATGGCTTTTCACAGGAGCGGTTGTGCTGGTTTAGTACATTTTCAAGAATTCATGTGACTTCTCCAGGTTGTCTGTGCAGTACCTATAATGACCAACAGGTGTCAGGCTTCAAACATATGTTTTCAGGTGTTTTAACAGTTTGTGTTTGTCACTGTAGAGCCGCCGTACTTCGTCGAGTCTCTGGAGCCCATGGAGGTGACAGCAGGAGACGCTGTGTGTCTGAAGTGTCAGGTGGCGGGAACACCTGAGATCAAGGTATCCTGGTTCAAGGCCGACGGCAAAGTACGGTCCAGCCCCACCTGTAAGTTAGAGTACACCAAGGGCGTCGCCTGTCTGAAGCTCACCAAAGCCACCAAGACCGACATCTGCGAGTACACCTGCAAGGCAGAGAACCGCATAGGCTCCGCCTCCTCCACCTGCAGACTCAACGTGCTCGGTGAACACCTGATTTTCCTTCTCTCCAAACTACTGCATTTACAAACATTATTAAATAAAAGCTAACTTTACTCAAGCACACATAACGCAACGTGTTTGTGTAAATGTACTCAGTTACATTCCAAAACTGATTACTGTAAATAACTCTCCTTTCCTGTCTTGTCTTTACCATCTCCAGAGGCCAAAACGCCGCCATCCTTCCCAAAGAAAATCACCAGCCTGCAGCAGACCGAGGGTCAGGCTGTCAGGTTCGAGTGCCGCGTTGCCGGCTCTTCACCCATCGAGGTGTCATGGCTGAGAGACGGCGAGCCTCTGAGGCAGGGAGACGAGTTCTCCATGCTGTACGACGACAACACGGCAGTGCTGCAGATCAGCCGCGGCGAGATGAGGCACTCTGGAGAGTACACCTGCGTGGCCACCAACAGCGTTGGCTCAGCCTCCTGCAGAGCCAAGCTCACTCTACAAGGTCTGAACAGTTAGGAGAGATCAATTGATTTAATGATTAGGCTTTAAATAAACACCATGATGTGTGGGATAACAGCAGACTTTATGTTTCTGGTTATAAACAGTTAAATTGAGACACTGAGGCAGAATTTCTCAACCTTGTCTGGTTGTTAAATTTAATTTACTGACTTTGCTGAGGCAGGAGGCGGAACATAAACTTGTAGGATCTGTACATTACGTCCAGTTAAACGGATGAGATCAATACTTTGAGAGGATAATACCACATTGTGGCAGCTTTAAATGTCAGTTGTAGAAATTAGCTTCATATGAACTTAACTCATGTTGGTTCTGAGGTTGAGAAACTCTCTACTTGGTTTTAATTAAAGTTCAGTGAGATTGTGTGCTGTGGTTCAATCCAGAAGAGATGTTACATAAAAACATTGTTTTTGTTTTTAATGAGACGTTAATGATCAGACAGTGTGAGGCTGTTTGAATATCTCCATCTAAAGATTGCTTGTTGTCTTATCTTCTTCCCACTCTTTCACGGATTCTGCAGAACCGAGATTCCCTCCAGTCTTTGACATGAAGTTGTCACCACAGGAGGTGACAGTGGGCGACAGCATTGAGCTTGAGTGTCACATGACTGGCTCTGCCCCAATAAAAGTCACATGGTCGAAAGACCATAAAGATATTCGCACTGGGGGGAATTATAAGATCAGCTGTGTGGAAAACACGCCCCACCTGACCATTCTGAAGGCAGATAAAGCCGACACGGGGAAATACTTCTGCCATGCCTCTAATGACATGGGGAAGGACTCTTGTTCCTCTGACATCACTGTCAAAGGTATTTTAACCCGGGCCACACTCATGTAATCTCGGCCCTCTCTTCTCTAACACTCAGGCCTGTTTGAGGGCGATTCCTTGTACGAAAAAGCAAAAACCCTCTCCTCACGTCACTTTGTTCTCTCTTGTTTTCAGAGCGTAAAAACCCGCCAGTGTTCACCAAAAAGCCCTCCGAGCACATGGAGGACATGGAAGGCAAACTGGTGAAGATCGAGGGCAGAGTCTCTGGCTCGCAGCCCATGTCTGTCAGCTGGTTCAAAGACAGCTCAGAGATCTACAGCTCTGACAAATATGACATCAGCTTTAAGAGTAATGTGGCCGTGCTGTGCATTAAGAGCAGTCAGATGGCTGACAGCGGCAGGTACTCCTGCCAGGCCTCTAACGAAGCTGGAAAAGCCTCTTGCGACGTCACTGTGGGCATCTTAGGTCGGTTTGTCTTACAGAGCTTTCATGTCTGACGCATTATGTTTATACTTCAGTCAAACAAATCTATTGCGATTTCCGAATCAGATTTTTTCAGTGTAAACTGAATATCTTTGAGTTTTAGACTGTCGGTCGAACAAATGTTTTTGACTACTTTATGTCATTTTATACACAAATATAAATGCAGCTCTAAACTGTTTTTCTTCCACCTTTTTTTCAATAAACATAGAGTAAACATAAGTTAAGGTAATGTATGTTAAGACATACATGAAAAGGATCTTATAATCACAAGATCTTAATCCTGTAAGTACCTCATGTGGGGTATACTGTCCTGACATACTTTATGAAAGTCAATCTTTAATATTAAAGGGCACTGTGTAGTTTTGGAGAAGAAATTCAAACTTAGAATTTTATTATTTACAATATGAATGAGGTAATAATACAAACTCAGAAATATGTATTTAGAAGTACTTTTTGGACTCAAGAGCTTTTACTCAATACATGTAACTAATTTTTACCCAAAATATCACTTACGCCCCTCTGGTTCTCACCCCTCCATATAATAAGATGTAAATCTTTTTTTGCATTTGCAATTACATGTTATCGATCTTATAAACGCAAGACGATAGTCACAGGATCTTTATCTTAACTTTTAGATATGGTGTAGTTATCAAGAAATCAGATTGTGTACATATGTAGAAGGTTTTTTGTAATAAGATACTGTCACTAGCTGCCACTCATGCAGCGCCATCTTGGGGAAAAAATAACATTGTTTTTATGTTATTTTATTTTATCTTGTTTTCGTCTTGTTTCATTGTTTTATCTTCTGACTCTTGAGCTGCTGTAACAAGTGAATTTCCCCGCTGAGGGATCAGTAAAGACACTAAGATATTGTAAGAAATAGATCCTGTAATCATATGACCATTTTCAAATGCGATCTTTTCTCTCTAAGATGCAAAGAAATAATTACAAGGACATGGTTTTTTTTTTCTTCTTGAGATTAGTTGATTTTTTACCCAAATGGTAAAAATACCTGCAGTATTTGCTGTGGATGATTATATTGGATAGTTTTATCTCCAAATCACTCGTTTAGATATTTGCTTGTGCTACTTTTAGTGCTATAATTTATCTTTAACATATTTTCAGCATAAAAAATCCATTTTAAAATCGCTGCTCTCTCTTCTGCAGAGTCTAAGAAGCCTCCGGTGTTTGATGTCCCTCTCAAACCGGTGACTGTCGACGAGGGCGAGAAGCTGAGTCTCAGGTGTCACGTCTGCGGCTCTCCTCCTCTGAAGATCCAGTGGATGAAGGATAGGAAGGACCTGACGTCTGCCGGCAGCACCAGGATCAGCTTCTCTGATGGGACGGCCTGTCTGGAGATCAGCTCGGCCTCCAGGCACGACGCTGGCGATTACCTCTGCAAGGCCACCAACGATGCCGGCAGCGAATTCTGCAAGGCCAAAGTCATCGTCAAAGGTAAAAACTGAATCTGTTCAGATCATGCTGCTGTTTTTAAGTGTTTCTAAGTCTGTGGTTCACTCCCACTGTAAAAAATGACGAAATGAATCACAGTTAAAAAGAAATTAATTCAGGTATTTTAAAATATGTGGTGTTGACTGATGCTGCTGATGAGACAAAAAATGTAAAATATCAAACAACAACTGCACAAATTAACTAACTTTATGTTCCTGAACGCACCACAAAGATAGTTGATAGTTGAGTCTCATTCCCAGGACGTCAAACAGCCACATGTTGGGTTGGTAAAGCGTCCCGAGCAGCAACAAAGAGAGAAAATAAGAAACTCTCTGCAGATACGAGACACTAACACACCTTTTCTCCCCATTCAGCCTCCCTCTCTGTCTGTTCACGTCTTTTACGTCTTTGTCTCGTCTCGCTGCGTCTGCCGTGCGTGATGTGCTCTGATAGGTTGAATCAGTCTTGTGATGTTGGGAAATAACAATAATCCATAATTCACCTCAAATGCATCAAACTAAAGTAACGAGGCTGTTTTGAAAATGTGAGGAGGAGAAAGTTCAGATGTTTGTGTTCAGATGTAGAGAGGGAAAGTCACAGAGATACTCAGGTACAGTACAGATACCTGAGACATCTACTGAAGTACAGTAACAAAGTGTTTGTACTTGTACATGTACATGTTTTGCCGCTGGTCTGGTCCCTCCTGCCTGTCAGATATCAAACAGCTCCATCTAGTGGACAATTCAGGAGTTGAACAATGGGCCCCATCTTTACACGCTGGTGTTAATAAAAACAGGATTGTTTTCCCCGTGGATGTTAGTATTTGATTTCATGTTATTGTAGTATTCTTGGATATTTCTATTCAAAACATAATGATCTGAGAAGTGTGGTGCAGCTTGACGTGTTTCAACATGTACAGACTTTTTCCAGTTGAACTGAGGTGTGACCGTCTTTCAACTGAAAACAATTTCTTTCATAGAAAAATACAAATGTAATATATTTTACTCACCATGTTGTTGTGTTGCAGAGAAACCAGGAGCAGCTCCGGCTCCAGCTGAAGCTCCAGCAGCTGCTCCGACCAAAAAACTGGAAAACCTGTTCTTCATCGAGGAGCCCAAGACTGCACACGTCACTGAGAGTGAGTCACACAACATAAACATGACACACGGCATGGACATGAAACAACAGAAGGGGTCCCATTATTTTTTTCTAAATCTTTTTTTTTATAAAAGGGTCTTCCTCTTCTTTAGTTGTTATTAATTGAATTATTTCGAGATTTCAATCTCCACAATAAATGTGGTTACGCTCTGGTCAGGGTTAGGAAAACAGCATGGTTTGTCTTAAAATACCTGTTTTGCTCACCACAAACACAGATGGAGATGGTCTGACTGCCTGTGAAAAATAGCTGCTTTTGGTCACCACTGGAAATGTCTCCAGGTGTCCTTAAAAACATCCAGTGGTGTGACTTGAAGTGCTTGTTAACTGTAATAAAGCCACCACCTTCCTGTCCACCTGCTGATGTGAAAGTCAGCTGATAAACATGTAATGAAACGTTTGGTACAAACATCAACCACAGACGTATCTGTGGTTTGCAGAAACATTAACTGTTAACATTATACAGAATCTAAAACGACAGCTTGGTTTCTTACTTGTGGAAAATCAGACTTTGAGGTTTTGCTCTAACTCCCCTGCTGTTAATCCACAGAGGGCACTGCCACCTTCATCGCCAAAGTGGGCGGCGACCCCATCCCCAGCGTGAAGTGGATGAAGGGGAAGTGGAGGCAGATCACACACGGCGGTCGCATTTCGATCGAGCAGAAGGGCCAGGAGTCCAAACTGGAGATCAGAGAGGTGACCAAGTCTGACTCGGGTCAGTACAGGTGCGTCGCCTCCAACAAGCATGGAGAGATCGAGTGCAGCAGCGACATGCACGTGGAGGAAAAGAAAGACTCTGCGATGCTCGAGGGAGACCTGCGAGCCAAGCTGAAGAAGTGAGTTTCTCTGTGAATGTGTCAGATGTTTCTGTCAAGTTATTATCTCAAGGCCATTTCTAATCTCTGAACTCTTGTTCTCAGGACACCATCGAAGCAGAAAAGTCCAAAGGAGGAGAAGGACATCGACATTGTTGAGTTGTTGAGGAACGTGGACCCTAAAGAGTACGAGAAATACGCCCGAATGTACGGAATCACCGACTACAGAGGCCTGCTGCAGGCCATCGAGCAGCTGAAGAAGGAGAAAGCTGAAGAAAGTGGAAGACCGGTAACTTTCTGCACCGTCAGCTCGCTTGATGTGTTTCTGTCTGTAGACGTCGTGTTGAATCATGTGGTTGCTGTTGACAGGAACTGGAACGTGGAGACAGAGAGTCTGATGAGGACATGGCCCGACTGGTGGCGGACCTGCAGAAGAGGATGGAGAGGACAGAGGTCAGGACACGTTTACTGTCTGAAAATTCATTCGATTATTCATCTTCATAATTTATATGAAAACTGATCTCTTAATCCACATGTGGTGCTCTATTTTTTATTTATTGTCTATTAAAATGTATTAATGGTTCCCATCGATATTTAACGAACCACCAGAGATAATCAGTCTGTTTCTGGAGACTCCAGAAGCTAAATGTTCTGCTTTGTTGCTGTATGTTTACATTGCTTTTAAAAATAACGTACCGTGTCCCTTTTTCTGAGGGTGAGAACAGTAAGCTGAGCCTTTACGGTTACAAAACTGACATTTTTAACTGTGGTTAATAGTGAAATTGGTTAATAGCTGCATCCCTATTTATGTGAAGGGTTAAAAAAATGTTACCAGAAGTTTCAAGTTCCCATGAAGTCAAAATCACTGTTTAATTTTTTTCACATGTCTCGCTCTATATGGTAAATGGACTGCTGCTTGTTTTCACAGGAAACACGTAACTATGCCAAAGCAAATAGCACTATATTAGCCGTCACATGGGAACTTTAACAAATAGAAAAACACTGCTGTTTCTGTCACTAACATGGACTTCAGAGAGTTAATTCCCTTGTCGTTCCTGCAGCCTGTCACCGTGGTGAAAGACATCTCCGATCAATCCGTCTTCACCAACAAGGTGGCAGTGTTCGAGTGCGAGATCAAGATCAACTACCCAGAGATCACCCTGTCCTGGTACAAGGGCACCCAGAAACTGGACACCAATGACAAGTACGACATCAGCATCACTGGCGACCGTCACCTCCTCAAGATCAAGAGGTGCCAGGCGTCCGACCAGGGCAACTACCGGGTGGTCTGTGGACCGCACATCTCCAGCGCCAAGCTCACCGTCACGGGTCAGTACTTAGACTGTACACCTGCAGCAAAACAACCCTTTCACTCGGTTTCACACATGAAAACAGAAAAAAAGTTTCTGAATTGAGGTCATATAATGCTGAAACATGGCAGACGAAAGTAAACATTGATAACATGCATATTTGTGAAATATATTTCATGGCTTACATGATCCGTTTCTTTTGCTCTTTCTTGTCATTCAAATACTGGAAACAGCTGTTATTGTGTTTAATTGTTCTGAGCTCCCACATGCTGACATGACGCAAAACATCAAAGTCAGAAAAACAACTTCCAAACTCGGGAAGCAGAACCATCCAAGGTGCACACGAATGCAGCTTCAACCTTTATAACAGATGCTTAATTTTCTTCTTCGTGTGTTCTGTCTTTCAGAGGCGGAGGTCGAGAAGCACCTGCAGGACACATCGGGTAAGGAAGGCCAGTCGTGCACTCTGTCTTGTCAGTTGTCCATCCCTAATGTAGAGGCTCATTGGTATAAAAACGGCAAGCAGTTAGAGATGAAGGGCAGGTACAAGTCCGAGGTGAAACACAAGGTTCAGAAGCTTCTGATCAGTGACCTGAAGCCTGAAGACCAGGGCAGATACGCCTGCCGGTACCAGCACCTGGAGTCTTCGGCCGACCTCTGGGTAGAAGGTTTGTACCTGGAAACAATCCTGCAACCTTCTAGACGTGGTGGATGTTCTGCCCGTTTACTAACCTCTTTCGACTCCCCCCATCAAACTCTGAGACTAATGTTGGAGATTTGGATTTCACCCTCTTTTTTCCTCTTTCTTCTGGGATTTGTCGTCCTCTGTCTTAACATTCTTCACGTTTCTCCTCTCCTGGATTATCCTGCAAAAGTGTCCACCGTCATCTCATTCATTGTCTTCTTACGTCCGTCTCGACTCAAATCCATCCTCCCCCCAACATCCAGTCATCATAACCGCCCCATAAACTCTCCTCTGATCATCATTTCTAACCTTGTGGATGTTGTGTCGATTAAAACTACCATTCAAGTATTGTCATACATTCCCAGATGTAATGCCAAACTCCTTTTACCCATTCACGTCTTTATCTGTTTTAGCTGAACAAATTCATTTCACCAAACGCATCCACAACATCGAAGTCAACGAGCGGCAGTCGGCCACCTTTGAGTGCGAGGTGTCCTTCGACAATGCTATTGTTTCATGGTACAAAGACACCTGGGAACTGAAAGAGAGCACTAAGTACAACTTCACAAGCGAGGGCCGAAGACATTTCATGGTCATACGAAATGTGACCATCGAAGACGAAGGTGTGTAGAGCGCCATCGAGCCCCAAAGGCCCATCACAAAGACCTAAAGATTTTTTTTTTCTCATTGTTTTGATGACTTGAGTGTTAAACGTCTTCCTTAATAATCCCGTGTAGGCGTGTACTCAGTGATTGTGAGGTTGGAGCCCAGAGGAGAGGCTAAGAGCACAGCTGAGCTTTATTTGTCTGGCAAAGGTACAGTTCCTAGTCAGGCGCCACTTTTTTATGCTTCTGTTCAGCTTTTGTGTCTTTTAATGTTTAACTCGTTGTTCACTCTTCCCCTTCTTACAGAAATTGAATTAGCAATGGTGCCCTTCGGTAAGTATTTTATCTTTTAGATCGTTTACAACTTTAACTAATAACATTTTTGGAAATCTTCGTGTCCTCCCTCTTTACCAGACCCCAAATAGGAGATGGATATCAGTTACATCTCTGTAGACATGTTAGCCTAACTTACCACAGAGACTGGAAGCTGGGGAACCTGCAAGCCAGTGTACCTACAAACAGCTAGCATAATAAACTTTATCCTAACAGCTAACAGCCGCAGAGCCAAGTCCAGTGCGCTTTGTTTGTCCTTTGTGTTTAGTGTTATTGTTTTTTTGTTTGCTGTCTCTTAGTTTTTTTAATATGTGAAAATGTGTTGTTTTGTAAATAATAATATATCAAACATTATGTTAGCTGTTTATAAGTGGCTAAAATTAAAGGCGGTACAGTTAACATATACATAATTTTGCCAACTGTTTGCGGCTGCCTTGATGGTAGCAACAATCTGTTAGCTTTTCTAAAATTACCAACATTACGTTAGCTGTTTGTAGTTAACTGATTTTACCTTAGCTCCAAACTGTTATCCAATGTTATGGTGGCTGCTTGTAGCTAGCTGGTGTTGTGCATAAACATGTTTAGCCTAAGGTAGCATAAAGGTATAGAAAGCTGGGGGTGGGGGGGCTACTAGCAGATGTAGCTACAAACCGCTAAGTTAGGTCCCATAGAGACTAACTAGTCACTTAATGTTTGCCATGGACAGTCGATGTCATAGTAGCATAGTTACATAGCAACAGTTAGCATATACAGCATAATGCTAGCTGTTTGTAGCTGGCTGACTTTAAGGGAGCAGTTTTTACCTAATTTGTGCGACGTCATATCTTTTGAAGACTCTGGCAAATGCTGGAAAACAGGAGGATTTTCCAAAATGTTTTTGTGATTATATTAACTGTTCCCTTAATCACAGAACAGTTAATATAATCTTTAATCTAATACTACTTTACACACTGGCTCATTTTGTTCTTAAATAACTGTTATGATAGCTTCTTTTAAATAAAGTTTTGGTATGAACCATATTCCATATTCTGTAGATGTCCCAGACTCCTCAGTTCAGAGGCCTGAAGTGCCATCTTCAGTGGCAATTCAAGGTAAGACTGGAACCAGGACCAGGTTCAGTTCACTTTGAAATCCACGTATTTGAAAGTGGATTGCTGCCAGTTCTTGAATTTAAAGTACTGATCAAATTAACATTTTGACCTGAATTTAACTAATTTAAATAACGAAACCAAAATGTTTTTTGTCTTTTTTAAAGAATCTGCTGAATTCTATCAGTATGAAGAAGAACATAGAGGTATTTACTGTGTTTTTGTACTTTGTACAGCTTACATCCTCCATCCCAACGAGATTTACCCTAAAGTAAATTAACCCTAACTTCATAGTTTAACGTTAAACAGATTTTCTTTGTCATAGATCTACATTATACATGGGAATCAACATTAACATTGTGAAAACACAATTAATCCACTTTTTTAAATTTATATTTGTAAACCCTCAGCTCACTGACAAACTAATCCAAACTCTTCTGTCTTTATTGTTAATAACGGAAACAAAAAACGTTTTTGTTTTCTCAAGAATCAGCTGAATATTCTTATCACTATGAAGAGGAGGTGGAGGTGGAGGTGGAGCATAGAGGTACAACGTGTTGTATTTCTTTTTTCCCTACTTAAACTTCATCCTTTTCATCCCCATCAAACTCAGAGCAGATCTGGGAAAAACATGAGATAAATAAAATAGTCCTGAAATTAAAATCCTGTTAGTCCAAAATTTGTATTTTTTTTTTATTTTGTTACAAACAAAAAAGACTTAGAAAATGGAATAATAACGATTAAGAAAATTGTAATGAAGACGATTTGTTTTCTGAAAATTTGCTTGTAAATCTGAAATCTTGGTTTTTGTTGACAGGAATTTTTGTTCAGTATTTAAACAGGAACTTTAACAAATTTTAAAATGACATAGGTAATGGCTGTAAGAATAAAAAAGAAACCATTCTCTAACTAAACATGGACAAAGAAGAATGGCAATTTACCCAAATCTGCCTCTTGCATTCATCATAACATCATCATAGTGTCGTCTGACTGACCTCTTGTTAAGGTTGTTTTTATTGTCAAGAAGAAGACGTGTGCAGATTTAATAGGAAAGTCTTTGTTTGTTGATTTTATGTGTACTTTTTCTTTGTCTGTGTCTGACATTTGAGGACGTGTTTTTCTTTTTTCACTCTTAACTTTCATCCCATCTTCCAACTCTTCCATCACACATTCACCAACCAGTTGTGTCGCCATTTCCCAGTCAAAGTCTTTTGTCTTGTATCTGGAAAATAAAGCCAGCAGAGCTTTATTTAGAAATTCAAATTCAATTTCAGTATGATAGCTAAAAGCTGTTCATGTCAAAATTTGGGGTCTATAGACTAAATGTATATCTGTTTAGGGTCTAGTTTATCTTTGAAGATTTTGTTTCCTGATTTTGTTAAAGCACCAAAATATGATTGACTTTCAAAACCATGATATTAGGATAAGATTTTTGCCATTTTTTAACTCTAACTGAATTGGTATGGACACTTTATGAGACAACAGGTCACTGTGTACACACACAAAACAACTTCGACACAGCAGCCTTATTTATGAGAAGAGGCAGTGACTTTGTTAAGCTGGGAAATGAGGTCATGAGTTTTTGTCACAGAGCACAAACTGTTTGCCTCACATTTGTTGTCTTTTGTCACTCTTGTGTTCATCACACCTTCAGTCGAGTATCAGAGCTGGACAGAAGAGACGGTGACACAACAGGTGTCCACAGCCAAAGGTATCAGATCACAGTAACATACAGGATGGATGTCGGTTACCTGTCTGTTAATACATGTGTGTTTGAGCCGCTCTTTAACCATGGCTCACTCTTAATGTTTGTCTATTTTTGAGATTTGTGTTTGTGTTTTCTTTTTCTGCTCTCGTCTTTCACCATTTTTTATTTTTATTTGTTCGTCTTATAATCATTCTTTTCCTGTGTTTACATTGCCCATAATAACCTCTTTCCTTAACTGCAGTCTGAGGTCAGTTTGGTCATCGTATTGACTTGTGCTCAGCTCCTAAAACTTTAAATTTATTACAGCAAATGCATGGGTGTATTACATACGTGTATCATTATCTCCATTAGATTCACTCGTAATTGCTCTAATGCTTACCATGTACATTTTAAGTTTTGGATTTTTTAATTTTAATATAACTTTTCAATTAATAATTTTATGTTAGATGTTTTTATGGGTGCAATATCTAAGAAATGTTGTTAAAGCATTCAAAAATGTACTAAAATGATCAACAGAATGTGAAGAAATAACAGGTTTTACAGTACTGTGTGTGTTGTAAACAACACCACCGCTAGCTGCACTGCTTACTGAGCTAATTAGCTAAAAGCACTTATTTGTTCAGTGTGAATTTGACAGGCAGTCAATACTTACATAAAGCACCTTTAACATAACACATTTTATAGCATCCATTTTTCACAGGAATGCTAAAGAAAATTATTATTTTGCTAGACGTGATTGTATGATTGTTGAAACACATTAGATTTTGAGACTTCATTCATTTGTTACGAGCAGTAATGTATCTTTTAAAAGTGAGAAATGGTTACTGCAGTAACATGGAACATCGGAAAGTTAATGTTTTCTGACGGTGATGATGATTCTGGATGTGTCCTTGTGTGTTTTTCTTTTAGCTGCCAGAGTTCCCATTGAGGAGATAGTGGAGACCAAGAAAGTTGAAATGAGAGAGGAAATCCCATCTAAAGGTAACGCCGACCTGAACACCTTCTTGCTGCAGCTCAGCGCCCTCTCCTGCAAAACAATGCAAACTTATTAGTCTGTCCTCCTCCACTACTAAAATCTTTAATTGTTTTGTCCTGTTTTTACTTCGTCAGTCCTGTTTTTTTTTTGTTTTTGTTATTTTCCCCTCTTACTCAATCCATTATTAATATTTTTTAAATGATTGACTGTAGTTGTGTTTCTTGTCTTATCTTCTGCTGCGCTTCTTTGCTTCACCTGCAAATGCACAGCATTTTTCTTGTGATGCTAACACAATCAGTGTCTTTTTAAGCTCCTAAAGCTGAGAAAAAGCCTGAAGAGAAGCCAACACCATCTGTGAAGGAGCCATCACCACCAAAAGGTACCAACATACATCTGATGTTGGCATGTACCTGTTTAATATTAGATTCATGTATAATTTTCCATGTTTCTACTCTTTTAACAAAAATTCCTGTATATTTAATGCAATCCTGTCTGTGTGGTCTGTCACTCCGTAACCTCCCATGATGTTTTATGTTCTGAAATTTCACTCAATTTCACTGATTTTGAAGTACCAGAGGCCAAAAAGCCAGTGGAGGAAAAGGTTCCTGTAGTTTCAGTCCCAGAGAGGAAGGAAGTTCCTGCTCCCAAAGGTAGAGATGGCTGATTTCTAACATCTCTTTACTGAACATCTTTCATCTACGCTGATGACACTATCCTTATGTTGACTATTCTGTTTTGATGTGTTCAACCACTGTACTTGTCCACTTCTTGTTTTCTTTGATTTTATGAATTAAAATGTGTTTGAATGTATCTTAAAAGAAGCAGAGAAGGTTAAGAAGCCTGCTGCTGCTCCCTCACCACCTGAAGAGAAGCCAGGAGTGCCAAAGAAAGGTACTTTACTTCCTGTTGTTTGACATCTTAAAAAGTGTCCTCAGTGAAGCTTACTTGTGCTCACTGCTACATAGCCTCTCACCTCTTAATGTCCGTCTCTTCTTGATTCTATTCTGATGTTAATCTTAATGTTTGTACTGTTTAATTGGTGTTCTGTGGATTTTCCATGTAATACTGTAGCTAGTTTCACTCTTCACCAGTGTGTCCCCCTGTCGAGTGTCACCTCACTCTTTCGAACACCTCTTAATAACTCTTAGATGCTACAAATTACTTCATGCTAACCTTAGCTAATGTCTGTGTTACCTACCTGAAGATGAGCGCAAGCCTCAGTTACCAGCTGAGCCCAAAAAAGTGGCACCTGCAGCTAAGCCTGAGCCTGAACCCAAGCCCAAACCGAAAGCAGAACCTGAACCAAAGCCTAAACCCACACCGGCTCCCAAAGCAGAACCTGAAGCAAAGCCTAAACCCACACCGGCTCCCAAAGCAGAACCTGAAGCCAAACCTGCGGCGAAGGTTGAGCCAGAGCCACAAGCTAAACCGGCCGTGCTACAGAAGCAAGTGACACCACCATCCAAAGGTATTTCCTGCTTTGTATGGATGTGTGTATGTTTCTCTGTCTTGAGTATTAAAAAGTCTAAACTGTGTATAGCTTCAAGCGTGGAAGCGAATCTTTGACTTTCTGTATGTCCTAAATGTATCTGCTCATGTCTAAAGCACTTTAAATGTTACTTTAAGTTCCTGAAGAGGCTGCAAAACCAGAGCCAGCAAAGATCAAGCCTGAACCTGCTGTTAAAAAGCCTGAACCTGAAGCCCCAAAACCAAAACCAGAAGAAGAAAAACCAAAACCAGAAGTCCATAAACCAGAGCCTCTTGTAACGAAGCCAGAGCCTGCTGTCGTCAAGCCAGAAGCTCCAGTTCCGAAACCAGAACCTGTGGCGGTACCCAAACCTGAAGCGGCAGTGAAGAAAGCTGAAGCTGAAGTGAAAGTGCCGAAACCAGAACCTCCAAAGGCCAAACCAGAACCTCCAAAGGCCAAACCAGAACCAACCCCTGCACCAAAGGAACCGCCTAAGAAAGGTATACAACATCTCTGATCGAGATGGTGCTCTGGAGTTTTTCTTAATCTTCTTAACTCCACCATCCAACTTTAACTCATCTGGAGTGATTTTTCACGAGTGTTTAATGATCTTTGTTGTGTTTAGTTTGGATGCTAGCAAACCCAACCTTTCATACTGAAACCTAAACTCTCACAGTCATCTTACACTGTCTTCAGTTTCTGGTGTGTTTTTCCTTTGTCTAACGTCTAACTTACTGTGGCATCACGATGGGGCTGCACGTCATGTTTGTCAGTTATTTGTTGTCTTACACTCGATAGAGTGTTGGAGTTTGTCCATCTCAAACTACTCTTCAACTTTAATTCACTGAAAGGCTTCTAACGTATTTGAATGGTACTCTTTCAAGTTCCTGTGGAGGAGAAAATACCAGAGCCTCCAAAAGCAGCCAAGAAACCAGAACCTGCTGTTGTTCCTCCCAAAGAAGAGCCGACAAAGAAAGAGAAAGGTACTTTTATGTTTCTGACGGATCTTTCTTCAGTAACACGCCCAGTCTTTGTTAGCTTCTGTTTTGTTGTTTGTTGTCCTTTGAGTCTGTTTAAGTTTTAAACAAATGGGGTTAAGTTACTCAACTTACCATGATATGTTTAAATTATATTATTAATTATTAGTAGCAGTAGGTCTGATTTCTCAGCAACAAACTTGTTGCAGAAATTGGTTTCTCCAGAGGATGATTACCATTGATTTTTGTAGCTCTATGATCTTTCCTCTTGCACCAACCTCAAGACAATAAGAAGCACTTGAAAAACGGGTAATCTGAGTAAACCATTCCCCACTGTGTTTAATGTTCCTTATTGTGCGCCAGCACATTTTTCAAGTCTTTGTAGTCATGTCTTGTGAATGTTTTTGTGTTAAACCCTCTTAAAGCTTTGAAGCCCAAACCTAAACTCTTACCTGAAGAGGTGACTGAAAAAGTGCCCCAGAAGGTGTTTGATGAGGTAGTTGTGTTGGAGACCGAACCTGAGAGGCTGCCTGTTAAAATACCTGAAGCAGTACCTGAGAGACGGCCTCCAGGGAAAGCTGAGGTGAAAGAAAAGACCCCTGAGAAGGTGCCAGAGAAGGTCCCTGAGAAGGTGCCTGAGAAGGTGCCTGAGAAGGTGCCTGAGAAGGTACCGGCACCTGGGAGAAAAAGGGAGGACATTCCAAAGATGGTGCCAGAAAAAGTACCTGAGAGAGTTCCAGAAAAAATACCTGAGGAAAAAGTGCCCGAGAAGGCTCCTCCTGAGAGGAAGCCTGTAAAAGTTCCTCAGAAGGTGGCAGAAGAAGAGAGGATTCCTGAGAAGAAGCCACCTCCAGAACCTCCTGTAAAGATTGAGGAAGTAAAACCTGAGAGGGTGTCTAAGAAACCAACAGAGAGGATCTCTGTAGATAAAACAGTTCCTATAAAGACCACAGATAAAATACCTGAGAAGATGCCTGAAGCTAAACCTAAACCAGAGGTAGAAGAAACTCTTCCTAAAGGTACAGCAGAGGCAGACCTCAAGTCTGTATATCTTTCTTTGTGTCTTCTTCATGTATGTGAATAATTTGCGACAGTCCAGTTGGTCATCTGCTATATGGTGCATTCATCTTAATGTACACTCATAAAAATGAAATACTGGTCACAATTAAAGGGAAATTTATCAGATTTAACTTTGTGAACACACAACAAGGAGACCAAATTCACCAATGTTTAAAATGATTCTGTCCCACAAAGATGAACTGAAAACTATCAGAATCAGAATAATTTGAAATGTAATTTGACTGTAATCCCAAAATATTCAGTTGGGATATTCAGTCAACATTAAAAATAATCAGTTCAGACAATACAACAGTATGACACTTGATGATTAACTATTTATTAAGAACAGCCTAAAATAATATACGTTATGCAATTGATACAACAAATGATGATTTCTGGGTTGAATTTTATTTTTTTATTGATCATTATTTTACAGTAATTTTAATACTACAAATTTAAACAGAAGGGCTCAAGAAAAAGCTTGTGTGTTCTTTTAACACACACAAAAAACACTTTAACTAAACTTTAACTAAGCAAGTGTTAAGTGTCTGAACAACCACAAGCTGTGTTTAGGGTGGCAACTTCAACAATAACAGAGTTAAACTTCAAAATATTACTGCAAAGACTTTGTACTCAATTAAAAATCCAAAATTAGCCCCTTCAAGTGGAAGTATCAAAAAAGATAATGTGGCAGACAGCAGTTCTCACACAGAGGAAAACAAATCGGCCAACAACCAAACAAAAGGCCAATTACACTGAAAAATGAACAGAACTATTTCATTTTTTTGAGTCTACAGCAGATGTTATGTTGACAGCGAGAAATCATAACACTGAATACAAACTGAACTGTCGCTACTCTTTTAAATGGTTTCGTAACCTCTTTGATGTCTTAATGTTTGCTGCATTTTTTGTTATTTAATGTTTGCTGGTTATTTCTGTATGTTTATTTGTTAATTGTCTACATTCTCTTCTTTTAAATTATCTTCTACTCACACACAATCTTGAATTAAAAACTGATTAATTCTTTAAAAGAAATAGAAACTAAGAAGATTGAGAAGATTCTGCCCACTGAGGTGAAACAAGAGAAAAAAGTCTCTCCTCCAGAAAAAGGTACCGACCATCTGAAAACATGATGGAGTACTTTCACCACATCTTTCACTCTTGATGCTAATACACAACAGGTGGCTTTAGCCCTTTATTAAATCTCTGTGTTGTCTCTTTCTAACACTGATGCTTGTCTTTGTGTTTTGTCATCACCTCTTGGCGCCGCCTCATGACGCCTCTTCTTCAACACTTCTTAAAACTCCCAGTAACTACGAGTCTTGTCAAGGTCGAGCGAAGAAAAGGTGCTCAGAAGATACAGGAAGTTTATTACGTGACGGAGAAAGTGTCGCCCACGGACGAGGTGTGGGAACACGAAGAGGTGGTGGAAGAACATGCCGAAGTGTTGTACGAGGAAGAAGTGGCTCCTCTGGGCAAGACAGTAGTATTGTTATCAGAGGTGGATGTCTTCAGTACAACAGAAAAGCCAAGCCAAACTGATAAAAAGTCTGAACTGAGAGGTGAGATATCTGTTACTGACACCTCAAAGAGGAAAGAAACCAGGTTAATTAAACACAAAGTCGTCCCAAAAACACAAGAAACTACCGTTATAGTCCAGGAATCTGACAAAGAAAGGGTGGTCACAACTGTGGAGGAAAAACCTAGAAAAGAAAAAACTGAAGAGGAGTTTTTTGTCAGGACGATCGAATCGCCAACAGAAGAAGTTACAGATGAGAGAAGGGATAGTATATCAGTCACACAAGACATTTCTAAACAAGAAACTAGTGTCAAAACAGTCAGAAAGGGAAGAGAGATGACCATTAAAACAGAGAGCAAAACGAGACAAGTGAGAGAACAGGAGGTCAGAAAAACTGAGGAAACAGTCAAAGAAATAGATGCAGATAAAACCAAACCTTCTCCAATGATTATCACAGCAGAAGCAAGAAAACAAACTGAAAAGCTGGAATTTGAAAGACAATTTTTGACGGAGGTAACCCACGAGGAATCAATCGATCATGATGATGAGATCATATCAGCTCCTCCAGAAGAAAAATACAGTAGAACTGAGGAAATTACAGAAATTATGATCGAGCAGAGAGTCACAGGTAAAGACAAACAAACAAAAGTTCAAGTGAAAATGGTAGATGAGGAAACAAGAAAAGAGGAAACTCAAATGACACCACCAGTCATTATCGATTCAAAAAAAGGTGAAACTAGTGCACCAGGAAAGGTGTCAGTAAAGAAACACGAGGTAACTGAAAAGAAACAAGACAAGAAGCCAAAACCTGATGATATAGCTGAGACAAAGAAAGAGAAAGTTGCTGAAAAACCGAAACCTAAAGTAGAGGTGACCCCCAAAGTAAAACCAGAAGAGTCAGTAACAGATATTGAGCTTAAGGAGACTGAGTTTGAGTCAGTTGTTGAAAAAACTGAACCAGTACAGAAGAAAAAAGAGGACACCAGATACGTTCCTCCTCGGAGAGATGATACTGAGAAGAAAAAAGAAGACATTTTAATCGAGGTTCAGACAAAAACTTCAGTCCCTTCAAGACCAGAGGAGAAGAAAAGGATTTCCCCACAAACACCTTCCAGAGGTACAAAAAGAAAATCTAACATCACGATCATCTCCATCCTTAACTTTTCATACGACTCCATGCACTTTGTTCTTTTTTATACAAAATCTTGGGCAACCACCAGGGGTCATCATTTCAGCTTCAGTCCACTATCAACATCACCTCATATGTCTCTTCATACCACATTTTCATGCTCATTGTGTTCCCTGTGGTCGTCATATTACACTACTCTTCTGTTTGTTTTTGACGTTTCAAATGGGCTCTTTTTTTATCCCTTTGTGGTTATTTAAGTCTTTCTTTCTTCCTCTTTTTTCTTCTCTTAATATTAACATCTTGCGTTAAACAAAAAAGAAACAGAAGCCAAGGGGGAGATGATTCCCACGACTGTTCCTGCAGCTTTGCCTCCTGAAACACAAGTCGAGATTAAAGGGAAAAGACCAGAGAGAGGTACAGCGACACCACATTTCCTTAATTGTCAGCTCCTACTCCTTTTTTTATTATCTGTGTTTGTCTAGTTTAACTCCAATTGTTTGTGTCTATGTTTTGTCATTTTTTCCCCCTAATCTCTTGGCACCGCTACATGGTGCTTTCTCTTCTCACTTAATAACTTCCAACCACAAGTGACCACCACCGGCCGTTTAAAGGCTGGAGCTCAGAAGATCGAGAAAGATTTCAGTTTAGAGGAGGTTGGGGAAAGAGAAGAAGTTGAAGAGAAACCTAAAATATATCGGAGGGATGAAGAAGAATTTGTGGGCGAAAGCATTAAATCTTTGCTGCAAGAAGACATTTCTAGTAAGAGGGAAGAACCTGATGAAATGCCTAGATTAAGTGGCAATATATCTGTTACTGATGGTTTAAAAACAGAGGGTCTCAAAACAACAGTCACCCCAAAAACTAAAGAAAAGTTCATCAAGACAGGAGGTGAAGCTAAGAGGGAAAAAGGTGTGGTAGTTGAGGGTGGACCCACCAAACAAAAATCTCAAGAAAAAGAATTTTCTGTCCAAAAATCTGATTCTCCAACAGCAAACGTAGAGATAAAAGACGTTAAAAAAGACACTAAAGAACATCAGGAAGCTTATCAAAGCATTGAAAGAAAAACTGAAAAGCCAGACCTTTCAGTCAAAACTGTTTCTGATCAAGTTGAACCCAAACTATCAGTTAGAAAACTGGAGTTATCCAGTGTGACAGACAGTGAGCCTTTAGAAAAAGCCAGTATCCAGAAGAAATTAAGGCAAACTGACCAAGAAGAAAAACCTTTAAAGACTGAAAATATTGAAACAACCTCAAGGACACAAGAAACTGATTCTTCAGAGTATGTTAAACCAATAGGAAAGGTAACTTGCAAACCAAGAAGAGTTGAATCTAAGGGAGACAAAGACGTGAAACAAGGAAAACAGGGAAAACTGCCAAAATCAACCAGCGAGCTTCTGCCTGAATCCATTTTGTCCCAAGTAGTTACACTTAAAGACAAACTGGTCAAAGTCAGTCCTATGGAAGGAACAACTGAGGTGAAACCTTCCAGAAAAACATCAGTTTCTCCTGTAGTGGAAATCAAACATCCAGAATCATTATCAGACAGGGAAAGTATAACTGATAATAACCTTCAAAAACCTGAAAACTTATTAAAGGGCAGGACTCTAAAAGACGTCGCTCAGAAAATGAGACAGCAGACAGTCGTTGAAGATGAGGAAGAAGTCAAGGCAGCTATTTATAAAGATGAACAAGTTCTACAAGAAAAGACAAAACCAAGACAAGAGCAAACTGAAAAACAAACAACGCTAAAGCATTATAACCCAGAAGAATATACCACTAAAGCAGAAGACACTGGTAGTAAAGTGAAAGTCGTTGAAGTAGAAGGCATTTGTTTAAAAGAAAAAGAACAGAGGTTAAAAGAAACCAAATTCCAGCCGGAGATGGTCACAACTGAAGACAAGCAACACAAAACAAGACAGGAACAAACTGAAAGAAAAGCATCAACTCTTCATGATGCTGAGAAAACGTACGTAAAGTCACTGACAGAGCAAGATACCCCCAAGGAAAAAGTACCTAAAAAGGGAAAAGTACCAGCGTTAGCCAAAACTGAAGAGAAACGAACGTCTAAGAATGAAAAAGGAAAAGAAGCATTTTTGTTAGAAACACCTCAGATAGAAGAAGTTCCACTGAAAGTTGAAGCTGGAGACAAACTCCGTAAAGTTGCTAAAACTGAACAAGAGCAGCCTGAAAGAAAGACTTCAGTTGTAGATTTGACAGAAACAACATCTGACGAAACACTGTCAGAAAAGGAGGAAACAGCAAAAG
This sequence comes from Pagrus major, assembly GCF_040436345.1. Taxonomy (NCBI): domain Eukaryota; kingdom Metazoa; phylum Chordata; class Actinopteri; order Spariformes; family Sparidae; genus Pagrus; species Pagrus major. The sequence continues at coordinate 33,591,171 of NC_133223.1, forward strand.
AAAGACACCAGATATTACGTAAATCAGCCAAACGTGCAGATAAAACTGTCACCGATAAACAGAAGATGCACAAAACAACTGAAATTGATACGACACAGAGCGAGTCTGTATCGCCACAAGAACCACAACAAAAACTTACCAAACCTCAAGAGATTATAGTGGAACAAGATCAGCGAACGGTTAGCACAGTTAAAGATAAAACTTTTAAAGTTACTCCACTGAAAGAAACAAAAACAACACAGGGTCAGACCGAAAGAAAGGTTTCAGTTACACCTTTAATCAATGACACTTCTGAAGAATTGAAAGTAGCACCTTCAGAACAAGCAGAAATTAAACAAATTGAATTTGCATCAGCAGATGAGGTAATTCATGTGTCAGAGGGTCAGAAGGAATCAATATCCATGCAGGAGAAAAGACAAAAGTTAACCAAAACTAAAGAGGCTGCAGACAAAGAAATCCCACAGAAGTTTGTCAAGGATAAAACTGAAAAAGTGACTCCAGTCAAAGTTGGCAGACCTGAAAAACAAGCAAAAGCTAAAGAATTTGTCACAGAGCGTGCAACATTTGATGAGGAAGTTGATATGACAGAGAGTGAATTAGTATCTTCTCAAGAACCAGAACAAAAACTTCACAAGATTGTAGTTGATCAAGACCAGCTGAAGGTCAGCACAGTTAAAGATAAAACTTTTAAAGTTACTCCTCTTAAAGATACGAAATCGAAACAGAAGCAAATTGAAAGAAAAGTTTCAGTTGCACCAACGATGGAGGTAACTTCGAAAGAACTTGAGGTTACTCCAGAAAAACTTGAATTTGCAGTAGAAGATAAGGGATATCATGTGTCAGATGATGTTCCTCCAAAAGAATCAATATCCCTGAAGGAGACGCGACAAAAAACAGATCAAACTAAAGACGCTGCAGAAGAACAGATTTCATCAAAACTCATCATAGTTGAGGATGAATTTGTGAAAGTGACTCACACTGAAGATGGGACACCAAAAACAACACCAATAACTCTTAAAGACAGAGAAAAAGAAAAGGGGGACATCCATAAATTTGAAACCACTCCTCTAGAGAAGGAAGTATTGCTTCCCAAGAGAGAAGAGAAGTCAGCAAAGACAAAAGGAGATACTCAGAAAGACAAAACAGCCAAATATGCTCATCCTAAAGAGAAAAAAACAAAACAGGGAGAAACTGAAACGAAGACAGAAGTTAAACCTAAGATGGAAGTAAAGGAGAACAAGCCAGATGATTTTTCTCAAGACAAAGACAAATCCCAGAAATTCATCAAAACATACAAGACTGCAGTCGAGGCGACTAAAGATGAAACTGGCAAAGTCCCTCCAACTGTAAAGACAAAACCAGTAAGTCAGGAACAAATTGAAAGAAAGGATTCAGTTACAGCTCTGCGAGACAAACCATCTAAAAAACAGACACCTGAAGAGATCCAGTCCAAGAGAGTTATAGTTAAAGATGAATATGGTAGTGTTGCTCCAATTGAAGTAAGAGAAACAAAACAGGAACAAAGTGAGAGGAAGTTTTCAGTGGCACCTGTGATGGAGGTTGCATCTGAAACATATCTGATAGTGAAAGAAGGAGACCTTAAATCAGACTCTCTCCAAAGGTATATCACACCTGACGAGCTAGTAAAAGATATCGCATCAAGAAAAGAGAGTGTTTGTATGGCAGATGAAATTTCTCTAAAGTCAGTGGAGTCTTTAAAGGACACGAAAGACATTAAAATTGAACAAGCTATGGCAAAAGTAGACAGAGTTCAAGATAAAACTGAGAAGGTTACTCTTATCAGTAAGACATTACCTAAAAGACAGGAAGAAATTAAAGGAAAGGCCTCAGTTGCATCCACAACAGAAGTAACAGATCAACACTCTTTGGCAGAAACTCCAGAAAAACTTACAATAATGGACAAAACCACTACAGTTTGTTCAGCTGAAGAGATAAAACCAAGACAAAAGCAAACTGAAACAAAACCAGTTTTTCCTCCTTTAACAGATGATCCAGAGATTCAGTCAAAGAAATCAAAATCCCTGAAAGAGAAAGGACAGAAGTTGGGCAAAGGTGGAAAAACTTCCCTTCAAGAAGTGCAGTCCAAGACAGTTTTAATTAAAGATGAATTTGGTAGCTTGACTCCATTTGATGTTACAGAAACAAAACAGGAACAAGTCGAAAGAACAGTTTCGGTTGCACCTGTGATGGAGGTTGCATCTGAAAAGCATTTGATAGTAAAAGAAGGAGATGTTAAATCAGACACCCTCCAAAGATTTATTACACCTGACAAGCTTGTAAAAGAAATCACATCAAGGAGAGAGGACATTTATGAAGCCGGTGAAGTTTCTCTAATAAGTCAATCACAAAGTCCAGAATCCGCAAAGGAAAGTGTGGACATTTTGACAGAAAAACAAGAGACAACAGATATAATTACTCAAGTAAAAAAAGCCATAAGTCAATTTAAAACTGACAAAATTGCTTCAGTTCAACAACAAACTCAACAAAAGGCAGAAAGGACAGGTGTTTCTCAGCAAAAGACTCAAAAAACATTAGTCAAAGAAGATGCTAAAACAGAGGTAGTTATACCTCCAAAGAAACCAGACAGACAGAAAACAGATGAAGGCATTCAGCCTAAAACAGACACAGTAAAGGACGTTTTTCTTAGTGTTACTCCGATTATTGAAACAAAGGAGGAAGAAATACAAAGGAAGGCTTCAAGGACACTGGTAATGGATGTTGCATATGAAAAATCATTGATTGCAAAAGACAAAGATGGTATATTAGATACTCCGCAACAGTACATTTCCCCTAATGATCTAGTAAAAGACATTCAGTCAAGAAAAAAGGGGACTTACAAGTCAGAGGATATTACATTGAAGATAGACGAATCAACAATCGATAACAGACAGAGGTTAGATCAAACTGAAAAAAGTAAAGTGCAGCAGAGCAAGTCGAAGGTTGAAATACTTGGTGACAGAACTACCACAGTTACTCCAGTTGAACATACAAGAGCAGAGTCCAAAGCTAAAGAATTAATGCGCCAAGATACTTCGGAAAAATACACCAGAGTTGGAGAAGTTGTTGGAGAAGCTGAAAAAGAGTTTCCAAAACATACTTTCCATGAAAGTGATAAATCTGTTGCTACAGTAGAAGAAATTCAGTCAAAGATAGTCCCGGTTAAAGATAGAAAAGCTACAGTCAGACCTATTGAAGAAACAAAAATTAAACTGGAACCTGTTGAAAGCAAAGCTGCAGTAACATCTCCAACTGAGGTGACATCTAAAGAAACACTTAGCAGAGTTGATGAAAAAGTAAAGATCTCAGAAAAATACAAATCAAAAGCTGATATTGATTGGCATGAGCCTGCTGCTGAAGAACCCTCAGTAACAGATAAAACCAAACCGAAGATGATTAAGAAGAAGTCTACTACCACTCCAGAACATGGGGAAGTTGCCACCAGGAAATCAAAATCAGAAGTCGAGCAGTCTTTTCTGAAAGCAGATGTCCAATCCGTCCCTCATCAGGAAGTTGAAACCATAAGCAAAAAGGAAGGAGAAGCTCGAGGGCTTCAGTCTGTCGTAGAAACGAGGGTTTTGTCTTGCGAACCAGAAGGGAAGGAACTTGTCTCCCCTCCAGAATCTTCCAGAGGTATAGAGGGAAAAGTGTTATATGTCACAGAGCACGTGTTTTTGATCTGAGCACCAAACATTGTCGTGCACCTCCTCGTTATCATCCTGTTCAGGATTCATGAGATTCATTCTCTTTGTCGTCATCATTTCAAGAGGATATCCATGTCACATCACCCATTTTGTTTGGGCACAAACTTCTTTATGAAGAACCGTCATGCTGTCGACTGAGACAGTCTCTTATGGTTTCTTATCACCTGATGTCTAAACCACCATGGAGTCATGTTGTTTGTTGGTTTTCTCTCATCCTTTCTTCTAATTTTATGTCTGTTTGTCTGTTACGTTTCACTGAGTGTTTTGCACAGACACAGGTGAGGTGAGATTTTTTTGTTGAAATTTCTTGGAAATTTCTTCCTCTTTCGTCTTTACACTCAGGTCTTCCAAATTGTTATGTTTTCGTTGTGGATTTTCTTTGTCCTCATTGTGTTATTTGTCGTTGCATGGTTTAGTGCTCACCCCATCAGTCTTAATGAGGTTTTGACTGTCATGTGATTTCGTTCCCAAGTTCCTGTGAAGGAGAAAGAGGCGCCACCACAAGTCAAAGAAGCACTGGTAAAGCCAGCTGCTCCTCAAGAAGGTATCCAACTTCTCTTTTAAATGTGTTTTGGTGTTTTTGTCTGTATTTCTATGTCTAAAGGCATTCGTAAAAGAATGTCACTCTTGAGCAAACATAAATCTTTCAAACTTTATCCTGATGAAACCAGACAAGAAACAAGGTGGTCATAGAATAACAAGATGAACTATGGCTCTTTTTAGTGTCAAACTCTCAGATCTTTAATGTTAGCATGTCGTGTATGTGGAGAGCTTTATGTTGAATATCCTGTATACTTTGTACTCGAAGAGAGCAAACCGCAGCCTGCTGTAAAAATTCAAGAAGCTGCCAAAAAGCCTGAAGTGACTGACAAAAAGTTGGAGAAGAAAATTACTCCACAAGAAGAAACAAAGCCAGGTATCCAGATGATAATGTGTGTGTTTTTAGAAAGGCAGTGTGTTTTGGTGGTACAATTCAACTCCCTCTTTTTTTATGCTTGAAGTGACCAAGCCACAGCTTGTCAAGAAGGCTGAAGAACCAACAAAGAAGGTTGCAGAAGAAGAAAAAACAATCGTAGAAAAGATATCTCCTGAGACAGGTAGAGGTATTTGAAGGACTGCAATGGAAAAATCCTCTTTGTTGGACATCTACTTCACATCTTATTTCATCACTGCAAATGTTGACCACCAACTTAACAACCTGTTTGTGTGTTTGATTGGATTGTGAGTCTTATCTGGGGCGGCAGAGTCCCTTGTTGTGATGTTGCATTGTTGGTCTTCTCATGTTTTGTGAGATGTATTTTTTGGTCATTAATTAATTGACCTTTAATCCAACACAAGCATGCCACATTTGTTCTTGGACACACCTTAACTTTCTTCAATTTCAGTTTTCTTGTGATACTATCTTACATGTATTTTTACTAATCCATGTGATACTGGACTACTTTTCTCAGTCACAACTCTTGTTCATGGTTCAAATCATGTCATCCACATTCTGTATTAGAAATTAATACATTCTGAATGTGTTTGATGACAAATTGTCACATTTTCGTAGGTCCCCACCTTTTTAAATCAGTTAAATTGCTGTTCATGACTAATTAAATTGGCTTATTAACAACTTTCTGAACTATACCTCCTTATTAGATGAAACCAAGGGACCTGTCCAAGCACCAGGAGGAGTCAAGAAAGGTAGGAGCACTGATTACCGTTCATTTTACCTCAGTACACAGAATGCACAGCAACTCGCAGCATTTAATTAGCATCTATAAAGGTATGCTTCCTGATTTTGAAACAGTGCCCGATAGTGCCCCCAAATCTGAAAATGTTTTTTGTGGAGATGCTGGGACGCTAAAGAGCAATAAGAAATGGGAGGGAGTTGATCACTAATTAGCTCTGATTGTCTTATTATTTACAAACAAATGCAAATTTTCTCAAAAACGACTTAAAATTTAATATTTTATATTAAGAGTAGACATAGTATATGTTTTTCTGTAGTATCCTATGGAAGTTTTTGTGTGTCTGTCTTGTTTCTTCTTCTGTGTCTGTTTTGTTTTTGTTACTGTTTTTGTGTAGTCTTTTTAAAATGAACTTCATTCATTTGGAATAGGAAGTTTTAATTTTAATTTTTTTGTATTTTATATTTATATTGCTGTTTTTTTTTAGTTTTAAGCATTTTTTGTACAAACTACGCTGTCAGTTAAGTGTAAATAAGTATTTTCAAACCTTTGCTGCCTCAGAAACGGTTCTGCACAAAAAAGGTAAAATTCAGTTGGAAGAAGATGGAAGGTTTGAGATTCCCACCTTAAGAAAAGCAACCAGAGTCATTAAGGAAGTGGAAGAGGAGCACGAGGTCATCACACTGAAGAAGATCCCATCAGTTCCAACTAAAGAAGCTGAAGAAGAGCAAAAACCTCAGAGGGTCACTAAGACCACAGTCTTGCATGTTGAGGAGATGGTGCATAGAGAAGAGGCTGTTGAGATGTCAGTTGCCACCAGGAGACCTGCAGAGGAGAGGAAACCTCGAGACAAAGCAGATGTGGTGAAAAAGCCAGAAGTTGTGAAACCTAAAGAAGAGGAACAGAAGGAAGTTCCTAAAGATGCATGGACCCGCCAGAAACCCACCCCAAAGGATGAGAAACCAGATGATAAGATTTCACTGAAGAAGACTCCCAAGACACCAAAGGAAGAGGAACCTGCCGAGCCTAGTGCAGCCTTGAAAAAAGTGAAAAAATTGCCCTTAGATGAAGCGGAACCAGAAGTGGTCAAACTAAAACCATTTGAAAAGCCAGTTAAACTAACTGAAGAACCAGAGAAAGACAAGAAGGAGAGACCAGACAGGGACACAGTGCCTTTCCAGAAGGGAGAGAGGACCCCCAGAGAAATGGAAACCAAAGAACCTCCCAAGAAACCTGAGAAAGCCCCTCCAGAGGTAAAGGAGCCGCCAGCAAAGGTGCCAAAGCCAGTAGATAAAAAGAAAAGTCTTGAGAAAGAGCCTGAAGAGGTCAAAGCACCCACCAAGGTGAAGAAAATCCCAACACAGGAGCAAGAGATTGAAAGCGTCAAGCTGAAGCCATTCGCCAGACCTTCCAAAGAGGCTGCAGAGCCTGAGAAGAAACCAGCAGAGGAGAAAGAGAGGAAGCCAACAGATGACCTGCGTCCTCGTCGCACAACTCCAGATGAAAAACCAAAAGAACGAGAGCCAGAGGCTAAACCGAAGAAACCTGAGATCCCAGAAATTCCAGAGAAGAAGCCGGAGAAGCCGAAGGAGGTAGAGGCAGTTCCAGCAGAGAAGACGGTGTCTCCGGTGCCAGCTCCTGTTAAGAAACCTGAAAAGGTTCCTGAGGAGCCCAAGCCTCTGCAAATAAAGAAGGGAGTCATACCCAAGGCCAAAGAAGAGAAGGAAGAAGTGGCTCTGAAGCCTGTGGAGCAGCTCAAGAAAGTTGAGCTGAAAAAGACACCATCTCCTAAAGTTGAGAAGCTTAAAGAAGCAGAGGCAGTCCCTGTTGAGAAGAGACCAAGTGTTGATAAACTCAAAAAGATTCCCAAAACTGTGTCACCAAAAGAGTCTTTTGAAGCTGTGATTCTCAAAAAGGTCCCAAAGAAGCCGTCACCAGAGGAGGATAAGGCTGCAGAACCAGCAACGCCTGGTAAAGGGAAGGTTCCCCTGGTGAAGGAGGTTTCTCCTGGAGCCGTGCAGATGAAGAAGGTCGCCACCCAGCCTGAGGAGGAGGTGTTTGAAGAGGAGTATGAACCTGAAGAAGGGGCAGAGCAAGAGGAGGAAGAGGCCTGGGGCTGGGAGCTGGTTCCACGGGAGAGTTACGGCTCCGAGGACTGGGAAGGTGAAGGGGAGGAAGGTGCTCTGGAGGTTCCAGGGGTGACCAGGAGAGGTGAGATGGCGGCGGTCCAAGAAAACCTTTCCTTCATGCCCAGAATAATCTCTACCCATTTCCACCATCATGCCTCCATCTAAATCGTCTTGACCTCATTATATCTTACGTGTGACGCGATTTATGCCATCTCATTCTTGCATTTATGTTAATTACCATTCTGTGTCTGGTCATATTCATTGCTTTCTTTCATTTCTGTAATGTCATCTGTGTGTCTGTCATTTCAATATCATGCCATTCCCATCGTCCATTCGACATCTGTTCTCCCAACATGTGCCATCTTTATATGTCTGTTTGTTATTCCATCTGATCATGGTGTCAAAGCTACATCACCATAAAGTTGTAATTATACATCATTCATCGTTGTGTGTTATGTCAGGCTTCCTTTCAGTGCCATTACTTCATATATTTACCATTACTATCACCTCATATGCCCCTATCCATTCGAGTGGACATCAAACATGGAAGGTCATAAAGTCAATGACGTACGATCATATTGTGTGCAGAAAATTCATTTTCATTGTTTCTAAACAGAGGGACAACCAGCAGAAGAAGCAGGAAGAGGTAGAGGTAGAGGGCTGAAACGTAAGTCTGTTGTTTTAATAAACCCATGAACTCTGCCTTTAAATTTTCAGCAAGTATTCTGTTCTTCATCGTGTATGGTGATGCCACAGAATCCTTCTTATACTTCAACTGTGAATTGATGGTCTTAAATCTGTATTACAGCCAAGCAGACGCCGTCCCCTGGAGAAGGCAGGGGCCGCGGTCTGAAGCCTGGTGGAAAAGGTCCGACACCACCAGATGAACCCTTTGGAGGATTCAAGCTCAAAGCTGTCCCTCTGAAGTTCATCAAGAAGCTTCAGGACATTGTGCTGAAGGAGGCCGAGTCGATCGGCTCTGCTGCTGTGTTTGAATGTGAGGTCTCTCCTTCCACTGCCATCACCTCATGGATGAAAGATGGCAGCAACCTGCGCGAAAGCCCAAAGCACAAGTTCACTTCTGATGGCAAAGACCGCAAGTTGAACATTATTGATGTCCAGCTGTCTGACACCGGTGAATACACCTGTATTGCCAAGAATGCTGGCAAGGAAATATCATGCACAGCCAAGCTCATTGTTGAAGGTATTTATATTTTTTCAACCTGACGACCAGAAAAAGTTTCTCCTATGATCCTATTTAAGAATTTGTCAATGTCAATTTTCTCATATCCTCTTTATCTCCTCACAGAGCTGCCTGTAAAATGGATCAAAGAGCTGGACGAGGAGACTTCAGCTATGAAGGGTCAGCCAGTGTATATGACCTGTGAGTTGAACAAAGAGAGAGAGGTCGTATGGAAGAAGGACGGCACGGTCCTAAAGAAAAAGGCGAACAAGGTTCAGATCAATATCATTGGTATGCAGCACGCTGTGACCATCCAGAACTCAACTGAGGGGGATGCTGGTTCCTACTCCTGCGAAGTCGACGGCCAGGAAGATGTCAAGACCATAACAAATGTCAAAGTGATCGGTAAGCAAAAGAGGACATTGTACACAGGAACATACATCAATACTGGTGCTTTCTAAGGAATGTATACTGAAAAAGATTAGGGCAAGAATTCATAATTTCTGGAAAACATGTTTTTGCCCATTCCCATTTTCAGTTTACTTACATCTTACTTTTTATTTGTATGCTGATGACATACAACAATCTTTTGATTGTTATGAACAATATTGTACATGTTGATGTAGTTGTCACTTAATGTCCTGCAGCTGAAGTCAGATCTCCACATATTCATACAAAGGAATACACATTGGGGAAGGACCTTGAAATCCTTGTGGAAATTGTCGAAATCCACTCAAAATTTGACAAACAAAACCGAGACTAAGCCTGTTGTAGCTCCTTCGTCCTGGCTCATACTACATGTTAGTAATATTTAGTGGGGGTGTCAATTCTAAGGCCAAAGATATACTTGCTTTTAACAATATATTCAGATGAGGGCTGACTCGTGTATCCTGCGTCCGTTTGGAGTGTCAGTTGTGCACGTCCTCAGCAATAAATGCTTCGCGTGGGCAAGATACAATGAGCACATGGACGTTAGTGTGTAGGGCCAGAATGGGGATGTGGGTCAGGAGTCACTAAGCTCGTCAGCAGCAGCAGGGACAACAATGGGACAACAAGCTGTGTCAAACATGTGCCATCTTGTGGTGTCCTCCAGTAACACATGTATATAGGCATAAATGTGAACAACAATGTTCAGAACACAGCCGGTTGTCTATGCAAATGTGTGGTTAAAAGCAGGTATATCTCCGGACTAAATTGAAAATTGATCGAAAAAAGGACACTCAAAGACAGCACAGCTAGCTTACCAGTAGTATGCAGTTGCACTTCCAGACTCTTATCCTGTGTGCACGAAGACGATCAACTGAACGGTACAAAGGTAACTTTGATGTTGGGTTTATTTTCTTTTTCATCTTTTATTAATTTGTTTGGGAAGAAGGTTGACTCGAAACAGATTTGAGAAAACAAATTATGTAACAAACCTTTTTTCTATTTCTTCTTCTTCAAAGTTGTCCAACCTTAATCTGCAAAAAGACACCAGGATAAAGTCAAGCTGTTGTTTTTAAATATCCCTATCTTTTTTAAGAAGAATTAGAAAATGTTAATGACTGTTATCAGGGCGTAAAACCAAAGATTTGTTGATATTTTTCAAATCCATATGAGACAGTCTAACAATGGCAGAGCTGTTAGTGTTGGGGGGTCGGGAGTTTAAATCGATATGATGGACACTGATTAAGTAACAATTAACTCCAACAGAAATCATCAAAGACTGGATTGTGAAACCGCTGAGAGACCAGCATGTGAAACCGAAGGCTGCCGCTGTATTTAAATGTGAGCTCTTCAAGGACACTCCTAACTGGAAGTGGCTCAAAGGAGAGAATGAGGTCTTGCCCTCTGACAAGATCGAGATCAAGAAGGAAGGAAAAGAGCTGACACTCACCATCAAGAACTGTCAGCCTGAGGACGTAGCAGAATATGCGATGGAGGTGGAAGGACGTCTCTACACTGCCAAGCTAACACTTGGAGGTTTATCTGTTTACCTACTTACCTTTCTTTTAACTTGAGTCCCTCAAAAACGTTATCTTTGAATCAACTGGTTGATATTTATTAGTTCTGATACAACCCATTTTTCAGAGCGTGAGGCTGAGATCCTGAAGCCCCTGGCCAGTGTTGAGGTCATTGAGAAGCAAGATGCCACATTTGAGACAGAGATCTCTGAGGATGATGTTCCAGGAGAATGGAAGCTCAAAGGAGAGGTTTTGACCAGATCTCCGGTAAGACTGGATGGACTCGCCAAGTGTCTAAAGTCTTGATACATGATCTGTAATATTTTTACAGAAACTTGGAAAAAACTAAGTTTTAGGATTTAGAAACATATAAAAACATGGTTATGTTATGACATGTAAAATGAAGATATGTTTAAGATCCTGCACTGTTTTTCATACAGCAACAAATTGAAGCAAATTTGTGGTTTGACCAGTTTAACTCCTTCATACAAAAGGAGGTAATATTTCCTTGAGTTGTATCCCTTCCATTGAAGCATGCCTTAAGATGAATATGGCGGCGCCTCAAGTTTCCAGCAGATCACTGCTTACTAAATAGCATTGTCATAGTGATAAACAAGCATCAGTATCTAAAAGTTTTAAACGAAAAGGCGCTTTCTCAGTGTCAAATTATGGCTACACTAGAGGTTTCCAAGAGTCAGTGCATGGAACTCTAAAACTCTTTACAGAAACTGGATCAGTTGTATCCAAAGCACGATCTGGCAACCAAAAGTCACCACATCATCAGTGGATCAATACACATCAAGCTTAGTTCACTGAAAAGCCACTCTATACAAAAGACTCCAATCAGCAAAAGTCTTGTCAAAAAGAAGTATGTTGACTAGTTGTCTGAGACTTTTGGACTTTCCACATTTAAATTTTCATTTCACTACTTTTTATGTATAAACGTACTTTAATGTATCCATCAGACGTGCGACATCCAAATGGAGGGCGGTGTGCGTAAGCTCATACTGAAAAATTGCCAGTTGGATCAAGCCGGAGAAGTTTCCTACCAGGCCCTGAACGCCATCACCAGTGCAATGCTTAATGTCAAAGGTAAGGAAGTGCTTCCGGTATCCAAGATTGGATTTACAACATGCCATTGTTTGAGGATATTAGCTGTAAAAATAAAGGTGTAAGGTCTGCAGGCAATAAAATAAAGCCTTATGGCATGTGAGAGCGGACCTTAGACCTTTATTTAATAGGGTCGATGAGTCAAATTCATTATTTGAGACTTCATGCAGCCCAAGAAGATGAGAAGCAATTTCTGGATACGGGATATGGGATCCCAACTTCCTCCCATGGTTGCAATGGTGTCCTGTGTTTGTTATTCTGTTTGTTGTAAAGTCTGTTCAATGAAAATGTCTGTTCTGTCAGATTTATGTGAAAATGTGTAGTAATGTCACTATATCAAGTGTCTGTTTTGTCTGTGGTTAAATGTTTTATGTTAAATCTACGTACAGTGGCCAGTTTACAAGTTACACCAACACCATAACTGGCTCACTCAAGATGTGAGCCATGACATCAAATTGCCTCAGTTTGATGAAATGTTAGAGTAGCAGCAGATAGTTTATTAGTGAGTACTTGATGAAAAGCAAGGAGAAAGAAGAATGGTCTGAGGAATGAAGAGACTTGATGCATCCTTATAAACTGTTGATGACAGCCGAAGAAGATGTTGGACTGGTCCTGTCCCATCATTTCCAGTAAGACAGCCTCCTTGATGACAAGATTGAATCCTTCAACGCCATGTTCTGAAGCAGACCATGTTTTTAAACAATCCTGGGAATGCCAAAGTGACGTCATCTTTGTCTGGGACCTGCACAACCTGAAAACTTGTCCTGTAGGATAAGATGGCACCATCTGCATATAACATCGATTAACCACCAACAAGTTTGCAACAACAAATGGCATGAGGTTTTCATGTTGGTACCCCCTGATTGCTCATAAGTAGGCTTTCACAAAGTTCTGGAGCCATGAAGGCACACAGCAAAAGGGTACATGGTAAACTGGCCACTTGCTGTAGACTTTGGTGTAGTTGTTGTGTTTGGTTGTGTTGTTGACGTTGTGTACCTATGTCACTCTTTAACCCAGAAATTGAAATGGACTTTGTAGTCCCGCTGAAGGACGTGTCTGTGCCTGAAAAGAAACAGGCCAAGTTTGAATGCACCATCACGAAAGATGTCTCTAAGGTCATGTGGTATAGAGGGGCTGACATCATCACCCCAGACCAAAAGTATGACATCATCATTGATGGAAAGAAGCATATGCTGATTATAAACTGCTGTGAGTTTGACGACGAGGACGAGTATACGATTGAGGTTTTGGGCAAAACCTCAACAGCTAGACTCACAGTGGAGGGTAAGTGCTGGGCTGCCATTACCGGACATACTGTAACTAGCAGAACCATTCTTGTTGAGTTGGTTGCCTCCTCTTTCAAACTAAGTTATTTGAATATGCTTTACTAATAAAATTTTAGGTATCAGGCTCAAATTTATCACGCCAATAAAGGACCAAACTGTAAAGGAAGGCAAAACTGCTCGGTTCGAGCTGGAACTCTCCCACGAGGACATCCCTGTCACCTGGTACAAGAACGATGTTAAAATTCATCCGAGCAGGACAGTGGTCACTCATGTGGATGGAAAGAAACACATCCTAGAAATAAAGGAAGTGACTCTAGATGATACTTGCCAAATTAAGGCTGAGGCCAAAGGAATTCCTTCCATGGCCAACCTGACAGTCATAGGTAAACCACAAATAACCATCTGTCTGTCTTCCTCTTCCAGTGTCGTTCCTTCTTATTCCCTACAGCTGTTTGTACATTTTGTCCATGTTTGTGTCTGTCCAGGTCCACAAAATGACCTCATGTATGTGTAAGACATCGTTTCTCTGTGTTCTGTGTCATCAGAAATCATTTTTCTATGTTGTCCATTTGTGTTCCTTGTCTTTTCTGACTGTCTTGTCCATTGTTTGCCTTGTACCATTTATGTGTGTTGTATACGTTCCATTGATAGTCACCCAAAAATGTCCCCATTCCAGAGGGAGATGCATACTTCACAGTTAAGCTGCAGGACTATACTGCAGTGGAGAAAGACGAGGTCGCTCTAGATTGCGAGCTCAGCAAAGACGTCGATGTCATGTGGTACCACAATGAGGCCGAGATCAAGCCCTCTAAGATGGTGGCCATAAAGGCCGAGGGCAAACGCAGAACCCTCATCATCAAGAAAGTTGGGGACAAAGACAAAGGACAGTACTTATGTGATTGTGGAACAGACAAAACGACTGCAGTGCTTCACATTGAAGGTAAAGACGCAGAATTTGTTTTGGATTTTTGGTACTCACCTTCCTTTGAGGCTACTTCTTGACGCCCCTCTTCAGCTTACCCTTCACCTGCACTGCCTCCTAACAACACCTCAAGCCCAATCACCCATTTTTTTGCAGTTGAAGCACCTTTTTACTCTCATCACTTCTTAATTACCACCTGTATGTTGTGTCTCTTGTCACCACCCTTGCGAAAATGGTAGAAAACACTACAAGAGTTAAAAGGCTCACATCGTAGCCATGATCCAACCCTAATCTGAGGAGGTTATCAGTCTTGTAGTGTTCTTCCACCACAGCTTTTGTCTCTTGTTCTGTTTAATTGTCTGTTTCTTTGTGTGCTCTTGAAGATGCTTATTTAAGAGGGTCCTAATGGTTCCCGTAACAGAAACAAACCCCTTTATTGGCACCTCAATGATCTCAAAGGTCCATTTAGAACCAAATGGCTCCTCTTAAGTAACTGTTTGGCAATGACGTGTCCAAGTTAATTCACCTAGACACAGCTGGGCCACAGACAGTCCTTAAAAAAAATGATCATCACAGTATTTTACTACCACTGCAATAGCCAACATTGAAAGCCATTTGGTTGTTTATGGTCCTTTGGAAAAGTTGCTTACTACATAACAAGGGAGGTTTCTGTATAGTATCAGTTGCCAAAGTAGAAGCTTTACCTCAGATTATGAGTCAAACATATTTTGGCAACTCTGTCTATGCCTGTCTATGTATGTGTGTGTATAAATGTACTGTCTGTGTATTTATGTCTTCAGTAAGAATTTTGTCCCCTCTCTTAATCGTCAGCTCGCCACATCAAGGTGGTTCGGCCAATGTACGGCGCTGAGGTGTTTGACGGAGAGACAGCTCGATTTGAGGTCGAGCTCAGTGAGGACGATGTCCACGGCCAGTGGAAACTGAATGGCGAAGTCCTCAGTCCATCTGCTGTATGTCACGTTAAAATACATCTCTGTAGATATTCTCTTACCGGTGGTCCGATTCACTTTCATTTCGACTCAACCCAGACATAGATTTTTAGATTTCAGAATCCTGAAGTTTTGTTTGAAAAATTTCACATACATAGCCGAACAGTATTAAGATATGAAGTATGAGTGTGTTAGCCAACAAATGAAAGTGGATGTACCACGACGTTGCTCTACTTATGTTTTTACTGAAATGCTGAAGTTTGTCGGGCCTCCTGCAGGACGTTGAGATTGTGGAGGATGGAGCCAAACACACTCTGGTCTTGTACAACTGCAAAGTGCCTCAAACAGGCGAGGTGGCGTTTACCGCCGCCAACGCCAAGTGTTCTGCTAACCTGAAAGTGAAGGGTGAGCTCTCACTTCCTCACTCTACCTTCTTTTGCAAAGTCATGACACATTTTCCAAGCAAGACTTTTCTTTCTGCTTCACTTTTTACTTAAAATTTTTTATCCTTCTTGCGTTTTATTTAAAGTTTTTCTTGTTATCTTAAACAAAGCACGACTGATCCGAAGCTTTTGTTCGTGAGCACCCCATCTTCGCCTTGATATTGATGTAAATCTGTCTGAACCAACAGAGCTACCAGTCTCATTCCTTACACCGCTGGCTGATGTGCATGTGTACGAAAAGGATGAGGCGAGATTCGAGCTGGAAATTTCTAGAGAGCCCAAAAGCTTCCGTTGGCTGAAGGGATCTCAGGAGTTGTCAAATGATGATAAATTTGAACTCCTGGTGGAGGGACAAAGACACGCTCTTGTTGTGAAATCTGCCATATATGAAGACGAAGGCAAATACATGTTTGAGGCTGAAGATAAGAGGACGTCTGGAAAATTGATTATCAAAGGTAAATGCTGACAGAGACTTGAGGCAAGCAATCGAGGAAAAGCTTATATTTTCATCACAAAGAGTGTGTAGCACTTTTTAGGCACTTCGTCACCATTTGTGTCTGTATGTTTTCATGTCTTACCAACTGTGTTTGATTTAATTCCCCTCTATGTACATCATTTCTGTTTGTCAGGTATTCGTCTTGAGTTTATTAAGCCGATTAAAGACGTGACCGTGAAGGAACGTGAAACAGCAGAGTTCAGTGTTGAACTCTCTCATGAAAAGATCCCAGTGGTCTGGTACAAAAACGACATCCGTCTGCACCCTAGCAAAGTGGTGCACATGTCAGAGGATGGAAAAGTCCACACACTGGCCTTCAAGGAGGTCACCATCGACGACACCTCAATGATCAAAGTCGATGCCATGGGCAAGACCTCAGAGGCCATGCTCACTGTGCTTGGTTAGTATTTTTTTAGAAGGATGCAGTTGAATCGTGTCAAAGGCACAGTTATAGAAAGGATGAGGTCATGATAGAAATTCCCAGAAAGACGACCGTCAGTATTGATTCCATACTTCTATACCACTGTTTTCATGCCTGGTTATTACTGGTTTTGTTGTTGCCTTCTTGCAGAGGGCGACCTGTATTTCACGGTGAAGCTCCAGAGCTACACCGCTGTCGAGAAGGACGAGGTGATTTTGTCCTGCGAGCTGAGCAAGGCAGCTGGCGAGGTGAAATGGTTCAAAGATGGTAACGAAATCTATCCCTCCAAGAACATTCTCTTCCAATCAGACGGCAAGAAGCGCTTGCTGGTCATCAAGAAGGCGGCGAAGAGCAACGTGGGAGCGTACACCTGCGACTGTGGCACCGACAAAACCACAGCCGACCTGAACATCGAAGGTAAAATCTGCAGCGATCCGGCCCCTTCCCCCAGCCCGCGGTCAAGACTGCAGAATCGAGCCCCGCCCACGGCCTCTCTCATCTCCCCTCCATCCTCCATTACTGTGTCCTGTACTCCCATTCTGAGTGTTTGTAGTGTTTGTTATCAGAACACTTGAGGAAAATCCAACCCTATACATCTACAGTAAACATTATAACAACATATAGAAACACTGTATGAACTCTGAAGTAATAATGGAGACACGAATGTAACATTCATGTTAATGTCTCTTTTCTCAGATGTCCGTATCAGTGTTCATATGCATGTTATAATATTTAAATAGTCGGTTATGCATTTTTTATTTAAAATTAACGGTCTTAAACTAAAAATGTACAAACTATTAGTTTATAATGTGTTGATCATATTAACACCTTTTTAAAGTTGGTTATTGACAGATGTCTACTTATGTATTACCGCTACAACTATAGTTAACAATATTTTTGGATGGCTGCAAAAAAAGTCTGCATTTAAGTCGTAATTTTAACCTGAAAGAAGTTCTTTCCCAGCATAATTTGTACATTACCTTCTGAGCATTAATGAAATTTAAAAAGACTAAATTCAGGCAGACAAAAACATAAAACCAAGCGCAACGCTTCTGTAAACGCTTGTAAAACATCTTTTACATAATTTGAAATTAACAAAATTGCAAAATTTCAGTTTCATAAACTTTTTTAAAAAAAATTATGAATTAGAACTTTTTTAATTTTTACGACCAAATTACATGCCATAAAGTTGTTGTAAGCAGATTTATCTCTATTATCTTTTGTATTTTAGTTCAATTTGTCGCGAACTATTTATTTGTTTATAATCCAATCGTACGAATTTGTACAACATTTGTAACCTGTTGATTTGTGGCTAGTTAATAAATACTTGTATGTTAATTACTAGTGCTACTGCTACTAATACCATTAATACAAATAATAATAGAAATAATACTCATAATACAATTTTAATAATTCTAGTTTTTTGTTTTTAACAGCTGACAAGAAATGCATTTGGAAGCTTAAACTGATTAAACTGATTCCTAAATGTCTTCATAAGCATGAAGAATTCAGTTATAAGACATTTATAGAGAGTCTGTTGATAGTGTAGAGATGTTTTATAGGGTTGGGTTATTGTCAAGAGCTGCTCCGTGTCTTCTGCTTTTGCACAAATTGTAAGTCGCTCTGAAAGAGAGCGTCAGCTTCTCGCCCAAACTGTCACATCTCCATGTCCACTTTATTCCCTCCACCGATCATCAGACACAAAGCTGTATTTTTCACCGTGTACGACATCGTGAAAGTGTTCTCACTTGTTCTCTGGGTTCTCTGAGAGATTTCAGTGAGTTTTCACCTTCTGTTTGGTTTCCTCTAACATCTTTTTAAACCTCTGCAGAACGTGAAATCAAGGTTGTTCGCCCGCTGTACAGCGTGGAGGTCACAGAGACCGAGACAGCCAAGTTTGAGACAGAGATTTCAGAGGAGGACATTCACGCCACCTGGAAACTGAAGGGAGAGACACTCCACCCGTCTGCTGTAAGATTAAACACTGACTGACTGAAGTCTTTTTTATTTAAACCAGAAAAAAGCCAATGAAAATAATTTCAACTTCATCTGAGCGCAGACTTCCTTATGTTTCATTTATACTCAATCACATCAACTCAACTTTATTCATCAATTTCCTCAACTTCTCGTTTGTACTGAATTTTCTTCTCAGGAGGTGGAGATCAAGGAGGAGGGAGCCCGACGCATATTGATCCTGTACAACTGCAAGAAGGACATGGCCGGAGGCGTCGACTTCACGGCAGCGAATGCCAAATCGAATGCTCAGCTCAGAGTCAAAGGTGACAGGAATAACACGAACATAAATCAGAGACAGTTGGTTTAAACATCTGTTGGTAGTTGGCTAAAAATGAATAGATCTGAGTGATGCCTCTGATCCTGCACACTTTTACCTAATCAACCAGATTTTGGTTTTAGCTTCATGAAGGAATTTATATGCTGTCGTGAGACATCTCCTTCATCCTGATTGGTTTGCTGAGAAAAAAAAATTGGTTTACGACACTTCTGTTACTTTGTGCTTTGCTGACAAAGTCGAATCTTTATTTATATATCAAAACCAGTTGCTGCTCGATGCTTTCCATTTGGGTAAAACTCTCCCATTGGGAGAGCAAGATAAATAAATGAAAAAAAACTCCTGTGGTACCAATCTGAACATCTAACTCTCAAGAAAGCCAGAGAGCATGTTTCCAAAAATGTGAAACTGTTGATTAATTTCATGCAAATTGTCAATTAATAGCAGCATTTATATTCATTCAAAAGTGAATGTCACACTACAGAGATGTGAGCTGCTCCAACAACAAGAAAAACCTTTCTGATGGACAAAGAGTTATCAGGCTGAGATAAAGTATCTCATAAAACACAGATAAGGTGCGTTTGTTTAGAAGTTAACAGCAAATCTGAGAGTCGTTCAGTAAAACAAGACATTTTTCTCAACGAACCAACAAACAGAAAAATAAACACAAAACTGTTACCCAACGTTACCAGCAAAATATTGTATTGCGTCTTCATCCTGAGTAAAATCATTTCTCTGTTTGCACCCATCAAAGCTAGTTTGAGGATGTGTATGATTCATTCCTTGCTGAGATTCGCACCAGTAAGACATACACTTAATATATTATACACTGCAGCAGAAACCTCCATCTTAACAAATCATTCATTCTCATATTTTAGGATGTTTTTTAATGCAACTACAACAAAATTCAGCCAATATGTATGTTATAATTTAATCGCAGCCACTGGTTTCCTGGTTTCTATATTTGTGAACAGATATAGTTTTAAAAATCTCGATGTGATAGCTCGCTTAGCCTGCAGAGACGACTCTGGCAGAGCAGATAATGACTGTAAACACTTCAGACTGACAGCTTGCTGATTAAATGGACAGTCCAGCTCTCAGCTGGCTGTCACTGACACTTCACACGGTCTTTAACTGGCCGTTAAGGGGCTTTAATTCAGGAATGTGAAGAAGCCCGTTGTAAATAGTTGATGCTGCTTGTTAATCTAAACTGACATACTGGATCCTCAGTCCGGCCCGCGTAACCAAAACTTCCACAACACCGGTTACATGTCAGCGTTACAACACAGGCACGATGTCGGCATTTTCTGCAGTGTGACGTTGGGTAACTCCTGCCAGGAGTGCCACATTCTCCTTTTCCAGGAAAATTGCAGGCTGGTGATTGACAGGAGCAGATAGTCTTCTCCTGATGGGTTTGGCAGAAGGTGGCTCTCAGCCAATCAGGCCCCTCGGTTATTTTAGAAGCCACATGCCTTATCTAGAGCAGGTTTGCAGTGATTGGCAGGGGGGAGGACGCGACCCTGTCTCTCACTGGTTTGTGGCAGCCATATACATCTGACGGCAGGTCGTATGCTAATGAGCTTGCCCCCCGAATGCCAAGTCCCAGGGTAGCTGGCTTCAGTTGTCCTGAGGGCTTCAGCGGCCTGCCTTCAGCTCAACCGCACCATGAGGATTAGCTGTTGAGGATTAGCCGTTTCTCTCTGGGATTTTTGGATCTATTGACCTGATTTGGGAGGGGGTGGACTAACCATGTCTTCTCCCCAATCCAAAGCCCGAGTGATCGGCCTGATGAGGCCTCTGAAGGATGTCACCGTGACCGCCGGAGAGACGGCTACCTTCGAGTGCGAGCTGTCATACGAAGGCATCGCTGTCGAGTGGTTCCTTGGGGGTACAAAGCTGGAACCAAGCGACAGAGTAAGTCCCAACACACCTGACCAAGTCCTCACCATTTCTCTGTAACACAGACAGGCTCAAAGATTGACTGACTTCCTCTAACCATCCCCGACACACACAAGACCTGTTGACATTCAGTTATAAAGACTTCAGGCCTTGTGGTGGTTCTGGTCAAGAGCCAGAGCCGCTGTTTCCCTTTGTATTTGTACACAATGTTCGGTTTTCTTTGCACCACGCTGCTCCAGCTTCAGTCTGTCTTCATATAAGGGCCTGCTGGTGGAGCTTCAGGATTCCAGCCGAGCATTCGATCCTTGTTTTGTGATAACGCAGGCAGGGAGGCTTTTCTGCCCTGCAAGCGTTTCTACAGGGTTATTTTTAACAGCTGCAGGAGGTTGAGGCGCAGGGCAGGTGGCAACAGGAGCTATTTGACAGCTTCAGTTTTAAAAACACGGGACCCGCTGTAAATGTTTGTGCTTGCTTTGAAATCGTTGCTGCTTTCACGCTGATATAAGAGTTGACAAGAGCTTGCGTGGTGGAGGCCCTGAAATGATATCCAGTCATAACGCAGGATTAGTTCGATTATCGGATGTAACCTGAGAACTCTGAGGTTTCCTAAGAAACACGATCTCTCTCTGGGTTGTGCAAGTGTGATTGACTGCATGTTACATGTTCAATATGGTGGACACATTCACACGCTCCATCAACTGTTTCATCACACCTCAAAATAAAGCTGCTCGTTGTTGTCTGACTGTTTGGTAGATCACACTGAAGCGTTTTGCTTGTTTATTTTGAATATAAGTTAATATAAAGTGATTACATGAAAAAAGGAGTTTTAGTGTTATTTATTTGGATGCAGCATACGTCAACTATTCAATGTAAACAGTGTAACTAACGGAAATTAAATAGATTGTTACCGTCCAAACAATGACACTGATTCATGCTGTTACATCTGAAAAACGAAATGAAATGGAACAAACACATTTTGCAAGAAGATTAAGAAAAATATGACTGAGCTGAGTCTTATTGAAGAGTTTAAAACCACAGAACTGGAAAAACATCCAGGTTTAGAGGCGGCTAAAGTCGGATATTAAGCCTTTAAAAGTAGTAAATAAATCCCATAAAACACAACAGTTTGTCTGGCCACATATGTAGTTTCAGTGAGATGTAACAGACCAACAGGAAGCCAATAAAGCAATAAAATGGCCCAAACTGTCACCAAACAAGCCCACACAAACAAAAACCAGTTAAAGCGACATTTGGATAAATAAAAGTGTTCCAGTCTGTAGATAAGAAAACTACACAACCTTCTGAAAAACACGAGAACTAATCTGAGATTTTAGATTCATCTTGACTGAAATTGCAACTTAGAAGTTTAGCTGCTCTGCTGTTTTAACGTACTTCACCCCTGAATACAAAACAAAAAATCATTTGAAGCAAATACGATCACATTTACCTGGCTGGTGTATCCTCTTTGAAACATCGACAAACACATTTTTAAAACTGAATTTTAACTCATTGGCACTGAAAAATAAAATGTTCATAGTATTCTTAGCTGTTTATTTGGTCAGGAAAGAGATCAACTGCAAAATGATCCAAGAAAAACAAAGAAAAGTACATGATGATTAACTGTATAGTAAAGATGTTTTTATAATCTTACAACACCAAAAAATAGAGATAACTGTATCCATGTTTCTTTTGTTATACTTCAAGAAAAACAAAGATTGGTAAAGATGACAACTTCAGTAATAGAAATACCATATGTTTAATTCCTTCAGTGAAGAATGTAGCCGTGGGCTCAGACAACTCGGTGTGATATACAGTCTTGGATGTGGTAAAATCAGCCGTCAGGTGTCAAAGGTCTGTAGTTTAAATTGGGGGAAGGAAAGCAGCTGCCTGCGTTCGTTTTAGCTGTCAGGGCTCAGCTGACTGACTGTGTGTGTGCTGGAGACAAGACAGCCCAAAACTTCACTCTCAATTCAACCTCACAGACAAAACTCAGGGTTTTTGAATCCCACAAGCTGTCTGACTCTTGATTGTATACCTGGCAGGTACTCTTGAGGGAAGTAATCCCCCAAATCACTGATACTGTGTCCTCTAAATGTAATAGACGATGTTACGGGATGATGATAAAACACTGTTATCTTATTCTGTTAGCCTGACAGGTGCAGTCCAGGGCAATACAACACAAAGTCTGTCCTTTGAACCTCACAGACAACTAGATGATAAAACCATGATCTCGCTAGCCTTGAGTCCGTGATATAGTCCTGACAGACACAGTTGTGGGAAATAATCCCCCAAATCACCTTAATGATCACTGACTGTAAAATCCTCAATCTGACTGACTCTGTTGATCCTATCAGGCGGTGCTCAGGGCATAGCTGCAAGGTGCATATCCATTTGATGTTATTAGAAGTTAAATGGCCGGTATGGCTCATCAGAAGTGACTTTAAGACAACGCTCAAAGAAACCAGCAGTAAAATGACCCTCTAAAGGAGTTAAGGAACAGCTTGGGTAGAGAGGGAGACAAGATTCAGGGAAACCTGCTCTGTTGGACCTACAGGCGAAGGTCTGGGCATATTAAACTCCATGGCTTATATTATATATGTTGGGACTACAGGTCATGTTCAGGGCATGTTAAATCTGATCTTGACTCTTTTGAACCTGACAGGTTGTGTTCAGGGAAGGTTTAAACCTGTTAGTAAATGACTGTTGAACCTACAGACCATGTTCAGGGCCCATTAAGCCTGATACTGATTGACTCTGTTGAGCCTACAGGTAAAGTTCAGGGCACTTTAAACCTTTTGACTCTTGAGTTTAACCTTCAGACCATGTTCAGGGCATGTTAAGCCCTTGCTGACTGACTCTGTTGAATCCGACAGGTGGTGGTGAAGGCAGAAGATAAAGTCCACAGCCTGACTCTGCGGGACGTCCAGCTGAATGAAGCTGGACAAGTCAAACTCACCGCCAAAGACTTCCAGACCGACGCCAACCTCATTGTCAGAGGTAAGACTAGTCTCTGAAAATCTTGCTTTTGTTGACGTCCAGCTGACATCTCACCTTACTGCAGTGGTGTGATCCCAGATGTGTTACTACGCTGTGACGTCACTAATGGGCGTGGTTACAGGTGCAACAGAGCACACTTATGAACAGTGGAGAAATTTATCTGACACTTTCAACCAGAGAGGGCAGCAAAACACTTTCCAGCCTGGTATGAAGTCATTATAAAAACAGCAGATTTTCAATGAAAGTTCTGCATTGGGTTTAATAACAAGGAAAAGAAGCTTTGTTTTTGCTGCTCTAGTTAAGCAGAGTAGAAACTAAACGTCTGTTCTGCTTCTTTTTTTTTTTTTCATGTATTCAGAGCCGGCTGTCGAGTTCACGAAGCCTCTGGAGGACCAGACGGTGGAGGAGGAAACCACCGCCACACTCGAGTGTGAAGTTTCCAGAGAGAACGCAGAGGTACGATGGTTCAGAGACGGACAGGATATCCGCAAGACCAAGAAGTACGAGATGATCGTCGACGGCCGCAAGAGAGCGCTGCTCATTCACGACTGCACCCTGGACGACTCAAGGACATACACTTGTGACGCTAAAGACTTCAAAACCTCCTGCTTCCTCAACGTTGAACGTGAGTACAGCTGTAAAATACAAAATGTTACTGAAGGAACCTTTCTAAGAGTTGAGGAACTCCATCTCTGTTAAAGGACCCGCTTTAAAGTTCTAGTTAAGACCCCCTCCGTAGAAGTAAAGGGACAAATCATTAGAGTAAAAGATCATTAAAATGTTTTAGGTGAACCTTATAAAAGCTAAGGAATATTTTATAAGACTAAGTAGAGTTCAGGAACCCCTCAAAAAACATAATCCCTTGCTAGGGTAAAGAGACCCCCGATTAAAGTTAAAAATCCCACCAAAAATTTTAAATCTAATTTAAGGAATTTAGAATTACTCCTCTGGGTTAAGGAACCTCTATAAAAATAAAGAATCACTTATTTGAGTTAAGGAACCCTTTGATAACAGTTAGGGAACCATTTATAAGACCTAAGGAAAAAAGTTAAGGAAGTTTACATTTGTGTGTTGGAGTTGACGACAAGGAACCCCTACAAACGATTAATGACCTTCTATAAAAGTTAAGAAACCCTTTATAAGACTTAAAAAAATAAAGGAATCCCTTGTTAGAGTTAAAAACCCATCAAAAGAGACCCCTCATAAGAGTTAAGGGACCATTTATAAGGGTATTAAGGGACCTCTTGAAAAAGCAAAAGAACCCCTTGTTAGAGACAAGGAACCCTCCGTAAGTGTTAAGGCACCTCGGCTAATTTTTGTTTGTTTGTTTGTTTTTTTTGGTATAAAGAGGCATTAAAAAAAAGATAATCCCTAATATTACATAAGGATGCTCCGTACCAGAGTTAAGGGATTCTCATTAGACCTGAAGGATTTGTGAGAAGTGAGTGAATCACCCTGTTAATCCTTCGTTCTGCGTGTCAACAGCTCCACATATCGAGTTCTCCAAGCCGCTGCACGATGTCGAGGTCCGAGAGAAGGAATCTGCCAGGTTTGAGTGTGAAGTCTCCAGAGAGGACGTCAAAGTGAGCACACTGCTTTGTCTGTTTGTTTAGATGAACTATGATTACAGTAACATTTAAAATCATATTTCTGTTTTGAACCTCCTCGTGCTTGCTGCCTCGCAGGTCCGCTGGTTTAAGGATGGAAGTGAAATTAGAAAGGGGAAGAAGTATGAAATTGTCGCTGAAGGTCGCCAACACATCCTCATCATCCACAAGTCTGTGTTTGACGATGAGGCTGAATACGAATGTGACGCCAAGACCTCAAAATCCTCCGGCATGCTCACCGTCATTGGTAAGAATAAACCCACTGCGATCACGTAAGACTCCTGAATTTAGCTGTGATGTTCAGTTGATATCTGACCTGCGTCTGTTTCTCTAATTGCAGAGGAGGAGGCGAGGTTCATCAAGAACTTGTCCAACGTGGAGGGAACTGAGACTGACAGCGTGAAGCTGATCTGTGAGGTCTCCAAACCCAGCGCTGATGTTACCTGGTACAAAGGAGATGAGGAACTGCCTGAGGGCGGCCGCTACGATAACATCGTTGATGGGAAGAGGAGGATCCTCCTCATCCAGGACCTGAAGATTGCTGACGCTGGAGAGTACAACTGCAGGCTGAGTCCCAGCATCAAAACCTCCGCAAACCTCAAGATTAATGGTATGAAAAGAAAATGTTTTCTGATCACTTCCAAGCGTCTTTATCTTTATAGAACTTTCCAAAAACAAAGATTAAGATGTTTTTAGTTTGATTGGTTCTGATGTTTCTCTTTTTGGTACCAGATGAAATTAATAGACAGATTCAGGTTGTCTGCATGTCCTCAAAAAGTATTACATTTAATTCCATAAATAACTGACGTTTAAATAGTCTTAAATTTGAATATGTGAGGTCTTAATTGCTTCAAACATTTGATCAAATGTCATTAATCTATCTTTGAATTCATTTTTGTCACAATCTTCTGAGCGAACTTCCACATTTCTGATATTACAAATCTTTTTACTTTGTTTTTACCTGTTGGCAAAATGTAGATGAACCTAACTCACTCTAATAACAATATTCCAACATAAAACCTGCACCGGACCACATACATACTATATACCTTTCAGTTTCCTGCAATACTTGTTTTTTATTTATAAATATAAAAACTTGCTTTATTATAGAAATCAACCAATCTCAGACCAAACTAACCTCTGCTCCCTGGCGATGCTTCCTGCGTTTCAGAACTGGCTGCTGAGTTCATCTCTCGGCCGAAGAGCCAGGAAGTGGTTGAGAGCGAGAAGGCAGAGTTCACCTGCTCCGTCTCCAAGGAAACCTTTGAGGTCAAATGGATGAAAGACGGCAAAGAGCTAGAGGCAGGAGAGAAATACCAGATGGTGAGTGATGGCAAGAGACGAACTCTGGTCATCAAGAGCTGCGAGCTCAAAGACGAGGGCGGATACGTGGTGATGATCGGAGAGACCAGAGCCAGCGCTGACCTCACTGTGCTCGGTAAGCCCCGCCCACACACTCATTTTATATAAAGTCAAGAGGGGAAAAACTTTAAGTTTACCCGCATCACTAAAAATACCAGCTAGTTTTAAATAAGTTTAATTAATAGAAACAGAAATGCCATTTTTGTATCACTGTATATGCTTTAGACCTTTTTGGAGCTAATTCACTCATTTTGTCAAAGTTTTAAATGTTCTCCTTGTTTGATAATAATAATTATGACACAGAAGACAGGAGAACAAATGTATATAAGCACATTCCTGCTAGAGAAAGAAAAGAATAAATGAAACGTCATAAAAAAAATACTCATGTCAAGAAAAAAATGAAAAAAATGAAATTAATAAATTAAATTAAGTCAAATATTTGACTTTTTTAAACTGGAAATCGACTACAGTAAATAAAAATGTCAACTTCCGATCATGATTTGGAAATTCAAAACTCTTTTTTAGCAGCAGAACCGAGCTTCCATAGATTCAAGATGTGTGAGGTGTTGTAAACAAATACAGTGTTTGTGTTTTTCTATTTTTCATCATATATTTCACTTGAAGTTTAATTAGTTAAGTTTCAACTTAAAAAAAACATCTAATGAAGAAAAAATCAATAAATAAATCAATTTTCTCTACAATGTTATTTTCTTTGAATTTTATTTTTTTATGTTAGTTCAACTTCTAGCTTAATTTTGTTCTAGCTTTTGTGTTAACTAATTCAATCAAATTAAGCCTTAACAAAAACTACTTTTA
Organism: Pagrus major; assembly: GCF_040436345.1. Taxonomy (NCBI): domain Eukaryota; kingdom Metazoa; phylum Chordata; class Actinopteri; order Spariformes; family Sparidae; genus Pagrus; species Pagrus major. The sequence continues at coordinate 33,618,420 of NC_133223.1, forward strand.
ACTATTTATTGAGTGTTTTTAACTTCAGCGTCACCCTCAACATAAAGAAATCAACAGACTTCGTGACTTGAGCTTGATCTCATTAACACTTATAACAGCAGTCTGAGTAAATTTACACAATGAGGCTCAGAAAGTTTTGCTCATCAGTGTCTCCGGTGTCTCTTTTGTCCTGCAGAGAAACTGAAGATCATCACTCCACTGAAGGACACGGAGGCCAAAGAAGGACAGGAAGTCGTCCTGAACTGCGAGGTGAACACAGAGGGAGCGAAGGCCAAGTGGCTGAAGAATGAGGAGACATTGTTCGAGAGCAGCAAGTATGTGATGGTCCAGAGAGACAACGTCTTCTCCCTGAGGATCAGAGACCCCAAGAAGGGAGATGATGGCACCTTCAGCATCAACCTGACCAATCAGAGAGGAGAGCACGCCAAGAGCTCCTGCAACCTCTCTGTCAAAGGTCAGTGGTTCACAGAGACGGGTTTACTTCATTAGTTACTACTTCTTTAATTACTTCATCAGAGACAGAATCTAAAGTATTACTAGTATTTAAACGAAGAAGCCATCACTAACTGAGGGACATATTGAATAAAATACTGTGATTACCAACCTAACATATTCATTTTCAGAGGTTCATCTTTTTATTAATAACAGTCATGTCTAACAATGCAGAAATTACAGAAGCCCTAAACTGCCGTGGGTCGAACATACGTATTATCTCCTCTGTTTTCTGTGATGAGCTCAATTTTATTTGTAAAACTAGAGTTTGATAACATGCAAACAAAAGTAAAGCAGCACCCACTTCCTGTTCTAGACTGGATGTCTGTCACCATTCAGAGACTCTTTATGTGAATAAGATTAGAAACAAATGAGATTTAAGTTATTTTTCTTTTGTTTCGGATCCCTCATGAGTTGGGATTCTTTCTACAACACTGAACACTGTTTCTTGTGTTGATCATGTGTCTGTTGTGATGTTTTGTGTTGTTCAGAGGAGAGTCTGAGGATCGTGGTTCCTCTGGAGGACATCGACACTCAGGAGAAGAAGACCGTGAGCTTCTCCTGTAAAGTCAACAGGCCCAACGCCACCCTGAAGTGGATGAAGGCCGGCGAGGAGATCACCTTCAACAAACATATCATTTACAGAGTTGACAAAGACAAGCACACGCTGACCATTAAAGACTGCAAGCTGGCCGACGAGGGTGAGTACACCGCAGTCGCCGCTGAAGACAGCAAGTCCACAGCAGAGCTGATCATCAGCGAGGCGCCGACAGACTTCTCCATACAACTGAAGGACCAGACCATCACCGAGTTCGAGGATGCAGAGTTCACATGCAAGCTGACCAAAGAGAAAGCAGAGGTTAAGTGGTACAGAAACGGACGTGAGATCAGAGAAGGACCAAGGTACGTCACCACAGAACCCTCAGAACCTCATTCATAAACTCAATATAACTTTATTTTAAAAGCTATGGAAAGATATTTTCTCAATCTGCTCTTCATGTGAATGATGAGGTCCTACACGAACACTTTATTTTCTGCTAAAGTTACAACTGTTCCGTCATTTCACAGGAGAGATTTTATTTTATTTTCATGGTTTTTGACCTTTTGGTTGTAAATTTTAACTTTGGATGTTTTTACACAAACTTTAATTAACTTACATGTTGCAGTAAAAAGTAACATCTGAAACCTAGTTTTCAGGAGCCTCTACCACCCTGAAACTCACATGGCTTCGCATTTGAGATTTGCAGTGTATCATGCTCACTTTTAAATAACATACTTTTTTTTCCCAGATACACATTTGAAAAAGATGGAAAGATGTGCACCTTGCGTATCAAAGAGTGCAGACCGGATGATGAGTGTGAATACGCCTGTGGTGTGGACGACAAGAGATCCAGAGCCAGGCTCTTTGTTGAAGGTAAAGTTTGTCAGAATTTACTCTGTATGAACTATTTTTCATGTTCCTACTCTGGATGAACCCTTCATTAATCTCTTTCCATCCTACAGAGATCCCAGTGGAGATCATCAGACCGCCACAGGACGTGTTCGAACCTCCAGGCTCGGATGTTGTGTTCGAGGTGGAGCTGAACAAAGACAGAGTGGAGGTGAAGTGGTTGAGGAACAACATGACGGTCGTCCAGGGAGACAAATACCAGATGATGAGCGAGGGTAAAGTCCACAGACTGCAGGTGTGTGAGATCAGACCTCGAGATCAGGGAGAGTACAGACTCATTGCCAAGGACAAAGATGCCAAGGCCAAGCTGGAGCTGGCAGGTAAGAGTTCAGGAAATAAGAATAATAATAATAATCACATGTTGTGAATGTAAGGACATGTTTGGTTAGACTAATGGTAGTATAACTTACTTACTCTCCCCTCCTCCTCCAGCTGTGCCTAAGATAAAGACCACAGACCAGAACTACGTCACAGACGCCAGGAAGCCCATCGTCATGGCCGTCCCCTACAGCGCCTACCCACAGGCCGAGGCAGACTGGCTGTACAACAACCTGAGTCTGCCGAAAGACAACATCCACACATCTGCCGACCGCACAGAGTACCGGCTGAAGGACCCCATGAAGACCGATGAGGGCCGCTACAAGATCATCATCAAGAACAAACACGGAGAAGGAGAGGCCTTCATCAACCTGCAGGTCATCGGTGAGTTCTCGAAAGCTAAAATTGTTTGCTAACGACCAACGGTTGGTCAACTGCAGCAGGTTTTCTACAAAGTTAAAGCAAGTTAACACAAACATAATCAAAAAATACTGGATACCGAAACTTTTTATACATAATCAGTCAACAAGATGTTAAAATTACACTAATGTTAGATGTTAGAACTTATATTACCTGTTTCTTGTTGGTTGTTAAATCTCCAGGGAAGTGATGAGAGGATGGTGTTGTAGGTGGGGGATAAGTGGTGTCGCAGATGAGGATTAAAAAAAAAAAAAAAAAAAAATTGGCATTACACTGTTTCCAATACATTAATGTAACGTAAATGTCCTTGTAGATGTCCCGGGACCCGTGAAGAACCTGCAGGTGATCGACACAGCTGATGGTGAGGTCAGCCTGGCATGGGAGGAGCCCGAGAGTGATGGTGGCAGCAAGGTCATCAGCTATGCGGTGGAGAGACGCGACGTGAAGCGCAAGACCTGGACGCTGGCCACAGACCACGCTGAGAGTCCCGAGTACACAGTGACAGGACTCCATAAGGACTCCATGTACCTGTTCAGAGTCTGCGCCCGAAACCGGGTGGGCAGTGGACCCAACGTAGAGACCGACAAACCTGTACAGGCCAAGAACAAGTTTGGTAAGATTTACTTTTATTTTCATAATATTTTCATGGTAAATGGTTGGTGATTTGAATTGGGCACGAATAATAATAAATAATACCCTGTAAACAAATTCACTGAACACCAGAATGTCACCCTCAGTTTACTGATCCGTCCCATTTACCTTCCTGTAGACCCTCCTGAGGCTCCTCTGAACGTGATTGTTGGAAACGTCACCAAGTTTGGCTGCACTGTCGCCTGGGAGCCTCCCGAGTCGGATGGAGGTTCACCCATCACCTCTTACATCATCGAGCTGCGTGACAGGACGTCGGTGAAGTGGTCGCCTGTCCAGCTGACCAAAGCTGATGAGCTCAGCGCCATTGTTAACGACGTCATCGAGAACAAAGAGTACATCTTCAGAGTCAAGGCAGAGAACAAAGCTGGTGTCGGCAAGCCCAGCGCCGCCTCAAAGCCCGTCAAGATCATGGATCCAATCGGTAAGTTTGTTTGGAGAAGGTTCATCAGACTTAATAGTTCAATGAAATTATAAATTCTGTTACTTTGGCTAATATGTTTGTATTATTATATTTATATTTATGTATTAAAACCTTCTGGCTTGCAGGTCTTGCCAGTAAAAGCCCTCCATGAACTGCTTTACATTGAAAGCTTAGCTTCAACTCACCTTTATTGTTGCTTCCATTAACATACACAGACTTAACCATGAGATACATTGCATATAATAAAACAGATGAAAACCCACCACAAACTGAAATAAGAGTCACCTTGGTCTCTGCCTCAGTTCCAGTAACATTTGCTCTTTTGTCTGTCTTCTGCAGAACCTCCCAGTCCTCCTCAGAACCTGGTCTCGCAGGACCAGAACAAGAACTCAGTTCAACTCACCTGGGAGACTCCTCTGAGGAACGGAGGCAGCATGATTACTGGGTACATCATCGAGCGCTGTGAGGAGGGCACCGACAAGTGGCTCCGCTGCAACGCTCGTCTCTGCCCCGACCTCTTCTACAAGGTACAGATAACAATTCAAATACATCCTGATTAAGAGTTCATTTCTTTGAGAGGTTTATAGGGGTCTATTCACAAATTCACTCACTCACTTGACTTTTTGTTTCAGGTGCCTGGTCTGAAATACGGAACCAAGTACAACTACAGAGTGTTTGCTGAAAACGCTGCTGGACTCTCTGACCCATCAAACACCATCGGACCTCTGCTGGCTGACGACCCACATTGTAAGAGTTTCATCATCAGTGATTCTTTAATGTTTATTGTAGCAGTTATGTGACAGTTCACACGAATTATATCACACTATTGTGAAGGAACATACCCTGCAAAGACGAGGCTGTTAATTCACAGGAAAAAGCTCTCCAGCTTCTTCATTGTGGAATTCGTCCAGTTGTAGTGGAGGCCCATAACTGTCTGAATAGGCAAACTGATAGAAAGTGGGTCCCTTAAAAAACTATATGTACAGTACCAAACTGTGTACAGTACATATAATGTTTGAGTTCCCATCATGCCTCTCTCTCCCCTCCCCAGTCGCCCCAACCTTCGACCTGAGCGGTTTCAAAGACGGCCTGGAGGTGATCGTCCCTCAGCCTCTCACCATCAGAGTCCCCATCACCGGATACCCAATTCCCGTTGCCAAGTGGACCTTCGGAGAGAAGGAGCTGACCACTGCTGACGAACGTGTCACCATGACAACCAAGTCCACATTCACAGAACTGATCGTCACACCGAGTGTCCGCCCGGACAAAGGCACCTACACCCTGCAGCTGGAGAATGATGTAACATCCGTCTCTGGAGATATCGAAGTCAACGTCATCGGTACGATGATGAAAAACTATTGTATTTTTTCTGGTTCCAAACTTTTTATTTTTTGTTAAGCTTTAGATTTCACTGTATTTGTGTTTGTGTCCCCCAGCGGCGCCCAGTGCTCCAAAAGACTTTAAGGTTGTGGAGGTGACCCGGCAGCATGTCCACCTGAGCTGGGAGGCTCCAGAGCATGACGGAGGAAGCCCTCTGACCGGCTACCAGGTGGAGAAACGCGACGTGTCCCGCAAGACCTGGGTCAAGGTACGTCATCAACATCTGTGTTCAACTCAGCTGATGATTACAATTCATGTTCTTCAAGTGTACTTTAAAAGAACAGTTCACCCCAAAAGAAGTAAAATCCAGTCATTATATCCTCCCAGTCAGGTGTTTCATAGTCCACAAAACATTTCTGGAGTTTCACAGCAAAACAGCCATGCAGCATCCTGCTAAACAACTAAAGTAGCCATAAAATGGCTTCTTACAGCTCGTCCAGCGTACTTTTCCAGAAGCCCCGAGATCCCAAATTGATTCTAAAAGACATTATTTACACCTTCAATGCACAGTCGAGACATCTTTTCAAATCCATTTTGGATTTTAATTACACTGTTTTTTTGGATTGTGGTGCTGTGTAGGGTTCTGTAGTTATCAGGAATATTCTCTCACACTCCAACTGCTGCATCAGGGTCTTTATTCAGCTGAACTAAAGATCTCTTTGACCTGACATTTGACAGCAATCTCAAAGTCTCTCTCTCTGTTCTCTCTCAGGTTGTCACAGGTATCCAGGATCAGGAGTTCACAGTCACTGATGTGGTTGAAGGGAAGGAGTATCTGTTCAGGGTCACTGCCTGCAACAAGTGTGGACCAGGAGAGCCAGCGTACATCGACGAGCCCATCAATGTCTCCTCTCCTGCCAGTAAGTCAAAAATGTCTCTCATTAATGAGCTTAAAGAAAGTAAATAAGATTTAAGGTCTTAAGAGTCTTAAGAAGTGCACAGCATGATTAACGTCCTATTGAACTTTCTAACCCCTCCGTCTTATTGCCCTCCAGCCATCCCCGACCCTCCAGAGAACCTGAGATGGAGAGACAAGTCAGCCAGCGGCATTTTCCTGACCTGGGAGCCACCCAAATATGATGGCGGCACCGGCATCCGAGGCTACAACGTGGACCGCCTCCAGAGAGGAACCGATAAATGGGAGCCCTGTGGCGACATGGTGCCAGAGCTGAAATGCCAGGTCACGGGTCTGATTGAGGGCCAGTGGTACGCCTACAGAGTCCGAGCCCTGAACCGACTTGGAGCCAGCATGCCCTGCAAGGCCACAGACGAGATCCAGGCTGTTGATCCCAAAGGTACCTAGACATTACTTTAATCCTCTCATGTTCAAAAGGTGCAGTAGAGTGAGGAGGATTTATCGCAATTAATTAAACTTGCCCAGCAGTTTTTGATAAAGTTTTAGTTTACTTTCTATAAACTTTGTGTTAATCATCATCTAAACTGAAAACTTCTGACTGACCCTTTGTCCTTATTGTCCATGCAGAGGCTCCAGAGATCCAGCTGGATGCCAAGCTACTTGCTGGTTTGACCGCCAAGGCCGGCAGCAAGATTGAACTCCCCGCCGAGGTGACGGGTAAGCCCGAACCTCGTGTGAAATGGACCAAGGCCGACCTGGTCCTCAAACCTGATGACAGGGTGTCCATCGACACAAAGCCAGGACACTCCACTGTCACCATCACCAAGACCAAGAGAGACGACAGCTCCACCTACATCATTGAGGCCACCAATAGCAGCGGCCGTGCCACTGCCACCGTCGACGTCAACATCCTTGGTACGACCAGTTCACAACGGAGAAGAGGAATTAAACGTTTTTCATGGTGGCTTTCTTCTGGTTAATTAAATCTAAATGTTCTTTCCTCACACAGATAAGCCTGGTCCTCCGGCTGCCTTCGACATCTCCGAGATCACCAACGAGTCTGCCTTCCTGGCCTGGAACCCGCCACGTGACGACGGCGGCTCTAGAGTCACCAACTACATCGTGGAGCGCCGAGCTGTCGACAGCGAGATCTGGCACCGGCTGTCCTCCACCATTAAACAGACCACATACAAAGCTGTGGGCCTTGTCAAGTTCAAGGAATACATCTTCAGAGTCTTTGCTGAGAACCAGTTTGGTGTCGGCCCACCAGCTGAGCACCCATCCATCATCGCCAGATACCCCTTCGGTAGGTCACCTGACCAAAGACTATCACAAACGTAATATCAAACTTCACAGTAAATATGAAGCTAAAGCCAGCTAACTCACTAAAGATTCATTAGCATTTGTACTTGGAGATTATCAGCACATGTGAAAGACATTTGTTTTAATCTCAGACAAAGAGGGATCCCAATTCTGTGGGTCTACTTGGCTTCAGTCCAGTTATTGTTGCTTGGACTAACCTCTGGCCTCCTGTCTTGTCCTCAGACACTCCTGGAGCTCCTTACAAGCTGGAACCTTCAGATATCGCTAAGGACTCCCTGACTCTGTCCTGGTACGAACCTGATGAGGATGGAGGAAGTCCCATCACTGGATACTGGGTGGAGAGATACGAACCTGACCACGACAAGTGGATCAGATGCAACAAGCTGCCCATCAAAGACACCAACTACAGGTGAGTCTACCTCCTGAAATGAGTTCGACACTGAGCTTCTTTGTTGGATTTCATTGTGCTGATGTAATATGTTTTCTTCTGTAGAGTTAAAGGTCTTCCCACAAGGAAGAAGTACAAGTTCAGAGTCCTGGCTGAGAATCTGTCTGGAACTGGAAAACCCAGCAAGGAGACAGACCCAATCCTTGTCAAAGATCCTATTGGTATGTTTACCTTCTCACTTTAAGTCAGTATGGGCACTTTAAAAAAAAATTTCATTTAGTAACATCATGTTCTTACTCCTCCAGATCCTCCATGGCCTCCTGGTAAACCCACGGTGAAGGATGTGGCCAAAACTTCCTGCTTCTTGATGTGGACCAAACCGGAGCACGACGGCGGAGCCAAGATCGACGGCTACATCATTGAGATGCTGAAGAGTGGAACGACGGACTGGATTCACGTGGCAGAGGACATCACGATGCTTGAGCACTTCCTGAAGGGCCTGATGGAGAAGCAGGAGTACTCGTTCAGGGTACGAGCTGTTAACGTGGCCGGAGAGAGCGAACCGAGCGAGCCCAGTGACCCAGTGCTCTGCAAAGAGAGACTCAGTGAGTTACAAAACAGCCACAACATATCAAACTCATAGTCCAGACAGACAAATTTGCCAACCTGGGGGTCCAGACCCCCACATGCAGTCACCAAGGCTTCACAGGGAGTCGCAAGGGCCTTCTTGATTTTAAGGGGTGTAAGAAAACAGTTGGCCTACATCTCAGCTATTTATTAATACCTGTGAAGAAAACTAAACAGAATGACATGGCATCTTTGTCTTGACCTCCTCAGACCCTCCTAACGCTCCTCGCTGGTTGACCGTCGTCAGCATCAGCAGGAACAGCGCCGACATGAAGTGGACAGCTCCTGAGAGAGATGGAGGCTCACCAGTCACCAACTACGTGGTGGAGAAGCGTGACGTCAGGCGTAAAGGCTGGCAGACCGTGGACACCACAGTCAAGGAGCTGAAGTACACCGTGACTCCGCTCAATGAGGGGTCGCTCTACGTGTTCCGTGTTGCCGCAGAGAACGCTGTGGGCCTCGGACCGTTCTGCGAGCTGCCGGACTCTGTGCTGGCCAAAGACACTTTCAGTAAGAGAGTAGTTCAGTCGTGTATATATGAAATATTTCAATCAGAAGGATGAAGAAAATCCTCATTGTTCGCTTTTTTGATACAGGATGATAAGATTTCTTTTTGTTGCAGCTTCTCCTGGGCCACCGTACGCTCTCACTGTCGATGGTGTGAGCAAAAGATATGTGGACCTGTCATGGGAGGCACCTAAAAACGATGGTGGAAGACCCATCCTCAGGTACTTTTTTTTTTCCACGTAAATCTTTATTAGCAAGAAATTTTCAACATCAAATAAATTCATGCCAGCCTGAAGATGAATTCATTTGCAGCTCCACACCAATGTCACTATTTTTACTTCACTTTTATAATGTTTATTTATTTGTTTTTTAATTTTATTATCCACAACCCCAAACGTTTTTGAGAATAGGCATTGTAGTATTTGACCAAATATCAGAGAAATTATATAGATACATTTCCAACCCCTGATCCATATGTTGCAGCATTTGTTGTCAGTGGTGTAACTGTATGACGCTTGTTTACCTTTCAGATACTCTCTTGAGAAGAAGGAGAAACTTGGTACTCGCTGGGTGAAATGCGGTAAGACTTCAGGTCCAGACTGCAAGTACAGAGTGACCGACGTCATCGAGGGAACAGAAGTTCAGTTCCAGGTCAGAGCTGAGAATGAGGCCGGTGTCGGTCATCCAAGCGAACCCACTGAGATCCTCACCATCGAAGACCCAACAGGTAAGTCCAGTAATGAGTCATGGCTCATTGAAAAAATATAGAGAAGTAGAAAAAAATCTAAATCTGTCCATCCTGTCCCCTCCAGGTGTGCCATCACCACCCATCGAGCTGCACGTGACTGAAGCCAGCAGGGACTTCCTGTCCATCGCCTGGAAGCCTCCGCAGAGGGATGGCGGCAGCCGCATCAGCGGCTACCACATTGAGATGTGTGAGGCCGGCACAGAGAAGTGGATGAGGGTCAACTCTCGTCCAGTGAAGGAGCTGAAGTACCGCGTGGAGGAGGGTGTGGTCCCTGAGAAGGAGTACATCCTGAGAGTGAGGGCCATCAACTCCATCGGAGTGAGCGAGCCCTCCGACATCTCTGAGAACGTCTTCGCCAAAGAATGTGACTGTAAGAACATCAACTCATGCTCCTGTGCAAAGTTCTGTCAATCATCATACAGACACCAACAGGTAAATGAGTTTGTTTTTTCTGTTTTTCCAGGTAACCCAACACTTGAATTCCAGACCCTTGACCTGGTTGTCGTGGAAACAGAGAAGCTTCACATCCCAGTTCCCTTCAGAGCCATCCCCTCGCCCAGAATCACCTGGCACAAGGACGGAAAGGAGCTGAAGGCCGACGAACGCCTCGGCTTCAGGTCAGTGCTAATTTATTCCTTACACTAAAGATTCATTCATGAAATATGCACCGCTTGAATCGTTTTCTCTGCCAATATTCAACATATCAAAAAAGCCATAAATGAATCAGTTTCAGTAAATCATCCACTGATGGTTTTGGTGATTCAGGGTCTTTTTCGTTCTAGTGGGGTTTTTTTTGTCAGTGTGAGAAGCAGTGGCTGATGGGATTGTTTGTGTTCAACAGGAAGGAGTATACTTCCTGTCACCTGGAAGTTGACAGCAGCCTTCACGCTGATGCAGGACAGTACAAAGTGACTCTGGAGAACAAACTCGGAGCTGCCAGCGCCACCATCAACGTCAAAGTCATCGGTACACAAATAAACAAGTTTTACATTATCAAGTCCTCATAAATATGAGCATAAGATTAACACGTCTCTGTCTGTCTTCAGGTCTTCCCGGTCCCTGTAAGGAAATCGTGGCCTCTGAGATCACAAAGAGCTCCTGCAAAGTGTCCTGGGATCCTCCAGACTATGATGGCGGCAGCCCAATTGTTCACTACGTCATGCAGGTCTGAGATGGTGGTTTAAAATCTGACATCAGGACCTGAAAGACTTCTCTGCATTTTAAAAAATGGTTGAATTGATGGAGCTTTTTTGTTATTTTCTTGTGCGTGCACAGCGGCGTGAGGCTGGGAGGCGAACATACGTAAACATGATGTCCGGAGAGAACAAAGTGAGCTGGCCCGTTAAAGACCTCATCCCCAATGGAGAGTACTACTTCAGAGTTCAGGCTGTCAACAAGATCGGAGGAGGGGAGTTCATTGAGCTCCGCAACCCTGTCATTGCTGAGGACCAGAAACGTAAGAAATTAAATCTCAAAACTGACCAGTGCGTTAAAATGGGATGTCTCCCCTTGAAAACTATTTTGTTTGGGTCAAAGAGAAAATTGACCGAAATCTGTCTCTCGCTCCAGATGCTCCCGACCCCCCGGTGGATGTGGAGACCCATAACCCCACATCAAGCACCATCACTCTGACCTGGAAGCCACCTATGTACGACGGTGGCTGCAAGATCATGGGCTACATCCTGGAGAAGCAGCAGAAGGGCGAGGACAAGTGGGAGAGGTGCAATGACTTCCTGGTGCCCGTCCTGTCCTACACCGTCAGAGGACTGGAGGAGGGCAAGAACTACTCCTTCAGAGTTAAAACTGAAAACGCTGCCGGGGTCAGCGAGCCATCACGCAACACGCCGTACGTCAAGGCGTCGAATGCCGTTGGTAAGGACGACATCAGCTCCTGACAACACCAGAACAGTCTCACAGTCTTACATTAGAGGTTTCTTAGTAGTTGCCAGGCAGCCAAGTCGCTGTTCCTGACCAAGAAATAGTCCCACAGGAGGTGTTTTTGTTATCTTTGAACAGAACACGGCTAACTGTCCCTTTGTTTCAAGTCTTTATGCTAAGCTAAGTTAGCTAACTGCTGATGGTAGCTTCATATCTAGCACACAGACATGAGACAACTCACCCTCAGCAAAAAAGCAAACATTCTTTGAATAAAAGAAAGTGTGAATATAAAAGTAAAGACATAAAAGCAATAAAAACAATGTAACAAGGCAGGAGAAAATATCAGGATTTGGTTTGGTGCATGTTAGCTTAATTATACCTCCATTATCTCTCAGATCCTCCGAAAGTTTTCCTGAGTGGCAGCCTGCAATCTGGTCTCAGTGTGAAGCGAGGCTGCGAGATCTGCCTGGATGCCAACATTTCTGGCTCGCCGTATCCTCAGATCACCTGGTACTGGAACAACCAGGTGATCCGGCCTGAGCCACTCCGCAAGAGGCCCGAAAAACCTCTGAAGAAGAAGGTGGAGAAGAAGGAAGAGGAGAAGAAGGAGGAGGGAGAGGCAGAAAAGAAAGAAGTGAAGGAGGGAGAGGCAGAGAAGAAAGAAGTGAAGGAGGGAGAAGAGAAAAAGGAAGGAGAGGAGAAGAAGGAGGAGGAAAAGAAGGAAGAGGAGGCAGCAGAGCCGGAGGTGGAAGAGACCGACTACCCGACAATAAATGAACGTCTGGCCATCAACAACAGCCGCAGGGGTGTTTCCTCTGTCGTCATCACGGACTCGATGAGGGTCGACCACGGCGTTTACATGGTGAAGGTGGAGAACGACCATGGCAAGGCCTCAGTGACCTGCGAGGTCAATGTGCTCGGTGAGAAATCTTCTCTTCAATTGTGACTTCTGTAGTGTTTAATGTCAGATTTAATGTATTTTTAAAAAAGATGTGAGGACTTGCTGTCATAGCTTTTAGACATTTTATAGGTTAAAACAATCATTTCGTCTGTCGGCAGATACTCCTGGGCCTCCAGTGAAGTTCAGATTTGAGGAGGTGAGGAAGAGCTCTGTGATTTGCAAGTGGGATCCTCCTCTGGATGACGGTGGCAGTGAGATCCTCAACTACACTCTGGAGAAGAAAGACAACTCAAAGCTGGAGATTGGCTGGAGTTGCGTCACCTCCACACTGAGAGGATGCCGATACCTGGTGCCCAAACTCATTGAGAAGAAGGAGTACATCTTCAGGGTCAGGGCAGAGAACAAGTTTGGCGCTGGTCCATACTGCATCTCCAAACCACTCATTGCTAAGAATCCTTTCGGTACGGTATTATTTATTATTACTTATTTTTGAATTAGTTATAAGAGAAATTTTCCTTTTGTTAGCCTAAAGTGTTTGTACGTGTCTTTAGTCTTTAGTTTAAGTTAGCTTAAACTTTTAATGATTTGGAGGCCTACTTTACACTTTTCTGAACAAGTCAAGAAGGGAGGAATGTGAACAAAATATTTACCTAAATAAGTGCGCAGAAGGTAGTAATGATAGTTTTATCTGGTGTTTAATATGCAAAAGGTGCTAATAAGATGATTTTTTTTATTTTTTAATGTAACACATAATTCAACTTGAGGTCAAAATAACAAATCAATATCTTTTTTTTCTGCTGTCTCGTCCCCTCGTCCTCCTCAGAACCTCCCGAGGCTCCTGAGAAGCCACAGATTGACGATATTACGGCCAACAGCATGCTGGTCACCTGGAACGAGCCAAACGACAACGGCAGCCCTATCTTGGGATACTGGGTGGAGCGTCGCGAGATCAATAGTTCACACTGGACACGTGTCAACAGGTGAGGAATCCCAACGACAAAACCTTTCTTCTCTCCTATAACTGGGTAATATATGGGGACATCTCAAAGCATAGTGATACTATTTTACCAAAAACCTTGTTGCCAGTTTTCTGAAAGTTCCCTTATGTCCTGGTCTTCAGGAACATTGTTGAAGACATTGAGCTGAATGTTGAAGGTCTACTGGAGGGGCTGACTTACATCTTCAGGGTGGCGGCTGAGAACCAGGCCGGCCCCGGAAAGTTCAGCCCCCCCTCTGAACCCAAGACAGCGCAGGCACCGATCTGTACGTAAACTCTCTATGTGCAGTAACAACTCTGATTAATATTTTTATATATGTTTGGTTGATATAAATGTTTATCGCCATCTCTGTGTGGTCTTCTTTTCTTCGTAATAATTGCATATTTAGAAATAACAGATACAGACAGAAGAAGAGGCATCATTAGAGTCAGAGACACTGATTTCCATGGAAATATAGTCAGTCTCAGAGTTGACATATCCCATGTGTGTTTATTTGTGACACTGTAGTACCTCCTGGACCTCCAGTTGCCCGAGTAGTGGCGACCAGTGACCACTCCATCGATGTGGAGTGGGACCCACCTGCTGACAACGGTGGAGGAGAGATCCAGGGATACCATGTGGATAAGGTCCGATCATCAATACATCTCTCATACTTTCTCAGCTTTATTTTCGGCTTCCTGCCTCATGGTAGCTGCAGGAACATAATAGCTAAAGACCTTCAACTGTCTTGATTTCAATTACGACTAATGTTTCTTTGTTCTGTGGTGTTCTTCAGGCCATGGCTGGTTCCAAGGACTGGTCCAGGTCTACTGAGCGTCCTTGGAAGAACCGGGCCTTCACAGTCTATGGAGTCCGTGAAGGAGCCAAGTATCTGGTCAGAGTCATTGCCTGCAATGCTGCTGGAGAGGGAACACCAGGATTCACAGAGTCTGTGTTTGTCAGGAATCCTGCAGGTCAGCTGAAAAAAATAAAATGAATCACAAAATAAAGGAATTGTTATTTTACCAGGTCTGATTAAATGTTGATGATGGAAATCTCATAGCTTTTTTTGTTGTTTAATTTTTGCTCTCCCTCCACAGAGATGCCATTGATTGAGCTGGACCTGGCCATCAAGGCCGGTGTGGTCATCAGAGCTGGAGAGAACCTCCGTGTTCCTGCTACAGTCACAGGTAAACCCTACCCCTCCATCACCTGGACCAAGGATGACGCCAAACCTGAGAAAGACCGTGTGGAGATCCTCACTGAGGGAAACGACAGCATTGTTTCAGTCCCGAACGCTCAGAGGAAGGACTGTGGCAAATACCACATCTCTGCTTGCAACCCCAGTGGCATCAGGAGTGCTTCGATCAGAGTGGATGTCATGGGTGAGTGGAAGTCGAGGAAAGCAGTGTGCGACTTGATGATAAAATTAAACAGTTAACTTGCAGTTAATTGATGCTATAAAATAAAAACGAAAACAGAAGGATGTTATTGTTTTATCTTCAGATGTCCCCGGACCCGTCACGGATCTGAAACCCGTTGTTGTCACGCGCAAGATGATCTTCCTGAACTGGGATGACCCTGAGGATGACGGAGGCAGCGACCTGACCGGCTTCATCGTTGAGCGCAGAGATGCCAAGATGCACACATGGAGGCAGCCCGTTGAAACCGCCTCGTCCAAGTGTGAGTGCGTCGGCATCATGGAGGGACAGGAGTACATGTTCCGGGTCATTGCAAAGAACAAGTACGGCATGGGCCCACCTGTTGAGCTGGGACCCATCAAGGCTGTGGACCCACAGGGTGAGTCCTAAAATCAATTTGATTAAAAAATGGATGCTCAAGTTCTTTCTTGTGTAAGATCTTCAGTGTTCAGGTGTGGTATGATATATGACGGACTTGAACTTGAAACCAATCATTGCTTTGGTGGTTTTGCAGGCCCACCATCGTACCCTGAGAAATTTCACTACACCGAGCGCACCAAGAACTCCATCACACTGGCCTGGAAGCCACCGCGTAATGACGGCGGCAGCCCTGTCATTGGCTACTTCGTTGAGAAGAAGAGGCAGGACCAGCAGGCCTTCGTGCCCTGCAACACAGAGATCTGCCCTAACATGACCCTGACTGTAGAGGGCCTGGACGAGGACTGGATGTATGAGTTCAGGATCAAGTGCGCCAATCTGATTGGAGAGAGCGAGCCATCCATCCCACTCCTTGTGGTCATCCAAGATGACGAAGGTATGGCTGAATGTTAGAAAAGGTCTTAAAAACCCATTACGCTATTTTTTTATACCCATGGGACCAAGGCAGTCTTTCTCGAGAGAACTCTATTAAAGAATGAATTGGATCAAACCATGATGGAGGCAAATGGTGCTATTTAGTGGTTTTTGTTGTGATTTGATTTGTTTTGTTTATGTCCTGTCCCTCTTAGTGGCTCCTGAGGTCCATATGCTGAAGATCTTCAAGGCAGACTCCATTACCGTGAAGAAGGGTGAACCCATTGAGATCCCCGCTGATGTCCTGGGCCTACCTATCCCTAAGGTTGAGTGGTCCAAGGATGATGTGGTGATCGCAGAGCCCACAGAGACTCTGCTGATGGAGACTGTTGTGACTGGCAGGTTGAACTGCAAGACCACGCTGTCCATCCCATCAGCCAACAGGAGGGACCGCGGCAGCTACACCGTGACTGCTTCCAACAACATGGGTTCAGCCAAACACACCACCTTTGTCATGGTGCTGGGTGAGTTTAGACATATGACACAGACAATGGAAGATTCAAACCCAGAAAGTGTTTTTATTTTTACGTAAAACAGAGTATATACTAAGTGTATTTTGCTCTCCTCTCAGATCGGCCACTTCCACCCAGGAATGTGAAAGTGTCCAACATCAAGGCAGAGTCTTGCTACCTCCAGTGGGATGCACCGCTGGATAATGGTGGCAGCGAGCTGACAAACTACATTGTTGAGAAGATGGACGTAAGGACAGAGGAGCCAGAGCTGGAAGAGGGACAGGAAGCTCCTCCTGAGCCACAGTGGGTGCAGGTTACCAACAGCATCATTGAGAGGAAATACGGGGTATGTCCTGATAACAACAGTAATTATAATCATGGTTGGGTTGTTATAGTCCTTTAAAGACCTCCTTGACTCTAATGCTAACACCACCTCTCTTTCCTACAGGTGTGGAACTTAGAGACAAACAAGAACTACCTGTTCCGCATCAGAGCTGAGAATCGTTACGGCATATCTGACCCCTGTGGAACAGATGAAGTCCAGATCACAGACCCATTCGGCCTTCCTGGCCCACCAGAGAAACCGACCATCACAGAGTACACCAAGACCACTATGACCCTCACCTGGGAGCCTCCCAGAGACAACGGCGGCTCTATGATTATCGGCTACTGGCTGGAGAAGAGGGAGAGAGGCACTGCCTACTGGGCCAAAGTCAACAAGATGCCGGTCACCAAGAGGGGCATTAAAGGCTGGGAGTACCAGGTGAGTTGCTGGGTCCTTCTGCTGGGCAGAATAGGAAGGTCAATCACAACATTTGAAAGTTTATTTAGACCTTTAGAATAGTCCATCAACACCTGGACCGAACCTAATATCTACAGACATAAAGGTTCCAGTCCTTTAAGATAGTCTGTTGGGCCTGCTAACTACAGGAGTCTGTTGAATCTCCACATCTTTCTGTGTCTCCCAGGTGAATCGTCTGTTCGAAGGAACAGAGTACGAGTTCAGGGTTGCTGCCTGCAATTCCGCAGGAACTGGGCCATTCAGCGTACCGTCCGACTCTGCCTTTGCCGTCGATCCCATCAGTGAGTAAAGAGCTTCTTTTTACAGCGTCAGATATTTCTAACCTATCAAAATAAACTTGAAGTCCCTTTTTGACCATATCAGTATTCTAATACGGCCAGGTTTTCTATATTTTGATTAGATTTTCCCAAATTGTACACTATTCATAAAACCTGCTGTCCTCCTCTCCAGCTCCTCCAAGCATGCCCGCTGCTCCTGAGATAGCAGATAAAACAAAGTACAGTGTCACACTGTCCTGGAAACCACCAGAGAGAGATGGAGGAAGCCCCATCAAGGGATACATCATCCAGATCCAGGATGAGGGCAGGTCAGATTGGGTGAGCGTGAATGACCCAGACAACCTGCACCCCACCACTGAGTTCACGGTACCAAATCTCCGCGCGCTTAAACGCCATCGCTTCAGGATCATCGCTGTCAATGACATTGGCGAGTCTGACCCCAGCCCCCGCACTAGCGAGGTTCTGGTTGAAGACATCCAGCGTATGTCCCATTTTAAGTCACACTCCAATAAATAGACAATAACTTTCGTCATTGTCCAAAGGTTTTATGTCTTTCACTGATGTTTCAAGCTGTGTTTCTTCTCAACAGTTGGGCCTTCCATCAGCATTGACTTAATAATGGAAGACCTGCTGTGCATTCGTGCTGGAGATCCGATCAGGATCCCCGCCATCATCAAGGGACGCCCCGTTCCCAAAGTAACCTGGGACTATAATGGCAAAGCCAAGTCGCACAAGAAGAACAAACTGCACACACTTCCTGTGGACTCCGAGGTGAGAACCATCACAGCAACACAATCATTTTATCACCACATTTTCCAGTAAAATCTTCTCTTGATTTCTGAAGCAACTTTCAAAGCATTTCAGATATTATTATTTACTTAAACCCTGAAAAACAACAAATAAAAAGAAAGAACTTTGCAAAATTTTAATCACTCAAGATTGTTGCTTACTTTTCTTAACTGTACGTTCTATAGAACAATATCAACTATATGGACCAATTGTGTGTGTGTTCATATTTTCAAACTGTTCTCGTGTATTCAGGTCGAGTCCACCGACACCACGTCTGTCGTGATCATACCAGTCAGTCTGAGGAGCCACTCTGGACGCTACACCATCACTGCCAAAAACAAGTCCGGACAGAAACACGTCAACTGCAGAGTCAACGTCCTCGGTATGTCTGTGTTGTTTGTATAAAAACCTCAACCCTGCATACTTCCCTTTATCTGAGTCTATATAAATAGATCACAGAGTAGGAGACTGTCTGAATGTTTAGGTCATTGTTTTGTCGTTTTTGGATCTCTGACTTACCTCTTTTCTGGGTGCAGACGTTCCTGGACCTCCAAAGGACCTGAAGGTTACTGACATCAGCCGTTCAACGATGAGGCTGATCTGGAAACTCCCTGACAACGATGGAGGAGAGAGAATCAAGAGCTACTTTATTGAGAAGAAATGTGTCACTGACAAGGCCTGGACAAAGGTAAACATTGCTCAGTCGATGTTGTTTTAGTTCTGTGTCTACGTTTAAGAACATTTTAAAAACTCTCTACATGTTTCAGCATTTCAGTTCATGTTTTGTGTTATTTTTTATTTTAGAAAACAAATTGTTGTTGAGTTTAGTTTAAATTGATTTTGAGAAATGAAGAAACCTCGATGATCAACTCCACTGAGGAGTTTAATTTTGAGTGAAGTTTGCCCCTGTGCCAGGACGACTGGAAGCTAGGAAAACTGCTAAAATCATCATGTTTTCTCAGTTTTAATGAAGCTTAAAACTGAGAAAACGTGATGATTTTACAAAATGTCAGTGAAATGTTGGCGATTTTCATTGCGATTGACTAACTGATCGATTGATGATTTGTTATCAGGTGAATGCAGCCTGTGCCAGCCAGGCCTACGTGGTGCCCGGCCTGCTAGAAGGTCAAGACTACCTGTTCAGGGTGCGAGCTGAGAACAGACTTGGATTTAGTCCATTCACTGTCACCACCGAGCCTGCCCGGGCCAGAGACCCCATCTGTGAGCACACAACTACTAATCCAACAACATAAATACAGCAAAAACTCCCAAAACCTCACTGGAACTGCTCTAATGCTAATCTTTCTCTTCCTCAGACCCTCCTGACCCCCCCACCAAAGTGAAGGTGAACCTGGTGACGAAGAACACCGTCACTTTGAGCTGGGAGCCTCCAAAAAACAACGGTGGCTCTCCGGTGAAGCATTACATCATCGAACGTTTGAGCTGGGACACCAGCGGAAAGGAGAAGGAGACCTGGAAGCAGTGCAACAAGAGAGACGTGGAGGAGCTCACCTTCGTGGTGGAGGACCTGAAGGAGGTCAGTCCATATCCTTCAAAGGATGCCACTTCTCTCACTTTGCCACTCCCTGCCCTAATGTCTGTCCCTCCAGTGTTTCTTTGCAATATTTTCCTGCTTGAGAAATAGCAATTCAAGCTGAGGAGAACCACTGTTCCACTCTGCCGATACATGATGATTAAACAAGTAACAATTATTTTACCCATGATGAAGTCCTGTATGAGAAAGTTGTGTGTCTTGTTGTTGATCTGCAGGGAGGAGAATATGAGTTCAGAGTAAAAGCCGTGAACGCTGCTGGACCCAGCCGACCCTCCGCCACCGCTGGACCCCTGATCATCAAGGATCAGACATGTGAGTGACAGGCCCTTCAGCCAATAACAGGCTGCTCAGACAACTATTTCACCTTGTTCAGCAAAGAAAGCACTAAGTTTCTGTGGACAAATGGTTTCTGTTGCTGTCCTCAAATTTCATAATGTTGCATTCGACTCTTACCTATAGGTTAGTTCTCTTTGTTGCTGCAGGACACTTTCATAAAGAATCTAATTTGTTTCTGCAGGTGCTCCAACCATTGAGCTGCGTGAGGCCATGGAGGGCGAGGAAGACTGTGATGTCAGCATCGTGGCAAAGGTGAGCGGCTGTCCGTTTCCCACACTCACCTGGCAGAAAGCCAGCCTGGCCAAACCTGAGGAGAAGGCTGCCGTCCAGTACGACCAGCACATGAACAAACTGGTGACCCAGAACAAGTGCACATTGCTGATCCAGCAGGCCAGCAGGCACGACAGCGCCCTCTACAGCCTGACTGCAAGCAACAGCCTGGGCACCGTCACCAAGGACATCAAGCTCTCCGTGCTCGGTGAGAAACCCTTAACATGTCGTCACGTCCGGTTAACCTAAAGAAATTATGGTTTTATTACTGAAATGATTAGTTGTTGCTAAACCCTTCCCACAAACGATTGTCCAATAGTAGCTTAGCTACAATAACTAGTCACAGCAGCGGCAGTGTTTGTATTTCTTAATCTACACTGATTCAAAAGTGTAAGCAATGAATCAAACAGTTTGTTTATCTGCTGTGCAATAGTAAGTATGTCTGGGTGACCAGCTTACTAGCTACAGAATAACCTAGTGTTACTTGTAAGGCCAACAATTAGCATATAATTAGTTTATGACGACTTTGTGGGCTGCTTGATATAATTTATAATTATTCCAAGTTTACTGTTTTAATGCACTGTCATTTAGACAGTAAAGTTTACTGTCAAGGAACCATTTTTTGAAAATCTGCATTTGATGGTAATTCTGATACCATTATCATTGTAAACTATATATGTGCTATGTGAGAATGAACAGTTTTAAACAAACAATCATTAACATTGAATTATCTACAAATCGTGATGCGACAGGTTTGATAATTGAATGTGGATAAAGTAGTTTATCCAGTAAAGAACCTAAATATATTAGTTGGTTGCAGCTTTTCAAATGTAAAGATTTAATAGAGATTCTGTAGATATCTACATGAATGACTCACATGCCCTCCCTCCCCCTGCAGGACCTCCTGGCCCCCCTGTCGGACCAATCAAGCTCACCGAAGTGTTTGCGGAGAGGATCGGTCTGGCCTGGAAGCCCCCCACAGACGATGGTGGATCAAAGATCACCAATTACGTGGTTGAGAAGCGCGAGGACAACAGGAAGTCCTGGGTCCACGTCTCCAATGACCCCAAGGAATGTGCCTACGTGGTGACTCGACTGACTGAGAACCACGAGTATGAGTTCAGAGTCATGGCCCAGAACAAGTTTGGAGTCGGACCTCCAGTGGTCAGTGAGCCAGAGAAGGCCAGAAACCTCTTCAGTAAGTTCAGATTATTCTACCTGTCGTCATTAGTTTCAACACCTAAACACTAAAACTACAGTTACATTTTAGACAAAAATCGACGTTATGATACATGTTGTCTGCTTTATGACCATCTCTCACTTGATTACCTGATTTTGCCTTAAATCTCATCCTATATCTAATTTCCTCAGCTGATGTATTGATTATTGATGACTGTCCTCTTCTCTTGCAGCCGTCCCGGGTCAGTGTGAGAAACCGACTGTAACTGACGTCTGTCTGGAGTCGATGACTGTCAACTGGGATGAGCCCAAGTATGACGGCGGCTCCTCCATTACCGGCTACTTCGTCGAGAAGAAGGAGACCACCTCCAAGCGCTGGACCCGCGTCAGTCGCGAACCGATCCGAGCTCTGCCACTGGGCAACAACTGGGACGTCACCGGCCTGCTGGAGGGCTCCATGTACCAGTTCAGGGTCATCGCTGTCAACGCCGCCGGCTGCGGTCTGCCCAGTGTGCCCTCTGACCCCATGCTCTGCAGAGACCCCATCAGTAAGGAAGAGAAATTGTGGAATTGAGCCTTTAAGCTCAATAAACGTTGAGAGAGAACTTACAGTATCTGTGTGTGTGTGTGTGTGTGTGTGTGTGTGTGTGTGTGTGTGTGTGTGTGTGTGATCAGCGCCTCCCGGGCCCCCGATGCCAAAGGTGACGGACTGGACAAAGTCGACGGTGGAGCTGGAGTGGATCCCTCCTCTGGTGGACGGAGGGTCAAAGGTCACGGGCTACATCGTGGAGTTCAAGGAGGTGAACAAGGAGGAGGAGGAGAAGAAAGCTCAGAGGAAACTGCTGCTGAGTGACGCTGAGGAGGAGCAGGAGCCTGAGACAGAGGAGAGCTGGGAGAAGGTAAAAAAATATATATTGTATATGTATCAGCAAAGAACTTAAAACTGTACAGCTTCAAACATGTAATCCATCCACATCATCCTTTTTAACTTTTGGCTGGAGAGTTTCCTCAGAACATTAGCATAACCACTTCATAAAATATGAAGCTGCAGACATTAACTGCTTTGACAACCAACAACAATCCTTCAAACTTCATAATTACTAATTTTACTTTTTTAGCACAAGCAAAGCTCCAGAATGTAATTGTTGATTTTCTTTTTGTCTCTCTTCAGGCAAAGGACACAGAGATCAGAGGAACCAAGTTCGTGGTGGCCGGTCTGAAGGAAGGCGGTCTGTACCGCTTCAGAGTCAAAGCTGTGAACGCCGCCGGAGTCGGAGAACCAGGATTCGTGTCCGAGCTGATTGAGACCAAAGACAGAACAAGTAAGAATCTGGTCCACCTAAGAGCAGGAAGTGTGGATGTGTCAAGTGTTGTTTCTGATGATAACATTTTTTAATTTTTTAACACAAATCATAACTTTCTTCTCCAGTTGCTCCTGAGATGGACCTGGACGCCTCAGTGAAAGAGAAGATCGTGGTCCACGCCGGTGCCACAATCCGCATCATTGCCTACGTGTCCGGTAAACCTGCCCCGCAGATAAACTGGTGCCGTGACGACGCTGAGGTACCCAAAGAGGCCGTGGTGGAGACGACGGGCATCTCCAATTCGCTGGTTATCAAGAACTGCAGACGCCAGCACCAGGGCATCTACACACTGAGCGCCAAGAACGAGGGAGGAGAGAGGAAGAAGGCAGTCATCGTTGAGGTCCTGGGTGAGTCAACCTCACCAGAACGATCAAGGGATTCTTAAGAGCTAAGACTAGGGCTGAGTGATATAGCCTTACAATGAAATAATATATTAAATCCTTGAGAGTTAGGTTGCTACATTTGATCTGAAGTTTCTGGCTTTCTGTCCCTTCCCTCCTCCAATCAGATGTCCCCGGACCAGTCGGTCTCCCCTTCGCCGGCGAGAATCTGACCAACGACTCCTGCAAGCTGACGTGGTACTCCCCTGAGGATGATGGTGGCTCAGCCATCACCAACTACATCATCGAGAAGAGGGAGTCGGACCGCATGGGCTGGACGTCTGTGTCCTACACAGTGACCAGGAACAACGCCGTAGTGCAGGGACTCCTTGATGGCAAGGGCTACTTCTTCAGGATCGCAGCCGAGAACATCATCGGCATGGGACCTTTCATCGAAACCGACAAGATGGTTCTCATCAAGGACCCCATCTGTAAGTCAGACATAATATATATCACTATATCAGTGAACAGTCAGTAAAGAGCTACATCTACTTCTTTATACAGGCTATGGCTAAAAAAAATGATCACACAGGAAGTGTATTTTAATACATCTCATCCTGTTTGTGTCTCCTCCAGCCGTCCCGGAGCGTCCAGAGGACCTGATCATCACTGCTGTTACCAAGGACTCCATCTCCGTCACCTGGAGGCCACCAAAGTACGATGGCGGTGCTGAGGTGACCGAGTACATCCTCGAGTCCCGCATGATTGGCCGGGACAACTTTACAAGGATAGGTGAAAAGGACAAGCTGATGGACAGAAAGTTCACACTGACAGGGCTGAAGGATGGCTCGAGCCACGAGTTCAGAGTCTCTGCTGTCAACCACGTAGGACAGGGCAAACCGTCCTTCGCCACCAAACCTGTCCAGTGCAAGGACGAGCTCGGTGAGTGACGCAACACGAACACCCTCCTTTATTTTATGAAAAACTCATGCACTGACAAACACTTGCTCAGATTTGTCATCAACAACAGCAGGAACACACTGGTTTATATTTAACATTTGCACCAGTGATGCTGTGATTTAAACAGACTGTGTTTTACCTGAGCAGTCGACCTGTGAGTGATTGACTGTGCATGGTATGTGGAGGATAAAGAATGACCGAAAACCTTCTACCTCTGCACGGGACCTCATAAATACTACTCACCTTTATTCTTACCTGCAATGATTGGAATAAGAAAAAGATCATTTGGTTCAAAATTATCTTTGAAAGATCTTAAAAAGCATTACAATTCATTGTCTTATACCTGCAGACACCCTGAATTGTGTGTGTACACTCAGTAACCAATTTACTTATTTATATCTTAATTAACTCATAATATATCATGCATCAAAACATCACATACAGATTATAAAAACAGACCAAGGAATAAAAAAAAATGTTGAAACCTTTCCCAAATTTTCCAATCATCGTTCCCCTCTCCCTTCAGAACCACCTAATCTGGACCTGGACTTCAGGGACAAGATGATGGTGAAGGTGGGAGACAGCTGCACGCTGTCTGGACGCTACAGCGGCAAACCGACCCCGACTATCACCTGGACAAAGAACGACGAGGAGCTGAAGGCGGACGAAGAGATCGGCTTCCACAGCACTGCTCGCCACCTCAGCCTCAACATCAGCAAGACTAAGAGAGAACACAGCGGCCGCTACTGCGTCAACCTGGAGAACGCCGCCGGAACGCGCACAGGACTCTGCACCATCACTGTGGTCGGTGAGTTGCTGTTCCAATAAAACTCACAGCAAATAATTCCCATACAGGTTTCAGTGTTTCAGAAATCAACACCAAAGTTTTTTGTATTTGTAGAATGAGATCTCAGACGCTTAAAACAAATCTGCAGCAATATCTCTGTCACATCTCAGGACAGATTATAAAGCAAGATGAAGGATGTAGAGATAAAAGTACAGGATTATCAGTTCCAGATTTGGTAGAAAACAAAAAACTGACACGAAGTGTGAAGCATACAATGGATCCAATGAATCAGGGTTTTCCTACCAAAATAAGACTTTGGTGGTGGTTTTAGGCACCACCTAAGCTGAATGAATGTAAAATCAATGTGGAGAGCATGAAAAATAAATCACCTTCAGTGTACATCTTTAGCAAGCTTTTTGGGAAAACAATGGAAATGAGGGATATAATAGTTGGGAAATACAAAATCTAGAGAGAAAAAAGAGGAAGAAGAAGCTGGTTTGCATATAACGTGAAATTTAAAGCTTAAATGATGGACAGATGTTGTAACTACTCTATGTACCACACTGAAAGATTTTCCAGTTTCTAAAACAAAATGAAAATCAAGGTTAGGGTTTTTTTGGGTTTTTTTGTTATCAAATGTATCTGGAGAGTCACCTGTATGAATGCTTCCTCCTGTCAGACCGTCCTCAGCCTCCAGAGGGCCCTGTTGTGTTCAACGAGGTCTACAGGAATTACATGGTGATCTCCTGGAACCCTCCACTGGACGACGGAGGCTGCGCCATCTCCAACTACATTATCGAGAAGAGAGACACCAACAGAGACCTGTGGATGCCTGTCACCTCATCCTGCACCAGAACCTCCTGCAGGGTGAGCAGATCAGTGCTGAAATGCTCACAGGAAAAGACAGTTTAACTACAGAAAATGTAGAGGATTTGTTGAAAGTCTGGCAGATGTAGACTATTGACAATTTAGTAACAAAAATTCTGAAGTTTTCAACAAGAAAAGAGACCCGGAGAACGGAAATAACTGACCAACAGGTTCATAAACTATAAATGTAAATACAGATTATGTTCCAGATGCCGTTTAGAAGTTATCTTAATATAATGGTAAATATGCAAATGATTAAAAATGTATTTCCAGAACAGAAAATCTGAACATTGGATGAAGTCAGGTTTTGCAAATCTATTTTTTTATTACTCCTCAAATAAACAAAAATCAATTTTGTATGCATTGTAAAATTCTATAATTTATATATATATATATGTATATATAGATATAGATATATAGATAGATATATGTTAGGTTATATATGTTTTTAAAATTGGGGCTATCTAATTGAATTTGTCCTAATATGCCTCCTCCTAACATGACAAGGTGATATTACAAATTATTGCCTAAAAAAATATAGATACTAACGATGTTACAGTATTAGTTTAGAAGTGATCTGAAAACAGTGCTTATCCGATAAAAGAAAAAGTCAACAAGATGAAGAATTTTAAAAATATATTATTTTTTTAAAATTTGATGTCAGTACTTGATGTTTTAAGTTGTACAGATACATTTCAGTCCCACAAGGTCTTAAACACACAGTCAAAAACTTGGCTGTAACTTCTCAGTCCTAACGGATGATTCCTGCTGTCTGTTTTTTCAGGTGCCCAAACTGATCGAGGGTCGTGAATACATCATCAGGATCATGGCTCAGAACATCTATGGCATCAGTGACCCGCTGCTGTCTGCAGAGACCAAGGCTAGAGACGTGTTCAGTAAGTCTTGACAAACACGCTGAAGACCTGCAACAGGAAAATTCAGAGATGTTCAAACAGAGAGCGACACAGAAGTTGATACATCCCACAGTATCTGATCAGTGGTACCATGTTTGTTTTAATCGCAGAGGTGCCTGACGCTCCTAAACAGCCCACAGTGAAGGAAGTTTTCCATGACTCTGCCCTCATCAGCTGGGAGCCACCTGCCGATGGAGGAAAACCAATCACAGGCTACATTGTGGAGAGGAAGGAGACCAAGGCCAACAGGTACACAAACACAAACACAAACACAAACGGTAGTTCTGTAGTTTGGAAGGTGAAGATTTTTTACTCAAGCACTGTAATTAAGTAAAAATTTGGGGTACTTGTAATTCACTTAAGTATTTCCAATTTCCTCCTTCACTCCACTACATTTTGGAGGCAAATATTGTACTTTTTACTCCACTACATGCATTTGATGACTTAAGTTACTAGGTACTTTGCAGATTCCTGAGAACCATAGTGGTGCATCTTTTTAATTTAATGAATTGATTTATTTAATTAGCAATGATTTAAAAAACAAAAAAAAGATTCCCACATTCAGTAAAATGCCAAATATCAAGTCTGATACACACCAGATAGGGCTGGGCGATTTACTTTTGATACTTGATACTACTATTGATATTTATGTACTACTACTGTACTATTTATATAGGGAAATTTCACTCTTGCCAAAGTAATATTTTAACATGATGTCTTTACCTTCACTCAAGCATGTCTTTTGTGCAATGCTGATATAAAACAGAGAAAAGCAGCAGGTCCACACAAAGAAGATTGGTTGGCTTTTTTGCTTCATTAATAACCTAAACTAAATTAGTTGATTATTAAAATTGCTAGGAGGTTATTTTCCCATGTCAACTTGTCTCTAATGCACACATAACTATGTAATCTTAGTATCTTGGGATAAGGACTTTTTAAAACAGAGCTTTATCTTTCCAGATAATGAGTTAATGTAGTTGATACATTGAGATAACACAAAAAAAAAACAACTGACTTTCACCTTCACCCTTACAAACGTGAAATAGTACGGCTGCAAAATAAATGACAAAACATGTGTGTCAGTGGCTCAAATGTTGTTAAAACTTCTGCTTTCAGGTGGGTTCGCTGCAACACAGAGAGAATCTATCCAAAGGTGGAGTACTGGGTGACCGAACTGCTGCAAGGTTGTGAGTACGAATTCAGAGTCAGTGCTGAGAATGTGGTGGGAGCCGGAGACCCAAGCCCACCATCCAAACCTGTCTTCGCCAAAGATCCCATTGGTAAGGTTCAACTCTTACAACAACATTTCATTTTGTTGCTTTTAGTGTTCCCACCCACTATAATGATTCCCTCCTGTCCTTTGTCACAGTGAAACCCAGTCCACCCGTAAACTTCCAGGCCATTGACTTCACCAAGGAGTCAGTGACTCTGTCCTGGAAGCCACCTACCGACACCGGCAGAGGAAAGATCTTCGGTTACCTGCTGGAGTTCCAGAAAGCTGGAGAGGAGGAGTGGTCCAAGGTGAGGTGGTTGTCCAATGACCACGAAATCTAACAGGCCGATTACCATGAAATTTGCTGCCCGGAAGAGATTCATCCTTTTGAATTTAATGACACAGATTCTAAATCTGAGTGAAATGTCATATGGGACTCTTGTCCTGCTGCTGTCCTCAGGTGAACCAGACTCCAGACTCCTGCCAGGAGACCAAGTTTAAGGTGATCAACCTGGATGAAGATTGTCTGTACCGCTTCAGAGTCATGGCTGTGAACGCTGCCGGAGAGTCTGACCCCGCTAACCTGTTGGAACCAATCAGAGTGCAGGACAGGCTTGGTGAGTCGTCATATCAGTAGTTCAATATGATATGAACCAGCTTGTTACTCCGATTTAAGAAGTGCTCCATTCATGAAATGTGATATTTACAGTGTTAATGACCAGTCAATCTCACTAATTCACCTGTTAATGTCTCTTGTGTCCTACACCATTGTCACCATCAGAGCCCCCAGAGCTGATTCTGGATGCGGGAATGACCCGCGAGGTGAAGGCCATGGCTGGCACTCACATCACACTGATCGCCACCATCAAAGGTGTCCCATTCCCCACTGTCAACTGGAAGAAGAATGATGCTGAGGTGCCCACCAGAGCTGACATTGAAACCAACCAGGCAGGCACCAAGCTGGAGATGAGGTTCTGTAACCGTGGTGACTGTGGAGACTACACCCTAACTGTGGAGAACCCGGCTGGATCCAAGACAGCCATCTGCACCGTCCTAGTCCTTGGTAAGAATAACACCAAGGACAAAGGGTTCAAGCTTGAATATATGAGTGTGATTCTACACTTTTGAATCTGGACAGTTAAGTGAGGATAGTCAGTCTTCACTGGGATTGATGTGATATTAAGTTAATTTCATTTTGTATCTGGCTCCAAAAGAAAGTCAAACTCAACAGTGTTGTGATGATCCTCAAATGTTCTCTTTAGACAAACCTGGTCCCATCCAGCACCTCCGGGTGTCTGACGTCAGAAGTGACTCCGCCTACCTGTCCTGGAAGGACCCAGAGGACAATGGCGGTACTCGCATCACTAACTTCGTGGTGGAGAAAAAAGATACAGCATCCACTCAGTGGGTCCCTGTCTGCTCCACATCCAAGAAACGCAGTATGATGCTGAAGCACCTGATGGAGGGCACATCCTACTCATTCAGAGTTGCTGCTGAGAACCAGTATGGCCGCAGCGAATACGTTGAGACCCCAAAGGCCATCAAGGCAATGAACCCACTCTGTGAGTACTTTAAGCTGATGTATGTTTTAACATATAGAAAACAAATAAAAAGAAAATATTCAGTTATTACTCACAGGATAAACCTCTTGAGATGTATATAATTTTCAGGGGAGTGCAACAGCAAAACAAAAAAGACATTTTAGTGCACACATTTGGGTATTTTCACTAATTGGTAAAGGTTTTTCCGATTTCCACGAAATTGTAGATTTTGTGCCAACATTTTCAATGGATTTTCCTTCTTAAAATCATTTGTTACTCAAAAAGCAAACCTATTGGGAATCAGGAGCAAGGAAGGTGCAGTGTATGTTGTTAATGCTCAAACCCACCAGATCTAGTCTAAATGTCTCTTTTTTTAGTCCCTCCTGGCCCTCCCAAAGACCTGCACCATGACGACGTGGACAAGACTGAGGTGTGGTTGGTCTGGAACTGGCCTGAACGCGATGGAGGAAGTGAGATCACAGGCTTCCTGGTGGAGTATCAGGAAGAGGGAGAGAGGGAGTGGGACGAGTGGAAAACCGTCAGCATCCCTGAGAGTCATGTGACTGGCCTGGAGGAAGGAAAGACTTACCGCTTCAGAGTGAGGGCTGAGAACGCCATTGGCCTCAGCAGACCCGACACCACCGTGCCTATCCTTTGCCAGGAGAAACTAGGTGAGATCCATGAAAAAAAACAAAAAACATACTGTACATTGCTTATGATGGATACATAATTTTTCAGTTTATATTTGCAATTTAAATTCACCAATCGTTTCTGTAGCATCAACATTGGTGCAGATGTAGCTCTTGTTATATAAGACATATAACATATAACAAAGCTGGTGCTCAGAGCAAAGATGCCATAGATGCAGCTCTATTTGGTAGGCTGTTTGTTCAGTTAACAGAGGTTAGGTGTGTTTGAACATAATGACTGTGGTAGCACATTGTAACGTCCTCTGTCTGCATGTCCACAGTGCCTCCAATTGTTGAGGTTGATGTTAAGCTCATTGAAGGCATCATTGTTAAGGCCGGCACCACCATCAGGCTGCCAGCTATCATGAGAGGAATACCCATTCCTACTGCTAAGTGGTCCATCGAAGGAGAGGAAATTACCAGCGAGGGCAATGTTAAGATTGACACTGACAACTTCTCGACTGTGCTCAGCATCAATGAGTGCACCAGGAACCACACAGGCATCTACCTGCTCACTGTGTCCAACCCAGCTGGAACCAAGACAGTGGCCTTGAACGTAACTGTCCTGGATGTGCCCGCTGCTCCTATTGGACCTGTTGACATCCTGGAGGTCACTCCAGACTCCATGATGATTGAATGGCGTCCTCCCAAAGATGACGGCGGTAGCCCTATTACCAACTACATCGTAGAGAAGAGAGAGTCCAACAAGGAGACCTGGGGAGGTGTAAGCTCTGGCAGCCTTGCTACTAGTCTCAACATCAACCGCCTGCAGAGGGGAGCAGAGTACGTTGTTCGCATTCGTGCTGAGAACAAGATGGGTACTGGCGCTCCTCTGGAGAGCAAGCCTACTGTCGCTGAGCACACCTTCATGCCACCCAGCCCACCTGGTAAGCCACAGGTCTCTGATATTGCAGAGGATGCAGTTACGCTCAGCTGGACCATGCCCTTGTCTGATGGTGGCAGCCAGATCAGTGGCTACATCATTGAGCGCAGGCACCTGGGAGGAAAATGGATCCGTGTCAACAAGAAACCCTACAAGGACATGAAGTACAGAGTCCTTGGCCTGTACGAGGGCAGCGAGTATGAGTTCAGAGTGTTTGCTGAGAATATTGCTGGCTACAGTGGCCCCTCTCCCATCTCTGACCCCTGCAAGCCCTGCAGGCCCATCACTGTTCCCAGCCCCCCTGTCAACCCCAAAGTTAAGGATTACAGCAAGAACACAGCTGACCTGGTGTGGACCAAACCCAACAAAGACGGAGGCAGCCCCATCCTGGGGTACACTGTGGAAATGAAGAAGGCGGACACTGAAGAATGGAAAAAAGTGAACCTAGATGACTTCATCAAACTGTGTGCCTACAGGGTGAAAGGTCTGGAAGAAGGCATGACTTACAGATTTAGAGTCTATGCCTCAAACATGATTGGAGATGGAGAGCCCAGAGAAATTCCAAAGTCCATCACTGCTCAGGATATCCTCATCCCCCCAGAGATTGAGATGGAGGCCACCTGCCGTGAGCGTGTCACTGTGCGTGCTGGACACAACATCAACATCATCGGTTACATCAAAGCCCGTCCTGACGCCGAAGTGCTTTGGTCTAAGGAGGAGAACGTTCTGGAGAACAGCAAACGTGTCACCATCATTCAGAACTTCCCTGTTGTCCACCTGAGGATCAAGGAGGCCACAAGAACTGACTATGGCAAATACACCTTGAAGGCTTCAAATGAGGGAGGTGAGGCCTCTTGCACCATCACAGTAAATGTGTTAGACAGACCCAGCCATTGCCAGAATCTGCATGTGACTTATGCCACCAAAGACTCATGCATGATCAACTGGGAGGCGCCAAAGGACAACGGTGGATCCGAGATCACCAACTACATTGTGGAGTGCCGTGAGCCCAGCATTAGCATGTGGTCCATGATTTCCTCCAGCTGCACCAATCGCAAGATCAAAGCCAAGCTGATGGAGGGGCATGAGTATCTGTTCCGTGTCTGTGCTGTAAACAAGATTGGACTGGGACCCTCTGTGGAGACCAAGACTCCTCTGCTGGCCATTGACCCCCTCGAGAAGCCCGGTGAGCCTGAGAACTTCAAAGTCACTGACATTGGTAAGCACCATGTCCATCTGACATGGAGGAGACCTGACTATGATGGTGGCAGCCCCAATCTGTCCTACAACCTTGAGTGCAAAGCCAAAGATGCTGAGGAGTGGCAGAAGCTCACCACCGGCATTCACACTGACACCTTCTTCCTGGCTGACAAATGCGTAGAGAACCAGACATACACCTTCAGGCAAGTTACTATATTCTTATTTTAAAAGGTTGCTGTGCTCTTTGAGTATTGCTCAATAATATGTAAATTACTTTCAAATAACTATGTTTATCATTTGTTATCCAGGGTGCAGACTGTTAATGAGGGAGGTGAGAGTGGTTGGGTGAAGCTTGCAGATATTCTGGTGAAGGAGGAGATCCAGAAGCCCGTCATTGACCTCAAGCTAGCAGGAACTTTGACAGTGAAGGTTGGAGAATCAGTGAGAATGGAGGCCGCCCTGAGAGGAAAGCCCCAGCCTGAGGTCAAATGGTTGAAAGACAAGGCTGTTGGAGACAACCCCAGACTCAGCTATGAGACTGGCCCTGACTACTCCAAGTTCCTTATGACCAAGTCCAGACGTAGTGACACCGGAAAGTATATTATTACTGCCACCAACTCAGCTGGCACCTTCACAGCATATGCCAACGTTAATGTCCTGGATGTCCCTGGCCCGGTGAGGAACCTCAGGATTACTGGCATCGGATCTGACAAGTGCAGGGTGGTCTGGGATGCTCCAGAGGATGATGGAGGTTGCGAGGTGGACAGCTACATCCTGGAGAAATGCGAGACAAGGAGGATGGTCTGGTCTACATATTCAGCCTCTGTGGTCACACCATACTGTAATGTCACTCGTCTGGTGGAGAGCAACGAGTACATCTTCAGAGTGAGGGCTGAAAACAAGATGGGAACAGGCCCTGCTATGGAGAGCAAGCCCGTTACAGTCAAGACTCAGTTCAACAAACCTGGACCTCCTGATGCCCCTGAGGTCACCAAGGTAAGTAAACGACTTCCATATTCATAGGTTTTTCTACAATGAGCTCACTTACCAAGTACCAAGCATAGAACCTAGTTGTAAAAACAAGTTTCTCTGTTACTCACACTGTTAATATTTTTGTGATCCAGGTGAGTAAAGATGAGATGACCGTTGTCTGGGCTCCTCCTGAGAATGATGGAGGAAAGTCAATTACTGGCTACATCCTGGAGAGGAAAGAGAAGAGGGCGGTGCGCTGGGTACCATGCACCAAGAGCCCCATCTCTGAGAGACGCATGAAAGTCACCAACCTGATTCCCAACCATGAATACCAGTTCAGAGTGAAGGCTGAGAATGAGGTTGGCCTGGGAGAGCCCAGCAAACCCTGCAGACCAGTTGCAGCTAAAGATCCCATCGGTAAGTACCAAGTTACTGTCAGAGTTTAGCTTATGTCTTGAAACATGTTCTTCAGATTTGTGCCCAGGCCAGAGAACATGCAAAGAAAAAGATGTCAAAGATGGACTTTCCCAGCCTTGTGCCTGTGTCTTGGAAGTTTAAGTATTTGTTAAATGTGTTTTACTGTCTCTACCCGCAGAACCCCCTGGCCCCCCTGCCTTCCTGAAGGTGGGTGACAGCACCAAGACCTCTATCACCCTGTCCTGGTCTAAACCTGTATACGATGGTGGCGCTCCCATCATCGGCTACAGCCTAGACCTGAGGCTGAAAAGCGAGGCAGACCCTGAAAAGCCCACAGAGGGCTGGAAGAGAATTGACACCCGTGGCCCATTGGTGCTCACAGAGTTTACCATCAATCAGCTGGATGAGAAGCTGGAGTATGAATTCAAGGTGTCTGCCCAAAACCAGGTGGGCTGGGGACGCCATGCCTACTTGAAGGAGGCTGTGTTCCCCAAGGAGATCCTGGGTAAGAATAAAAAGCTACTAAAGCCAACAGAGAACGTACCTTAATAAATCCATTGTATTACATAAGGTGGTAGTAGTAGTAAATATTAAAAATCTTCTAATAATCTTAACATCAATTTTTCTTTGACAACAGAGGCTCCAGAGATTGACCTAGATGCCAGTCTGAGGAAAGGTCTGGCTGTCAGGGCCGGCTGTCCGATCAGGCTTTTCGCTGTGATCAGAGGAAGGCCCGCCCCAAAGGTTACTTGGAAGCGCATGGGTGTGGACAATGTAATCCGCCGAGGCCATGTGGACCAGGTTGACACCATGTCCTTCCTGGTCATCCCAGAGAGCACCAGAGAGGACTCTGGGAGATACTCGCTGACTCTGTCCAA